>NC_090646.1:478523890-479723890 GCF_040937935.1 Hyperolius riggenbachi
AGTATGGTTTATGCTAGGCCAGCTTTAGCATGTAGTGTGGTTCATGGTCTAGAGGGTAAGACAGATACCTACTACCCACTGCGTCCTGGGTTCAAATCCCAGCTATGGAATATAAACATGCTTTTCAAAAAGTACAAATCCTTAATCATGCTACTTTTTCTATTGAATTGATCATAATGGTAGTATGGTTTATGCTAGGCCAGCTTTAGCATGTAGTGTGGTTCATGGTCTAGAGGGTAAGACAGATACCTACTACCCACTGCGTCCTGGGTTCAAATCCCAGCTATGGAATATAAGCATGCTTTTCAAAAAGTACAAATCCTTAATCATGCTACTTTTTCTATTGAATTGATCATAATGGTAGTATGGTTTATGCTAGGCCAGCTTTAGTATGTAGTGTGGTTCATGGCCTAGAGGGTAAGACAGATACCTACTACCCACTGCGTCCTGGGTTCAAATCCCAGCTTATGGAATATAAGCATGCTTTTCAAAAAGTAAAAATCCTTAATCATGCTACTTTTTCTATTGAATTGATCAGAATGGTAGTATGGTTTATGCTAGGCCAGCTTTAGCATGTAGTGTGGTTCATAGTCTAGAGGGTAAGACAGATACCTACTACCCACTGCGTCCTGGGTTCAAATCCCAGCTATGGAATATAAGCATGCTTTTCAAAAAGTACAAATCCTTAATCATGCTACTTTTTCTATTGAATTGATCATAATGGTAGTATGGTTTATGCTAGGCCAGCTTTAGCATGTAGTGTGGTTCATGGTCTAGAGGGTAAGACAGATACCTACTACCCGCTGCGTCCTGGGTTCAAATCCCAGCTATGGAATATAAGCATGCTTTTCAAAAAGTACAAATACTTAATCATGCTACTTTTTCTATTGAATTGATCATAATGGTAGTATGGTTTATGCTAGGCCAGCTTTAGCATGTAGTGTGGTTCATGGTTTAGAGGGTAAGACAGATACCTACTACCCACTGCGTCCTGGGTTCAAATCCCAGCTATGGAATATAAGCATGCTTTTCAAAAAGTACAAATCCTTAATCATGCTACTTTTTCTATTGAATTGATCATAATGGTAGTATGGTTTATGCTAGGCCAGCTTTAGCATGTAGTGTGGTTCATGGTCTAGAGTGTAAGACAGATACCTACTACCCACTGTGTCCTGGGTTCAAATCCCAGCTATGGAATATAAGCATGATTTTCAAAAAGTACAAATCCTTAATCATGCTACTTTTTCTATTGAATTGATCATAATGGTAGTATGGTTTATGCTAGGCCAGCTTTAGCATGTAGTGTGGTTCATGGTCTAGAGGGTAAGACAGATACCTATTACCCACTGCGTCCTGGGTTCAAATCCCAGCTATGGAATATAAGCATGCTTTTCAAAAAGTACAAATCCTTAATCATGCTACTTTTTCTATTGAATTGATCATAATGGTAGTATGGTTTATGCTAGGCCAGCTTTAGCATGTAGTGTGGTTCATGGTTTAGAGGGTAAGACAGATACCTACTACCCACTGCGTCCTGGGTTCAAATCCCAGCTATGGAATATAAGCATGCTTTTCAAAAAGTACAAATCCTTAATCATGCTACTTTTTCTATTGAATTGATCATAATGGTAGTATGGTTTATGCTAGGCCAGCTTTAGCATGTAGTGTGGTTCATGGTCTAGAGTGTAAGACAAATACCTACTACCCACTGTGTCCTGGGTTCAAATCCCAGCTATGGAATATAAGCATGCTTTTCAAAAAGTACAAATCCTTAATCATGCTACTTTTTCTATTGAATTGATCATAATGGTAGTATGGTTTATGCTAGGCCAGCTTTAGCATGTAGTGTGGTTCATGGTCTAGAGGGTAAGACAGATACCTATTACCCACTGCGTCCTGGGTTCAAATCCCAGCTATGGAATATAAGCATGCTTTTCAAAAAGTACAAATCCTTAATCATGCTACTTTTTCTATTGAATTGATCATAATGGTAGTATGGTTTATGCTAGGCCAGCTTTAGCATGTAGTGTGGTTCATGGTCTAGAGGGTAAGACAGATACCTACTACCCACTGCGTCCTGGGTTCAAATCCCAGCTATGGAATATAAACATGCTTTTCAAAAAGTACAAATCCTTAATCATGCTACTTTTTCTATTGAATTGATCATAATGGTAGTATGGTTTATGCTAGGCCAGCTTTAGCATGTAGTGTGGTTCATGGTCTAGAGGGTAAGACAGATACCTACTACCCACTGCGTCCTGGGTTCAAATCCCAGCTATGGAATATAAGCATGCTTTTCAAAAAGTACAAATCCTTAATCATGCTACTTTTTCTATTGAATTGATCATAATGGTAGTATGGTTTATGCTAGGCCAGCTTTAGTATGTAGTGTGGTTCATGGTCTAGAGGGTAAGACAGATACCTACTACCCACTGCGTCCTGGGTTCAAATCCCAGCTATGGAATATAAGCATGCTTTTCAAAAAGTAAAAATCCTTAATCATGCTACTTTTTCTATTGAATTGATCATAATGGTAGTATGGTTTATGCTAGGCCAGCTTTAGCATGTAGTGTAATTCATAGTCTAGAGGGTAAGACAGATACCTACTACCCACTGCGTCCTGGGTTCAAATCCCAGCTATGGAATATAAGCATGCTTTTCAAAAAGTACAAATCCTTAATCATGCTACTTTTTCTATTGAATTAATCATAATGGTAGTATGGTTTATGCTAGGCCAGCTTTAGCATGTAGTGTGGTTCATAGTCTAGAGGGTAAGACAGATACCTACTACCCACTGCGTCCTGGGTTCAAATCCCAGCTATGGAATATAAGCATGCTTTTCAAAAAGTACAAATCCTTAATCATGCTACTTTTTCTATTGAATTGATCATAATGGTCGTATGATTTATGCTAGGCCAGCTTTAGCATGTAGTGTGGTTCATGGTCTAGAGGGTAAGACAGATACCTACTACCCACTGCGTCCTGGGTTCAAATCCCAGCTATGGAATATAAGCATGCTTTTCAAAAAGTACAAATCCTTAATCATGCTACTTTTTCTATTGAATTGATCATAATGGTAGTATGGTTTATGCTAGGCCAGCTTTAGCATGTAGTGTGGTTCATGGTCTAGAGGGTAAAACAGATACCTACTACCCACTGTGTCCTGGGTTCAAATCCCAGCTATGGATAATGGTAGTATGGTATGTAAGCTGTTTTGAAAATCTGCAATTCCCTACTTAATGATATAAGAGGATGGATGAGCCAATTACATACCCGGGCAACGCCGGGTGACCAGCTAGTACTAAATAAATATACTAAAAAGATATACAAAAAAATGTACTGAACCTGATACATCCATGGTGCAGGGGTATCTTATTGAGCTTTTCCCTCCAAGCTGTCCACCTAAAGTAACCCCTGCTGCCCCCCTCAGCTACAGTAACCCCCACCTACACTAATCCTCACCGCCCCAGCTAAAGTTACCCCAAAGTTTCCCCCACTGCCCCCCAGCTACACTAATCCCCACTGCCCCTCAGCTACAGTAACAAACCACCTACGCTAATCTGGAGATGCTACACTGGACATGCAGGAATGTCAGTACGGGGACATTGTACAGACACACATTAGAAGTTACAACCAGCACCTGTCCCACACCTTAAAGGTGTGAGGGGTGTCGAAGAGGCACAGCTTGCGGAAGAACTTGGTGGACAGAGGCAAGGGCAGTTAAGGTCTCTGGTACAGGAAGTGCTGCTCCGGGGTCAAGGAGTCGCTCAGGCATTTTACATGTTACCCAGTAATGCCCTCCTTATCCTCCAGCCAAGCACAGCTCCCCGGTAGACTCCCTCTGACTTCCTCCTTGCCAGGCTCACTCTCCTGGAACGACATGTCCTCACCAATGCTGTGGCCGTACTAATCTTCACAGTAGCTGGGAGAGAAGCACAGCTTGTGGCGGACCTCCTCTCACTGCGTGACCTGTTGGCGCACATGCACCGGGGTCAGGCTGTGAGGATGCTGGGTTCCCTCCTCATTCTCTGGCCATGCTCCCTAGTGAACTCCCTCCATCCTCCTGGCCAGGTTCACTCTCCTAGAACTCTGAGTCCTCCTCTGTGCTTTGGCCGTCATCATACTTGCAGTTACTGAGAGAGAAGTGCACCTTTTGGGGGACCTCCTTCAATGGTGATGTATCAAAATTGCCCTAATTGTGCTGCAAAAGCCCATATGTTTTTTTTTTTTATCTTTTATAATTGAAAGCACACCTATATCAGGCCAAGAAAGTGGATTTTTTTTTTATTTTCTTGGACATCTTCCAGCCTCTGTCTGTCAGGTCCCCTGGGTGTCCTACAGTTCCTCTCTTATGTGCCACTGCCCCCTTAGAAAGATCCCTGGCTGGTGCTCTAGTCCCTGCTACTGCACTTTCATGTTGCCATCCACACATCTCCTGGATTGCGCTTCGAGAGACGGAAGCATTTTGTACTTGCACAGTTCTTAAGAGAGTTGTACCACGCATGTGCAGAATGCTCCCAGCATTGGGACCACGATCGTGGAGGCATGTGGACAGGACTGCCCATGCACAATACTATGACTAGAGCTCCAGTTGGAACAGCGGTAAAAAGGTGAGGATCCGGAGGGGCAGGAAAAAGCTCAAAGTAAGTAAAAATCCACTTTACTAAGCAAGACCATCTGTGCAAGAAACATGCAATGCATTACATTATTGTTGTCCACATAGGTTTTTAACTGTATTCATGTGGTCATTGCTCTTAAAGGCTGTCTTTTTAAGTATTTGTAATACTGAAAACTGTAAGCAACTAATTTGGAATGTACAACATCCCTCTCAGGAAGATTCCCCAATAAGCTATATGCATGGCACAGTAGTGTAGTGCAGGGCCGAGGCAGAGGCAGAGGCGAGCGAGGCTCCAGCCTCTGGGTGCAACGTAGGAGGGGACGCACAACTCACTCAGCTATCATTCCCCTATTGGGTTTGAAGCAGAGAGAAATAAGAAAAGGGGATACATGGCAGTGACTGTAAGCCAGATAACTAGAGATTAAGGTGTTGGGGGCCCTGGGGCGCCTGTTAGTCTAATAGCAATCAGTGTGTGACAGTTGGGGTGGGAGGGATTGAGGGGCACACTTTGGTGTCTCAGCCTTTGGTGCTGGAGGACCTTGTCCCGGCTCTGGTGTAGTGTGACATGCACTCTTGCTTGTAGTGCTAGAGTTCCAGGCTTGGATCTTGGCCAGGACACTATATGAATGGAGTTTATATGTTATTTCTGTGTTCATGTGTATTTCTTTCCACATCACAAAAACAAACTGATAAGTTAATTGGCTCCCTCAGGTTAGCTTTATGGACTCTGGCATAGACATCGATTATACAAGAAATAGGATCGTAATCCCCTCTGAGGAACAGTTAGTGAAATGTGGGATAATCCTTCCAGAAAAGACAAAAAAGACAGACACCCCAGGAGCCCAATGTAGTGTAGTACTTTGTGATACCAGATAAGGCAATTGGATGTAGAAGAGTGATACTCACAGGTGTGGGTTGCAATACTCGCAATCCCAGTATGAAGGCAAGTGACAAAACCCTTCCTCACACAGGTTCTTTAAGATCTTTGCATTAGGAGGGTTGCACTCTGCAAAAAGCTGTTGCAAGTTTAAGGAACTTACAACATAACACTCCAAAAGATTGGGGGGTTTTGTTTGGAATCTGGAAGGGAAGAGGTGCTCCCGAAAAAACGAGTTATGGATGATCCAAAATAATAATAGAAGGATTTTTTTCCTCAATGGAGGAAAATACCTTGTTTGAGGTAAACAGGTTTTTAGTGTAAAAAGAAAAAACTTGTTTACCTCAAGCAAGGTATTTTCTTCATTTGAGGTAAGAGATATTTATATTATTTTAAATCATCCATATCCATTTTTTTTGGGGGGGGGGGGGGGGGGAGAGATGGGTAGCCTCTTCAATCCCAGCTAGTGAAACGTCTATGCAAAGTCCTGTGGAGGATGTCAGTGATATAAAAATACACAATAATATTAAGAATAAAAATATGAGGGATATCTACACTAGAGCACATTACTTTTCTATATATCATACTGAAAAAAATGAGCCTCATAAGCAGAATTCCAGGAGTCCAACAATATGTTAGAGATGTACGTCCTGCTAAAGGGACTTTGGATAAAATAATGGCTAAGCAATAGAAAGCTTAACTTGAAACTGAGACAAATGTTAAAATTTCAGTACGGAATTTTTGCTAGGAAACATTTTCAAAGCCAAACTTTTGAACACTTGTTGGACCTGTTTGTTCCTCAGACTGTATATAAATGGGTTGAGGACTGGTGTCATGACACTGTTAAGCAGTGCAACAATTTTATTAAGTTCAGATGACCTTTCCACTGGGCGAACATAAATAAAAATGGCACTGCCGTACACTAATGACACTACCATGAAATGAGAACTGCATGTGGAGAATGCTTTGATTTTTCCACTGGCTGAAGGTATCATTAGGACAGTGATGAGAATGTTGCAGTAAGAAATGAAAGTGAGGATAAATGAGCCAAAAATAATAGCTGAGGCTAAGCTGGCAACGATTGTTTCAAAGTGTCGTACATCAGAGCAGCTGATTTTCACTACTGCTGAGCTGTCACAGAAGAAGTGATTGATTTCGTATGGCCCACAAAAGGATAAACCCAACATTAATATAGTTGGGTAGATGCAAGTAATAAATCCAAATATCCATGAGCCTAGAACTAAACAAAGACAGACCCTGTTGGAGATGATAGAATGATATCTTAATGGGTTACAAATAGCCACATACCGATCCACTGACATGACCGCCAAAAGATAAAATTCTATTGTTCCAAGGGAAACATAAAAATAAAACTGTAAAATGCATTCAGTTAAAGAAATGAATCTGTTGTTAGAAGCCAGTATAGTGAGCAATTTGGGGACTGTAGATGATATAAACCAAATATCCAAGAAAGCCAGGCTGGCGAGGAAAAAGTACATAGGAATATGGAGGCGCTTGTCCAGACACATGGCTACAATAATCGACAGGTTCCCAATTAGGGATATCAAATAAACAATGACAAAGAGTAAAAGTAAAATATTTTGCTCAGAAGGACCAAAAGTAAACCCAACAAGTATCAGTCTAGTTTGGTTGACATGAGTCATTTCTGCAAAGATTTTTTGAAGTTTGTGAAATCCTTTTCAGTATTTCTAGGTTCAAATGTATAGTTACCAAGGAAAAAGTACAAGAAATAACATAAAATGGCAAAACAATTCACACAAGATATCTTTAAAAATACTTTAGTAATCCTAATAAGAAAAAAAGTTAATATGCTCTTATCCTCTGTTCCACAATTTTTTACTCTCAATAATCTCATATGTTATCTTATATCTAAACAAAAAATGTGATCTTAGATCAAGGGATAGTGTCTATCAGGCTGTGTTCCCACTTGAGCTAAAAATGGGCATTTTTTTGTCTGTTCTCCCACTCATTGTGAAACTGTCAGTAAAACTGACAGTGAACAGCTCAAATAAGTGAACAGCTCCTATTTTGTATATATAGAAGACATTCACACTTGTCAGCCTGCAATTGATATGTGAGATCCATTGCAGTAATTGGGCTGCACATAGAGATGACTGCCTCTGGATACCAGCTGGTGTTCTATGGCATGGGGCAGTGCTATCCAACTTCATGGGTATGGAGGGCCAATTTTTTTTCAGACCACATAGTGGAGGGCTGACTTCAATAAATAGGGTTTACGCAGTAACAATAGTGGGATAAAATGTACAGATCAAGAGGACTAATATGACAAATGGATTTGCAAGCCTCCCCACCCCCCACCCCCCAAAAAAAAATCCCATAATCTGACAGTGTTTCCCCCAAAATACGTATAATCTGAAAGTGTTCCCCCAATACACATAATCTGACAGCATTTCCCCCAAAATACACAGTTTGGCTGTATTTCCCCCCAACATACACACAATCTGGCAGCATTTCCCCCCTAAATACACATAATCTGGCAGCGCAGCAGCTGGCCATGCACTGCAAGGACAGCACATCGGGAAGAGCTAGCTGATGCCACCTAAACGGGAGCGAGCCCATACATAAAACTCTACGCTGTTTTTACAAGACATTTTATGTGAGTGCAGTACCCTTTTATACTATTAAATAGTTTTACAGTATTACGCTATGAGAGATTTTTACTTGAGGTTATCACATTGGCCATGAATGGGATTTTGAAGGGAAAATAGGAAGGAAGTGGATTTTATCTGATCGTGGCGGTTGGGGGCGACCTGGGAATATTGCCAACGCGCTATTAGACCCTGGTGGTCATCGCATCTGGTTTTGAGTGGCTTTTGATTGGGTGTTGTGGAGATTTGCTGTAATATGCAAGAAGAGGGACCTTGAAACATTTGCAGAGGAAGGAAAGGACCCCATGTTATGGAATTTGTGGGACTTTATTGCTTCCATAAATACATAAAATATATACACAAACATCCTTTATATGTAAAATGGATTGTGGTAAAATATACAGTTTAAGAATTAAAATTAAGATAATGATAATAAAAAGATGAAACAACAGTAAAAATTACATATGAGAATACTTAGCAATACAAAAACGTTATCCATCCTCAAAATATTGATCTCTTCTCCTCCACCATAAACATAAAATAGAGACCAAATACTCTGTATATGTATCAGTCTATTGCCACTGTGTCCATAAGACTGATAACTCCTGTACTTGGTGTCCATGCTTGAAATTGCAACTTTGTGCAAACAAGGCAATCAATTATTGGCAATATAAAAAAGCACGCTGAAGAATGTAGAAAAAATATATGTACAACACAAAGATGGTAATACTAATAATACGTCAAGCATGGATAAATAGGGTGCGGGGACAGTTATATAGTATGTATATTCCATTACATGGTGTGGGGAGGAAGTTGTACATATGCCAACAGAACACGCTTGTCTTTCCCAGTAGCAGTAGTAGGTGGAACTTCTTAGGTGCAGAGGGGCATTTTTATGCATCATGTTGAAAATTCTGCAAAGGCAAAAAGAAAAAGGGAGGAAAGGAAAAGGGGAAATGGAAAAGAGAGGGGGGCTGGGATGACAAGGGAGGAATCGGGGGGGGGGCAACAGACTTTGTTGAAAAAATGATGCTGTTAATGGTCCTTTTTAGTGCGGTAAGCCGCTTTACAGAGTGGTCATTACACCGCACTGCAGCACACAACTGTAAGCGTGTCCTTTAGTACGATATAAAAAAACCTCACATGCAACATATAGTAACACAAGATGCAAACAATCCAAGATGTTTATTGCTGTTATATAATAAACTGGTGCATTCTGGACAGAAACAATTAACTGGTAGCAACCAACAGATTAAGGGCTTGATTCACTAAAGCGTGCTAACACAGTTATCACACCTAAAAGCTTTGCACGTGCAAACTAGGGTGCTAAGTAGTTTGCATGGGCAAAGCTGTTACTGATCGCGTGCACCAAATAGTGTCGCACCGTCCTCATGCAAAGTATGCTTATCAGGCTATTTTGCATGCGGACGGTGCGACGTTTCACTCACTTTAGTGAATCAAGAACTAAGTCTTGAAAATGAGACAAGACTTAAATATGCTACAATGGGGGAAAAAAGATCAATTTTAGCTCTAGTTTCATTTGGTCCATGTTTGTAAATGCAGCTGCATTATGGTTAAGCTAGTAGGTAAAACAATGTATTATAAATTAATTTTATAAATATGGTTTCCTTGGATAGCAAAGAAGTGTTAAAGGGAACCAGAGACGTTGGGAGAAAGCTGTTATACATACCTGGGGCTTCTTCTAGCCCCATACGCATGGATCGCTCCCACGCCGCCGTCCTCAGCTGCCTGGATCCGCCGGTACCAGGTCCCGTCATTACCGCCAGTCGGCCAGTCGGCCGGCAGACGCGGCCAATTGTTCGCATCACAGGGGCTCCCTCCATATAAGTACGCGTGAGGCTGCATACTGCACAGCTGCATGCGTACGGGTATGGAAGGAGCCCCTGTGATGTGGAAAATTGGCCGCATCCGCCAGAAGTGACGGGACCCGGTACCGCCGATACAGGAAGCGGTGGACGGCGGCATGGGAGCGATCCGTGCGTATGGGGCTGGAAGAAGCCCCAGGTATGTATAAAAGCTTTTTCTGTTTTTAACGAGCGTTCCTCTCTGGTTCCCTTTAAAGCCTAACATTAAATGTATGGCACGGTGGCATAGGGGATAGCACCCTTGCAGCGCTGGGTGCTCATTGCCCTATTTAAGTCCCAGCCAAGACACTACCTGCGCTAAGTTAGGATGTTCTCCCCCTGTCTGCATGGGTTTCCTCTGTTTTATTTCAACAAGCATCCAGACAAATTAATGGTCTTTCCCGTAAAATAGTCCCTCTATAGACAAAACTATATACTTTGTAAAGTGCTTCAGAAGATTTCAGTGCTATATACAGTAAATACTATAATAAATAATAATGAAATAATAGTAAACTACTATATGGTCTGTTTTAACCACAGGTTTTATTTACTTAAAAACCAGTGCGATTTTCACATCACGCTCCACCCATTCATTGGCAAGTGACTTTATTGTTACTTCACATAAAAATGATCTATATCTTGTTTTATTCGGCACAAATTAGGCTTTTTTTTGTGGTACTTTTCCCTAAGAATTATTTTATTTTATAGTGGGTCTTGTAAAATACAAAAGAGCACAGGGAGACCAGGAGACCAATCTAGTGTGGTATTGTCAAATACTCAGATGGAATATGTATGTAGTAAGAAATATACTCATAAATGTGGGTTGCTGACACGCAACCACTTCACACACAGGCAGGTAGGGGAAAACCATCCCCACTAGGCCTTGCTTCTGTGGAAAGAATAGGTCTCAGCTCCAAAAAAGGTTGAACCCTTGGACGTCGGCCAAAGGTGCACACCCAATGGTGGGGGTAGTAAGTGACTGGTAGACAATTGAAGGTGCCTGAGATGTAAAATACTGGCTTATGCTATGCTTAACATAGAATAAAAGGTGGAATAATGGTATTTCTCCTACCTTGGAGCAGAAATTCTCAGATTTGGAGTAGTGTAAACACTTCCTTAACTTTATTTCTAAACAAGACTTCCTGCATGTGCCCAAGACTGTTTCTGCACCAAACCTGGCACTTTATTGACCTGAGCAAGCGGCATTGGCCGTGAAACGTGTTCTCATTTCTAAGTGTGTATAATAGAAATAAAGTTAAAGAAGTGTTTGCACTACTCCGAATCTGAGAATTTCTGCTCCAAGGTAGGATAAATACCATTATTCCACCTTGTAGTCTCTGTTAAGCATAGCATAAGCCAGTTTATTACATCTCAGTAGTGTTGGGCGAACACCTGGATGTTCGGGTTCGCGAACGTTCGCCGAACATGGCCGCGATGTTCGGGTGTTCGCGCCGAACTCCGAACATAATAGAAGTCAATGGGGACCCGAACTTTCGTGCTTTATAAAGCCTCCTTACATGCTACATACCCCAAATTTACAGGGTATGTGCACCTTGGGAGTGGGTACAAGAGGAAAAAAAATTAGCAAAAAGAGCTTACAGTTTTTGAGAAAATCGATTTTAAAGTTTCAAAGGGAAAACTGTCTTTTAAGTGCGGGAAATGTCTGTTTTCTTTGCACAGGTAACATGCTTTTTGTCGGCATGCAGTCATAAATGTAATACAGATAAGAGGTTCCAGGAAAAGGGACCGGTAACGCTAACCCAGCAGCAGCACACGTGATGGAACAGGAGGAGGGCGGCGCAGGAGGAGAAGGCCACGCTTTGAGACACAACAACCCAGGCCTTGCATGAGGACAAGAAGGGTGCGGATAGCATGCATTTTGCCGCCATGCAGTCATAAATGTAATAAAGATAAGAGGTTCCATAAACAGGGACCGGCAACGCTAACCCAGCAGCAGCACACGTGATGGAACAGGAGGAGGCGCAGGAGGAGAAGGCCACGCTTTCAGACACAACAACCAAGGCCTTGCATGAGGACAAGAAGCGTGCGGATAGCATGCATTTTGCCGCCATGGCAGTACAGAAATGCTATACAGTGGCGGGTGAGCGGTGTACTACTGTTCCCAGCAGAGACACAGAGTGGCAGTAAACACAATGCTATATAGTGTGGGTGAGCGGTGTACTACTGTTCCCAGCAGCGACACAGAGCACAATGCTATACAGGGTGAGCGGTGTACTACTGTTCCCAGCAGACACACAGAGTCGCAGTAAACACAATGCTATATAGTGTGGGTGAGCGGTGTACTACTGTTCCCAGCAGTGACACAGAGCACAATGCTATACAGGGTGAGCGGTGTACTACTGTTCCCAGCAGAGACACAGAGTGGCAGTAAACACAATGCTATATAGTGTGGGTGAGCGGTGTACTACTGTTCCCAGCAGCGACACAGAGCAAAATGCTATACAGGGTGAGCGGTGTACTACTGTTCCCAGCAGAGACACAGAGTGGCAGTAAACACAATGCTATATAGTGTGGGTGAGCGGTGTACTACTGTTCCCAGCAGCGACACAGAGCACAATGCTATACAGGGTGAGCGGTGTACTACTGTTCCCAGCAGAGACACAGAGTGGCAGTAAACACAATGCTATATAGTGTGGGTGAGCGGTGTACTACTATTCCCAGTAGCGACACAGAGCACAATGCTATACAGGGTGAGCGGTGTACTACTGTTCCCAGCAGACACACAGAGTGGCAGTAAACACAATGCTATATAGTGTGAGTGAGCGGTGTACTACTGTTCCCAGCAGCGACACAGAGCACAATGCTATACAGGGTGAGCGGTGTACTACTGTTCCCAGCAGCGACACAGAGCACAATGCTATACAGGGTGAGCAGTGTACTACTGTTCCCAGCAGACACACAGAGTGGCAGTAAACACAATGCTATATAGTGTGGGTGAGCGGTGTACTACTATTCCCAGCAGCGACACAGAGCACAATGCTATACAGGGTGAGCGGTGTACTACTGTTCCCAGCAGACACACAGAGTGGCAGTAAACACAATGCTATATAGTGTGGGTGAGCGGTGTACTACTATTCCCAGCAGCGACACAATGACCGGGGGACCCTGGCTAGCCTGGCTGGAGAGAGAACTACCCTGCCTGCCTACCCAAAGCTAAACCCACAGACAAATGGCGGAGAAATGACGTGGATCGGGTATTTATTTACCCGAACCACATGACCCGTTCGGCCAATCAGAGCGCGTTCGGGTCCGAACCACGTGACCCGTTCGGCCAATCACAGCGCTAGCCGAACGTTCGGGTAACGTTCGGCCATGCGCTCTTAGTCCGGCCATATGGCCGAACAGTTTGGTCGAACACCATCAGGTGTTCGGCCGAACTCGAACATCACCCGAACAGGGTGATGTTCTGCAGAACCCGAACAGTGGCGAACACTGTTCGCCCAACACTACATCTCAGGCACCTCTAATTTTCTAACTAGGAACTCGAGAAAAATATTGGTCTATGCACACTTTCTTTTTAGTGATCAGAAATTTAACATTTTATTGCACAAACAAACAAACAAACAATCTCAATAATAGTCAGTATCCGAGAGCCAAAAAAGTACAAAAATTCTAAAAATATTTTTCTGCGCGAAAGATAAATCTCTAAAAACATAGGGTCTATCAATACACTGCTATATGAATGACTTCACTTGCTAACTGGGACGGCGGTCATGCAGACTCAATTCATCCCTGCAGTCAAGCAGCCACCTGCTAACTTCTCATACAATCACCCATGCACCAAATGATATCCAGCAGCTGCCTCCCTCTGATAGGGATAAGAGTCCAAAGTCACTTAATTCAAGATTGCAAGCATAGTTAGCCGGCAGAGCAGATAGCATATCCCTCCGTGAAGCCAGTTGAAAACATGTCACCAATCTTGTTAGGCACTCACAGTCAGCGTTAGCAAAGCGCAGCAGGCCATAAGGCAACAATATATCAGAGTATATGGCAAGAAAATGAACAGCGCTACTTTAAAACAGACAAGTGCCTACCTGCAAAAGAGTGCAAGCCCCACCCGTGGGATAAAATACACACCTAGCATACACATGACCTGTCTACCACTGGAGGACGCCGGCCTCCGTAACAGCTTGCATGCAACCTATTAAGTACTCGTCCCTCCCACTGCGAAGAAGTCAATCCTCCATGGGAGGGGACCTAACACTAACTAAATCCTAACCTATGTATATGCATAGCCTTGGTGCGGCTAATCAAGTAAATTCGAAAATTGAAAACTGCGCAAAAGGTGGATCAGCGCATCACCAGGCCGCCTCCGAATGGCCTCGAATCAGAGGTGCGCTGAGCCCCCCCAGAAACTGCAAACGCACCCTGAACCCAAACGGAAGCTCTGCATATACACCAAAAGCAAAGCTGTTAAGTGGGAGCAGCTGACCAAAAATGAATTAAATTAGTACATGGCAAGGAAATGAACAGCGCTACTTAAAAACAGTATGCTAGGTGTGTATTTTATCCCACGGGTGGGGCTTGCACTCTTTTGCAGGTAGGCACTTGTCTGTTTTTAAGTAGCGCTATTCATTTCCTTGCCATGTACTAATTTAATTCATTTTTGGTCAGCTGCTCCCACTTAACAGCTTTGCTTTTGGTGTATATGCAGAGCTTCCGTTTGGGTTCAGGGTGCGTTTGCAGTTTCTGGGGGTGGCTTAGCGCACCTCCGATTCGAAGCCATTCGGAGGCGGCCTGGTGATGCGCTGATCCACCTTTTGCGCAGTTTTCAATTTTTGAATTTACTTGATTAGCCGCACCCAGGCTATGCATATACATAGGTTAGGATTTAATTAGTGTTAGGTCCCCTCCCATGGAGGATTGACTTCTTCGCAGTGGGAGGGACGAGTACTTAATAGGTTGCATGCAAGCTGTTACGGAGGCCGGCGTCCTCCAGTGGTAGACAGGTCATGTGTATGCTAGGTGTGTATTTTATCCCACGGGTGGGGCTTGCACTCTTTTGCAGGTAGGCACTTGTCTGTTTTTAAGTAGCGCTGTTCATTTCCTTGCCATGTACTAAGTTAATTTATTTTTGGTCAGCTGCTCCCACTTAAACAGCTTTGCTTTTGGTGTATATGCAGAGCTTCCGTTTGGGTTCAGGGTGTGTTTGCAGTTTCTGGGGGGGCTCAGCGCACCTCTGTTCGAAGCCATTCGGAGGTGGCCTGGTGATGCGCTGATCCACCTTTTGCGCAATATATCAGAGTATAACTGTATACTTGCGGAATCTTACTTCACTATCACGCCGTCAAAGTCCTTCATTCGTTGTCCCACCTATGTTTGAGCTGCAGCAAGGATGCTCCGCTACAGGTTCTTACTTTGCCTTTCCACAAAGAGGTGTCCTGGACTTTAGTTCGCTTGGGCTAGTCACCCTTATGCCACTTCAATGGCGGTTTGTATGGCGAGTTGCTGTCGCCTGAGTCGGCATGGGTTCGTGGCTGGACAGGGGGATCACGTGTACACAGACACGGAACTTGTTGGCCCCTCCCACCTACGCGTTTTGCTTCATCTGACGCTTCCTCAGGGCGTGGCTATTGCTAACTGCTCCATTATAGGTCCCTCAACCTCCAATTATCTACCAGTATTTTATTTTATATTCATTCTAAAGGGAATAATAAGGAAAAAGGAAAAGAAACTATTTCTCAGTTTTCATTTACATTTTACATTTTATTTGCCTATTTGTCCCGGTTTTTACAACGTTTAAATTGTGTCCCTAGTGCAATGTATGGCGGAAATATTTTATTTGGAAATTAAGGTGTATTATTTTTTTTTTGCAAGCCTTTATTTGCAAAATTAATAGCAATATACCCTCATGACATACATATTAAAAAGTCCATAGGGTAACTATTTATGTTTCTTTTAAATGGTGTCCTTTTCTTTTTTTGTTTACAAGTATTTTATTTTGGTAACTATAAGGTAGTGGTGTAAGGGGTCAAAATTTTATAAAAAATGTATTAATGTAAATGTATTTCTGTTTGTGAGGAATTGTTAGGGTGCATTTTACTTTTTGCCCACATTGCTCTACACTGAACGTCTGTGCGTTCATAAGAGCACACGTAAATACTGTTTACATATTGTTCACGTCGGAATTTACTAGTGAATTAAAGGCAAGCTGTGTCTTGCAGACGCAGCTTTTCATTCATTACAGGCACTGTGATCAGGTCTGAGAACAAGCTGTTCTCATTCCATGATCAGTGGACGGCGAAATGGCAGTGAATCGGCGGCTCTGCGATGTGCCGATCGGAGACCGCGAGGTAAACACAGTGGGTACATATATTTACACCTTCGGTCGTAAAGCGTTGTGCAGGGGGTGTAAATATATGATGTGGCGGTCAGGAAGTAGTTAAAAAATTGGTTGTGTGGCCAAGAGAGAAAAATGACTTAAAAGGATGTACTGTATATAGGAGGAGCTTAGCTCCGTATCCTTCTTCTGCTAAAACTTCAAAAGAATGAAGAACATATAAAACGTTCTGAAATGACCAGGTAGAGCCTTTTGAGAAAGCACTTTAAAGGGACTCCGAGCTCAGAAAAAAAAAGGAAAGTTGTACTCACCAGGGGCTTTTTCCAGCCCAGTGCTGGTCGGGAGGTCCCACGCCGGCGTCCTGGCTCCTCTCCTTCTCCCCGCTCCGGAATGGCTGGAAGGCCGCAGCCCGGGCGACACTCTCCCGAGTGTCGGGCTGCTTGAACAAAGCGCGCATGCGCAGTACTTTCACGCCGGCCGCCGTAAAGAGGCGAGGCGGCCGGCGTGTGACGTAATCCGCGTCATATGCGGAAGAAGCAGCCCGACACTCGGGAGAGTGTCACCCGGGCTGCGGCCTGCCAGCCATTCCGGAGCGGGGAGAAGGAGAGGAGCCAGGACGCCGGCGTGGGACCTCCCGACCAGCACTGGGCTGGAAAAAGCCCCTGGTGAGTACAACTTTCCTTTTTTTTCTGAGCTCGGAGTCCCTTTAAAGTGAAACTTAAGTGAAAACAAAGTGATGAGATAAACAATTGCATCTATCCTCCTACTTCTAAAAATGACTTTTAGATAACCCACAGTTTTATGTTATGTTTAAAAACTTAAAAAAAAAAAATCAGATTTATTGTTTTATAGCAGCTCAATTAGACAGTCTGTCCCTGTGTGTCAGAGTGCTCAGATATATGAAATGTTGACCATTTTTATATATTCTCTCAAGGCAGAGAACTGGACTTCTGAAAGCAAAGTATTTTATAGCTGTAATTCCTTATCAGCAAGGGACGCTATAGACCGTCTGGGTCAACTAGTGATGATCTTAATCTGCTAATTAGCTTTATGCAAAATTTTACATTAATGTTTGCAATTACAGCCATACATAATAATGATTTTGACATTCAATTAATTTTGTGTATCCCATTTGCATAGCTCCCAACTGACCCTCTTTCGGATGGACAGTCCCTCTTTGGGAGCCCTGTCCCTCTGTCCCTCTTTCCTCATCATTTGTCCTTCTTTCAGGACTTTGTCCCTCTTTCTATGTAAATATATATATATTTCTCTACTAAAAAATGTGTTCAATTGACTGTAAATTTTATTCCCATCCTTAAACCACTTGCCGACCTCCCACAGCCGATGGGCGGCGGCAAGGGCTGGGCCCAAACGACCGCAATACGCCCATCGGCAGTGGCGGCAGCAGGCATGGTTATGCGGCGATCGCGTCATTCGTGACGCAATCAGCCGCCGGCGACAGGCTCCGCCCCCTCGCGCTGTAACTAGTGTTGGGCGAATAGTGTTCGCCACTGTTCGGGTTCTGCAGAACATCACCCTGTTCGGGTGATGTTCGAGTTCGGCCGAACACCTGATGGTGTTCGGCCAAACCGTTCGGTCCCATGGCCGAACTAAGAGCGCATGGCCGAACGTTCCACTAACGTTCGGCTAGCGCTGTGATTGGCCGAACGGGTCACGTGGTTCGGACCCGAACGCGCTCTGATTGGTCGAATGGTCACGTGGTTCGGGTAAATATATACCCGAACCACGTCATATCTCCGCCATTTCTCTGTGGGTTTAGCTTTGGGTAGGCAGGCAGGGTAGTTCGCTCTCCAGCCACGCTAGCCAGGGTCCCCCCCAGTCATTGTGTGTCGCTGCTGGGAACAGTAGTACACCGCTCGCTCAGCCACACTATATATAGCATTGGTTACTGCCACTGTGTACCTCGCTCAGCCACACTATATATAGCATTGTGTTTACTGCCACTCTGTGTACACGGCTCAGCCAGACTATATAGCATTGTGTGTACTGCCACTGTGTACCTCGCTCAGCCACGCTATATATAGCATTGTGTTTACTGCCACTCTGTGTACACCGCTCAGCCAGACTATATAGCATTGTGTGTACTGCCACTGTGTGCCTCGCTCAGCCAGACTATATAGCATTGTGTGTACTGCCACTGTGTACCTCGCTCAGCCATGCTATATATAGCATTGTGTTTACTGCCACTCTGTGTACACCGCTCAGCCAGACTATATAGCATTGTGTGTACTGCCACTCTGTGTACACGGCTCAGCCAGACTATATAGCATTGTGTGTACTGCCACTCTGTGTACACGGCTCAGCCAGACTATATAGCATTGTGTGTACTGCCACTCTGTGTACACCGCTCAGCCAGACTATATAGCATTGTGTGTACTGCCACTCTGTGTACACCGCTCAGCCAGACTATATAGCATTGTTTACTGCCACTCTGTGTACACCGCTCAGCCAGACTATATAGCATTGTTTACTGCCACTCTGTGTACACCGCTCAGCCAGACTATATAGCATTGTGTGTACTGCCACTCTGTGTACACCGCTCAGCCAGACTATATAGCATTGTTTACTGCCACTCTGTGTACAACGCTCAGCCACACTATATAGCATTGTTTACTGCCACTCTGTGTACAACGCTCAGCCAGACTATATAGCATTGTTTACTGCCACTCTGTGTACACCGCTCAGCCAGACTATATAGCATTGTGTGTACTGCCACTCTGTGTACACCGCTCAGCCAGACTATATAGCATTGTTTACTGCCACTCTGTGTACAACGCTCAGCCACACTATATAGCATTGTTTACTGCCACTCTGTGTACAACGCTCAGCCAGACTATATAGCATTGTTTACTGCCACTCTGTGTACACCGCTCAGCCAGACTATATAGCATTGTTTACTGCCACTCTGTGTACACCGCTCAGCCAGACTATATAGCATTGTGTGTACTGCCACTCTGTGTACACCGCTCAGCCAGACTATATAGCATTGCGTACTCTGCCAGTCAGTGTGTATATTGCTGGGATCAGTAATACTCCACTCACCGCCAACCACTATATGAGCTCACCATGAGTTCCTCAGAGACCTCCGCTGTGAGCAGCACTCCCAACAACAGCAACATCCAACGCCCCACGCAAGCTATAACATCCACCCCAGCAGCCAGTGGTCAGCAGCAGCCCTCCCCGGAGGAGAACGTTGTGTCCATCGGTCCGTCGCCAGAGCGATTAATGAAGGCTGCCATTGAGGAGATGATGGGGCCTGATGTGGAGGAGGAGGTCTGGCTCAGGCCAGCATCCCAAGTTAATGTTGAGGACGATGAGGGGTCTGTGTCTGGGGATGTTGGGGTGGCAGAGGTGGTGGGTGGGTCAGACTCAGGAGAAGAGTTGTATGATGAGGATGATGATCGGGACCATCTGTATGTGCCTCAGAGTCCGACCCCGGAAAACATGTTGTATTGTGTGTTTAGGTACTAAAATCTGCGTTCCCACTTCCCAGTACTGCCCGCAGTGCCCGGGTCCACGGATCCATATAATTTTTTGGGCAGCACTATCAAACTGTGGTACTATGAGTGAGTTGCCATGGTCCTTCTGTGCTGCCTGTCACACTCACCGTCTGTCTGCAGATGGATTGTTCAACACAGCTACGCCATCTGACATGTAGTCCTGGACCTTGACCATCTTCTCCAGGCGATTGGTGTTGGAGGACGTGGAACTGCCCGATTGCTGTTCTGTGGGCTGCTGCATGGGTGTCAGAAAATGTTCCCACTCCAAGGACACTGCCAATACCATTCCCTTTTCGGCACTAGCAGCAGCTTGTGTTCTTTGCTGCCCTCCTAGTCCTCCTGGGTTTGCTGAAGTCAGTCTGTCGGCGTACAACTGGCTAGAGAAGGAGGAGGATGTCAATCTCCTCTCCAAAGTCTCCATCCTCAAGGGCCTGCTGGAATTGTTCCATTTTTGACCTGTCTGACACTTTCTTCAATCAGTTTTTTAACATTGTGTTTGTATAAACTGGGTATAAACCCAGTAATTGGTGTTGTCCAGATTCCAGAATAATGAATAATAATGAATAGTGAATAATGCGCGGGCCGCGTTCAATGCAGTCTAGCATGAATTGAGCCATGTGTGCCAGAGAGTCCTGCCAGACTCCTCTGTCTTCATGTTCTTGTGAGCGTTGTGATTGTTGTGATGCACCATATTCGTCACCAGCATCACTTTCTTCCTCTTCTGCTGTCCATTCCCGCTAAATTGTGGAAGTCCAACGTGCACCGCTCTGTCCCTCGGCAGTGGGGGCATCCAATTCCTGCTCCAACTCCAGCTGTTCCTCGTCCTGTTCTTTGTCATAGCTGGGACCAGCGTTTCCTGAGGCAGGTTGCCTGATGTTGGTATCATCACGCTGATCGTTTTCATCTTCAGAATCCCCCACTTGCATCATGCCAGCGGTTTTCCATCTTCAACATTGATTTCTTCAGTAAGCACTGCAGTGGTATTGTAATGCTGACTGTAGAGTTGTCACTGCTCAGTCATGCAACGTGGATTGCTCAAAATTTTGGAGGACTTGGCAGAGATCCAACATGGTGGCCCAATCAGATCCACAGAAGCTTGGTAGCTAGCTGCTGGAATGCGCCTCGGCACTGCGCAAAAGCGTGCTAGCATGTGCAGCGTAGAATTCCAGCGCGTAGGGAGGGACATCACCCAGCGAGCGATGGTGCGCTAGATTGAAGCGCTCCTGCATCTCTTGGTGAGTCCTTCAGAAGCGGTACTGGACTTTTAACAATGTTTGTTTTTTTTTTCTTCAACAGAAGATCTGCCACGTTGGAGTGAGGAGGACTCCGCCGACCCCGACACCAAGCTGAACCCCGGCGAACTCCAAGCAGAGGATCTTCAGGAACCCTCAAGGCTTTGAGCAAGCTGAGGAGGATCAGCAGTCCCGACGAGACTTCTCCTCCTCATATGCGACTGAGTGCAGTGGAGCTCCCCAGAACAACCTCTCAGTTGTCACTTTGTCACTTTGTCATTTTGTCACTTTGTCACTTGTCACTTTGTCACTTGTCACTGTCATTTTGTCACTTTGTCACTTGTCACTTTGTCACTTGTCACTTGTCACTTTGTCACTTGTCACTTTGTCATTTTGTCACTTTGTCATTTTGTCACTTTGTCACTGGTCACTTTGTCACTTTTCACTTTGTCACTTGTCACTTGGTCACTTGTCACTTGGTCACTTGGTCACTTGTCCAGATGATCTCGGTACACCTCCTGCGATTCAAATTCCTGCACACATTGCTCTGGGATTTGGGTGTGATGAATGATGCATCTAACTGGCCACCGGAGGCAATTAAGGCCTTCAAAACATTGAAAGCAGCTTTCTGTTCCGCCCCCATTTTGCGTCATGTTGAGTTGTTGATGTCATGTTCATCCTCGGCCTCGCCTTGCATTTCAGTGCGAGGTGCATTTTCCACAGAAAAAGGTTGTGAATCCGGGCACAACATTTGTGGCTGTTCCATTGACCTTTCACAGGTAGAAGATTGTGGGGGTGGGAATAGCTCCTCCGAATAGCCCATTGTGTCCTGAAAACTACTCATTGCATTGCTTTGCGCACACATTTTTTTGTCCTCATGCAAGGCCTGAGTTGCACCTGAAAGCGTGGCCTTCTCCTCCTGCGCCTCCTCCTGTTCCATCACGTCTGCTGCTGCTGGGTTAGCGTTGGCGCCCGGTCCCTGTTTATTGAACCTCTTATCTTTATTACATTTATGACTGCATGGCGGTAAAAAGCATGCTATCCGCACGCTTCTTGTCCTCATGCAAGGCCTGGGTTGTTGTGTCTCAAAAAGCATGGCCTTCTCCTCCTGCGCCTGCTCCTGTTCCATCACGTGTGCTGCTGCTGCTGGGTTAGCGTTACCGGTACCTTTTCCTGGAACCTCTTCTCTGTATTACATTTATGACTGCATGGCGACAAAAAGCATGTTACCTGTGCAAAGAAACATGACATTTTCCACATTTAAAAGACAGTTTTTCCTTTGAAACTTTACAATCAATTTTCTCAAAAACTATAAGCTCTTTTTCAAATATTTTTTTCCTCTTGTACCCACTCCCAAGGTGCACATACCCTGCTAATTTGGGGTATGTAGCATGTAAGGAAGCTTTACAAAGCACGAAAGTTCGGGTCCCCATTGACTTCCATTATGTTCGGAGTTCGGCGCGAACACCCGAACATCGCGGCGATGTTCGGCGAACGTTCGCGAACCCGAACATCTAGGTGTTCGCCCAACACTAGCTGTAACCCGATAGCCGTTCGGAAGCGCCGCCGGGTTACTAACTGCCCGATCGCTGCTACAAAGTGTATGATACACTTTGTAATGTATACAAAGTGTATTATACAGGCTACACCCATCAATCACACCCTATCACCACCTGTCACTGTTACCCATCAGATTAGCCCCTAATCTGCCCCTTGAGGGCACCCAATCACCCGCCCACACGCTCAGATTGCCCTCAGACCTCCCCCCCCCCTTATCAATTCGCCAGTGCATTATTTACATCTGTTCTTCCCTGTAATAACCCAGTGATCACCTGTCAATCACCTGTCAATCACCTGTCAATCACCCATCAATCACCCCCTGTCACTGCCACCCATCAATCAGCCCCTAACCTGCCCCTTGCGGCCAATCTGATCACCCACCCACACCATCAGATCGCCCACAGACCCGACATCAGATCACCTCCCAAGTGCATTGTTTACATCTGTTCTCTCCTCTAAACACCCACTAATTACCCATCAATCACCCATCAATCACCCCCTGTCACCACCTGTCACTGCTACCCATCAGATCAGACCCCTATCTGCCCCTAGGGCACCCAATCACCCACCCACACCCTCAGAACGCCTTCAGACCCCCCATACCCCCCCCCCCCTGTGTACTGTATACATCTATTCTCCCCTGTAATCACCTGTCAATCACCTGTCAATCACCTGTCAATCACCTGTCATTCACCCGTCATTCACCCGTCAATCACCCGTCAATCACCTGTCAATCACCACCTGTCACTGCCACTTATCAGATCAGACCCTAACCTGCCTCTTAAGGGCATCTGATCACCCTCCCACACCATCATATTGCCCCAGACCTACCCTCAGATCACCTCCAAAGTGCATTGTTTACATCTGTTCTGCCATCTAATCACCCACTGATCCCTCATCAATTACCCCCTGTCACCACCTGTCACTGCTACCCATCAGATTAGACCCCCTATCTGCCCCTAGGGCACCCAATCACCCGCCCACACCCTCAGAACGCCTTCAGACCCCAGCCCTGATCACCTCGCCAGTGCATTGCTTGCATCTATTCCCCCCTCTAATCACACCTTGAGACACCCATCAATCACCTCCTGTCACCACCTGTCACCCCCTAGCACACCTACCCATCAGATCAGGCCCTAATTTGCCCCGTGTGGGCTCCTGATCACTCGGCCAAACACTCAGATCCCCCTCAGACCCCCTTCCGATCACCTCCCCAGTGCATTGATTGCATCTATTTTCCCCTCTAACCACCCCCTGAGACACCCCTCATTCACCTCCTGTCACCACCCTAGCACTCCTATCCATCAGATCAGGCCCAATACAACCTGTCATCTAATAGGCCACCCTGCTTTTGACCGGTTCCACAAAATTCGCCCCGTCATAGACCACCTGTCATCAAAATTTGCAGATGCTTATACCCCTGAACAGTCATTTTAAGACATTTGGTTTCCAGATTACTCACGTTTTGGGCCCGTAAAATGCCAGGGCAGTATAGGAACCCCACAAGTGACCCCATTTTAGAAAAAAAGACACCCCAAGGTATTCTGTTAGGTGTATGACGAGTTCATAGAAGATTTTATTTTTAGTAAAAAGTTAGCGAAAATTGATTTTTATTGTTTTTTTTTTTTTCACAGAGTGTCATTCTTCACTAACTTGTGACAAAAAAATAAAATCTTCTATGAACTCACCATACACCTAACAGAATACCTTGGGGTGTCTTCTTTCTAAAATGGGGTCACTTGTGGGGTTCCTATACTGCCCTGGCATTTTAGTGGCCCTAAACAGTGAGTAGTCTTGAAACCAAATGCCTCAAAATGACCCGCGAATAGGACGTTGGGCCCCTTAGCGCACCTAGGGCTTGATTCACAAAGCGGTGCTAACCTACTTAGCACGTCTAAAGTCTTTAGACGCGCTAACCAGGGTGCTAAGTAGGTTAGCACCGGATTTCTCAATCAGATCGCGCGCTAACTTTGCGCGCGCAAAGTTTTACGCGCGCTAAGTCCCATAGGCTTTAATGGGCACTTTGCGCGGAGCGCCCTGCGCTCTGTGCAGTACGCGCGTAAAGTTTTATGCGCATAAAGTTTTGCGCGCGTAAAGTTTTATGCGCGAAAAGCTTCTTTAGACGTGCTAAGGGGGTTTTCACAGGCGTGCTAACAGTTAGCACCGCTTTGTGAATCAAGCCCTTAGGCTGCAAAAAAGTGTCACACATGTGGTATCGCTGTACTCAGGAGAAGTAGTATAATGTGTTTTGGGGTGTATTTTTACACATTCCCATGCTGGGTGGGAGAAATCTCTCTGTAAATGGACAATTGTGTGTAAAAAAAACAAAAATGTGTTTATTTCTCCCACCCAGCATGGATATATGTAAAAATACACCACAAAACACATTATACTACTTCTTCTGAGCACTTCTCCTAAGTACGGCAATACCACATGTGTGGCACTTTTTTGCAGCCTAACTGCGCTAAGGGGCCCAAAGTCCAATGAGTACCTTTAGGATTTCACAGGTCATTTTGAGACATTTGGTTTCAAGACTCCTCCTCACGGTTTAGGGCCCCTAAAATGCTAGGGCAGTATAGGATCCCCACAAATGACGCCATTTTAGAAAGAAGACACCCAAAGGTATTCCGTTAGGAGTATGGTGAGTTCATAGAAGATTTTATTTTTGTCACAAGTTAGCGGAAAATGACACTTTGTGAAAAAAACAATTAAAATCAATTTCCGCTAACTTGTGACAAAAAATAAAATCTCCTATACTGCCCTTCCATTTTAGGGGCCCTAAACCGTGAGGAGTAGTCTTGAAACCAAATGTCACAAAATGACCTGTGAAATCCTAAAGGTACTCATTGGACTTTGGGCCCCTTAGCGCAGTTAGGGTGCAAAAAAGTGCCACATATGTGGTATCGCCGTACTCAGGAGAAGTAGTATAATGTGTTTTGGGGTGTATTTTTACACATACCCATGCTGAGTGGGAGAAAGATCTCTGTAAATGGACAATTGTGTGTAAAAAAAAATCAAACACATTATACTACTTCTCCTAAGTACGGCAATACCACATGTGTGGCACTTTTTTGCAGCCTAACTGCGCTAAGGGGCCCAAAGTCCAATGAGCACCTTTAGGCTTTACAGGGGTGCTTACAATTAGGCTCCCCCCAAAATGCCAGGACAGTAAACACACCCCACAAATGACCCCATTTTGGAAAGTAGACACTTTAAGGTATTCAGAGAGGAGCATAGTGAGTCCATGGCAGATTTCATTTTTTTTTTTGTCGCAAGTTAGAAGAAATGGAAACTTTTTTTTTTGTCACAAAGTGTCATTTTCTGCTAACTTGTGACAAAAAATAAAATCTTCTATGAACTCACCATGCCTCTCAGTGAATATACAGTACTGGAGGGGAAAAAACACAAAGACAATGGGAGCCCAAATGGTGCAGTATGTCTCAAGAAATAGGTGTTCAAAAAAACTTCTGAAAAAGGGGTACTCACAAAGGTGGGTTGAACACAGGGCAACCGACCGCTTCAAGCAAGTAGTGTTTAAACCTGACTCCACTCAGGTATACCAGCAATCCTGGGTCTGGTCACTCTCTTAGCAAAAAGATCCTGCGTACCTTGATTACCACAGGTGGTGGGATCCCACCTTGGTTCAGGTGCGTAAGGTTCCCCACCCAGGCAAGTGGAGGGGATATGGCACAGAAGGGGTAAAGAGGCGCCCAATTTCTATAAAATACTCTAAAATCAATAAAATAACAAAATGAGGTGGCTTACCTCACAGACGACAACTCACTTTGATAAGGAAGTTTAATTGGAGATTTAGCAGTGGCAACGCGTTTCGTGGGACCAAGCCCACTTCCTCAGGCCAAATAAGTGCCGTTGTAGTCTAACAACCGAGAAATTGGGCGCTTTACCACTTCTCTCAGTGAATACTTTGGGATGTCTTCTTTCCAAAATGGGGTCATTTGGGGGGTATTTATACTATCCTGGAATTCTAGCTCCTCATGAAACATGACAGGTGGTCAGAAAAGTCAGAGATGCTTCAAAATGGGAAAATTGACTTTTGGCACCATAGTTTGTAAATGCTATAACTTTTACCCAAACCAATAAATATACACTGAATGGATTTTTTTTTTAATCAAAGACATGTAGCAAAATAAATGTGGACAAAAAAATGTATACAGAAATTTTACTTTATTTGAAAAATGTCAGCACAGAAAGTAAAAAAAAAAATCATTTTTTTGACAAAATTCATATCTTTTTTTGATGAATATAATAAAAACTAAAACTCGCAGCAGCAATCAAATAGCACCAAAAGAAAGCTGTATTAGTGACAAGAAAAGGAGGTAAAATTCTTTTAGGTGGTAGGTTGTATGAGCGAGCAATAAACCGTGAAAGCTGCAGTGGTCTGAATGGAGAAAAAGGCTCTGGTCCTTAAGGGGTGAAAAGACTGTGGTCCTCAAGTGGTTAAATTGATATATTACTAATTTTAAAATATTACTATGAAGGAAAATGGACCAGGATAGAAAGGACCAGTGTGGTGTGAATTAAAAAACAACATATTTTTCTTATGAAATCATTATGGTATGTGTGACTAGGGGTGTGGCATGGGTGTGATTAGGGGTGTGGCAGGGGTGTGGCTTAAGTGTCCCTCTTTTTCATCTCAAAAAGTTGGGCGGTATGCATTTGTAATTTTCATGTAATGTTCATGTCATTTTGTGCTGACTTAAGCTGTTAATAGCAAAGGACCTACACATGCTAACATCACCAAAATTGTTAGATATGTGAAGGAATAGTGGGAACATGTCAAAACAATTATTTTTCAGAAAGGCCTTGTAGTTTTTGAGAAAATCAATTTTAAAAAATGGAAAGGAAAAATGGTTTTTAAACTCCGAAAAATTGTATAAAAAAATGTTTCCTTTGCATTTTAAAAAGTCTTTTTGAAAAAACTTGTTCCATTATTCAAATTACCATACCTAGCAACTGGTGATGATAGCATGTATAGAGGCTTTGCTATTATTAACCGCTTTGCTATTATTATCCGCTAAATTCAGAATGAAATTAAGCAAAAATTACACAAAATTGTGAAATTACGATTCCTGAATCCTGATTATGTTTACGTGTAAAATTTATTATGATTTTGCACTGTAGTTGTGAATTTCTATGCAAAATTACGATTATGAGAAATTCATGCTCATTACTAGGTCCATCTGGAGAAAAACTGTCAGTTGCATAGCTGAATATTAACTCTTTTGGGCAGAGAAAGTGGAAAAGCATCACAGCATATTTATTTGCGTGCTTGACACTGTGCATACACATGTCTATCTCATCATGTCACATGTCACTTAAAGATAAACCATAACCAAGGATTGAACGTCATCCCATTAGCTGATACCCCCTTTCCCATGAGAAATCTTTACCTTTTAACAAACAGATCATCAGGGGGCTCTGTATGGCTAATATTGTGGTGAAACCCCTCCCACAGTGGGATGTCAGGACCATGGTGCTGACATCACACTGTGGGAGCCTTGTTGCATTGTGGGAGCAGCATTGTTTCCAACAGCTTACTCAGTTTCAGAGATTGGACATTTTGAGGTTTTGGCTCATCTCTGTTTGATATTTATACAATACAAAGTGTGATCTGGACATTTTGAGGTTTTGGCTCATCTCTGTTTGATATTTATACAATACAAAGTGTGATCTGTATCAATGAATACAATGAATGTATAACAGTCTCCCAGTAGAAACATGAAAAAAGTAGATCAGAAAAATGAGTAGCTGTGGTCACATAAAAAGTTCCTCTGAGACAGATGTTCTACTGTATATTGTAACTGCACTTCTGTAACGATCGGTGTAACACAGAGAGGATCTGATTATCGGTGATCTGCAGTATCACCGAGAATACAGATATATACCGGATTATTGATGATCTGCAGTATCACTGATAATCAGATATATCTCTAACCTCTGGACACCTGAGTATTATGAGTGTTTGGTGCAACAGTAATACTTTGAGGAGAGCATCCGTATAGAGGGTGCAAGGCAGTAAGAGATACTGCCCAAAGAACAGGCTCCCTCCAATGGCCTGAGGTTCCCCAAGGGGAGGAGTCAGGCTGATAGTGGGAACAGAGAATCAGATATAGTAAGGTACCAAATCAGAGATCAGAAGAGTGGTTAGGAAAGCAGAAGGTCATAACAAATAATCAAACAATGCCTAGACTTAGGTGTGAGCTCCTTGATCATCAACACCCCGGGACTAGTCTGAATATGACAAGATGGTAACGCTAATTCCTAGTCTTGGGTGTGAGTTCCGTAGTCATCAACACCCTGGAACTAGTCTGAAGGATAACACAGATAATATACAGTATTCCTAGTCTGAGGTGTGAGGTCCGTGATTGTCAACACCCTGGAAGTGATCTGGAGAATAACACAGATTCTGACAAAAGGTCTGAGTGCTACCACGTAGTGATCGCAACGACAGACACCAGAGAAATGACCAGCACCCAGTATATATACTATAGCGCTCTCCAGCGCCTCCCCTAAGTGCTGGACCAATGAGAACTGATACAATTGTCAGCTCACCGGCTTGGTCAGCTGACTCCCTTTTGGCTGTCATAAAAGCTCTGCCTCTCAGCGCACGCGCGCGTCCTTCTGAACCTGTGTGGACTATCAGTCCCAGCCACACCAGACATGTGTTGTGACCCATCCGCTGTGCTGGACGCGGAACCAGCTGCACCGCTATCAGAGCATGCGGCGGTTTCTCCGTGTTCAGCCATACCGACAGACGTGCAATCCGCCGCGTCGGACGCGGAATCCACTGCCTTGTTCTCAGGACATGCGGCGGTTTCTCCGCGTTCAGTCATGCTAGTAGACGCAGGCCCACGCGCGCAACCTGCCGCGTTGGACGCGGAATCAGCCGCCTTGCTCTGAGCACCCGCGGTGGCTTTTCCGCGTTTTCTCACAACTTCCAGCACAAATTTATACTTGTGTATCATCCTAATTTTTTAGCACAAAAAATACACTGAAAAGTTACCCCCTCGGCTTATATGCGAGTCAGTGGAGCAGAACGGATGGTGAAGCAGGTTTTTTTACTGGCATTGGAGCGTAAGGATTGTGCACTAGTAATCCTGCTCTTGCCATCTGGCTCCCTGCTGATTCTGTGCCTTTCATCCCCTGCAACAAGGTGTGCAGAGTGCGCTGCTCAAGACTACCTGTGTCCCCTGGCATGGGGAGCGGACTCGTACTGGGGGCACATCTGGCTTCTGGCTTCTGAGGAGGGGACTTACACATGAGTCAATCACTTTTTCCTGTTTTCTTAGGGAAAAGTGGGTACCTCAGCATATACACGGGTCGTCTCATATGCGATTTTATACTGGTACCCATTCTTTCACTTAAAGGACCACTATCTTGAAAGACTGTAAAATTTAAAATGCATGAAACACATAAATAAGAAATACATTTCTCCCAGAGTAAAATGAACTATATGTTTATTTTCTCCTATGTTGCTGGTGCTTTTGTAAAGAATAAATTAAATGCTGAGAAGGCCCCATGAAGAGATGGACTAGTCAAAAACCTGTCAGTTCTGTCAGATTTCTACTATCTACTGTATGTGATAGCAACATAGGAGAAAAATAATTTATAGCTCAATTTACTTACTTCTTATTTGTGTGTTTACATGTATTTAACATTTTACCATTTTTTCATGATAGTGGTGCTTTAAAATGCAAAATACTAAGATCAAACGATTCCTACATACAGTACATGCAAACAGCAATAAACACAACACAACAACATGAATGCACTTTAAATACACTTTTATTGTGAGCCTACATAATTTAATTCATATTACCCACAACCTTAATTATATATTTACAGTTATGCTACTATATGCATACTTATCACTAGATCATGCAAACTTTAAATCACTCTGTAATAATTATAATAAATAATCAGACTAATTCTAGAAATTACATTTATCAAATCTGTTTTACCCCGGAATTCAGCTTAAATGTTTGATTTGAGGTCAGACATACAAAAACCCATTCCAAGTAGTGTAAAAGGGAATTGTGCTTCTAGTGTAAGTTGTTGCTCTACTCTGTATGCTGCATTTGATTTCGTACCTGACACAGTTTTAACAGTAGTCCCTCTCTGGCACTGAACACTAAGCTGTGAACACTTGTTAGTAGGCATTTTGTTATCTCTCCTTTTCAGCAGGGACTGTGCATGTTTGATCTCTGAGCCCCATCTCAGAAAACCCACAGGAGGAATAATGAAAGTTATTCTTAAAGTTGGTCTGTTTCCAAATAAAGTACTTTGATAAAATCACTTTCAAACTAAAGAATAATAAAAATGTTTCTTAAAGTAAATTAAGTCAATTTTCTAAAAATAAAAAAAGTACTTTGTAAAGTCACTTCCAAACTTCTGTAAGTCACTGTCCTCGAGGCCCATCCACAGTCTGGACCATTTATCTGCATTGTTGACCCATTTTCTTTCTACTGACATTACCCATAGCTCCCAACTGTCCCTCTTTCAGAGGGACAGTCCCTCTTTGGGAGGCCTGTCCCTCTTTCGTCCTCATTTGTCCCTCTTTCTATGTAAATATATATATTTCTCTACTAAAATATGTTTGATTGACTCTAAACTTTATTCCCATCCTTTAAATTGATATATTACTCATTTTAGAATATTAATATGAAGGAAAATGAACCAGGATAGAAAGGACCAGTGTGGTCTAATTTATTAAACAACATATTTTCTTATTAAATATGTATGGTATGCGTGACTAGGAGTGTGGCGGGGGCGTGATCAGGGGTGTGGCAGGGGCGTGGCTTAAGTGTCCCTCTTTCTCATCTCAAAAAGTTGGGAAGTATGCAATTCTCCTAGGCAGTTTAGGCATGCTCATCAACAATAATAACTTAGTTACTAAAACTCTTCTCTCGCTCACCTCTTCAGATTCAAGCACTTTATTGTCATTGTGCAACACAACGAAATTACTTTTCATGACATTTTTACTTCTCTCAATATGGGCGCTGCTTATAGTCACAGCAACAGCCACAATATTAACCACATTTTTACTCACCTCTTCCCCTATTGCCTTATTTCCCAATTCCCAGTATCTGACCACAGCCATCTAATTTCACCCTCCTTTCATTCCTTCTTGCTTGTCTTCTATACTTATACTAAAACCCACCAACACAATCTGGTTATACCATGATTATTTTGGTACAGTATTTGTGTACTTTCTGAGTGACACAGTGCTAGCCAAGGAGAAATGTATCACTGATACTGCCCCGTATGGGACCATCAAAAGAATAAGGCTAGACAATGGTACTGAATTTTCATCAAATGATTTCCAGTCAATATTCAGAAAAAGTAGCATAAGACATGAGACTTCAGCACCTTACTCACCTCATTCAAATGGAACTGCTGAAAGAAACTGAAGAACACTGATTGAAATGGCAAGATGTATGCTGATAGAGAATAAAGTACCAAAAGAGTTATGGAAATAGAAGAAATACAGGCGCCAATCCCATCTCAAAATCAGGTATAAGCCACCAGCTTCTTAGGCAATCACATCCATATAGGGTGTCATCAACAATACAGTAAACTTAATCCTATGGGCTTGGATCTTGCCCTCTAGTGGCGTGCAATAGCAGCTGTCGCATGCAGAAAATCTTCCTCCATTCCAAATTTGAAAGTAAGTTACATTGCCCTATAAATTTGATCTTAGTCCAGAATCCTGTGACGACGGCGGAGAGCCGAAACCAGTCGGGAATGGGAGACTGGGCACTTGTCTACTACTGCACAGTGTTTCATTGTATTGCAGATACACACGATGCGTTTACACATTCAAGGGTCTCTGTCATAAGGCCCTCGATATGATCATATGTACACTTTTTTATTGTGCTTATTGTTGAATAAATAGGTTACTTCTAAATGTTATTTGGTGACCATTTGATTTTATTAAAAGAGTTATTATAGACATATGCAGAAATGACAGCAGCTATGATTCGAAACAGATGCTTTAACAGTCGTTTGAGGCAAACGACATACAACACACTGACAGAGAAGAAGCCCAACTTTTAAAAAGAGAACCATTTTTGGATCAGAATGTTTTGCATACAAAGGGCTTGATTCACAAAGCGGTGCTAACTGTTAGCACGCCTGTGAAAACACCCTTAGCACGTCTAAACCAGCTTTTCGCGCGCAAAACTTTACGCGCGTAAAACTTTACACGCGCACTGCACAGAGCGCAGGGCACTCCGCGCGAAGTGCCTATTAAAGCCTATGGGACTTAGCGCGCGCATAGGACTTTGCAAAGCTTTGCGTGCGATCTGATTGAGAAATCCGGTGCTAACCTACTTAGCACCTTGGTTAGCACGTCTAAAGACTTTAGACGTGCTAAGTAGGTTAGCACTGCTTTGTGAATCAAGCCCAAGGATGGTAGGAAAAAGCTGTATTCAAAGTGCAAAAGGGGAATTTTTGTAAGATATGACAAAGTCTCTCATACCTGGGGCTTGATTCACAAAGCGGTGCTAACCTACTTAGCACGTCTAAAGTCTTTAGACGCGCTAACCAGGGTGCTAAGTAGGTTAGCACTGGATTTCTCAATCAGATCGCGTGGTAACTTTGCGCGAGCAAAGTTTTACGCGCGCAAAGTTTTACGCGCGCTAAGTCCCATAGGCTTTAATGGCCACTTCGCGCGGAGCGCCCTGTGCTCTGTGCAGTACGCGCGTAAAGTTTTATGCGCATAAAGTTTTATGCGCGAAAAGCTTGTTTAGACGTGCTAAGGGGGTTTTCACAGGCGTGCTAACAGTTAGCACTGCTTTGTGAATCAAGCCCCTGGTGTATTACCTAGACACTGGCAAAGTCTTCAAGCACAGACTTGTAAAGTTTGTTGAAAAACATGCGATTGAGAAACAACCTCAGACTGATCTGTTGAACAGTGATTATGACCTTTACAGAGAAAGGAGTGTATTTCCCAACTCCCATACTGAGTCCAACAAGGGCACCTCATCCACCAGGCCGAACCAAGCGGTCACCTGGGGCATCGTGCGGTGGGGGGGGGGGGGGCGCTGCCCTGGGCTCACCTCAGCCTGCGGAGCCAGAGCAGGACCACGGGAAGATGGCATCCAAAGCCCTGCTCTGGAAACTATTTGTGTCTCCAGTACAGGGCTTCGGGCACCATCTTCCAGTGGCCCTGCTCTCTGCCTGTCAGCGCGGGACTTTCAGCTGTCTGCAGGCACATCATCGGGGAGCTGCGCGCCACCGGGAGAGGAGACTTCTGCCAGGTGAGTAAATGCTTATTTTTTTTTAACAGGTTACATTATTTTCTAGTGAAATGCTGCCCACATTACGATAATTTTCTAGTGAAACATTGCTGCAGTATTATTATTTTATGCTGAAACGCTGGCCACGTCAAGGTTATTTTACGGGGAAATGCTGGCCACGTCACGATTATATTATGGGGAAATGCTGGCCACGTCACAATTATTTTATGGTGAAATGCTGGCCACATCACGATTAGTTTATGAGGAAAGGCTGGCCACATCACGATTATTTTATGGGGAAACACTGGCCACGTCACGATTATTTTATGGTGAAATGCTGGCCACATCACGATTATTTTATGGTGAAACGCTGGCCACATCACAATTATTTTATGGTGAAATGCTGGCCACATTACGATTATTTTATGGGGAAACGCTGGCCATGTCATGATTATTTTATGGGGAAACACTGGCCACATCACGATTATTTTATGGGGAAACACTGGCCACATCACAATTATTTCATGGGGAAATGCTGGCCACATCACGATTATTTTATGGGGAAACGCTGGCCACATCAAGATTATTTTATGGGGAAACGTTGGCCACGTCACAATTATTTTATGGTGAAATGCTGGCCACATTACGATTATTTTATGGAGAAATGCTGGCCAAATTATGATTATTTTATGGGGAAATGCTGGCCATGTCACGATTATTTTATGATGAAACATTGCTGTATTGCGAATATTCTTTTTTTTCTAGTGAAACATTCTAGTGAAACAATGCGGGTGGGGTCGCCACAGGTTTTCTTGCTTGGAGTGACAAAATGGCTAGAGGCACCCCTGGAGTCCAAAAACAAAAGAGACTGCAACTTCTCTAGCCAAGAATACAGAGGAGATGAAAAAGACGATGGCCATGGTATAAGATACCCTGCAAGAAATACAAAGACTTCTTAGTATTTGAATGACTAGGTGCTAGAATCCAATCATGATGATCAGGTACTGGTGAATATAGACTACTGCTACAGAGCACATGATGTTCATCACTCAGCAGGGCCATGCAGAGGGTCCTTAAGTGGGGAGTGCTCAAATTTTAAAAAGTGGCCTTGCGCATGCACCCCCCCCAAAAAAAAAAATATGCACAGCAATACCTACAAGTGGTGGGGGACCTTCTCCCCAGCCCCCTTGCCCTGCAGTGATATGTGACCATCACCTCCCCCCACCCCCGGCTCTCAAACTATCCCAGACCATACCCCTGAGCCCCTCCGCTTGACACATACTTTCAGTCACAGAAGCTCTGGCTGCATTAAATCGTGTGGAGTCAGTCAGACCTTTCACCGGTGGACGCATGTCCCCGCCCCCTGGTTTCTGGCCAGGGAGTACTGGTTGTCATGTGGGTGCTGAATGCAGATGCTGGGTGCCATGTAGGTTCTGGGTAGGGATACAGGGTGTCATGTGGGTTCTGACTATGGGTGGGTATCAAGTGTCATGCGGGTGTTGATTGCAAGTATTTAGTGCCATGTGAGATCTGGGTGCATGTACTGGATGCCATGTGGGAGGGTGCAGGTACTGGGTGTGAAATAGTTGCGAATACTTGGTGGCATGCCTGTACTAGGTGCCGGCTATGGGTGGGCATTGGGTGTCACATGGGTTTTAAATGCAGGTACTTCTTTGGGTGTGGGTAATGGTTAAGTGGGTGCTTAGTGCAGATAGTGGGTGCAATGTGGAGGCTGTATGGAGGTGTGGGTACTGGGTGCAATGTTAGGCCTGGGTGCAGGTACTTGGTGTCATGTGAGCACTGGGTGCTAACTAAGGGGGAAAGGGGTGTTTGTGGATATTGGGAGAAGTAGAGATCAGAAGATGTCAGTATGGGTGCTGCAGGAAGGGGAAGCAATTGGGGGTGCTGGGGGAGGGAGAGGTCACTGGGGGTGCTGGGGGAGGGAGAGGTCAGTTTTGGTGCTGAGTGAGGTCATTATGGGTGCTGCTGGGGACAAGAAGAGTGCCATTGTGGGAGGGAGAGGTCACTGTGGGTGTGGGGGAGGCAGGATCACTGCAGTGCTAATGCTGGGGAGGGAGAGGACAGTATAAGTCCTAGGTGAAGGGAGAGGTCACTGTGGGTGCAGGGTCAAGAACAGTCCACTGTAAATGCTGGGGAGGGGAGAGGTCACTGCTGTCAGGGAGACACCATCTTACCTACTCCCACACAGCTGCAGTGATGGTTACACTAGGAATCCTGTATGGGACCTCTTTACTCCAAAGTGTCCCAGATGGGTAGGAGCTTCCCACGGGTGGTGGGTGGCGCTTATCACGACTGGGGGCAGGGATTATTTTTTTGCAGCCAAAGGGGCCTTGTAATGGGTATTTTAAAAGGTGGGGGGGTGCTTGGACACCCAGAGCCCTCCCCCCCCCCCCCCTTGCACATGCCTGTACCTCAGACCTTTGGAAAAGCTACAAAATCACCCCAGTTATCCCAGAATTACAAGAAAAATAAAACAGGATATAGTTTCAGCCTGACTGAAAATGGTTCCTGATTGTTTGGAAGTCAAAGAAACTATCACAATTAAGCAATCTTCCTGTGAAGCTGGATATATATTATTAGCTACTCTCACACAGGAGAGTCTACATCTTACACAATAGTTTAAAGAATTGGACAGTGAATATCAAGATGAGCCAGTAAAGGTTCTTGAAGACAATCAGAGTGCAATAGCTCTTACAAAGAACCCAGTTTGCCATTAGAGGTGCAAACATATTGACATTAAATTCCATTTCCTTAGATCTATTCTAAGTGAGGGCAAGATAGATCTTGAGTACTGTCGTACAAACAAAATGGTAGCTGATATTATGACCAACCCAATAACAAATTTTAAGCTAAATAGATTTGTAAGTTACATTTTTTGAAGTACAGTGAGATGCGAAAGTTTGGGCAACCTTGTTAAGCGTCATGATTTTCCTGTATAAATCGGTGGTTGTTATGATAAAAGATGTCAGTTAAATATATCATATAAGAGGCGCACACAGTGCTATTTGAGAAGTGAAATTAAGTTTATTGGATTTACAGAAAATGCACAATAATTGTTTAAACAAAATTAGGCAGGTGCACAAATTTTGGCACCACAAAAAAGAAATGAAATCAATATTTAGTAGATCATCCTTTTGCAGAAATGACAGCCTCTAAACGCTTCCTGTAGGTTCAATGAGAGTCTGGATTCTGATTGAAGGTATTTTGGACCATTCCTCTTTTACAAAACATCTCTACTTCATACATGTTTTATGGCTTCCGAGCATGGACAGCTCTCTTTAACTCACACCACAGATTTGCATTTATATTCAGGTCTGGGGACTGAGATGGCCATTCCAGAACATTGTACCTGTTCCTCTGCATGAATGCTTTAGTGGACTTTGAGCAGTGTTTAGGGTCATTGTCTTGTTGAAAGATCCAGCCCCGGTGCAGCTTCAGCTTTGTTACTGATTCCTGGACATTGGTCTCCAGAATCTGCTGATACTGAGTGGAATCCAAGCATCCCTCAACTTTGAAAAGATTCCCAGTCCCTGCACAGCCACACAGCCCCACAGCATGATGGAACCACCACCATATTTTACTGTAGGTAGCAGGTGCTTTTCTTGGAATGCTGTGTTCTTTTTCCTCCATGCATAACGCCCCTTGCTATGCCCAACTAACTCAATTTTAGTTTCATCAGTCCACAGCACCTTATTCAAAATTAAGCTGGCTTGTCCAAATGTGCTTTAGCATACCTCAAGCAGCTCTGTTTGTGCTCTGGGCCTAGGAAAAGGATTCCTCTGCATCACTCTCACATACAGCATCTATTGGGTAAAGTGCGCTGAATGGTTGAACAATGCACAGTGACTCCATCTGCGGCAAGATGATGTTGTAGGTCTTTGATGCTGGTCTGTGGGTTGACTCTGACTGTTCTCAGCATTTAACGCTTTTGTTTAACCGAGATTTTTCTTGGTCTGCCACTTCAAGTCTTAACTTGAACTGAGCCTGTGGTCTTCTATTTCCTCAATATGTTCCCAACTGTGGAAACAGACAGCTGAAATCTATGAGACAGATTTCTGTATCCTTTCCCTAAACCATGATGGTAAACAATTTTGTCTTCAGGTCATTTGAGAATTGTTTTGAGACCCCATGTTGTTACTCTTGGATTAACCTGTGTATGTAGGTCAGGGGTCACTGAGCTTACCAAGCCAATTTGAGTTCCAATAATTGGTTCTAAAGGTTTTGGAATCAATAAAACTGAAATGTATTGCCCAAATTTATGCACCTACCTAATTTTATTTAAACAATTATGGCGCACTTTCTGTAAATCTAATAAACTTCATTTCACTTCTCAAATATCACTGCGTGTGTGTCTCCTATATGATATATTTAACTGACATTTTTTATCGTAACAACCAACGATTTATACAGGAAAATCATGACGATTAAGCCAAGGTTGCCCAAATTTTCACATCCCACTGTATAAGCAGTTTATGATGCAACTGTACCAAATTACTCCTTCTTAGCAGAAGGGGGGGGGGGGGGGGTGTTAAGATATTTGATGATTCATATGCCCTTTTTAGCGTTGTCCCGAATGGTCCGGCCGCGAGCTTATTCACGTGAACATTGCTGGTTCGCGTCGAAATGTGAACTTTATGGCTCGTATACTACACCATTGGGCTAAACTTTGACCCTCTACATCACAGTCAGCAGACACATGGCAGCCAATCAGGCTGGACTCCTACCTGGAGCCCCCCCCACCCCCTTATATAAGGCAGCACCTTCGGCCATGTTCTCACTCTGTGTTGCTGCAGTAGTGAGAGAAGGGAGAGGAACCTGCTGCAGAAATAGGGAAAGCTTAGTTAGGCTCTTTTAGCTTGCTCCTAGCTGATATTTGTTGTTGAAAAGCACCACAAAAAGAACTCTTTTCAGAGCTAATGTTCTTGTAAAGTGTTTTTTGTGTGTGTGTGCCACTGACACTACATTATACAGCCCTGCTGTGTGTCGCAGCTGGCCCTTGCTAATTGCTATACTGTGCCAGGCCCAGCACATTCAGTTCCTACCTTTTCACTGCACCTGTGTGTGTGATTGCAAATTATACAAGCAGTCACTCAGTACCTTTCACTGCATCCGTGTGTGACTGCACATTTGTGCCATTGACACTGCATATTACAGCCCTGTGTGTCGAAGCTGGCCCTTGCTAATTGCTATACTGTGCTAGGCCCAGCACAGTCCGTGCTTACCTTTCATTGCACCTGTGTGACAGCACGCAGTTTTATATATTAGTCACTGCATACCTGTTCACTGTAACTGTGTGTGTGACAGCGGCACATTTGTAATACCACTCCGTGCATACCTTTTACTGCACCTGTGTAACAGCACGCAGTTTTATATACCAGTCACTGCATACCTGTTCACTGTACCTGTGTGTGGGACAGCTGCACATTTGTAATACCAGTCCATGCATACCTTTCACTGCACCTGTGTAATATTACATTGTTGTACCAGCAGTCATCTTTTCACTGCACCTGTGTAACCGCACATTGTTGTACCAGCAGTCACCTTTTCACTGCACCTGTGTGACCGCACATTGTTGTACCAGCAGTCACTGCAACCTTTTCACTGCACCTGTGTAATAGCACATCAAATCAGTCAAGTCAGTGTATACCTTTCACTTCATCCCCCCCAATATGGACAAAACAGGAGTCAGAGGCAGAGCCAGAGGCATGCCACCCGGCAGGTCTGTTCGAAGTTGTGCTGTCGTGATTTCGAGCGGCCCTCGATCAAAGTACAGTGTTCAGAAGAAGGCACGTGCCATCAACCCCCAATATTGTCAGAACGTAGTTGACTATTTAACACAGAACACCTCAGCTTCCGCACGGAAGCATGACATATCTTCCTCCTCCTGCTCTGATTCTGGCACCCCACTCAACACTCCGTCGGCAGCCATCACCAAAGTGCCATCATCCCTGGGCTCAGCAGTGTGGAGCACAAACTGCAATGGGATGACCACCTGAGGAAAAGCAGAACACAAAAGCAAAGCCACACACCACAGTGTAATATACCATCACGCAATTATTTCTCAAAAAAGGCGATACCCACACTGTACCATGATTTTTAAAGGCAAGTGATGTCATCTCTGGCACATAGCGTTGGGTCAAGGCTCCATCTGACCATGAATGCCTGGTCTGCAAAGCACTGTCAGGCCTGCCCGAAGACCAAGTCAGTCCACACACACAGCATCTCTGCTGCACGCCGTGTGACTGCCTACCCCAAGACTAATGTGCAGCAGGTGTTTGTAACCCACCTCCCCCAGGATCCAGATGCTGGCAGCCATTCTTCTGATCCTCAGAGGCTCTCGATCCCTCCGGTGGGATCGCACTTTATCACATCATGATGACAGACAGCAATCTCACTATCGGGGAAGAATGCCACTTGGTGGACAGAGGGAGAGTTGCAAACTGGGGAGGTTAGTAATGTGCAGGGCCACATCTATCTAGCGGTATGATTTTTTCCTGCTTCAAGGATCTAAAAGCTTGTGAAAAAAGTGCACCGCTTTTAGACCCTTAAATCCTGAAGTTATCATACTACTAATGAGGTTAATGAATAATCTCATGAGCATACATTTTTAGCAGAAACAGGCTCTGATACTTAACTGCAGTAGTCAGTCAGTGTATGGTCAGATTATATTATGTCACAGTTTCCATAGATTGAAATTCAAATGACTGTGATTGCAGAAATGCGCTGACGACCCGACACCAGGTTATAATAAAAAAAATGAATGTTTATTTAAAGGTCAGTGCATTGTTTACAAGTGAGAACACTGCAAGTATGAATGAAACCTACAAAACCCAACATGACCCCTAAAACAAAATTAGAAAACAACATAATTATTACTAACTAATAAACAACAGGCACAAATATATCATACCACCCAACTTTTTGTGATAACAAAGAGGGACCCCTTAAGACACGCCCCTGTCACACCTCCAGACAAGCTCCTGCCACACCCATAGTCATGCATACCACAAAGAATCCATACACAAAATATGTAGTTTTATAATTCAAACCACATATGTCCTTTATATCAACATTAGGTTTCCTTAAAGTGGACCCGAAGTCTTGCACAGGACAGAAGGCAAACATAGAGAAATACACCCTGAGAGTTTAGCCAGTCTAATTCCCCCTCATTTGTGTCTAATCACAAACTGTAATCTGATCTATCCCCTGTGTCACATGACAGATGGCAGATAAGCTCATTTAAAAGCACTGGATGTTAACAATATGTCTGCTTCCATGAATCAGGAAGTAGAAACTGTGCAGATTTATTTTAGGATTTGTATCAGCTGAAAACAAAGAAATGCTTTTCTTTAACGGTTATTATGCTGTTCCGTACCTTTTAGAGCAGAGAGGACTTCTGAGTTCAGGTCTGCTTTAATATTAGCATTTGGAAATAGGAAATACACCAGTTTAAAGGATGGAAGTAAAGTTTAAAGTTGAGGAAACATATTTTAAGTAGAAAAATACAAATATTGGCATACATCTTTTATATCAGTCCTGAAAGATGAACACATGAGGAAGAAAGAGGGACAGAGGGATCTGGTTCTCACAGAGGGACTTTCCCTCCATAAGAGGGACAGTTGGAAGATGTATAAATTAATATACAGCACATATAGAACGGTTTGCAGTGCCATAATCAGCAGAGAAATAGTAAGGTCATAAGGCAAAAACAAAGAGTCAAAAGCCAGGGGAAACAGATCAACAAATTAGTGACAGGAAACAGGAACAGAAGCAGGATTGTCCCGTATCTAGAAGCAGTGAGCACTTAGAGTAAGCTACCAAAATAATTTGGCAAGGCCTGAGGTTCTCAACAGGCCCTTACCTTTTTGCCGGCCGGCAGCCCCAGGACCACCTAATGCCGATCGCCATAAGGTCCTAGGGGATTGTTTTGCAGGCGATTGCGCACGCCAATGCGCACGCATCCCCGCTCTGATGGTAGAGCTCTGCGAAACCGCCGTGTTTTATTGCTGAACAGCACTGCGATGCAAGGCAGCGCTGTACTGGGGACAGCCGTGTGACACAGCTGTCCCCTCTGTGGGCTCGGAGGTGATTGGCTGTCATAGGCTGAAGCCTATGACAGTTGATCACGCTGATTGGCGGGGGGAGGGAGGGAGTATGAAAAAAAAAATACATATATTTAATAAAAAATAAAAACAATAAATATTTATAAAAAAATAAATAAACATCTGGGGGCAGATCAGACCCCATCAACAGAAAGCTCTGTTGGTGGGGAGAAAAGGGGGGGATCACTTGTGTGCTGAGTTGGACGGCCCTGCAGCGAGGCCTTAAAGCTGCAGTGGCCAATGAAGTGAGAAATGGCCTGGTCTTTAGGGGGTTTAACACTGCAGTCCTCAAGTGGTTAAATAGGTGGACCTTATCTGCTGCTACAATGAAAATCATTAAATTTTCTGCTTCAGAAAGTGGTGGAGAACCAGAAATGTTGACAGTTCCTATGTTATGTGTAGGATCTCTTGTCTCCTATCTCTTTCCAGGGGCTTGTACTGGTTTGCATGTGTGGAGATATTTTGCAATAAAAACAAGAAGATTTAGTTCACACTGTACTTCAAAAGCAAGAAGATATAGTTCAGTTCACACTGCAAGACCTATTTCTAAGTGCTTGTGATTTGAAAAGCTCTTGCTAATGTAATGCTGTCAGTTTGTTCTCACTTGAGCAACTTGATTTTATAAAGAAAAAAACATAGCATTGCATTAGCAAGAACTTTTCAAATCACTAGTGCTAAAAAAAAGCTCTTGCAGTGTGAACCAAGCCTTCTTTGCAACTTGAATCGAGTATGCTGGTCTCTCTGGGGCAACATTTGGTAGTCCTGGCTGGTGCTCTGGTGGACTGACCATTATACACCTCATGTGACAAGAGGGGAGTGTGGACGGGAATCTTTGATTTACTATTTATACACACATGAGATGATTAAAAACTCTGTTTGTTTGTTTTTTTCCAGTAGGCATGGGAATACTGTCTGTGTTGATGCTTGTGAACAGCATATATTAATGTGCCTGCACCTACATTTAGGTTGCCATATTCTGCAACATTCTGACACAGAAAGTATCACACATGGCATCATGTTGGACGCAAGACCGCTGTTTAAAATGCCAGATACTTGACGTAACACTGCAAGAGTTTCAGTACCTCTTTTCCCAATCTTAATACAGACTCCCACATCTCTGTTGTAAGAAGGGATGAGGAAGCACTGTTTTGAAATGTATAAAACTGTATCTGCTCATATCCAAGGAGGGAGCCTTAGCAGAGAGGGTTCATTTACCTGGATAACATCCTCTTGCCATTGCACTCCATCCTCCTGACAATTCCTGCTTCACCACCGTATGTTCTGTCAGTGAAGCAGGAAGTATCGGGAGGATGGATTGGAGTGTCAAGAGGACATCATGCAGGTAAATTAACCATCTCTACTCTGGCCTCCTACTGGTACATGAGAGAGTACAGTTTTTCATCTCTAGAAACTGTGCTTGCTCGTCCATACTCACAAGGTCTTCTTTATCCTCCATGACAACACATATGAGGTAATTCTACTCACTGTGATAGAATATTAAAGTAAACAACTGAAAATGTAGGTGCATTGATGTATGCCATTCACCAACACCAGCACAGCATTGCCATGCATACTGCCCTAAAACAGAAGCTTATTCATTACTTTTTAATCTGCCCTCATATATACAGTACATAGATCACAAATATAATTCAACTTTCCTTGTATTTCCTTACTTTACGCAAGTTTCGTCATCCTGCAGAATGCACGTCGAACCGTCTTATTCCTTAGACTATAAATGAATGGATTCAAAAAAGGAGTCAGAATACTGTTGATAATACTAACTACTTTGTTTATATCATAAGAGACACTGTTAGCTGTCCTTATATAAAGAAATATTACAGATGCATAGAGCAGTGATACGGCAGTGAGGTGAGAGCTGCATGTTGAGAAGGCCGTCTTCTTCCCATGAGAAGATTGTATCTTCAGTATGGCAGCTATGACATAGCTATATGACACAAAGGTAATAAGAAATGATCCTAGGGATATAGTTGCTGCAAAAATGGTGAAAATCATATAAAAGAATGATGGATCTGAGCAACTTAATTGTACAAGCACTGAGCCTTCACAATAGTAGTGATTGACCTCCAACGAACCACAGAAAGACAGCCTGGATAACAATACAATGGGATAAATGAAAGCACACAGGCCGAACACCCAGGACACCAGGACTAAATACAGACAGGTCCGGCTGCTGATGATACTATGGTATCTCAGAGGGTGGGAAATAGCCATATAACGATCCACTGACATAAAAGCCAACAGGAAAAACTCAACACTACCGAATGACATGAAGAAATAGAGCTGCATAATGCAGTGAGGTCGTGATATGGTTCCGTTATTGGTGGCTAGTATAACAAGGTACGTGGGCACAGTGCAGGAGATAAAACTGATATCCTCAAGTGCCAGATTGCAAAGGAAGAAATACATAGGTGTATGGAGAGACTTTTCCACGCAAATCACAGCAAGGATAGTTAGGTTGCCAAGCAATGTTAGGGAATAAACCAACATCAAAAAGTAAAATATACAATTTGCAAGGAAGGGGCTAACAGTGAATCCCAATATAATAAACATGGTCTGATTAGGTGATGACATCATGCATATATATGCTAAAAATATTAAATTTTATAGGTTAAAAACATCAATATAATAAAGGCTTTGTAACATAGCATCTGTAACTTTTTCAAAGGTTTGCAGCATCTGCTTTAGTAATCAGGAATTGTTACTTCTCTTTTATTGCTGTTACTTCTCATTAATTTCATTTGTTTTATGTAAAACATGGGCTTCATTCTCATCACATTAAGATTATCTTTGGCAAATTGCATTATCCATAGCCCGTATTTATAAAGCATAACAATACCACTGTGCATTCACAGTGTGCCCCAAGGACTCGTTATCTGTACATATCCCAGTGCCCTTCATATCATTGTGTTTCCCCAGAGCATTTACTTTTTTTATATTTTACCTCCGTTATCAGGATTTATTTTAAAGGACACCCAAGGTGAAAATAAACTAATGAAATAAACAATTGTATCTATCCTCCTTCTTCTAAAAATGACTTTTTAAGATATTCCACAATTTTATTTTATATTTAAATCTACTTTTTACGTTTTTACTGTTTTATTGTTTTTGCTCAATTACACGTTCATTGAAGTATGCCAGAGCTAAAATCTATAAACTATTGACCCATTTTATTTATTTCCTGCTCTCAGAAGCCATTTTCTCATAGGAAAGTGTTTCATAGTTGTAATTTCTTATCAGTGAGGGTCACGCTGTAGTCTGAACCAGTCCTGACTCAGACAGGAACTGCCACTTACATACCTGATGTTTAAATCTTTGAAGCAGAGAAAGAAAAAAAGGAACACAGCATAGTTATTTGTGTGCTAGGCACTGTACATACACATGTCTATCTCATCATGTCACATGTCACCTCAGGTATCCTTTAAGGTTAATAAACTGACTTGTTCATGGTAGTGGTAAAACTAAACTGGAAAAACTCTAAAAATGCACAAGCAATGGGCCTACATGCCACCAGTACCCTGTAAAACAGCTAGAGTCATGTCTAGCCATCACAGCATTCCCCTCCCCCCCCCCCCCCCCCCCCCCCAAGAAAAAAAAAGGAAAATATGAACTTCTACTCTATTGAGTAATTGCTTTTTGATTAGTCACCTGCTATATATAGTTGTAATTTTCATACCTTCTTAACTGAGAGAGCCCTGAAAACCCGAGCCTGAAGCTTTTGTTTGAACATAATTCTTTGATGAAACCCTAAGGACCTGTTCAGATGAATGGCTTTCTGACATTTCTATGGTGCCTTTTCCTGGCATTTGTCAGCTATACAACTCTTCATTCACTTCCTCAATCTTGACCATTCCAAAATAAATTTTTAAAACTGCCTTTGGGTTGGTGATTGGACTTCATCACAAACATCATTTATATTTCTCTAATGATACATTTAGCATGTGTTACACAATTCAGCTGCCATGCCTCTGTAACCGACTTGTACTACCGGTACTTCACCAAGCAGATGCTTACAAACATGCTTGTATTTTTGTGACATGGTGGAGCGTGCTTCTTTATGGTGAAGGTACAATGCTGCAAAATTTACAGTGTGTACCAAAAACAGTGAAACATGGAACAATTGTAGGGGCAGATGGATGCTTAGAGATGATTGTACTTGGTTGAAATAGAGGTAAAGTTTTCTTTCTGCAGGCCACTTTGTATAGGAAAACAAGGATGTTTAGAGACCTTTTTGGGTGATGTAAGAAATCTTTTGCTGGTTATGACTGGCAGCAAAAGTCCCAAGAATAATAAATGTCAAATAGATAGGTGGTGACACTGTACTGCTGGATGACAGACATACAGTACAGACCAAAAGTTTGGACACACCTTCTCATTCAAAGAGTTTTCTTTATTTTCATGACTATGCACATTGTAGATTCATACTTAAGGCATCCAAACTATGAATTAACACATGTGGAAGTATAGTACATAACCAAAAAGTGTGAAACAACTGAAAATCATTTATTTTTCAACAGGACAATGACCCCAACACACCTCCAGGCTGTGTAAGGGCTATTTGACCAGGAAGGAGAGTGATGGGGTGCTGCGCCAGATGACCTGGCCTCCACAGTCACCAGACCTGAACCCAATCGAGGTGGTTTGGGGTGAGCTGGACCGCAGAGTGAAGGCAAAAGGGCCAACAAGGGCCAAGCATCTCTGGGAACTCCTTCAAGACTGTTGGAAGACCATTTCAGGTGACTACCTCTTGAAGCTCATCAAGAGAATGCCAAGAGTGTGCAAAGCAGTAATCAAAGCTAGGTGGCTATTTTGAAGAACCTAGAATATGACATATTTTCAGTTGTTTCACACTTTTTGGTTATGTACTATACTTCCACATCTGTTAATTCATAGTTTGGATGCCTTCAGTGTGAATCTACAATATTCATAGTCATGAAAATAAAGAAAACTCTTTGAATGAGAAGGTGTGTCCAAACTTTTGGTCTGTACTGTAGTTGCTAAAGTTTGAGTGCTAAGCTCATTTTAATGGATAAGCAAAAAGGGTGGCTGCCAGGGATGAAGGAGAAAGGAGAAGATAATCAGGATCCTTCACAAATGCAATGGAGTGGAAGGCTGAAGGTGTTATCTCATCTTTCCAGTGGATCCTCCTTCTTCCAATGTCTCCCTCTCCAAGGTTTCCTGTGACGTGAGTACTTCTATGATTCAATGTCATGGGAAGTTGATGTCAGTGGATATAGATCAGAATAAAATAACTCCGCTTAGGGGCAAACCAGGGAATTTCAAGGGGGGGATTCCTGAAAGGTCTCCCTCAGCCACTCACAATACAGTATAATAATATGGTAGAACATCATGCTGGGTACACATAATGCAATTTCCTGTCTGACCGACTTACAACGGGATCGATCAGGAGAATTTGGCTACAGATAATAATGAGGACAGCCTACATTGGTAATAAAGGATAAAGTGAAGCATTCACACAGCAGGGCACAGGGCTGTGTTCATACCTGACTCTGTCACATTCCCCAGAGCTGCTGCATGCTCTGTACACATGCTGCTGTTACATTCAAAGTCAACTGTAACAGGGTAAGAAAGGGGGCGATGCCATGAGATGCAGGATACCTGCAGATATTCTGGTGTCCCCAGACATTGCACCGGCCCTGGTCTGAGGGGGGATTCTGGGCAGCTGTAATACCCCCTGCGTTTGCCTATGAACAAAATTACGATGGTGCTCTACTTTTGACAATTCACAGAAGGTAGTAGAAATAACTCCACAACACATCAATAACTAAGAATAAAACTCTGTGGAGTTCCAGTGGAGTTATTTGCTCACTGGTGCCCTGGTTCTCTTGAGACACCCCAGTAGGCAGCTATGGTTGGGGTGGGGGATTTTTATTCCCACGCACCCTGAGAGCTATTTGGCCTAGAAACTTCCCTGAGTATTACAACAGCCTTACACATGCCTGAGGTTTTTGCAAGTCTACATGTCCCAAGATTTAAGAGCAAAAGGGCTTTTCTGGAGTTTATTTATTCTCATTTGTGTGTGTCAGAAAAACTTTGTGTCAGGCTCTGCATCTGCTGGTGACATCGCTGTGAATATGATTTATGAACTTCCGCTCTTCACTAGCAGATGTCAGAATGAACTCATCATTAATCATGATTTTTCTCTGTCTGCCAGCAGAAGGCTCACTCTTCCAGAACTTGTTCTCTACAGACTGCTGTTGGGAGGAGATTTGAATGATCACCTGATGTCTCTGCACAAGGATAAAAGCCAAACCTAAGCACTACTCCAGTGCTAGTTCATCGTATCTGTGTTCTGGACCTCCTAGTCTGAGTTATGGTCTTGTATCTTGTATCCTGTGTTCTTGATTACCTGTGTATAGAGATGTCGCGAACCTCCGATTTTAGGTTCGCGAACTTCCGCGAAAGGTTCGGTTCGCGAAAAAGTTCGCAAACCGCAATAGACTTCAATGGGGAGGCGAACTTTGAAAAAACCTGATTGAGTGAAATACACATCACTGCTGGAGGACCCACCCTCCCTCCCACCTCCAAGCAAGGTCCTTATACCATTTGACTCAGTTGTCTGCCTACACTAATTAGTTATGGGACAGCTGCTACACACTCTGCTAGGGAGATTTTAATTAGCCTCTTGTGGGTCTCCTCCCGGAGGAGGGTCTCATCTGTCAGGGAATTATACTATTTCAAAAACCAGTTTACATCATACCATAGCTGGGATTTGAACCTGGGTCTCACTGTGTGGTGGGCAAGCACACAAACCACTGTACCACAACAGTAGTAACTGAAGCTGGCCTAAAATTTACCATGTATGCTCAATGCAATAAAAACATTAGGTTGCTTAAAGGGTACCTTAACTGGGAGTGATATGGATGTTTCCTGTAAACAATACCAGTTGCCTGACAGTCCAGCTGATCTTTGTGACTGCAATAGTGGCTGAATCACACCCTGAAACAAGCATGCAGCTAATCCAGTCTGACTTCAGTCAGAGCACCTGATCTGCATGCTTGTTCAGGGGCTGTGGCTAAAAGTATTAGAGACACAGAATCAGCAGGCAATTCAGGCAACTGGTATTATTTTAAAAGGAAAAATCCATATCCTTCTCCGTTTAGGTTCCCTTTAAGGATTTGTAGCATAAAAGCCAACTCACATTGGCTGGGATTTGAACGTGGGTCTCACTGTGCGGTGGGCAAGGATATGGATTTTTCCCTTTTAAAATAATACCAGTTGCCTGAATCGCATGCTGATCCTGTGTCTCTAATACTTTTAGCCACAGCCCCTGAACAAGCATGCAGATCAGGTACTCTGACTGAAGTCAGACTGGATTAGCTGCATGCTTGTTTCAGGGTGTGATTCAGCCACTATTGCAGTCACAAAGATCACCTCGACTGCCAGGCAACTGGTATTGTTTACAGGAAACATCCATATCACTCTCAGTTAAGGTTCCCTTTAAGCAACCTAATGTTTCTATTGCATTGAGCATACATGGTAAATTTTAGGCCAGCTTCAGTTACTACTGTTGTGGTACAGTGGTTAGTGTGCTTGCCCACCACACAGTGAGACCCAGGTTCAAATCCCAGCTATGGTATGATGTAAACTGGTTTTTGAAATAGTATAATTCCCTGGCAGATGAGACCCTTCTCCCTCCGGTAGGAGGAGACCCACAAGAGGCTAATTAAAATCTCCCTAGCAGAGTGTGTAGCAGCTGTCCCATAACTAATTAGTGTAAGCAGACAACTGAGTCAAATGGTATAAGGACCTTGCTTGGAGGAGGGTGGGTGGGCTTACAGCAGTGAGACAGTGTGTTTGGCAATAACGTGTCTGCTGACAGTGATATGGAGGCTCAAAGTTTTGCTCAATAGAGCATTATGGGGCGAATCGAACTTCCGCAAAAGTTTGCCTGATGCAGGCGAACGCGAACCCCCAAAATTCGCCTGGAACCATTCGCAGGCGAACCGTTCGCGACATCTCTACCTGTGTATGACCTTTTGCCTTGCTCTCGACAATTCTTTGCCTAGCGACTACATTGTATGTTTTGATATCCTGGTTCATGTTTTGCCTGTATGACTGCCCGTTAGCTTGCTCCTTCTGTACTGCGAATTATCTCTTGTATATATTTATAAATATCTACTGTGTGTATATAAACCAGGTTCCGGGGTCTCTCTGCACACAATATTCTTGTGTTTGTGTGAGCTTATCATTGCATATTATTACTACTGTTGTGCATGAGATTATCATTGCATATTATTGTCATTGCTGTGCATAAAATTAATGTACATTGCTGGTCACGTTCCTTTTTGTTCTTGGTTAATAAACTCTCATTATTCATTTACGCCTTGTCTCAGTATTTCAGTCATTTCCTGAACAGTGACATTTTTCATTTGGTTGCAGCATTCATGCCTTGCTCATAAATTGTCTCATGCTGGATGTGCAATGCATGAATTGTATGCAACCCTTACACTTTGTTAGATTTACCTGTATTCTTCCTGTAACTTTAGCCTGGTTATTGGTAGGTAGGGATGCTACTAGAGTTGAGCCGAAATTTTCGTAATTTCGCATTACTATAATTACGCATGCGAAATTTGCGATTACGATGCGAAATTAGCGTAGCGAAATTGCCATTAAAATCGTAATTGAAAATACCGTAAGCGTAATTTTCAATGCGAAATTTCGCGTTTCGTTCATGCCGTAATTTCGCATTAAACGCTACCGTAATTTCGCATTAAACCGTAACGCTCCGTATAATATAAAAAAGCCGCTGACTTTAAGGGTTAATAGCAAAGCCCCCTTAAATGCTAAGAGCCTCAAATTTGGAGAATATATTAAGGAGATCAGGAGGAATAAGAGGAAAATTTTTTTTTTCAAAAAGACCTTATAGTTTTTGAGAAAATCGATGTTAAAGTTTCAAAGTAAAAATGTATACATTTAAAAACCCGCCGACTTTAACGGTTAATAGCAAAGCCTGCTTAAGGTTTAGGAACACCAAATTCCTAGGGTATATTAAGGGGATCAGTGGGAATAAGAGGAAAACATTTTTTTTCAAAAAGACCTTATAGTTTTTGAGAAAATCGATTTTTAAGTTTCAAGGGCAAAAATGTCTTTTAAATGCGGAAAATGTCAGTTTTTTTTGCACAGGTAACAATAGTGTATTATTTTCATAGATTCCCCCAAGTGGGAAGAGTTTTACTTACTTCGTTCTGAGTGTGGGAAATATAAAAAAAAACGACGTGGGGTCCCCCCCTCCCAGACCTCTTTAACCCCTTGTCCCCCATGCAGGCTGGGATAGCCAGAATGCGGAGCACCAGCCGCGTGGGGCTCCGCACCCTGACTATACCAGCCCGCATGGTCCATGGATTGGGGGGTCTCGGAAGGGCAGGGGCAGCCAAGCTTTCCCCTCCCCCTCCGAGCCCTTGTCCAATCCAAGGACAAGGGGTTCTTCTCCATCTCCGATGGGCGGTGGAGGTGGAGGCCGCGATTTCCTGGGTGGGGGGTTCATGGTGGAATCTGGGAGTCCCCTTTAAAAAGGGGTCCCCCAGATGCCCACCCCCCCTCCCAGGAGAAATGAGTATAGAGGTACTTGTACCCCTTACCCATTTCCTTTAAGAGTTAAAAGTAAATAAACACACAAACACATAGAAAAAGTATTTTAATTGAACAAAAAACATAACCACGAAAAAAGTCCTTTAATATTCTTAATTAACCATTAATACTTACCTGTCCCTTTAAATAAATGATCCCACGCAATATCCTCGGAAATGTTCTATCAGTTACAATGTAACAAAGTTATTACAATGTAACAACTTTGTTACATTGTAACTACGCCGCACCCGCCGTCACTCGCCGCTCACCCGCCGCACGGACCCGACAGAGCTCTGAGCTATATAGCTCAGAGCTCTCTAAGCATCTTTGTATTTGGGCTCCAAGGAGCCCCATTGGTCCTTAGCAGACCAATGGGGTTCCTTCTGATTTGAAGGAACCCCATTGGTCTGCTAAGGACCAATGGGGCTCCTTGGAGCCCAAATACAAAGATGCTTCTCAGAGCTCTGAGCTATATAGCTCAGAGCTCTGTCGGGTCCGTGCAGGACGCTAAGTCCCCGCCGGCTCCGCTGCCCTCCCCGCCTCTCCCACATGTCACCCACATGTCACCCACATGTGGGTGACAGATGTGGGCGGGGTGGACAGCGGGAGCCGGCGGGGACTTAGCGTCCTGCAAGGACGCGTAAGTGTATGCGGCGGGTGAGCGGCGAGTGACGTCGGGTGCGGCGTAGTTACAATGTAACAAAGTTGTTACATTGTAATAACTTTGTTACATTGTAACTGATAGAACATTTCCGAGGATATTGCGTGGGATCATTTATTTAAAGGGACAGGTAAGTATTAATGGTTAATTAAGAATATTAAAGGACTTTTTTCGTGGTTATGTTTTTTGTTCAATTAAAATACTTTTTCTATGTGTTTGTGTGTTTATTTACTTTTAACTCTTAAAGGAAATGGGTAAGGGGTACAAGTACCTCTATACTCATTTCTCCTGGGAGGGGGGTAGGCATCTGGGGGACCCCTTTTTAAAGGGGACTCCCAGATTCCACCATGAACCCCCCACCCAGGAAATCGCGGCCTCCACCTCCACCGCCCATCGGAGGTGGAGAAGAGCCCCTTGTCCTTGGATTGGACAAGGGCTCGGAGGGGGAGGGGAAAGCTTGGCTGCCCCTCCCCTTCCGAGACCCCCAATCCATGGACCATGCGGGCTGGTATAGTCAGGGTGCGGAGCCCCACGCGGCCGGTGCTCCGCATTCTGGCTATCCCAGCCTGCATGGGGGACAAGGGGTTAAAGAGGTCTGGGAGGGGGGACCCCACGTCGTTTTTTTTTTATATTTCCCACACTCAGAACGAAGTAAGTAAAACTCTTCCCACTTGGGGGAATCTATGAAAATAATACACTATTGTTACCTGTGCAAAAAAAACTGACATTTTCCGCATTTAAAAGACATTTTTGCCCTTGAAACTTAAAAATCGATTTTCTCAAAAACTATAAGGTCTTTTTGAAAAAAAAATTTTCCTCTTATTCCCACTGATCCCCTTAATATACCCTAGGAATTTGGTGTTCCTAAACTTTAAGCAGGCTTTGCTATTAACCGTTAAAGTCGGCGGGTTTTTAAATGTATACATTTTTACTTTGAAACTGTAACATCGATTTTCTCAAAAACTATAAGGTCTTTTTGGAAAAAAAAATTTTCCTCTTATTCCTCCTGATCTCCTTAATATATTCTCCAAATTTGAGGCTCTTAGCATTTAAGGGGGCTTTGCTATTAACCCTTAAAGTCGGCGGCTTTTTTATATTATACGGAGCGTTACGGTTTAACGCGAAATTACGGTAGCGTTTAATGCGAAATTACGGCATGAACAAATACCCATTGTAATGCGAAAATTACGCGAAAATTACGCTTACGCGAAATTTCGCGAAATCCTTCTTCATTACGATTATGTACTTACGGCCATAATCGTAATTACACTAATTACGCGAAATTTCGCGAAATCGTAATTAGGTCATTACGCTCATCTCTAGATGCTACCTGCATACCGCGGAATTCATTTTTCCTCGATTCCGGACGGAATTTGGTGATTCTGTTCTGTCGCATCGGAATGGAATTGCCTTAGCGCTATAGCGGAAATTCCGCAAAACGATGCGTAATTCCGGCGGAATGCGGAATTTTGTAAGCCAATCACAAGGAAGCCCCTAGAAGAAGTTTAAAGTGAAAACAACAGGATTTCTTCATAAAAATAGGAATTTCTGCACCAATCAGAGACTTACAAAAACCACCCAAACGGATTTCTGCATGAAAATCGGAATTATTTCGGCACCAATTACAGTGTTAACAAAAAACAATCAATCCTATGTTAGCAACCAGCTCCCTAGCTATCTCACCTATCCCAACCATTTTGTATAGGTCCCAAAGTTTACGCGACACCTCCTGCAGCGCAAAAATCACAGCCATGGGACCACCGCCAGGTCCCAAAGCTTACGCGATACCTCCTGCGGCGCAAAAACCAATGCCATGGAACCACCGCCAGGTCCCAAAGCTTATGCTACACCTCCTGCGGCGCCAAAACCCCCGCCATGGGACCACCGCCAGGTCCCAAAGCTTACGTGACACCTCCTGCGGCGCCAAAACCACCGACATGGAACCACCGCCAGGTCCCAAAGCTTACACGACACCTCCTGCAGCGCCAAAACCACCGCTATGGGACCACCGCCAGGTCCCATAGCTTACGCGACACCTCCTGCGGCACAAAAACCAATGCCATGGAACCACCGCCAGGTCCCAAAGCTTACGTGACACCTCCTGCAGTGCCAAAACCACCGCCATGGGACCACCACCAGGTCCCAAAGCTTACGCGACACCTCCTGCGGTGCCAAAACCACCGGCATGGAACCACCGCCAGGTCCCAAAGCTTACGCGACACCTCCTGCGGGGCCAAAACCACTGCCATGGGATCACTGCCAGGTCCCAAAGCTTACGCGACACCTCCTGCGGCGCCAAAACCACCGCCAGGTCCCATAGCTTAGTTGAGATAAGGCACACTAACCTCAGATAAGGCACACTAACTCAGATAAGGCACACTAACCTCAGATAAGGTTAGCGCTGTAGTTTGTGCCCACTAAGTGATAAGGCACACTAACCGGCTTAGTGCCGGTTAGTGAATCAAGGCCATCGTTATCTAACGGTGTATGCAGGTACCTGACAAAGGCATGTAGTGCTGAAACATGTAGTGATGTCACTGACACCTGTACACACCCACCAAAACACACCTATTCAATGTGCCTCCAAATGTGGGTGTGTATAAGCCTAGTATGCATGAAGAGTTTGGTGGCCAATTTTCTGATCGATAGATCACTCCAATCAATTTCTCAAAAGTAATCCATAAGATCATCATGACACTGGTGCCTTATCTTATGAACCCTGTAGGTCACATTGGATGTGCATTGGTTAAGAAAGCTCAAGGAATCAGGGAGCAGGATTAAAGCAGGGAAAGGGGCCAAATCTGGGTTTACCCGAGCCACATGACTGCTCCCTACAACTGAGAGCTGCATAACAAACCATGCCTCACACATCCAACCCACATGAACTTCTGCCCAACTTCATATTGGTCAGTCCTGCACAGCACACATTGGAATCTGTGCAGGACCAATCAATATTCACCATTTCTGATTGGTCGCCAAATAATTCACCCCTGATCAATGGATACTAGTCCATTCATTTTTTGAATGGACCATTCCTCAATGAAGAGTGATTTCTGCATTATGTATAATATGCCTTTATAGTTGCTGCAAATACCTTTCTAGCATTAAAACAAGCTGGTACATTTTATCTCCACTGTGCAAGTCTTATCTTTACTATGCAACTGCAAAACAAAGGCGTCACTAGGTTTGGTGTCATCCGATGCGGAAATTCATGGTATAACCTATTTCTTACCACATGAACCTCCAACGTTACAAGGCTAAACAAGACCAATACATTGTTGGAGTAATGTACTTGTTACTGACATTTGTTGAGAATGGGGTTTGGAAGGAGTTATACTGGATCCATTTGCTATAGAAAAGAGGAGTTAGAGTTAGGGATGCTTATACTGGCCACACTTTGCTCATGGGTGGGTTCTTGCTGTGGGAGAAGAGCGAGGGGTACAGTACTGGATACACTTTATATTGTTGATCGGAAAGGGTTTACAAGTGATGCACTTGCTATGGGAGGAGGGATTAATAAATGTTATGCTTGCCACACACTTTGCCAATGTTTGCTGTGGGAGGTGAGGGAAGGGTACCATGTTGGGCACACTTGCTATGGGGGGAGGGGGGGGAATGTTAAGGTAATCAACACTTGGCCTTGGTGGCCAAATCCGTTATCAGCCAATCATGGAACAGCCAGAGGGGAGAAGAGCAGGACATCAGGCACTAGCCTGGTCTATATTTATAAATGTAGGCACTCTTAAGCAATGCTACCTGCCTCTATGCTATGGATATGAGCTAACTGGGAAATGTAAATGTCCATGCAATCTACACTGCATATAGTCCATGGGTACTTAGACAAATGCATAGGGTGAAGGAACACAAGAAAGTTAATGGTGAATACATCAAGTACCACCTGGGCCCCCTCTGCTCCAGTGCGCCGTAGCGGCTGCTATGGCTATTACTACGCCCTTGAATGAGAATGTGGAGGAGCTAGAGGTCCACTAGAAGGAGGTCCTGAGTCCATAGAGAGAGTACAGAGTCCACTGTGTGTCTATTTATTCTGCCATTATTCGAGCATCTAGAATTTTTCAGAATGCTGCGGAAGGCCGATAGGCAAGTTATCTTTATTTAATGTTTTTGTCAGCTTTTTTTTCTCTTATGGGGACTGAACACACACCCTCCCTACTATCCTTTCCTAGTCTTACAGGCAGGAAGTTAGTGACCAGTATTTCTACAATGGCCTACGTTAGTGTTGGGCGAACAGTGTTCGCCACTGTTCGGGTTCTGCAGAACATCACCCTGTTCGGGTGATGTTCGGGTTCGGCCGAACACTTGATGGTGTTCGGCCAAACTGTTCGGCCATATGGCCGAACTAAGAGCGCATGGCCGAACGTTACCCGAACGTTCGGCTAGCGCTGTGATTGGCCGAACGGGTCACGTGTAGTGTTGGGCGAACATCTAGATGTTCGGGTTCGGGCCGAACATGGCCGAACTCCGAACATAATGGAAGTCAATGGGGACCCGAACTTTCGTGCTTTGTAAAGCCTCCTTATATGCTACATACCCCAAATTTACAGGGTATGTGCACCTTGGGAGTGGGTACAAGAGGAAAAAAAAAATAGCAAAAAGAGCTTATAGTTTTTGAGAAAATCGATTTTAAAGTTTCAAAGGGAAAACTGTCTTTTAAATGCGGGAAATGTCTGTTTTCTTTGCACAGGTAACATGCTTTTTGTCGGCATGCAGTCATAAATGTAATACATATAAGAGGTTCCAGGAAAAGGGACCGGTAACGCTAACCCAGCAGCAGCACACGTGATGGAACAGGAGGAGGGTGGCGCAGGAGGAGAAGGCCACGCTTTGAGACACAACAACCCAGGCCTTGCATGAGGACAAGAAGCGTGCGGATAGCAATTTGCATTTTGTCGCCATGCAGTCATAAATGTAATACAGATGAGAGGTTCAATTAACAGGGACCGGAAACGCTAACCCATCACAGATGTTCATTGTTCATGTTACTTGGTTGGGGTCCGGGAGTGTTGCGTAGTCGTTTCCAATCCAGGATTGATTCATTTTAATTTGAGTCAGACGGTCTGCATTTTCTGTGGAGAGGCGGATACGCCGCCGATCTGTGACGATGCCTCCGGCAGCACTGAAACAGCGTTCCGACATAACGCTGGCTGCCGGGCAAGCCAGCACCTCTATTGCGTACATTGCCAGTTTGTGCCAGGTGTCTAGCTTTGATACCCAATAGTTGAAGGGTGCAGATGGATTGTTCAACACAGCTACGTCATCTGACATGTAGTCCTTGACCATCTTCTCCAGGCGATCGGTGTTGGAGGTGGATCTGCACGCTTGCTGTTCTGTGTGCTGCTGCATGGGTGTCAGAAAATTTTCCCACTCCAAGGACACTGCCGATACCATTCCCTTTTGGGCACTAGCTGCGGCTTGTGTTGTTTGCTGCCCTCCTGGTCGTCCTGGGTTTGCGGAAGTCAGTCTGTCGGCGTACAACTGGCTAGAGGAGGGGGAGGATGTCAATCTCCTCTCTAAAGTCTCCACAAGGGCCTGCTGGTATTCTTCCATTTTGACCTGTCTGGCTCTTTCTTCAAGCAGTTTTGGAACATTGTGTTTGTACCGTGGATCCAGAAGGGTATAAACCCAGTAATTGGTGTTGTCCAGAATGCGCACAATGCGTGGGTCGTGTTCAATGCAGTCCTAGGCCGAAGAGGTCATAGCCTAGGGTCACAAAACCTGTTTATTTGGGCAATTTCAATGGTGGCGAGTCTGACGTACATAAATCGCAGCAATGGCCGTTAGCAACGACTGAATCTCACGAAATGTCTCATGCAGGTAGAAGACATATTGTTAGACTTGGGCTCCAAAGATGGGTTCCCTACATCTCTGCAAACCAGAGTTACAGGGCTCCAAATTTGGTAAAATCCCCCATAGGCTTTCATTGGGCCTCCTATTTACAGTTCCAAAATCTCACATCTTTTCAAAGGGCAATTACTCAGCAGTGGCAAATTTTCTAGCATTGTAGGGACCCTTAGGGGGAACATGACTGGTGAGTTTCGAGCCCCTAGGCCAAAGAGGTCATAGCCTAGGGTCACAAAAACCTGTTTATTTGGGCTATTTCAATGGTAGTGATGGTGACGTACATAAATCGCAGCAATGGCCGTTAGCAAAGTCTGAATCTCACGAAATGTCTCATGCAGGTAGAAGACATATTGTTAGACTTGGATTCCAAAGATGGGGTCCCTACATCTCTGCAAACCAGAGTTACAGGGGTCCAAAATTGGTAAAATCCCCCATAGGATTTCATTGCCTCCCTATTTCACTTTCCAAAATCTCACATCTTTTCAAAGGGCAATGGTTCAGCAGTACCAAATTTTCTAGCATTGTAGGGACCCTTAGGGGGAACATGACTGGTGAGTTTCGGGCCCCTAGGCCAAAGAGGTCATAGCTTAGGGTCACAAAAACCTGTTTATTTGGGCTATTTCAATGGTAGTGATGGTGACGTACATAAATCGCAGCAATGGCCGTTAGCAAAGTCTGAATCTCACGAAATGTCTCATGCAGGTAGAAGACATATTGTTAGACTTGGATTCCAAAGATGGGGTCCCTACATCTCTGCAAACCAGAGTTACAGGGGTCCAAAATTGGTAAAATCCCCCATAGGATTTCATTGCCTCCCTATTTCACTTTCCAAAATCTCACATCTTTTCAAAGGGCAATGGCTCAGCAGTACCAAATTTTCTAGCATTGTAGGGACCCTTAGGGGGAACATGACTGGTGAGTTTCGGGCCCCTAGGCCGAAGAGGTCATAGCCTAGGGTCACAAAAACCTGTTTATTTGGGCTATTTCAATGGTAGTGATGGTGGCGTACATAAATCGCAGCAATGGCCGTTAGCAACGTCTGAATCTCACGAAATGTCTCATGCAGGTAGAAGACATATTGTTAGACTTGGATTCCAAAGATGGGGTCCCTACATCTCTGCAAACCAGAGTTACAGGGGTCCAAAATTGGTAAAATCCCCCATAGGATTTCATTGCCTCCCTATTTCACTTTCCAAAATCTCACATCTTTTCAAAGGGCAATGGCTCAGCAGTACCAAATTTTCTAGCATTGTAGGGACCCTTAGGGGGAACATGACTGGTGAGTTTCGGGCCCCTAGGCCAAAGAGGTCATAGCCTAGGTTCACAAAAACCTGTTTATTTGGGCTATTTCAATGGTAGTGATGGTGACGTACATAAATCGCAGCAATGGCCGTTAGCAACGTCTGAATCTCACGAAATGTCTCATGCAGGTAGAAGACATATTGTTAGACTTGGATTCCAAAGATGGGGTCCCTACATCTCTGCAAACCAGAGTTACAGGGGTCCAAAATTGGTAAAATCCCCCATAGGATTTCATTGCCTCCCTATTTCACTTTCCAAAATCTCACATCTTTTCAAAGGGCAATGGCTCAGCAGTACCAAATTTTCTAGCATTGTAGGGACCCTTAGGGGGGAACATGACTGGTGAGTTTCGGGCCCCTAGGCCAAAGAGGTCATAGCCTAGGGTCACAAAAACCTGTTTATTTGGACTATTTCAATGGTAGTGATGGTGGCGTACATAAATCGCAGCAATGGCCGTTAGCAACGTCTGAATCTCACGAAATGTCTCATGCAGGTAGAAGACATATTGTTAGACTTGGATTCCAAAGATGGGGTCCCTACATCTCTGCAAACCAGAGTTACAGGGGTCCAAAATTGGTAAAATCCCCCATAGGATTTCATTGCCTCCCTATTTCACTTTCCAAAATCTCACATCTTTTCAAAGGGCAATGGCTCAGCAGTACCAAATTTTCTAGCATTGTAGGGACCCTTAGGGGGATCATGACTGGTGAGTTTTGCCACTGCTTGCTAAGCCATTGCCCTTTGAAATGGTGTGAGATTTTGGAACGGTAAATAGGAGGCCCAATGAAAGCCTATGGGGGATTTTACCAATGTTGGACCCCTGTAACTCTGGTTTGCAGAGATGTAGGGACCCCATCTTTGGAATCCAAGTCTAACAATATGTCTTCTACCTGCATGAGACATTTCGTGAGATTCAGACGTTGCTAACGGCCATGGCTGAGATTTATGTACGCCACCATCACTACCATTGAAATAGCCCAAATAAACAGGTTTTTGTGACCCTAGGCTATGACCTCTTCGGCCTAGGGGCCCGAAACTCACCAGTCATGTTCCCCCTAAGGGTCCCTACAATGCTAGAAAATTTGGTACTGCTGAGCCATTGCCCTTTGAAAAGATGTGAGATTTTGGAAAGTGAAATAGGGAGGCAATGAAATCCTATGGGGGATTTTACCAATTTTGGACCCCTGTAACTCTGGTTTGCAGAGATGTAGGGACCCCATCTTTGGAATCCAAGTCTAACAATATGTCTTCTACCTGCATGAGACATTTCGTGAGATTCAGACTTTGCTAACGGCCATTGCTGCGATTTATGTACGTCACCATCACTACCATTGAAATAGCCCAAATAAACAGGTTTTTGTGACCCTAGGCTATGACCTCTTTGGCCTAGGGGCCCGAAACTCACCAGTCATGTTCCCCCTAAGGGTCCCTACAATGCTAGAAAATTTGGTACTGCTGAGTAATTGCCCTTTGAAAAGATGTGAGATTTTGGAACTGTAAATAGGAAGCCCAATGAAAGCCTATGGGTGATTTTACCAAATTTGGAGCCCTGTAACTCTGGTTTGCAGAGATGTAGGGAACCCATCTTTGGAGCCCAAGTCTAACAATATGTCTTCTACCTGCATGAGACATTTCGTGAGATTCAGACGTTGCTAACGGCCATTGCTGCGATTTATGTACGTCAGACTCGCCACCATTGAAATTGCCCAAATAAACAGGATTTGTGACCCTAGGCTATGACCTCTTCGGCCTAGGACTGCATTGAACGCGACCCACGCATTGTGCGCATTCTGGACAACACCAATTACTGGGTTTATACCCTTCTGGATCCATGGTACAAACACAATGTTCCAAAACTGCTTGAAGAAAGAGCCAGACAGGTCAAAATGGAAGAATACCAGCAGGCCCTTGTGGAGACTTTAGAGAGGAGATTGACATCCTCCCCCTCCTCTAGCCAGTTGTATGCCGACAGACTGACTTCCGCAAACCCAGGACGACCAGGAGGGCAGCAAACAACACAAGCCGCAGCTACTGCCCAAAAGGGAATGGTATCGGCAGTGTCCTTGGAGTGGGAAAATTTTCTGACACCCATGCAGCAGCACACAGAACAGCAAGCGTGCAGATCCACCTCCAACACCGATCGCCTGGAGAAGATGGTCAAGGACTACATGTCAGATGGCGTAGCTGTGTTGAACAATCCATCTGCACCCTTCAACTATTGGGTATCGAAGCTAGACACCTGGCACAAACTGGCAATGTACGCAATAGAGGTGCTGGCTTGCCCGGCAGCCAGCGTTATGTCGGAACGCTGTTTCAGTGCTGCCGGAGGCATCGTCACAGATCGGCGGCGTATCCGCCTCTCCACTGAAAATGCAGACCGTCTGACTCAAATTAAAATGAATTAATCCTGGATTGGAAACGACTACGCAACACTCCCGGACCCCAACCAAGTAACATGAACAATGAACATCTGTGATGGGTTAGCGTTTCCGGTCCCTGTTTATTGAACCTCTCATCTGTATTACATTTATGACTGCATGGCGACAAAATGCAAATTGCTATCCGCACGCTTCTTGTCCTCATGCAAGGCCTGGGTTGTTGTGTCTCAAAGCGTGGCCTTCTCCTCCTGCGCCACCCTCCTCCTGTTCCATCACGTGTGCTGCTGCTGGGTTAGCGTTACCGGTCCCTTTTCCTGGAACCTCTTATATGTATTACATTTATGACTGCATGCCGACAAAAAGCATGTTACCTGTGCAAAGAAAACAGACATTTCCCGCATTTAAAAGACAGTTTTCCCTTTGAAACTTTAAAATCGATTTTCTCAAAAACTATAAGCTCTTTTTGCTAATTTTTTTTTCCTCTTGTACCCACTCCCAAGGTGCACATACCCTGTAAATTTGGGGTATGTAGGATGTAAGGAGGCTTTACAAAGCACAAAAGTTCGGGTCCCCATTGACTTCCATTATGTTCGGAGTTCGGGTCGAACACCCGAACATCGCGGCCATGTTCGGCCTGTTCGGCCCGAACCCGAACATCTAGATGTTCGCTCAACACTAGCCTACGTATGAGACACCAAATAAAGTGGATAGTTTACTGAATAATAAGTGCAATTTAAACATGGTTAACTGGAGAAACTGTAAATGATGTGACTCAAACGTAAAACACATCAAAACAGCACAAGTCTAACAAATTAACTAGTAAACACAAGTCAAGAACAGGAAAAACTTTGAGATAGAATATAAGAAGGGTATGTCCTGACTGAATACAAATGTATTAATCATAAAAATACAAAACTTTATTTAATACTTGCAAAATCTATTTTTTTGTTGTATAAAAACACATAACAGCAAATTGCCCCAACAAACCCACCAGCCACCACTATCCCTGAGCCCCAAAACAAGGCAAGAACATACAGTATATTTCTAAGAGTGGGTATGGGCACAAAATAAGAGACAATAAAAAAGTCAAAAACAGGATGTAGGATCAGGATTCATGGTAACAAATGGGAACCAGATACTCTTTTACCTTGTTTGTATGTGAGACATCGTTTTCATGTCACTCACAGCGCTCTTTATAGCTATGATACTTTTAACTTTGATTGGATGACTCTATCTGGATGTCCTATCATTGTGGCGACTGGCGAGTTGCGAAAGAAAATATCCAAAATAACAACAGCTTGGGAGTCTTTTTCAATCCAGAACTTGGGTTCATAGGAATTCTGAGATAGAGGAGTCCCTATGCAGCTAACCCATCCATTTTAGGCCTCTTTTCTATGAGCATCTACAGGTGGTAAATTTACTGACTTCACCACTCACCAGCTGGGCACTTGCTAGCGATTAGCACAGGTGGTGGACAGGAGGCCATCCCATGGAGTTAGATCTGAGGGGGTTGCCGTGCGCAGATGCAACATTAGGTATTTTTACCACCAGGTAATGCCACTGGGTGTCAAATGTGACACGGGCTGTTACCAGATGCTGCCTTATGGCTGCATGGATTTGCAGCTGAATGGTGCTTGTGACCCGCAGCTGAGAGGCTGAGTTGCTTGACAAATTAGCAGTTCAGCCAGCCGTAGAAAAAAGGTCTAAAGTGTGGGTGTGGTGGTGGTGGTGGGGTTATTTTTTTTTCTTGTCTTGCATTCATTAGCTAACTTAATGTTTGGTTTATACATCATTTTATATAAAAAAATGAAATAAAATGTATATCTTGCATGCTCCCAACAGCCAGTTATTTAGCTAGTTTCCTTTAATATAAAAACATTGGCAGGTGCATGCAATTTATCTTGATCTCTTCAATTTTTTATGCATTGTAAGGTTATTTCATTTATCGTGGCATTGTGTTCTCTTTAAACTTTGTTTTTGGTAATAAAATAACCATCACTCCAAAAGCTTAGAAACAAAATCATGTGCTGGCTGAGCCCACAACCCATAATAATCCACAGTTTAATGTCGGTGATATGACTTTTCTTTATTCAGACAAGTATGCATCAATATCACAATGGTTTGTGGAAAAAAGATGTAGAGCCCCTAGAGTGCTGCTTACCGCTGATGAACACATTGTTGCTTTGAATTAATACTGGATCACAGGTGTTGAAGTGTGAATTTATTTGTATGCATAATAAAAATATACTCCAGTCCAAACGCCAAAGTAAAAAAAAACAAAACTAAACAAAACAGACAAACTATGTACATCATACTTTATAGACCACTAGTAAAAAGGACCACCCATTAAAAAAACGGGCGCTAGGCCACATCCGCTACCACCTGCAATGCGGGCACAGACGTGTCCTGCTCGCCCGTTCTACACTGCTGTCTGCAGTATGTGCACACAGGGAGATGTTGCTTGCTTGGCAGTTGGAAAAAGCTGTTTTTTCCCACAATGCAATGAGGTTCTCAGACAGCAAACTGTCAGGTCTGGAGGCAGGGACACACACACATACAGGGACAGGACGCAGAGACACAGGGGTTTTATTAGGTAGGATAAGACCCTTTGAGGGACAGGGAGTAATGCAGATAGGCCAATATTCTCTGTAGAATGCTGTAGAAAATTCATCAATATTATGTATAAATAATTCATTAACACAGTAATACAAAAAAATATGTTTCACATGAGTTTCAGGATCCTACTGAATGCATGCTGAACTTTCGTGTTCCTCAGACTATATATGAACGGATTACTGAAAGGAGTCAGAATGCTGTTGAGAATGCTAACTACTTTATTTAAATCAGAAGAAATTGTGTCGGCTGGTTTTACATAAAGAAATATGACAGTTGAGTAGAGCATTACTACTGCAGTGAGGTGGGAGCTGCATGTGGAGAAGGCTGTCTTCTTTCCGTGGGTAGTCGGTATCCTCAGTACTGCACCAATGACATATGTGTATGAAGCAAATGTAATGAGAAAAGAAACGAGGACAATGGTTGCAGCAGTTACAGTAAAAATCAAGTAAAAGGATGAAGTGTCTGAGCAGCTTATTTTCACAAGCACTGAACCCTCACAGAAAAAGTGGTTGATCTCAAAGGGTCCACAGAAGGACAGTCGGGATAACAATACAATGGGGTAGCTGAAAGTAATCAAACCAACCAACCAGGACACCAGGACCAAACACAGACAGGTCTGGCTGTTGATGATGTAGCGGTATCTCAGCGGGTGTGCAATTGCCACAAACCGATCCACAGACATAAATGCCAACAAAAAGAACTCTGTGCTGCCAAATGACATGTAGAAATAGAGCTGCAGGATGCAGTCAGTCTGAGATATGGCCCTATCCTTCGTGGCTAGTATAACAAGGTATGTGGGTACAGTGCAGGAGATGAATCCAATATCGGTACAACCCAGATTGCTTAAAAAGAAATACATTGGGTTATGGAGAGACTTTTCCAGATAAATCACAGTGAGGATGGCCAGATTTCCCAATATTGATAGGGAATAAATCAATATCAACAGAAAAAATATACAGTTCTCAGTCGTGGAGCTAAGAGTAAACCCCACTATAGTAAACATGGTCAGATTCAAAGAGGTCATTGCACCCTATTTGCTTCGAAGATACGATCTGAGAGAATAAAAGAATAATCTTAATAATAATTGTAATAGTGTTTTGGAGTAGGCATAACTATAACGTTTACTTATTTTTGTGAGTTCTGTTCCATGAATGAAATACCAGATACTAGGTTAAGAAATTCCTCATTATTTTTGTTATTGTTCGCATTTGTTCCATAATCGCTTTCATACTCTTCATATATCTCATCATCACATTAAGCATCTTTGTGTTAGCTTGTGCTTCTAATAACCTTCAGTTATACGGCATATCAACACCCCTGGGCTTTCACATCATGCCCTAAGGACTTATTATTTGTAAATATTTCTCTGTCCGGGGGAATACATATTCTTACAAATTTCCTATAGGAAATAAATATATTTATTTCTCATTTTAATTCTGTTATTATGTTGTCTTTCAAAGGTTAACTAGCTTAGTATACATTGCATTGGCCAGTTTGTTTGTATGTTAAGTTTTCTTGGCGTAGATATACCCTTAACAATCCGTTCTTCTTTTAACTATATGAAACCATTTTTGTGGTATAGCAGCAGTGTTCGCCCCCTCAGGCTAATACATGCAGTGTTCGATTCGCCACCCTATAATTAATAATGTAGCCAAACTATGACCCCTCACCCCAGAGTCAGCAGATACATGGCAGCCAATCAGCTATCCCTCCCACCTGGACCACCCCCACCTATCAGAATGGCAGCACAGAAGCCATTTTGCAGTCTGTGTTTGGCTTCTGTGCTAGGCAGATGAGGGACAGTGTGTTGCTGACAGGGAAAGAGTTATGTAGGCCTGTGTTCTGTGTCCTCAGTGCAGATTCTTGCTGCTACCAAATTGTTCCAAACAGCTAAGCCCTTCTAAGGGCTGACAAATTATTTTTCTTGCTATTGTATTGCTCTTCTGTGGCCAGTGTACAAGTTAGCTATTGGAGACAGGTCTGCTGGTCCTAGTAGTGCACGGACCATAACCCAATAATCCTTCACACCACTACTGGCATCTAGTATCCACTACTGCCCCCTGTATAAGGCCGCAGTGCAGAATCAGTGGGGGTTTTATGGTTCACTTAACTGTCATTGAACAACCTCAGCCTGACCATAGAGGCTGGAAAACCGCGATCGCCTGCATTCCCACGATTGTGCGCACAAGCATGGCAGCCACTTCACACTACTGCATAAAGATTGCCGTCGAGAGGACTAACATTTATGTCCTGTGTCCACTGGTAAAAACAAAGATATGCTCACCTGACGTAATCACTAAAGGTTGTTTGCAGATTGCGGTGCGTTAAATGCGGCATTTCATCTGTCATTGTGAAGCGGGCGTAACCCTTATACAACCTGATGGACGTGTACACACGCTGGACATTTTAATGCACTTTATTCCACCAATTTAGGAATTTAATGTGATTTCTGCCCTTTAGAGATGAAAACACAACTCTGTGTCAACTACATAATTTTTGGTGGGACTATGCCATGGATCTTCCTTCAGCATACCCCCATCCAGGTGTTAGGCCCCTTAAACCAACTTTTCCATCACTTTTGCAGCCATAAACAGTCCCTGTAGGTTTTAGAATTCACCTGCCCATTGACGTCTATGGCGATTCACAGATTTGCCAGATTCGCATGTAACAACGACACTCTCCAGGGGTTAGGTGTATCAATATCCAAGTCTACCATAAAGAGAAGACTGCATGAAGATAAATACAGAGGGTACACACTGCAAGTTGCAAGCCACTTATAAGCCTCAACAATATAAAGGCTTGATTGGACTTTGCTCAAGAACAGCTAAAAAAAACTGCACAGTTCTGGAAAAACATTCTTTGTACAGATGAAACCAAGATCAACCTCTACCAGAATGATGGTTAGAAAAAGTATGGAGAAGGCATGGAACAGCTCATTATCCAAAGCATACCACATCATCTGTAAAACATGGTAGGGGGAAGTGTGATGGCTTGGGCTTGCATGGCTGCCAGTGGCACTGGAACACTAGTGTTACTGATGATGTGACACAGGACAGAAGCAGCCAAATTAATTCTGAGGTGTTCAGAGACATACTGTCTGCTCAAATCCAGCTAAATTCAGTCAAATTGATCGGGCAGCAATTTCATGACACAGATGGACAATGACCCAAAATTACATATGCTCACTCGGATTTTGCGGAATTAAAATTTCCACAATTGCAATCGGAAAACGAATATCCATGGAAATACTGCTTTACCGCAATTTTAGCCCAGGTAATTTTAGCCCAATCACTGAACTCGGAACCAATCAGAGAATGCAGAGTCAACTTGAAAGTATTTGGCCAATCAGACAATGCAAAAAATTACCAAAAAAAACCTCCTCAGAACTCGGAAAATGGAAAATCGGATGTCTGTGGAAATACTGCATTACTGCAACTCAGTAATTTTAGCCCAGTCAAAGAACTTGGAAGCACTGGACCAATCAGAGAATGCAGAGTTAACGCAGAGGTATTTGGTCAATCAAAGAATGCAAAAAATTACCAGAAAAATACTCCTCAGAAATCAGAAAACAGAAAATAAAAATTCGGAATTTCCATAAAATTGGAAATCAGCACTTCTTACCATCCTATCCAAAACATAAAGTCAAAGCAACCCAGGAGTTTAGTAAAGCACAGAAGTGGAAAATTCCTGAATGGCCAAGTCAGTAATCTGATCCTAACCCAATTGAACATGAAATCATTTGTTGAAAACTAAACTTCAGGGAGGGAGGCCCACAAACAAACAGCAACTGAAAGCTGCTGTAGCAAAGCCTGGCAGTGCATTCAAAATGAGGAAACCCAGCATCTGGTGATGTCCATGAGTTCAACACTTCAGGCTGTCATGGCCAGCAAAGGTTTTTTCTTTGTTTTTAAACCAGCAAAGGTTTTTTAACCAAATTTATTGTAGTAATGTACAGAACCAAAATTAGAAAAAAAGTTGTCACTTACCAAATATTTATGGACCTAACTGTTAGAACTTGAAGAAGGTACCTACTAAGGAGGTTTGCTTGGGGACTTTATTGAATGATCAAGAGATTAACCATTTAATGACAAACAGACTTATAAAAACATCCTGCTAGAGCCTCTTAATGGCTCCAGGATGTCAAACAGTGCTGCTGTCAATGTGCGCGTGCACATGCGCACGTGCGCACTACCGCGCATGCATGTGCGTGCTCCCGCACGTGCACGTGCGTTCCCGCGAGCTTGCACGTGAGATTAGTGGGGGGGGGGGGAACACCATAGAAAAAGTACACCTTTATTATCAAATAATGTATTGTCACCATACTTTGTACTAGGGACATAATTAAAATCTTGTGATAACCAGAACAAATATGCAGATAAAATGTGTGGGTTTTATGTACAGTAGCAGTGTTTATAATAAAACTATAGGGGATGAAATTGGAGAAAAAGTGTATTTTTTTCCTTTGTTTTTCCCTTTAAAATGCATAGAAATTTAAGTAATTACAGAAAACAAATATCAACCCTAAAAAGCCTAATTGGTGGTGAAAAAAACAAGATATAGATCATTTCATTGTGATTAGTAGTGATTAGGCTATTGGCAAATGAAAGGGATGAGCAATGAAAGGTGAAAATCGCTCTTGTCCTTGTCCGGTAAAAAACGCTTTGGGGTGAAGTGGTTAAATTGAATATATCCTCTATCGCTATTGGCATGTGCTATGCAATAACTTCCTGGTGATGGAATTTATTCCAATGAGACCCCAGATCACATTCAGATGTGCCAAAATTGTGAGGGATTTAGTAATTCATAGCCATTTTGATTGCAGCCCAAAAACCAGGGCCGGCCGTGGGTGGGGGCCGCCAAGCTGGAGGGGGGAGCGGGCAGGAAGGGGGTATTGGGCCTAGCGGTGGGGAGGGGGGTCGGACCCCCCCTCCCTCGCCTGGGTCCCCCGATCTGCGCTCCACCTCCAGCTTTAAATAGCTCCGTAGCTGCCGATAGTAAGAGGGACGGGCGGGGATCACTCACCTCGTCCGGGTTCCAGTGTGCGCTCCACTGACGTCACTTCCTGCAACGCCGCCCACTGAATTGTAAGTGGGCGGCGTTGCAGGAAGTGACGTCAGTGGAGCGCACGCTGGAACCGGTAGAGGTAAGTGGTCCCCGCCCGTCCCTCTTAATATCGGCAGCTATGGAGCTATTTAAAGCTGGAGGTGGAGCGCAGATCGGGGGACCCAGGCGAGGGAGGGGGGTCCGACCCCCCTCCCCACCGCTAGGCCCAATCCCCCCTTCCTGCCTGCTACCCCTCCAGCTCGGCGGCCGGCCCCCCGCACCCACGGACGGGCGGTGGCCGCCCCCCAAGAAGTGCCACCTGAGGCAAACGTTTCACCCCGCCTCATGAGCGGGCGGGCCCTGCCAAAAACTAACAGTGTCTTACGGGGTACCTACATTTGTGATGGACATTGGGGGCTGCAACTTCAGAAGAGCTAGATTATCCACAATGCAATTCGAGGCAGCTGCCTTAGGACTGGAGAGAGTCTTAGGGCCTGGTGAATGCTAGCCCTCATCGAAAGCCAGGTGACCATCAGCGATGGGCAAAAAGTGCTATCTTGCCTAGGGCACTATTACATCTTAATCTTTTTCTGAACTTCAGGTCCCCTATATCTTAAAGCCAATGGGCACCGCTATAAAAAAAAAGTCAGATACTCATCTAAGGAGAGGGAAGGCTTGGTCCTAATGAGCCTTCCCTCTCCTCTCCCGGTGCCCTCAGTGCTGCGCTGGCTCCCCCATTCGTGTCCGCTGCCGCAGGGACTTCGGAGGTCTTCAGGAGCACTCGGGCTTCCGAAGATGGGCCGCTCCATACTACATACGCGCGAGCGCGTCATAGAGGGCGCTCGCGCATGCGTAGTATGGAGCGGCCGCGTCATCGGGAGCCCGAGTGCTCCCGAAGGCTTCCGAAAGGTCCTTTCGGCATGCGGAAGTGGCAGTATTTGACCGAACTGGTCGAATACTGCCACGGGGGATCCTGCGCGGGACCGGGCACCGGGAGAGGAGAGGGAAGGCTCATTAGGACCGAGCCTTCCCTCTCCTTAGGTGAGTATCTGACTTTTTCTTTTTTGAAACGGTAAACATTCACTTTAACTAATCAATCTTGTGAATAAGGGAGATGCCAGTTTCATTACATTTGTGGACTGCAAAGGAGAAACAAAGAAGGTGTGTGCTCATATCAGGTATCACCTGACTTATAATGGCTGCAGAAATGTCTCTCAACAAATTTAAAGGCACAGGACATGCACATTGTACCTGCATGCCAGAATATGCATGGTCTGCTTTTCCCTGCAGGATTCAGTCCACGCAAAATCATTTGCATCTCAACAGGGGTGTCTCAGGTAGGCATCCTTGTTGGTCTCAAGAGAGGGAAGCAGCACTGGTCCCCCAAGCACACTATTGCTTCATGGGAGCACTGCGACTGCACCCTGGGGAGCAGAGAAACCACAGATAGCCCTCCCCCCCAGCATGGCCATCACCCAGGGGGGGAGGAGACACCATCTACGATTGCCCGCCAAAAGGAAATATTCCTACTTGATAGCAAATTGCATAACCACCTGGGCCTTGTGGTCCTTGATAGAATCTATTAGCATATGAGAGGAGGAGACATTGATTGGCATCCCCTCCATGTGGAGTCCCAATGGATTTGCACCTTGGGGGCCACAAAGGAACCGGGTTTGAACGATGCAGTAAATTATGCAGACTTCTGCCCAGTTAGGCTCTATCTGGTTGTTCTCCCCCTCAGTGCCCCCTTTCTTTCCTTGTTACACATTTCTCCAGCTTCCATTCTCTACATGGTGGATGCTGAGCTGCGTAGTGGAGTGTGAGCTGGTGCTGCCCACATATTATATTACAATTTTCCTGTTGCAAATATTAGTTGTCTAATTAGCATAACAAAGGCACAATGTTTCTATTAACCACTTCCTTACTAGTAGTCTCTGGCCCCTTAAGGACAAGATACTTTTTTTTCCGTTTGCGCCGCTCCCCCATTGATGCAGACCACACTTGCTCTGCTGTTAGTATGTCAGCAGAGCTCTGTGGGCCAGTCAGCAGGTGTTTTCATTGGCTCCAGACCCAGTGATCACTGTGAGCCAATCACAGTGATCACAGGGTCAGGAGCCAATGACTTCGGCACCTGACTGGCTAATGGAACTTTGATGTCATACCAACAGCAGAGCTAGTGGGTTGCAGGGTTCAGAAGTGTTTAATATGTACATAAGCCTTTATTTTGTTTTCACTTTCTAGCTTGTTTATTCATCACGGTTAAAATGATACCACATGTGTCACATTTAGTAACAAACTGGTGGTGCACTCTCCATAATTACACTGGACGTATATATACGTCCTGTTGTCATGAAGTAGTTATTGCGTCAAAGGCCAAATATCGGAAAAACTATTTACTGAATAGTTATAGACGACCTGTGTAGTGACTGCATCTGTAGTGCACAGGCAGGGGTGTAACCATAAATCATGGGGTCCCCCTATCCCTAGCAAAACCTTAACAGTGCCCTGCCATTTCTCTCCCCACCCGATCTTCCCATGGCTGCAGGTCCATATTCCAGGTATCAGAAAAAAAGCAGCCTCCATCATTACGCTTCCGCACACAGTACTTCTTCAAGGCTCAGCAACAACGCATGTTTTGCAGGAAAATGCAAACATTCATAGATGGGTAATTAGTGTCTTAGCAGAGTTGAACCTCTGTAGATTTCCACAAAAAAGGCACTGTTAGTGGACCATGAGGACAGGGTTAGGGGAAGAGTGCTTTTACAAGATAGTTTGCATGCTTAATTTTCTAATTATCTTTTAATATTAAATTGCCAGGAACCTTAAAGAGACTCTGTAACAAAAGTTTCAGCCTTATTTGTTCTATCCTATAAGTTCCTATACCTGTTCTAATGTGGTCTGCCTTACTGCAGCCTTTCTTAGTTGCACAGTGGCTGTATTATCTCTGTTATATAATCTAATCTTCTTTCCTTTGCCGGCTTTGATGGCTGAAGCAGAAATGTGCTGCTCTGCTGTGATAGGTAGATGTTATACCCACCCTCTCCACGCCCCTCCAGGCTCTGTATGAGTCACAGACTGAGCTTCTCTCAGCCTATCACATGCTGGTTAGCAGCCATGTTTTTTGTTTGTAAACACTGCCTAACACTGGCAATTACAAACCAGAATTGCAGCAGGGAGTGGCAGAAACAGCACAAAGGGGCCCAGGAGAACATAATGAATAGAATGGTATGCTTTTTATTGTAAGAATTTTAGAGTACAGATTCTCTTTCAGATAAAATAAATAAGTAGCCAGGTGCCTTCTAAAGACAAAAATTAAGTCGGCTTATCACCCAAGATAAAGAAATTAAGTAGCCATGTGCCCCTAAATATCAATATTAGGTAGCGAGATATGTCCCCAGACAGTAATCAGTATTAAGTAGCCCTGTAAATTTACATTGTAGCAGTATCAGGAAGCTATGTATGACCCCTTCCTCAGATAGTAGTATTAGGTAGCCAGTTGTGCCCCTAGATATTAGTATTAAGTTGTAATATGTGTTCTTCAGTTAGCAATATTAGATTGTCCGGTAAATACAGCCAGGACAGTATTAGGTAGACAGATGTACCCTCCAATTAGCAGTATTAGGTAGTCCAGTGAGTCCCTTGTCATTATCAGTCAGTATTCGGTTGACAAAGGTGCTCCTCCAAATAGTATTAGATGGCCACATATACCCCAAATGTAGTAGACAGAGGTACCCCCCAATAATACTAGGTTTCTCCCCTGATGACGCAAGACTGCGAAACCGGTCGGGAAGGTAACAGGCGGCACCATTGTCTATTGATCTACGATTGACCATTACATGCGCGCTAATCTTCCGGGGTTCCCTGTTTATGGGGCCCGTATGTGAGTTATTGTTTTTATATCTACTGCCTTTTAAAGAAATGTTATTTAAATAAACGGGTTATGCTTAGATATTGCCGTTTTTGTTTTCCTATATAAATTCCTGAAGCTTTACCTCTATACGGATGTCCACTGGATCTTCATGACGTCTGATTTTCCCTGGACATTATTTGTGACCTGAGCCATTTTACAACCTTATAATGTGGGTTGTTGGTAGTGTTGGGCGAACACCTGGATGTTCGGGTTTGGGAAAGTTCGCCGAACATGGCCGCAATGTTCGGCATGTTCGGTCCGAACCCCGAACTCCCCGAACATCCCGCTTTTGGGGACCCTATGGGGTCGCAGGCATAAGGGGGGAGCATGCCCCGATCGCGGGGGGGGTCGGAAATTCCCCCCACCCCCTCCGCTAGCGCTCCCCCCTCTGCCCGCTTCCCCATACAAAAGTTTCAGGAAGTACCGGTCCGGTGGTAGTGGGTGGCTGGCAGTGGGCGGCACTGTGAAGTGAGTGACTGAGGAGGAGGAGTCCGGAGAGTGACGCATTGAGGGAGGCCGGGCAGCGGGCGGTTCAGCAGTAGTACGGTACTACTGCTGAACCGCCCGCTGCCCGGCCTCCCTCAACGCGTCACTCTCCGGACTCCTCCTCCTCAGTCACTCACTTCACAGTGCTGGCCGTTGCCAGCCACCCACTACCACCGGACCGGTACTTCCTGAAACTTTTGTATGGGGAAGCGGGCAGAGGGGGGAGCGCTAGCGGAGGGGGTGGGGGGAATTTCCGACCCCCCCCCCCCCGTGATCGGGGCATGCTCCCCCCTTATGCCTGCGACCCCATAGGGGGGCAGTATTCGGCCGAACAGGGGCCCTGTTCGGCCCTGTTCGGCGGCCAATTAGTAGTTCGGGGCGAACCCGAACTTAAAAGGCCGAACACCATCAGGCGTTCGGCCTAACTCGAACATCACCCGAACAGGGTGATGTTCTGCAGAACCCGAACAGTGGCGAACACTGTTCGCCCAACACTAGTTGTTGAGAGCTGGTAAGCCTTTTCTAGTTTTGATGTTTGGCGGATACCTACCTCTGAGCATTTGATATATTGGGGTGAAGAATTTACCATTCCCTACATATAATGACTTTCTAAACCTGCGCTGACCTTTGATGTAATAATACTAGGTAGCCAAAGGTGACAGAAGTATAGGTAACCAGAGATGTACTCCGAGTATAGGTAGCTACTAGAGATGTACCCTTTCCGCTTGCAACTTTTTTGTTTGAGGGGCCCACCAGAAGTTCCTCAGAGCCCAACACAGTGGCTTTGGTTGCCTTGTGGGTAAACTGTTTCGCATAAAGCTGCCACACTTATTAAAATTAAAGCATATTAGGAGGAGTGGTGTAATCCAATCTTTGCTTGTAGACATGGCAAATGAAGACCGTTTGTATCTTTTACAGGCACCCTTGGATAGGTGAAAAAACAGGCCTTCTTAAAAAATGTACTAGACCATGTTGATATTTTATAGGACCTTTTGGATACTTTACCGGAGCATGTGGATACTTTACAGAATCTTTATTGGACATCTTGGATACTGTTGAAGACTCTTTGAATAATTTACAGGACAACCGAGCTTCTTTACTGAACCAGATGGATCCCGTACAGAATCCTTTTTATACATTACAGGACCCCTTGAATATTTACAGAAGTTTTAACATCCTTTACCTTGCCTTTGGATGCTACACATCAGTGCTTCCCAACCCCTGAAGTACCACAAAAAGTACCAACAGTGCATGTTTTGCAGAAACATTCACAGGTGAGGTAATTAGTGTCTCAGCAGAGCTGATTAACTACCTCTGGGGATTTCCGCAAAACATGCACTGTTGGTGGTGCTTGAGGACAGGGTTGGGAAACCCTATTACACAGGACTGTCTAGATACTTTACGGGTTTTCTCAGTAGTCTGAGGAATTTCTCTCTTTGTTGTCGGGTTTGGAAGCAAATGTTAAAATAATGCACTAAAACTTAAGGTGCAATCCCTTTCACATCACTGCGTCCCTGGGTTAGACACTGAGTTCCTTTACAAAAAGCACACACCAACTCTTACCAAAGGCGATAATGACCGACTGGCCCTTACAGGGGATTGATTGATCATATAAATCCGGCATAGCGTGGTCTGAACCCTCTATAACAGTAATTATAGATTTACGGTGTACCTTGAAATGAATAAGAGCACTCAGTATATGATTTTATATAAAAAATGTATTTGCTTATCATACAGCATATATACAAAATATGAACAGTTCCAAGCAGTGTTTCCTTCTAACAGTATTCCCTCTCGTCAAGGCTTTAGAGCCAAGTATTCATCAATCTTCTAAGTACATTCAAAAAAGTATATAATAGGTGGTGTTATGTAGCATAAGATCAATCTGTATAAATAGCTGTGTTTCTAGTAACTGTGTAAAACTTGTAGTAATCTTAAAGAAATAGCACAAAAATAGCTTTTAAAAAAACTTCTTGCTAACATCTTAACAGAAAATTTAAATGCTGAAAAATTAATAAAGTAAATCACCATAATATTAAGCATATTACCCCTTCTCTGTCATCTCTTCAGCATCTAGAACCATGTGTTGAAAGGTAGTTTCTGCCTCGTGTGTCTTCTCAGGAGATTGGTAGGCTAGTGCAAACAATGAGCTTTCAGCTTCTACTTTTATAGGGATTAGATGCAATATGGCTGCCTAATCTGGACTTTCCCTAAAGCCCAGGTTCTGATTAGCTAAAACTTCCGTGCGTCAATGCTTTATCGTGTTTTGAATACCTAAGTTATAATAATATTGTTTATAAATTCCTTGAGGACCGTGGGCTTTAACCCCCTTAAGGACCAGGCACTTTTTTTCCATTCAGACCACTGCAGCTTTCACGGTTTATTGCTCGCTCATACAACCTACCACCTAAATGAATTTTGGCTCCTTTTCTTGTCACTAATAAAGCTTTCTTTCGGTGCTATTTGATTGCGGCTGTGATTTTTACTTTTTATTATATTCATCAAAAAAGACATGAATTTTGGCAAAAAAAAAGATTTTTTTTAACTTTCTGTGCTGACATTTTTCAAATAAAGTAAAATTTCTGTATACATGCAGCGCGAAAAATGTGGACAAACATGTTTTTGATGAAAAAAAACCCATTCAGCGTATATTTATTCGTTTGGGTAAAAGTTATAGCATTTACAAACTATGGTGCAAAAAGTGAATTTTCCCATTTTCAAGCATCTATGACTTTTCTGACCCCCTGTCATGTTTCATGAGGGGCTAGAATTCCAGGATAGTATAAATACCCCCCAAATGACCCCATTTTGGAAAGAAGACATCCCAAAGTATTCACTGAGAGGCATAGTGAGTTCATAGAAGATATTATTTTTTGTCACAAGTAAGCGGAAAATGACACTTTGTGACAAAAAAAAAAAAGTTTCCATTTCTTCTAACTTGCGACAAAAAAAAATGAAATCTGCCACGGACTCACCATGCCCCTCTCTGAATACCTTGAAGTGTCTTCTTTCCAAAATGGGGTCATTTGTGGGGTGTGTCTACTGTCCTGGCATTTTGGGGGGTGCCTAATTGTAAGCACCCCTGTAAAGCCTAAAGGTGCTCATTGGACTTTGGACCCCTTAGCGCAGTTAGGCTGCAAAAAAGTGCCACACATGTGGTATTGCCGTACTCAGGAGAAGTAGTACAATGTTTTTTGAGGTGTATTTTTACACATACCCATGCTGGGTGGGAGAAATATCTCTGTAAATGACAATTTTTTGTTTTTTTTTACACACAATTGTCCATTTACAGAGATAGTTCTCCCACCCAGCATGGGTATGTGTAAAAAATACAACCCAAAACACATTGTACTACTTCTCCCGAGTACGGCGATACCACATGTGTGGCACTTTTTTGCACCCTAACTGTGCTAAGGGGCCCAAAGTCCAATGAGTACCTTTAGGATTTCACAGGTCATTTTGCGGAATTTGATTTCCAGACTACTCCTCACGGTTTAGGGCCCCTAAAATGCCAGGGCAGTATAGAAACCCTGCAAATGACCCCATTTTAGAAAGAAGACAGCCCAAGGTATTCCGTTAGGAGTATGGTGAGTTCATAGAAGATTTTATTTTTTTGTCACAAGTTAGTGGAAATTGATTTGTATTGGTTTTTTTCACAAAGTGTCAATTTCCGCTAACTTGTGACAAAAAATAAAAACTTCTATGAACTTACCATAGTCCTAACAGAATACCTTGGGGTGTCTTCTTTCTAAAATGGGGTCATTTGTGGGGTTCCTATACTGCCCTGGCATTTTAGGGGCCCTAAACCATGAGAAGTAGTCTGGAAATCAAATGCCGCAAAATGACCTGTGAAATCCTAAAGGTACTCATTGGACTTTGGGCCCCTTAGCACAGTTAGGGTGCAAAAAAGTGCCACACATGTGGTATCGCCGTACTCGGGAGAAGTAGTATAATGTGTTTTGGGGTGTATTTTTACACATACCCATGTTGGGTGGGAGAAATATCTCTGTAAATGACAATCTTTTGATTTTTTTTACACACAATTGTCCATTTACAGAGATATTTCTCCCACCCAGCATGGGTATGTGTAAAAATACACCCCAAAACACATTGTACTACTTCTCCCGAGTACGGCGATACCACATGTGTGGCACTTTTTTGCACCCTAACTGCGCTAAGAGGCCCAAAGTCTAAGGGCCCCTAAAATGCCAGGGCAGTATAAGAACCCCACTAATGACCCCATTTTAGAAAGAAGACACCCCAAGGTATTCCGTTAGGAGTATGGTGAGTTCATAGAAGATTTTATTTTTGTCACAAGTTAGCGGAAATTGATTTTAATTGTTTGTTTTTCACAAAGTGTCATTTTCCGCTAACTTGTGACAAAAAATAAAATCTTCTATGAACTCAGCATACTCCTAACGGAATACCTTTGGGTGTCTTCTTTCTAGAATGGGGTCATTTGTGGGGTTCCTATACTGCCCTGTCATTTTAGGGGCCCTAAACCGTGAGGAGTAGTCTTGAAACCAACAATGTCGCAAAATGACCTGTGAAATCCTAAAGGTACTCATTGGACTTTGGGCCCCTTAGCGCACTTAGGGTGTAAAAAAGTGCCACACATGTGGTACCGCCGTACTCAGGAGAAGTAGTATAATGTGTTTTGTGGTGTATTTTTACACATACCCATGCTGGGTGGGAGAAATATCTCTGTAAATGACAATCTTTTGATTTTTTTTACACACAATTGTCCATTTAGAGATTTCTCCCACCCAGCATGGGTATGTGTAAAAATACACCCCAAAACACATTATACTACTTCTCCTGAGTGCGGCGATACCACATGTGTGACACTTTTTTGCAGCCTAGGTGCGCTAAGGGGCCCGACGTCCTATTCACAGGTCATTTTGAGGCATTTGTTTTGTAGACTACTCCTCACGGTTTAGGGCCCCTAAAATGCCAGGGCAGTATGGAAACCCCACAAGTGACCCCATTTTAGAAAGAAGACACCACAAGGTATTCCGTTAGGAGTATGGTGAGTTCATAGAAGATTTTATTTTTTGTCACAAGTTAGTGAAAAATGACACTTTGTGAAAAAAAAAAAACAATAAAAATCAATTTCCGCTAACTTTTGACAAAAAATAAAATCTTCTATGAACTCGTCATACACCTAACAGAATACCTTGGGGTGTCTTTTTTTCTAAAATGGGGTCACTTGTGGGGTTCCTATACCGCCCTGGCATTTTACGGGCCCAAAACCGTGAGTAGTCTGGAAACCAAATGTCTCAAAATGACTGTTCAGGGGTATAAGCATCTGAAAATTTTGATGACAGGTGGTCTATGAGGGGGCGAGTTTTGTGGAACCGGTCATAAGCAGGGTGGCCTTTTAGATGACAGGTTGTATTGGGCCTGATCTGATGGATAGGAGTGCTAGGGGGGTGACAGGAGGTGATTGATGGGTGTCTCAGGGGGTGGTTAGAGGGGAAAATAGATGCAATCAATGCACTGGGGAGGTGATCGGAAGGGGGTCTGAGGGGGATCTGAGGGTTTGGCCGAGTGATCAGGAGCCCACACGGGGCAAATTAGGGCCTGATCTGATGGGTAGGTGTGCCAGGGGGTGACAGGAGGTGATTGATGGGTGTCTCAAGGTGTGATTAGAGGGGGGAATAGATGCAAGCAATGCACTGGCGAGGTGATCAGGGCTGGGGTCTGCAGGCGTTCTGAGGGTATGGGCGGGTGATTGAGTGCCCTAGGGGCAGATAGGGGTCTAATCTGATGGGTAGCAGTGACAGGGAGTGATTGATGGGTAATTAGTGGGTGTTAGGAGGAGAGAACAGATGTAAACACTGCACTTGGGAGGTGATCGGATGTCGGATCTGCGGGCGATCTATTGGTGTGGGTGAGTGATCAGATTGCCCGCAAGGGGCAGGTTAGGGGCTGATTGATGTGTGGCAGTGACAGAGGGTGATTGATGGGTGGCAGTGACAGGGGGTGATTGATGGGTGATCAGTGGGTTATTACAGGGAAGGACAGATGTAAATAATGCCCTGGCGAATTGATAAGGGGGGTCTGAGGGCAATCTGAGCGTGTAGGCGGGTGATTGGGTGCCCGCAAGGGGCAGATTAGGGTCTGATCTGATGGGTAACAGTGACAGGTGGTGATAGGGGGTGATTGATGGGTAATTAGTGGGTGTTTAGAGGAGAGAATAGATGTAAACACTGCGCTTGGGTGGTGATCTGATGTCGGATCTGCGGGCGATCTATTGGTGTGGGTGGGTGATCAGATTGCCCGCAAGGGGCAGGTTAGGGGCTGATTGATGGGTGGCAGTGACAGGGGTTGATTGATGGGTGGCAGTGACAGGGGGTTATTGATGGGTGATTGACAGGTGATTGACAGGTGATCAGTGGGTTATTACAGGGAAGGACAGATGTAAATAATGCCCTGGCGAATTGATAAGGGGGGGTCTGAGGGCAATCTGAGCATGTAGGCGGGTGATTGGGTGCTCGCAAGGGGCAGATTAGGGTCTGATCTGATGGGTAACAGTGACAGGTGGTGATAGGGGGTGATTGATGGGTGATTGATGGGTAATTAGTGGGTGTTTAGAGGAGAGAATAAATGCAAACACTGCGCTTGGGTGGTGATCTGATGTCGGATCTGCGGGCGATCTATTGGTGTGGGTGGGTGATCAGATTGCCCGCAAGGGGCAGGTTAGGGGCTGATTGATGGGTGGCAGTGACAGGGGGTGATTGATGGGTGATTGACAGGTGATTGACAGGTGATTGACAGGTGATCAGGGGGGATAGATGCATACAGTACATGGGGGGGGGGGGGTCTGGAGGGGGGGGTCTGGGGAGAATCTGAGGGGTGGGGGGTGATCAGGAGGGAGCAGGGGGGGGTAAAAAAAAATAGCGTTGACAGATAGTGACAGGGATTGATTAATGGGTGATTGATGGGTAATTAGTGGGTGTTTAGAGGAGAGAATAGATGTAAACACTGCGCTTGGGTGGTGATCTGATGTCGGATCTGCGGGCGATCTATTGGTGTGGGTGGGTGATCAGATTGCCCGCAAGGGGCAGGTTAGGGGCTGATTGATGGGTGGCAGTGACAGGGGGTGATTGATGGGTGATTGACAGGTGATTGACAGGTGATCAGGGGGGATAGATGCATACAGTACATGGGGGGGGGGTCTGGGGATAATCTGAGGGGTGGGGGGGTGATCAGGAGGGAGCAGGGGGCAGGGGGGGATAAAAAAAAAATAGCGTTGACAGATAGTGACAGGGAGTGATTGATGGGTGATTAGGGGGGTGATTGGGTGTAAACATGGGTCTGGGGGGTGGGCAGGGGGGGGGAGTCTGAGGGGTGCTGTGGGCGATCAGGGGGCAGGGGGGGGGGAAATCAGTGTGCTTGGTGCAGACTAGGGTGGCTGCAGCCTGCCCTGGTGGTCCCTCGGACACTGGGACCACCAGGGCAGGAGGCAGCCTGATAATACACTTTGTAAACATTACAAAGTGTATTATACACTTTGTATGCGGCGATCGTCGGGTTAACATCCCGCCGGCGCTTCCGCATGGCCGGCGGGATGTTGCGGCGGGTGAGCGGAGCCTGGCAGCGGCGGAGGATCACGTCACGGATGACACGATCGCTCCGCCCATGCCCCTACAAGGACCGCCACCATTTGTCAATACGGCGGTCCTTGCGGGGTCCACTTCCCGGCCGCCAATTGTCAATACGGCGGTCGGGAAGTGGTTAATTACCTTATCTTGTGAGAATTAACATCATTTGGAGTGTTTACACATTGTGACATTTCATTAATAGGTCATATGAGATCATCAAGATGGCGCCGTAAGAGGCAGCTGCGGACACATGGCTCCCAGAAAACTTTTAGTTTTTCAGCTAGAAATAGCTACTTTTAGCAACTTCTTTTTACTTTTCTTTTTACTTTTTTACTTATTTTAGGTACATAGGTAGTGTGTACTCACAGATAGCTGTAGATAGCTGTAGTCAGGCTTGTAGGACTGCTAGCCCGCACGGCACAACTCCGGAGACCCGACTCTGCTGCCCTCCCAGTCAGCTCCGGGCCGGACACAGTAGACTCCTGCCGCCGTCAAGCATCACCGCCACACCGAGTGGGTCCCCCGCCGCTGCCGCTGCCTGCGGAGACCACAGCTGGAGCCGCTCCCAGCCGTGGCTGGCTCAGTCTGATCCCATCCGGGCTCCCAGTGAGCGACCCTGACTCGAGCCTCTGCCCAGGCTCCTCGGAAGCGGCGGAACCAGGAACGCCGAGACAGCGGAGCCCAGCCTGGCGGGCCGTTACTGCTGATCTCCGCTACCCGGACCAACCACCTGGATCTTCCGCTGGAGGCTCCCAGTCGTCGGCGGAGCTCCGGCCACCCAGCCTCAGCTGAGCCGCCACCTCAGACCTCGCTGCAGAATCTCCAGACGCTGCAGAGCTCAGCCTGCGACAGCGGAGCTCCGGCCGCCCAGCCTCAGCCGGGCCAACACCGCAGACCTTCCGCTGCTGGCTCCCACTGTCAGCCAGCATCAGCCCACACGGAAAGCCGCCATAACTCCGGAGACCCCGACTCTGCTGCCCTCCCAGCTCGGCCGACACAGAAGGCTCCTGCCGCCGACAGTATCACCGCCACATCGAGCGGTGACCCCTACCGCGGCCCGCAGAGACCAGTGCAGCAGCACCCGCGGCTACCTCTGCCTCCACGCAGCCGCCGCGAACTACCCAGGGTCAAGCACCTCCATTCCTGCTGGCTTGTGCGGCCTACCAACACAGACTGAACCTCTGCCCTGCTCCAGCCACGTGGTGTGCGGCCTACCAACACAGGCTTGGCAACCAGAACACCCCGCAGAACCCTTGCCCTGCTAATCTACCTGCCTCTTTGTGAGTATTTTCCCTGCACAATTCTGATTGATTGCTGCTATATGCATAGATTGCCTCACATGAACTTTTATTAGCCTGGGACATCAGTTGCTATGCAAGGAATGCCTCAGATCGCCTGTGACATCTAGCTGCTAAGCTTTGACTGTTTCATACGGACTGCTAATTAGCTGTGATATTAGCTGCTATGCACGGACTGTGACTTCTATTAGCCTGTGATATTGCCTGCCACTGCCCCCCACACGGACTGTCACATTTGCGGCAGACTGCCACGAGCCTGCCGCGCCCCCCCCCCCCCCCATATGGACTTTACAGATGAACTGTTATCTTATAACTGCTGTGTATGATCTCTCTAATAATCACTTGCATGACAAACCTACTGATGCTGCCTTTCTGCACTGCTCACACATGTCTCACTCATCTCTCAACGTATGATTTCGTGGACGCCACTGATACGGTGCGGGCGCAGCGTCGGACGCCACTGATACGTTGCGGGCGCAGCGTCGGAACCGCAATATCTCTGATGCACTCCCCCCCATCTCAGGGCACTATCACCTATACCAGAGCTGAGCTCCTGGTATGGGAGTCCAAGGCCCAGGTACTGCCCCTGCGAGATACTGTCCAGGCTCACCTGGACCAGTGGACCCGTAGGTTCAGATACCGGCCTAGAGGGAGGAGAGCGGGCGCACAAGTAAGGCTTAAAAAGAAAGGACTGCGGTCACCTATCCCAGCGATTCTGCTAGCGAACGTCCGCTCCCTCCCGAACAAGCTAGACGAGCTGCTTCTATTGCTTGGCAGCAAACCCATGCTTGGTAGCAACTCCCCGGTACTCTGCTTCACAGAGACTTGGCTGAATGACAACATCCCGGATAACTCCCTTCATCTTCCGGGCTTTGATCTCTTTCGTGCAGATCGCAACCAGGCACTCTCGGGGAAAAAGAAAGGCGGAGGTGTCTGTTTTTACATCAACTCCACCTGGTGCTCCAACACGACCGTCCTGCAGAAAGACTGCTCCCCAGACATCGAACTCTTACTGATTAACTGCAGGCCTCAGTACTCTCCCAGGGAATTCAACTCCTATGTCCTGGCGGGCATCTACATCCCCCCGGATGCCGACATCAGTAATGCACTGGGCACACTCAGTGATGCCATCTCAAGGTGGGAGACACACCTCCCAGACTCCCTCTTCATCATTCTGGGGGATTTCAATAGGGCAAGCCTGCGCCAAGAGCTGCCCCGTTACAAACAACACATCACCTGCCCCACCAGGAACCAGAACACCCGAGACCACTGTTACACGGTCCTCAAAGACACGTACAAGGCCATTAGCCGAGCTGCCTTGGGTAGCTCTGATCACTACCTAATACACATGATCCCCACCTACAGAAGACACCTTGAAACCACAAAGCCGCTAGTCAAGCCTGTGAAGAAGTGGACAGACGAGGCGAAGGAGCAACTCCAGGCCTGCTTCGACAGCACCGACTGGTCAGTCCTGGAAGCTCCCTGCCTGGAGGAATGGTCAGAGAATGTCACCTCCTACATTAGATTCTGCGAGGAGACATGCATCTCAGCGACAACCATCAAGGTCTTTCCGAACAACAAGCCCTGGTTCAACGGAAGGCTACGCAGGCTCCGGAGGCAAAAAGAGGAAGCCCACAAATCTGGATCACCGGAGAGTTTCAGGGAAGCCAGGAACACCTTGAAAAGAGAGTTGAAGGTGGCAAAGAGAGACTACTCCAACAAGCTGAGTCGCAACCTCCAGTCCAACAATGTCCGGGAGGTCTGGAAAGGCCTAAGGGCAGCCATCAACTTCAAGCCTCCTTCTCAACACATACTTCCGAGCACTGCACTAGCTGAGGATCTCAACAAATTCTATTGCAGGTTCGAGGCCCAACCCTCCCACCTGGCGGATCAAACGACCACATCCTCACCCAAGCATCCACCCCCCTCCTCTCCTCCACACGCTGGTCATACTCCCTCAACACAGCTAACAGTCCAGGAGACAGATGTGTTGCAGCACCTCCGGAAGCTAAATACCAGGAAGGCCTCAGGCCCAGATGGCATATCCCCATCCTGTCTAAAAACATGTGCGGGACAGTTAGCCCCGGTCCTCACTTCCATCTTCAACAGATCCCTGGAGCTGGGCAAAGTTCCCTCCTGCTTCAAAAAAGCTGACATCATCCCGGTCCCCAAGAAGCCAGGGGTCACGGACCTAAACAACTTTAGACCCGTCGCCCTAACCCCGATTATCATGAAGACCTTCGAGAGACTGGTCCTCTCCTACCTGAAGCTTCACCTGGCCACCCTGTTGGACCCTCTACAATTTGCATACAGGGCAAACCGGTCTGCGGAAGACGCCATTAACATCTGCCTTGCACATATCACTGAACACTTGGATAAACCAAAGACCTACGCAAGGATCCTCCTCTTGGACTTCAGTTCTGCGTTCAATACCATCTGCCCAAACATTCTGTATGACGACCTGGAACGGCTCGGTGTTGACCCAACCCTTTGCACCTGGATCAAGGACTTCCTTACGAACAGGTCACAGCTAGTGAGACTCGGAAGCTGCTCCTCCAGTGTAAGAACCACAAACACAGGCGCCCCGCAAGGTTGTGTACTGTCTCCGATGCTCTTCTCCCTGTATACAAACAGCTGCACCTCCTCCACGGATACCGTCAAGGTCATTAAGTTTGCGGATGACACCACCATCGTAGGACTCATGGGTGATAAAGCGGAGCTGGAATATCACAGCGAGATCGAGCAGATTCTCAGATTGTGCTCAGACAACAAACTCGTACTAAACACAGCAAAAACGGTGGAACTGATAGTGAACTTCAGAAGGAACGCTCCACCACCCAGCCCTGTCATCATTGATGGCACCGAAGTCACCAGAGTACATAGCGCGCGGTTCCTAGGCACCACCATCACGGAGAACTTGAGATGGGACGTAAACACCTCTACTACCCAAAAGAAGGCCCAGCAGAGACTGTTCTTCCTGAGGCAACTAAGGAAGTTCGGCATGCCCAGGGAGCTACTGACCAGTTTCTATACGGCGACCATCGAATCTGTCCTTTGCTCCTCCATCATTGTCTGGTACTCGGGGGCAAATGCAAAGGATAGGCTCAAACTCCAGAGAGTCATCAATGTGGCTGAGAAGATCATTGGGTCTCCCCTGCCACCCCTGGACCTTCTCCACACATCCAGAATGAGGTCCAGGGCAAATAGAATTGCACTTGATCCCTCCCACCCTGGCAATCACTTTTTCAGTCCCCTTCGCTCGGGACGTTGCTATAGGTCCATCTACACCAAAACCACCAGGCGTAGGAACACATTCTTCCCTCAAGCGATCACTCTTCTCAACTCAGACCCTCTCCCCAATGCCATCTCCTAATCCCCTTCTGCACCTCCGGGCACTAGAGGACGAACGCGCGCCCATAGGCTGACACTCATGTTCATCTCTGCCTAATATAGCGTCAACCACTCTATGTGTCATTTGCTATGTTTGAAATGTTTCTTTTAATTTGTACTATGTGTAATGTTACTTGCACTGTTTGCACCTGCCAATATGCCTTGTGTCCACAAATAATTCCGGGTGCGGCGCCTGTCGCACTTGGCGAATAAAGTGATTCTGATTCTGATTCTGATTCTGATATTTGACGCAGTAAATAAAAATGGACGCCACCAGCCATCTTGTCTGCTGGTTGACTTATTTGCTCCAGAGATTTGGACTTTCAAACATTAAACAATGTAATTCATGACGCATTTCTGATAATGTGTCCTTTTGCTAATTAGTTTGGAATGTGTCTGTCCTTACCCAAACATAAAATCAGTCATGTTGTCGTCTTCAGCAATTACTTGCTTATTGAGGTACACAGGGCTTCTAATATACTCAGTTAAATTTAAAGCTTATTATATAATTCTTATTAAAACAATTAATCATATAAGATATAATTGCATAATTAAACTTAATATAACTTCTATATATATTTGTCTTTATTATAAATAAGTAAATATAATAATTTTCACCAGCAGATGTCACCATTCATCATTTTTAAATATTTCGGAAAACACCTTCTTTTTGTTTTATATTTTTCAAATTTTGACTTTCTCTGGCTGGGGAATGTAATCTTTTCTTGCTGGCTGTAACGGGCTTGTAACAAGTACATGTTGACAATCTTCTAGCTTACAAGTTAAAATAATCTTATAAAAGTTTTACTTTCTCTAACTATTACTGGCAGAATCCAGCATTTAAAATGTATTTGAAAGTAATCAATTCTACTATATGTAATTATAGGGTTTAACAATAATTATTTCTTTCTCTGGAAGGACTGTATTGATTATTAATATTTACATGTTATAACTGAGCAAATATACAGTGGGATGCGGAAGTTTGGGCAACGTTGTTAACCGGCATGATTTACTGTATAAATCGTTGGTTGTTATGATAAAAAATGTCAGTTAAATATATCATATAGGAGACACACACAGTGATATTTGAGAAGAGGAATTAATTTTATTGGATTTACAGAAAGTGTGCAATAATTGTTTACATTTCTCTGAAGAGTAGCAACATGGAGTCTCAAAACAACTCTCAAATGACCTGAAGACAAAGATTGTTCACCATCATGGTATAGGTGAAAGATACAGAAAGCTGTCTCAGATATTTAAGCTGTCTACTATTTCCACAGTTAGGAACATATGGAGGAAATGGAAGACCTTAAGCCCAATCTACATGATACGATTCTTTGTGCGATTCGATTACGATTCTATTTACGATTCAATTAAATCCAACATGTCCGATACTGATTCGATTCAATTCGATTTGCAATTGCAAAACAATGGCAAATCGAATTAAATCGAATCGAATCCCGATCGGACATGTCGGATTTAATCGGATCGTAAATAGAATCGTAATCGAATCGTACAAAGAATCGTATCGTGTAGATGGGGCTTTAAGCCGCATCTACACACGTAGATGCAGCCGCGATGCTCCTTATCAATCGAGCCGCTGATGCGGCTCGTTTGATAAGATCCAACAGGACGGATCTTTCTTCCGCCGATTCCCTGCTCGCTCCCCGTGAGGGGACAATGGCAGGGAATCGAGCGGAAGATAAGCGGCGCCGGGGGGAACGAGCGGGGCCGAGCGGGGAATAGAATGCGGCGCACGCGCGGTGAGCGGGGACACGGCGGGCACGCGCGGGTACGCGGAAGAGGCGATCCGACGGCTAATCGAGCCGCCAGATCGCAGCCTCATCTATGCGTGTAGATGAGGCTTTAGGCTCAGTTCAAGTTAAGGCTCACAGTGTCAGACCCAGAAAAATCTCGGATAAACAGAAGCGACGAATGGTGAGAACAGTCAGAGTCAACCCACAGACCAGCACCAAAGACCTACAACATCATCTTGCTGCAGATGGAGTCACTGTGCATCGTTCAACCATTTGGCACACTTAACACAAGGAGATGCTGTATGCAGAGGAAACCTTTTCTCCGCCCACAGCACAAACAGAGCCGATTGAGGTACGCTAAAGCACATTTGGACAAGCCAGCTTCCTTTTGGAATAAGGTGCTGTGGACTGCTGAAACTAAAATTTAGTTATTTGGGCATAACAAGGGGTGTTATGCATGGAGGAAAAAGACACCGAATTTCAAGAAAAGCACCTGTTACCTACAGTAAAATATGGTGGTTCCATCATGCTGTGGGGCTGTGTTGTCAAAGTTGAGGGACGCATGGATTCCATTCAGTATCAGCAGATTCTGGAGACCAATGTCCAGGAATCAGTGACAAAGCTGATGCTGTGTCGGGGCTGGATCTTTCAACAAGACAGCAACCCTAAACATTGCTCTAAATCCACTAAGGCATTCAAGCAGATTAACAAGTACAATGTTCTGGAATGGCCATCTCAGTACCCAGACCTGAATATAATTGAAAATCTGTGGTGTGAGTTAAAGAGAGCTGTCTATGCTCGGAAGCCATCAAACCTAAATGAACTAGAGATGCTTTGTAAAGAGGAATGGTCCAAAATACCTTCAACCAGAATCCAGACTCTCATTGGAACCTACAGGAAGCGTTTAGAGGCTGCAATTTCTGCAAAAAGAGGATCTACTAAATATTGATTTCATTTCTTTTTTGTGGTGCCCAAATTTATGCACCTGCCTAATTTTGTTTAAACAATTATTGCACACTTTCTGTAAATCCAATAAACTTCAATTCACTTCTCAAATATCACTGTGTGTGTCCCACAGCAGCTTCGGCGGAACTAGTCGGACGGGCGCAGGAGCACCGTTGCAGACGTCCCCAGCCCTTCTATTTATCTTTCATCGGGTAAGCTCTGCTACTCTCTCCTGAACTTGGCTCTATCTCACGCCTTCACTGTTTACCTCCATGTACACCGTTAGTTAGTGTTTTTTTGACCTGCTGATAGTTTTGTACCTTATTTTGTTGTTTGTATCAAACCATTATTATCCTCTATGAGGTCATATTTTCTATGTTGTTTCACTGTTTGTTTAGCACGTTTTTTCACCAAATGCTTTGTATAAGAGAGTCACTGACCTGGATTGCATGATATTGTGGTTGCATGTATTGCCTGTGGACTACAGCAATGCAGTGTCAACTACATTGTTGCCTACTCTAATATTATTGTGACACTGTTATTGCCCTACAGGTTATGCATGCCACGTGTAATGTAATATCACTGGTATTATCATTATTCTTCAATATTTAGTACTGTTGTGCAGTCTAATTACCTCATAGCAGAGCCTACAGATTTGGTTATTTTATAACATAAGGGATTTATTGGCTGGGCACGGCGTTGCCTTGTTTTTAATTGTTTTTATATTTGTGTAATTGGCTTAATAAAATTAGTATTTGCATTTACCTTGTCTTTGGTAGTGTTGGGCGAACACCTGGATGTTCGGGTTCGGGAAAGTTCGCCGAACATGGCCGCAATGTTCGGCATGTTCGGGCCGAACCCCGAACTCCCCGAACATCCCGCTTTTGGGGGCCCTATGGGGTCGCAGGCATAAGGGGGGAGCATGCCCCGATCGCGGGGGGGGGGGTCGGAAATTCCCCCCACTCCCTCCACTAGCGCTCCCCCCTCTGCCCGATTCCCCATACAAAAGTTTCAGGAAGTACCGGTCCGGTGGTAGTGGGTGGTTGGCAGTGGGCGGCACTGTGAAGTGAGTGACTGAGGAGGAGGAGTCCGGAGAGTGACGCGTTGAGGGAGGCCGGGCAGCGGGCGGTTCAGCAGTAGTACGGTACTACTGCTGAACCGCCCGCTGCCCGGCCTCCCTCAACGCGTCACTCTCCGGACTCCTCCTCCTCAGTCACTCACTTCACAGTGCCGCCCACTGCCAGCCACCCACTACCACCGGACCGGTACTTCCTGAAACTTTTGTATGGGGAAGCGGGCAGAGGGGGGAGCGCTAGCGGAGGGGGTGGGGGGAATTTCCAACCCCCCCCCCGCGATCGGGGCATGCTCCCCCCTTATGCCTGCGACCCCATAGGGGGGCAGTATTCGGCCGAACAGGGCCTGTTCGGCCCTGTTCGGCGGCCAATTAGTAGTTCGGGGCGAACCCGAACTTAAAAGGCCGAACACCATCAGGTGTTCGGCCGAACTCGAACATCACCCGAACAGGGTGATGTTCTGCAGAACCCGAACAGTGGCGAACACTGTTCGCCCAACACTAGTCTTTGGCACCAGTTATTCTGTTCCTGCAAAATTCCCACTATATAGGTGGTGCTTTTCTCTCCTTTTTTAATTGCTTAGTTCCATAGCTAGGTCGAGGACCTCACCCCTTTGTACAGAACATACTTGTGTTTATATTAGCAATATTTTATTGCATGAATATGTCTGCTCATCTTTCTTCTGTTTAATAATTGTGTCTCCTATATAATATAATTAACTGACTTTTTTATCGTAACAACCAAAGATTTATACAGGAAAATTATGACGATTAACAACGTTGCCCAAACTTTCGCATCCCACTGGGGGGCGAAAGTTTGGGCAACCTTGTTAATCATTATGATTTTCCTGCATAAATCGTTGGTTATTATGATAAAAAAGTCAGTTAAATATATCATATAGGAGACACACGCAGTGATATTTGAGAAGTGAAATGAAATTTATTGGATTTACAGGAAGTGCACAATAATTGTATACATAAAATTAGGCAGGTGCATATATTTGGGCACTGTTCTCATTTTATTGATTCCAAAACCTTTAGAACTAATTATTGGAACTCAAATTGGCTTGGCAAGCTTAGTGACCCCTGACCTACATACACAGGTGAATCCGATTATGAGAAAGAGTTTTTAAGGGGGTCTATTGTAAGTTTCTCTCTTTTAATTTTCTCTGAAGAGTAGCAACATGGGGGTCTCAAAACAACTCTCAAATGACCTGAAGACAAAGATTGTTCACCATCATGGTTTTGGGGAAGGATACAGAAAGCTGTCCCAGAGATTTCAGCTGTCTGTTTCCACAGTTAGGACCATTTTGAGGAAATGGAAGACCACGGGCTCAGTTCAAGTTATGGCTTGAAGTGGCAGACCAAGAAAAATCTTGGATAGACAGAAGTGACAAATGGTGAAAACAGTCAGAGTCAATCCACACAGACCAGCACCAAAGACCTACAACATCATCTTGCTGCAGATGAAGTCACTGTACATCGTTCAACCATTCAGCACACTTTACACAAGGAGATGCTGTATGCGAGAGTGATGCAGATACACCCACAGCACAAACAGAGTCGCTTGAAGTATGCTAAAGCACATTTGGACAAGCCAGCTTCATTTTGGAAACTAAAATTGAGTTATTTGGGCAAAACAAGGGGTGTTATGCATGGAGGAATAAGAACACAGCATTCCAAGAAAAACACCTGCTACCTACAGTAAAATATGGTGGTGGTTCCATCATGCTGTGGGGCTGTGTGGCTGTGCAGGGACTGATAATCTTGTCAAAGTTGAGGGATGCATGGATTCCACTCAGTATCAGCAGATTCTGGAAACCAATGTCCGGAATCAGTGACAAAGCTGAAGCTGCGCTGGGGCTGCATCTTTCAACAAGACAATGACCCTAAACACTGCTCAAAGTCCACTAAGGCATTCATGCAGAGGAACAAGTACAACAATCTGGAATAGCCATCTCAATCCCCAGAATGGAATATAATTGAAAATCTGTTCTGTGAGTTAAAGAGAGCTGTCCATGCTCATAAGCCATCAAACCTGAATGAACTACAGATGTTTTGTAGAGAGGAATGGTCCAAAATACCTTCAACCAAAATTCAGACTCTCATTGGAACCTACAGTAAGCGTTTAGAGGCTGTAATTTTTGCAAAAGGAGGATCTACTAAATACTAAATATTGATTTCATTTATTTTGTGTGTTGCCCAAATGTATGCACCTGCCTAATTTTGTTTAAACAATTATTGCACACTTTCTGTAAATCCAATAAACTTCATTTCGCTTCTCAAATATCACTGTGTGTGTCTCCTATATGTAAATATCACTGTGTGTGTCTCCTATATGATATATTTAACTGACATTTTTTATCATAACACCCAATGAATTATACAGGAAAATCATAAAGATTAACAAGGTTGCCCAAACTTTCACACCTTACTGTATATATGATTGCAGCAGTAATGTGACTTTTAGACTTCTTTCTTTTCTTCACACAGTACGCTGTCTAACCTTGACATTTGAAAGATGTTTGTAACATAAACAAAAAATGTTTTAGCTTCTAAACTAAAATAATTTAATAATTATGAGTTTCACTACATGGAATATGCTGAGATGTCCCAGAGCAATATTTTAAAGACATACCCCAACTTTACAATGAAATTTTGCATAGAACATTAAAACTTAAAACATACACATATGACAGCGTTTCCTGCATAAATAAACCGCTACAATTCTGACAGCTCAGACATTCCCTTTAAAGGGGTTCTGTGCTAGTTAAAAAGTAAAACAAGCTGACACTTACCTGGGGCTTCTATCAGCCCCCTGTAGCAGTAATGTCCCACGCCGTCCGCCTCCGATCTGCCGTTCCCCACCGCCGGCACCGGGCATTATTTGTCTGACAGACGAATAATGCGCGCTCCCGTTTGCGTCAGTGGGAGCTTACTGCGCAGACGCAGTACAAAGTTTTCTTGTATTGCGCCTGCGCAGTAAGCTCTGATGCCGCGTGTGGAAGTGAGAGCTTGGCCGCACAGCCACAGTGTAATCACTCGCGTTATTACACGGGGACCGGCGGCGGGGAACGGCGCATCAGGAGAGGACGGCGCGCGACATTACCGCTGCAGGGGGCTGATAGAAGCCCCAGGTAAGTATCAGCTCATTTTACTTTTTTAATTACACAGAACTCCTTTAAGCCTTATGAAGAAATTTGCTTTGATATAACAGTGCTTTGGATTAGAAGCATGTTTCCAGGCTTCGTTTCTGTAGATTCATGGTTAGGTCAAAATATGTATATGTATGTGAAGTAATGGGGATTCCATAGTTATTACTTTGGGGCCATCTAGTGGCAGTTTTCTGTAAATGTGTTATGTAAATGAAGGGAAACAAGATATACCGGTAGTAATAAAATTATAAATTTTAATTGAAAAAAAAAAAAAAAAAGAACAAAAAACCAATGTCATTACACAATTTTTCAGGGAGCTAATCCCCTTCCAATCCATGATATTGTACAAAGAAATATAAACATGATTGTACAGAAGATAATGCAAGCATAGTAATGACAAGACAGCTGTAAGTTGCTAGAATTCAGTTAGTTAAAGCTGATTGTTTTGAACTAAGTGTAACAAATGCTGTATTGCAGAAAAAATGCAAACATGCTAATGACAAATTTCCTGGCTACTGCTTAGCACTGGAGCATCAGGGGTCCAGCAGGCTGGAGTCACTGAATTCAAGTTAATTATTTTAAATATGATGTCATGTAGTCAGCCCCACAATTAAAAGTTGTTATGCCTATGCATTGAAAGTTTTCATTAACTTCTATTCTGAAATGTTTCTTGGCCCTTAAAGAGTATGAAATGAATAATGTTCTAGATGCTTTGGTTTTCTCTTTTTTATATATCTCTTTAAAAAAATGTATCCACTATGTTAAATATGCAGGGCCATCACTACGGAAATATTATGTGCTGTCCCAAAAAGATGCATGCACATTTTACAAAGTATGTACCAATCCTTCAATCAGCGGGGAGAGAAGGGACGCGGGCGGGGACCGGAGCTATGGAGAAGGAGGGGGAGCGGCGGAGATTGATAGGCAATTGTAAACAGTCGGCTGGTGACACGCTGCATGTTGACAGCGCAGCTGTGATTTATGGGGGGCAGAGCAGAGCGCAGGGGGGCCCTGGAGGGACGATATATAGCAATAGAGGCTGGTGATTATATGCACAGCCAGCCTCTGTCTGCTATTAGGATTCTTAGAACCCACCTCGGGTTCTCTTTAATTACATAATATGTATAACTGGAGCAGACACAATAAATGATTATTATAGAAAAAGGGTTAGGTCATATGCACAATTAAGACCGTTTAGTGGGCCACACACTGTACAATTTTTAACATTTTTTTTTTCAATTTCCGAATTTTCTGATTGATTGGAACATTTTAAAAATATGATCAACATACCACACGTGTTACATTTTTTCCCAAGTATGAAAAAATGATTAAAACTCTGAAAAAAATGCTTAGGTCTACATTAAGAATTTGATAATCTACCATACACCTTTCGATTTTCATACGAATTGAGCAGAAAAATCCACCTTTCCCGATCGACTTATATTAAAGAAAATGGGAAGTTAATCAGATTTCTTGAACAACTAATAAAAAAAAGCTTTTAATTTTTCTGTATAACCAATTGTTTTTGCTGTAAAATTGAATAATTCTATTGCATTGTGTGTGGCCGCCTTTAGACTCTGAACTGACAAAGGTACAAATCCAATAAAATGACCTGCTCTAGAATCTGAAATTTAATCTGTGACACCCTATGGACCATGAGACAGGAAATTGGAAAAGACTGCTTGATCTGTATATTCAATTACGAATAGCTGATGTGGGATTTCATTCTCTGCACGGTCTTCCCAATATATAGAAGTCCACTAGTATGCTGACTGGTGCAGTTTAGAAGAGGCAGTTCTATAACGTAGTTCCATATCACATGATAGATGCGTTGCAGCTCACAGAGCAGAAGTTCGTTATTTATGGACTCATAATGTCACCAGAACTAATGTGAGGAGGATCTGGATTTTTTCAATAGCCGGATAGGCTGGACCATTTTATTTAAAAAAAATAATGTGCTTTCATAATTGGTTAATTTATGTTTGATAGTTCCTTATCAAGTCCTCTTGCTTGGGGGAAGATGTCCATTGGTTGCTGAAAGTTTGATCCTAAATAAAAACAGATAAATATTTGTAATCTTGAGTGTATTAACATATACGCGTTACCTAGCTTGAGAAAGGAGCTCAACAACATAGCTTCAAATTGTTGTTGTTTATGTCAATGACATAAAAATAACAGAGCTATAATTTGAATACTACGCGATTGATATAATGAGGTCTATAGTACCAACCTGGCACATTTAGCACTCACTGGATTGATTAACATAAACAAGTATGCATGCACAGTGTGCTAAAATATTGTGCTTAAATCCATCCATTAATAGGGAAGACAAGCTTCTGATTTAAGTGGAATTTTGATTTCCAAGATTCCGACCGGAAATTGGCTTGCTGGGGCGGAAATTGGTATGCAGAAATTGGAATTTCATGGAAATGCTTCATTACCGAGTAATGAAAATTCCAGCCCAATCCCAGAACTCAAAGGCATTGGACCAGAAAGGGACTGCAGAATTGTTCTGCAAAAATCGGATTACTGCAGAAGTTTTAGGCTAATCAGACTTCAGAAGTATTAGGCCAATCAGAGAATGGGCTTGATTCACAAAGCGGTGCTAACTGTTAGCACGCCTGTGAAAACCCCCTTAGCACGTCTAAAGAAGCTTTTCGCGCATAAAACTTTACGCGCGAAAAACTTTACGCACGTAAAACTTTACGCGCGTACTGCACAGAGCACAGGGCGCACCGCGCGAAGTGCCCATTAAAGCCTATGGGACTTAGCGCGCGTAAAACTTTGCGCGTGTAAAACTTTACGCTCGCAAAGTTAGCGCACGATCTGATTGAGAAATCTGGTGCTAACCTACTTAGCACCCTGGTTAGCGCTTCTAAAGACTTTAGACGTGCTAAGTAGGTTAGCACCGCTTTGTGAATCAAGCCCAATGCATTTTACCGCAGTTGTCAATCAGAATTGCGGTTTCAGCATAATAGCGTACATCTGCAAAGAATACCAGATTCCACATTTTTACATTTTTTTTACATTTTTTTAATTTTTTTAATTAACTTTATTGACAAAAAATGAACAGTCTGCGGAAATCAGAAAGACTCTTATGGGAAAGCCGAAAATTTGTCAGAAATCAGCATTTCCAACCATCTCTATTCCTTACAACATTGCTGTGTAAATCATCTTCCATTGTGTGCATACTTTTTGTACAAGATTCTTTTGGTGCCTTATTGAGCACATGTGACATGGGGCATACTAGCTAAATGCTGACATAGGGCATAATAGCTAAAATAACCATGCAGGCATAGTGCATGGCAATTTTACCCACATTTATACAACTAACATAGCAGGCATTGCGCAAGTAGCGCAGCTCAAGCTATATAGGTATTATGCAAGTAGTGTAATGTTTGTTACACTAACAATGCACACATTATCTAGGTAATGCGAGTTGCACTACATGCACGATGCATGATACATCAGTTGAGTTAATACCAGTAAAATTGGCATGCTTTGTGCAATTTTACTGGCGTTAATTAAATATGTCCGATGATGAGATAAACATGTGTATGTACAATCCCAATCCTACTTAAAACAATTTTTTCCATTATTTTTCTTTTTACTTATTGTATCTCTGCAGTTGGGCTGAAGAGATATAGGTCATCTAAAATAGCCTTCTACCAGATTTCAGTATTTTCCTCATGACTTTATGCATGTTCTCATTTCTTAGACTGTAAATGAACGGATTACTGAATGGGGTCAGGATACTGTTCAGAATATTTACTGCTTTATTTAAATCAGAAGAGACACTATCAGCTGGTCTGACATAGAGAAATATTACAGTTCCGTATGCTATGATGACTGAAGTAAGATGGGAACTGCATGTGGAGAAGGCTTTCCTCTTTCCATGAGAAGTTGGTATCTTCATTACAGAAGCAATGACATAGCTATAGGACACAAACGTAATGAGAAATGACAGAAGGACTAAGGATGCTGCAGATGCTGTGAAGATTAGATAAAATAGGGATGGGTCTGAGCAGCTAACTTTCACAAATATTGAGCCTTCGCAGAAAAAATGGTTTATCTCCAGGGGACCACAAAAGGACATTCTGGATAACAATACAATGGGATAGAGGAAAGCAAAGTAGCCAGCTACCCAGGATGCAAGAACCAAACATAAACAAAGGTGGTTGGTGATGATGCAATGGTACCTCAAAGGATGGGAAATTGCTATGTATCTATCCACAGACATGAACGTTAATTGAGTAAACCCTATGCTGCCAAAGGACATATAAAAATAGAGCTGAAGTATGCAGTCAGTTGGAGATATGGTCCCATTACTGGTAGCTATAATGAAGAGATACTTGGGAACAGTGCATGAGATAAAACTAATGTCCTCCAGAGCCAGGCTACTGAGGAAAACATACATTGGTGTGTGGAGAGACTTTTCCAAACATATCAGGCTGAAAATGGCTATGTTGCCAAATACTGAGAGGCAGTAAATCACAAACAATACCAGAAACAGTGCAGTCTGCATCTCAGGACTAAGTATAAATCCTACAATTATAAACATTGTCGTATTGTCCTTGAGCGTCTGGTTCACAAACGCCTGACCCAGTACCTCAATGCCAACTCACTACTAGACCCACTGCAATCTGGATTTCGGCCTGCCCACTCAACCGAAACGGCTCTCACCAAAGTGGTCAATGACCTTGCCTTAGCTAAAGCTGAAGGTAAATACACCATTCTCCTCCTCCTTGACCTTTCAGCAGCTTTTGATACAGTAGATCATCCCCTACTCCTCCAGTCCCTCCAATCCATGGGCATTCACGATCTCGCCCTGACCTGGCTTTCATCCTACCTCTCCAACCGCTCCTTCACGACCTCCTTCAATGAGTCCTCGTCCACCCCCAACCACCTCTCAGTGGGAGTCCCCCAAGGCTCGGTCCTTGGCCCCCTACTGTTCTCCCTATACACATCCTCCATTGGCAAGGTTATCTCCTCCATGGGTTTTAACTATCATCTGTATGCAGATGACACCCAAATCTATCTCCACACCCCTGACATATCCACCACTACCATGGACAAGGTCTCCTCCTGCCTATCTGCCATCTCCTCCTGGATGTCCGCTAGGTTCCTAAAACTAAATCTAGACAAAACGGAATTTATGATCTTCCCACCCCGGTCATCCCTGGACCTCCCAGATGTGCAGGTCACTGTTAACCACACTACTATTCACCCTACCTCTCAAGCCCGCTGTCTGGGTGTCACCCTGGACTCCGCACTCTCCTTCACTCCCCACATCCAAAACCTCACAAAGTCCTGCAACTTCCACCTTCGTAACATCTGTAAGATTCGCCCTTTCCTGACCCCTGCCACCACCAAACTCCTCATCCATGCCCTCATAATTTCCCGCCTCGACTACTGCAATGCCCTTCTGTCTGGACTCCCTAAGACCCGAATAGCCCCACTGCAGTCCATCATGAATGCGGCTGCCAGAATTATCCACTCCTCCCATCGCTCCACCAGGGCGACTCCCCTCCGTGAATCCCTCCACTGGCTTCCTATCCAGTCCAGAATCAGATTCAAGATATTGTGTCTGACCTACAAATCCATCCACAAAACCTGTCCAACCTACATTTCTGATCTTACTCAGAGATACACACCAAGCCGCTCACTCCGCTCCTCCAATGAACTTCGCCTGACCGTCCCCCGCATCACCCAGTCCCATGCACGCCTCCAAGACTTCTCAAGAGCCGCTCCGACACTATGGAACTCCCTACCTCCACCCATTAGGGCAGCCCCCTCCTTCAACACCTTCAAGAAGGCCCTCAAAACTCACCTTTTCACTCTTGCCTACCACCCCTCACTATTGCTCTAAACCCAGCCGAACTCTGGTCCCCTACCTCTCGTGTCCCTACCTCTCCCTCTAGATTGTAAGCCTTTGGGCAGGGTCCTCACTCCTTTTGTGTCCTACCTGATCATGCACCTCTATTACTGTGCACCCATGCTATGCATTTGAGTGAACCTAACTTGCCTAACTCCATGCTCCCATCCAGTGACTGACTAAGCATTACCTTGTACTCATACTGTGCTGTGTGATCTGGTTTTCTTGTATTCCTGTATTGTCATATTGCTGTTTGTCACCCCTAAATATTGTCTGTAACCTAAATTAATGTCCAGCGCTGCGTAATATGTTGGCGCTTTATAAATACAACAAATAAATAAATAAATAAAAAAATAGAAGCCATTTTGATTTACGAACTGTAATTGTTTAAGTTTGGTAAGAGCATCAGATTTCTTGTTAACAGATTCTCTTGATTTAAATACACATTTCCATACAGGATCACTGATAAGAACTTGCATCTTTTTCTGCTCAAAACCCAGGCTTCAAATTCAGACAGGACACTCCTGGTATGTAGTCTACGTGTCTTTCTAGTGTTCGCATGGGATTTTTCCATTCACTCCCACATCCCACATTTTTTCATTTTCCTACCACATCTCAAAAACATGCTGATAAGTTAGTCAGCCTCTGCCCAAAATTGGCCTAAGACCATGATAAGCACATATGACAATAGTAGGGACTGAACTGTGAGCTTCATTAAAGGACAACTATCAAAGTTAACTAAAATTCTAAACGCCACATACAGTATATTTCCAGTACTTACTAGCAAATAGCAATACAAAGGCTTTTTATCATCTTTTCATGTTTTATATGAAGAAAATGACATTTACAGAGAACAGTTCTCACTGTGGACATTACTATGGAGGACTGTGTCCAGCACATCCAGCATACAGAAGCAATCTTCACTAGCTCTAATACTGTGACTGGAATCTGTTCAGAATGATAGAAAGCATAAAAAATAGCTTCAAATGTGTGTAAATAATCATCAGCTAAAGCTCTGTTTTCCTGTCTGTGTATCTCTCTCTGTCACACAGTGTAAAGTAAACAGTTTACAGCCAGGTTACAGCTCAGCTCTGCCTCCCCCGATACCGACACAAATTGTTACAAAACAGCTGGAAAACAAGGCCTTTTTTTCACACACGCTCTGAAAAGCATTTTAGTGTTGCCGGCTAAAATCTCTATAGGTATGTGTGGTTTACAGAGAAACAGTTTCTTTGGTAGTTGTTCTTTAAGGGACAGCTAGAGAAATTAATTGTTTGCTGTGCTCTATAAAATGGCAGTGCTATATAAATAAATAATAAAATATTTTTTTTCTGTGAATAAAATTTATATTGAAGAGCATACAGCAGACAGCTGTATTTTATTAATCCTCCTTTCAGTTGTTTCTGCTGCTAGAACAATATTCTTTAGTGGTTTTCGTTCACCATTGTTTAGAGCATAGGTTCTTCAGATTCAGGGTTCAGTGTGTTATGTATAGAATGCAGAACAAGGTAGAAACACCCCTGTGATATCACACCATGCCCTACAGATTCATTATCTGCTATTGGTACGCTTCCCTTAGGAATACTTGTAACAATATCCCTGAAGTACGCACCTATTATCTTAAAGTCGTTCCAGCACTCATTTTCTAAATAAGCAGGTGGGATTTGCTTCTATGTCAGATGATATTTTTTAAAATAGTATTACGCTAAATAAGTACAATTTAACAGAGCAAAGTGCACACAATGGACCGATGTAGTGAAAACTGGAGCAACTGACACATTTTGACCTGTTCATTATATATGTTGAGCGCCTGCACAGAATTTGTATATAAAATTGGAGTGTGTTGCTTGCGAATTTTCGCATTGAAAAGTTTTTCCGCGCCTTTTTATGTTTTTTGCAAAAATGCGAACAATTGATATTTCACCAAAAAGTACAGAAATATTACATTTATACAGCGGACATTTTTACCGTGAAAAAATGTTTTTTTACTGTGAAAATTTGTGAAAAATTTGAAAAATAACATAATTTATTTTCAATGGCATTTTCACTTGAAAATTGAATTTAAGGTTATTTTCCCTAAAACATCAATACAAACAGACTATTGGCATGTTCTCTTATCAATATAGTGGCTCAGACCCAATAACCAGAAACCATCTTTTGTTTAACAACTAAAACCTGATCGGTTGCTCTGAGGAAAGGATTTATTGTCTCCCCTTTTTCTTGCACGGGTCTTGATAAATCAGGCTCTGCCGGATAGATGTTGCTCAATTGAATTGTGAATTGTTAGTTTTTAATCACAGGTCTAAATCTGTCCCATTGTTTCCAAAAGGTGACAGAATCTACATGCTGTAACTTAAAATCATTATGAATTCAGTGAAGCATAATTACAGAATAATATAATATGTAATCTAGGCCTGCAAAGAGACACAGGCACATGGGCACTGCAGATGCTGACCCAAGTCAGTGATGATAGCAGGGTCTCAAAGCTGAGGAATAATTAGCCATGGGACATTTACAAACTTCTCTAGGAGTCTAGTGGTTAGTTTATGATTAGTTAGACTAGTTATCAGGCATGGGCTTCCGAATTCCGCGGAAGCTAAAATTCCGAAATTCCGCCAGAATTGGGGTTTCCGCATGGTTCCGCGGAATTCGGAATTTGCAATCCGGAATTCGGAATTCCGGCAAAATCGGAATCGGAATGAATTGACCAATCAGGAGATGCGGAATGAGTTGACCAATCATAATCAGCGGAAAGTTACCGCGCTAAAATAACGGTTTCAACATTTTTTTTATCCAAATTTACAAAATACAAATCAACTTTATTAACAATAGATATTTCAAATGAGCGATTGAGTATTTCCTCCTAAATTTACGGAAATCCGTTTAAAAATTACGGAAGTCTGTTTAAAAATACGGAAAGTGCACGTGGCGGAATACCGCGGAATTCCGCGGAATGTAGCGGAATTCCACCGGAATGTAGCGGAAGCGGAATTTCGGTAGTGGCGGTATGCGGAATTACCGCGGAATCGGAAATTGGCTCTTCCGACCATGCCTGCTAGTTATGTTATTTTAGCAAATTATTTGTTTTTCTTTTGCCCCCACGTACAATAGGTTTGCTTTAAAGTAAACCTGTTATTTAAAACAAATACAAAAAATATACATACCTTTCTCCATCCCCGTTCAGGTTAATAATTTCCTCGTCATCCTCCTGTGGTGCCTGGATCCTTTGCAAATCGGCCCGGTAATTCAGCCAGTTTGGGGTTACTGCCCGAGGGGCCGATGAGCCTGAATGGGGCTGGAGGAAACCCCAGGAATGTATATTTTTCAATTTGTTTTACATCTGAGAGGTTACATCTTGAGACGGTCAAATAAAAAAGTTTTATACATACCTGGGGCTTCCTCCAGCCTTTAATTAGTCCCCCGCTGTTCTCCGCCGCTGCCTGCATTCGGCCTAGTGACTGTGGGAGATAGGGGCTTACTGCGCATGCGCTCCCCTATCGCACTCCAGAGTTCTGAGCGTGCACAGTACTACTGCAAAGGTGCAGAATGCTCCCAGTCATGACATCAAGACAGGGGCGCACGTTTGGCCGCACTGCGTCTGGACTAACTGGACCCAATTTGCCAAATTACCGTGCTGGATTGCGGAGGCTGCAGGTGGCGCAGGAATGCGAAGAGGGAGCGAGGGAGGCTGGAGGAAGCCCCAGGTATGTATAAAACTTTTTTTCCTTTGTCTCTTTAAAGGAAACCTGTACATAAACTAAAAATCCCCATGTTTTGAAATGTTTAACACTGCGTCCTTACTGGTCCAGACAGATAATTAGTGGCAGGGCAGTGTCTAGGTTAAATTGCACCCAGGGCGAGGGTATCAAAATAGCGCCCTCCCTGGGAGCAAGGTATAGGTGCCCGCAGTATAAGTTAGCCAGGTCTAGTTGCACATAGTATAGGTAGCCAGCTATAGGTCCCCCCAGTATAGGTAGCCAGGCATAGGTGCCCCAGTGTAGGTAGCCAGTATAATTGCCCACAGTATAGGTTAGCCAGGTAGGTGCCTCTATTATAGGTAGCCAGTGTAGTTGCCCCCAATATAGGTTAGATAGGTAGGTGCCCACATTATAGGTTAGCTAGGTAGGTGCCTCCAATATAGGTAGCCAGTATAGTTGCAACCAATATAGGTAAGATAGGTAGGTGCCCCAGTATAGGTTAGATGGGTAGGTGCCCACTGTATAGGTTAGATAGGTAGGTGACCCCAGTATAGGCTAGATAGGTAGGAGCCCACAGTATAGGTTAAATAGGTAGGTGCCTCCAGTATAGGTTAGATAGGTAGGTGCCCCCTGTATAGGTTAGTTAGGTAGGTACCCCCAGTATAGGTTAGCTAGGTGGGTGCCTCTAGTATAGGTAGCCCCCAATATAGGTTAGATAGGTAGGTGCCCACAGTATAGGTTAGCTAGATAGGTGCCTCCAATATAGGTAGCCAGTATAGTTGCCACCAGTATAGGTTAGATAGGTAGGCACCCCAGTATAGGTTAGATAGGTAGGTTCCCACAGTATAAGTTGGATAGGTAGGTGCCCCCAGTATAGGCTAGATAGGTAAGTGCCTCCAGTATAGGTTAGATAGGTATGTACCCCCAGTATAGGCTAGATAGGTAGGAGTCCACAGTATAAATTAGATAGGTAGGTCCTCCCAGTATAGGTGAGATAGGTAGGTGCCCCCAGTATAGGCTAGATCGGTAGGAGCCCCCAATATAGGTTAGATAGGTAGGTAGGTGCCCCCAGTGCAGGCTAGATAGGTAGGAGACCCCAGTATCAGAGGCGTATCTAGAGGGGTGCAGGCATGGCTCCTGCCATGGGCGCCACAGCACCATGGGTGCCATTCCTGTCCCTGTACTGCGCCCCATGCCTGCCCCTGTGACTCAGATTTCAGATCACATTAATTCTGTTATCTGGGAAACATGGCTACTTAATTTATATATGTAGGGTGCACTTGGCTTAGTGTTAGAAAAGAGGACAGAGATGGAATAAAAAGAGATATTTCCCAAAAAGTTACTTCAGCAATATTCCGAGCCAAAAAACATAGGCAACCATAACACATGTACGCTAGAAAGGATGCTGTTTTTAGATGGGAGGGGGCCCTGACGGAGGGGAAGGGCGCAATTTTAGTATTTGCCATAGGCTCTACATTACCCAGATATGCCCCTGCCCAGTATAGGTTAAATAGGTAAGTGCCTCCAGTATAGGTTAGATAGGTAGGAGGAGCCCCAAGTATAGGTGAGATAGGTATGGGCGCCAAGTAGTGTTGGGCGAACAGTGTTCGCCACTGTTCGGGTTCTGCAGAACATCACCCTGTTCGGGTGATGTTCGAGTTCGGCCGAACACCTGACGGTGCTCGGCCAAACCGTTCGGCCATATGGCCGAACTAAGAGCGCATGGCCGAACGTTCCCCGAACGTTCGGCTAGCGCTGTGATTGGCCGAACGGGTCACGTGGTTCGGACCCGAACGCGCTCTGATTGGCCGAACTGTCACGTGGTTCGGGTAAATAAATACCCGAACCACGTCATATCTCCGCCATTTGTCTGTGGGTTTAGCTTTGGGTAGGCAGGCAGGGTAGTTCGCGCTCCAGCCACGCTAGCCAGGGTCCCCCCCAGTCATTGTGTGTCGCTGCTGGGAATAGTAGTACACCGCTCGCTCAGCATTCTGTTTACTGCCACTCTGTGTACCTCGCTCAGCCACACTATATAGCATTCTGTTTACTGCCACTCTGTGTCTGCTGGGAATAGTAGTACACCGCTTGCACAGCCACACTATATAGCATTCTGTTTACTGCCACTCTGTGTACCTCGCTCAGCCACACTATATAGCATTCTGTTTACTGCCACTCTGTGTCTGCTGGGAATAGTGGTACACCGCTCGCTCAGCCACACTATATAGCATTCTGTTCACTGTTCTGTGTCTGCTTGGAATAGTGGTACACCGCTCGTTCAGCCACACTATATAGCATTCTGTGTACTGTTCTGTGTCTGCTGGGAACAGTAGTACACCGCTCGTTCAGCCACACTATATAGCATTCTGTGTACTGTTCTGTGTCTGCTGGGAACAGTAGTACACCGCTCGCTCAGCCACACTATATAGCATTCTGTTCACTGTTCTGTGTCTGCTGGGAATAGTGGTACACCGCTCGCTCAGCCACACTATATAGCATTCTGTTCACTGTTCTGTGTCTGCTGGGAATAGTGGTACACCGCTCGCTCAGCCACACTATATAGCATTCTGTTTACTGTTCTGTGTCTGCTGGGAATAGTGGTACACCGCTCGCTCATCCACACTATATAGCATTCTGTTCACTGTTCTGTGTCTGCTGGGAATAGTGGTACACCGCTCGCTCAGCCACACTATATAGCATTCTGTTCACTGTTCTGTGTCTGCTGGGAATAGTGGTACACCGCTCGCTCAGCCACACTATATAGCATTCTGTTCACTGTTCTGTGTCTGCTGGGAATAGTGGTACACCGCTCGCTCAGCCACACTATATAGCATTCTGTTCACTGTTCTGTGTCTGCTGGGAATAGTGGTACACCGCTCGCTCAGCCACACTATATAGCATTCTGTTCACTGTTCTGTGTCTGCTGGGAATAGTGGTACACCGCTCGCTCAGCCACACTATATAGCATTCTGTTTACTGTTCTGTGTCTGCTGGGAATAGTGGTACACCGCTCGCTCATCCACACTATATAGCATTCTGTTCACTGTTCTGTGTCTGCTGGGAATAGTGGTACACCGCTCGCTCAGCCACACTATATAGCATTCTGTTCACTGTTCTGTGTCTGCTGGGAATAGTGGTACACCGCTCGCTCAGCCACACTATATAGCATTCTGTTCACTGTTCTGTGTCTGCTGGGAACAGTGGTACACCGCTCGTTCAGCCACACTATATAGCATTCTGTGTACTGTTCTGTGTCTGCTGGGAACAGTAGTACACCGCTCGTTCAGCCACACTATATAGCATTCTGTGTACTGTTCTGTGTCTGCTGGGAACAGTAGTACACCGCTCGTTCAGCCACACTATATAGCATTCTGTTCACTGTTCTGTGTCTGCTGGGAATAGTGGTACACCGCTCGCTCAGCCACACTATATAGCATTCTGTTCACTGTTCTGTGTCTGCTGGGAACAGTAGTACACCGCTCGTTCAGCCACACTATATAGCATTCTGTGTACTGTTCTGTGTCTGCTGGGAACAGTAGTACACCGCTCGTTCAGCCACACTATATAGCATTCTGTTCACTGTTCTGTGTCTGCTGGGAATAGTGGTACACCGCTCGCTCAGCCACACTATATAGCATTCTGTGTACTGTTCTGTGTCTGCTGGGAACAGTAGTACACCGCTCGTTCAGCCACACTATATAGCATTCTGTTCACTGTTCTGTGTCTGCTGGGAATAGTGGTACACCGCTCGCTCAGCCACACTATATAGCATTCTGTTCACTGTTCTGTGTCTGCTGGGAATAGTGGTACACCGCTCACCCGTCACTGTATAGCATTGTGCTCTGTGTCGCTGCTGGGAATAGTGGTACTGTATAGCATTTCTGTACTGCCACTGTACTGCTGCCAGTCAGCGTGTACTGTAAGGATAAGTGAAATGAGGAAGAAATCCGGTGAAAGAGGGAGGGGCAAGGGAAGAGGTGTTTCCCCTGACGGTTCACGTACAGGCCACAGGGGAGCACCCAAGAAAACCCACTCAATACCACCCATGTTGTCCAGGACAACAACCCTCACAAATCCAAAAGAACAGGACCAGATAATTACTTGGATGACCTCTCAAGCGTCCAGCAGTGGGTTAAGCAGCACCAGCACATCACGCACGAGGTCCGAGTCCTCAGCCAGTTACAAGGAGCCAGTGGGCACAAAGCTGACACAACCGGCAGCGACACCACGCACACAACTGCCAGATAACCAGTCCGATGAATTACCTCAGGACACAATGGGGTATTCGCAGGAGCTATTCCCAGCCCAACAAACTTCCACCTTTCAAAGGTCAATGGAGGAACAGCCAGAAATGTTGTGCCTGGATTCACAACCGTTAACTGTGGGAAATGTACCGCGCACTGAAATACGAGGCGAGTCCGAAGAGGACTCGGAAACCCAAATCCCAGAGCAATTTGGGCAGGAGGGGTTGCAATTGCAGGAGGTCGGCCGACAAGATCTGGAAGACGACGTTGGAGTGTGCTGCGCAGAGGTTGTTGTGGGGAGCTCTACTCCACGGCGGTGGCCCACAATGACATATGACGAGTTTGAGGAGATGGAAGAGGAGGGTATGGACAATGTGGACAGAGACCCAGATTTTGTTTGTGAACGAGAACATCGCCGTCGTAGCAGCAGCACAGATGAGTCTGTTGAAGAACACACTGCTGCACGAGTTCGCCTTGTGCCACAAGGTAGGCGGCGCGCAATTTCAGGCACCACAAGCGTGGAAGTTCAAGTGAGAGGCAAAAGAGGAGCAAACAGAAATCGCCAGCAAGGAGGCAGGTGCTCCAAAGTCTGGGCTTTCTTTGAAGACTGCACTGAGGATGTTACCATGGCGATTTGCAAGGTGTGCAAGACCCGCCTGAGCAGGGGGAAAAATATTAACAACCTCTCCACCACCAGCATGAGCCGTCACATGCTATCCAAACATCCCACTCTTTGGGCAAACGCGTCAGGACAGGGTACCAGAAACAACACTGCCTCCCTTGGGTTCACCAGACCCGCCTCAGCAGCAGCAGTAGCCCAGCCATTGCGTGGTTCACAACATTCACAAACATCAGACGACGCTGACACTGTCACTTTCCGGAGTAGTGCTCTTGAGGTCTCCCAGTGTTCATCAAACACAACAACCAACAGCCCTTCCGTGTGCAGCGCTACGGTTCAGTTGTCTGTGTCGGAGATGTTTGAGCGCAAGAGGAAATTGCCAGCAAATGACCCCCGGGCCGTGGCAGTAACAGCCAGCATAGCCAAGCTTCTGGCCTGCGAAATGCTGCCATATCGATTGGTGGAGACAAACAGCTTCAAGGGCATGATGTCAGTGGCCATCCCACGTTACGTGGTTCCCAGCCGCTACCACTTTGCACGCTCTGCAGTGCCTGAGTTGCATGAGCACGTGGTCAGCAAAATAACCCGAAGCTTGAAGAATGCCGTTGCCTGCAAGGTTCACCTCACCACTGACACCTGGACGAGTGCGTTCGGCCAGGGTAGATACATCTCCCTTACCGCGCACTGGGTGAACCTTGTGGAGCCTGGCAGCGATTCCTCACCTGCTACGGCACGGGTGTTGCCCACGCCACAAACAGCTGCACCGCCGTCCCTCCCACTGGATAACAGCAGCACCTACCTCTCTGACTCCTTCTCCTCCAACGCATCTCAAAGCTGTACCTCATCCGGAAACGCTAACCCAGCAGCAGTAGGATCGTGGAAGCAGTGCAGCACAGCTGTTGGCATGCGTCAGCAAGCGTTGCTGAAGCTAATCTGCCTTGGGGATAAGCAGCACACAGGGGAGGAAATTTGGAGGGGAATAAAGGAACAGACGGATTTGTGGCTGGCACCGCTGGACCTGAAACCGGGCATGGTTGTGTGTGATAATGGGAGTAATCTCATTCGCGCTTTAAGGTTGGCTAAGCTGACACACATCCCTTGCCTGGCGCACGTGATGAACCTAGTAGTTCAGCGGTTCCTGAGGACATACCCAGGCGTGCCCGATCTGCTGTTGAAGGTGCGTCGAGTGTCCAAACATTGTAGAAATTCCAGTACTGCTTCGGGGGCACTCGCCAAGATGCAGGAGCGCTTCAATCTCCCCCACCATCGCTTGCTGTGTGATGTCCCTACGCGCTGGAATTCTACGCTGCACATGCTAGCCCGCTTTTGCGAGCAGAAGAGTGCAGTGGTCCAGTACATGACGGCGCAGTACCGAGGCGCATCCGGCCAGCTGCCAAGCTTCTGTGGATCCGATTGGGCCAACATGTTGGACCTCTGCCAAGTCCTCCAAAATTTTGAGCAATCCACGTTGCTTGTGAGCAGTGACAACTCTTCAGTCAGCATTACCATACCACTGCTGTGTTTACTGAAGAGGTCGATGTTAAAAATCAAGGAAACAGCTGTCATGATGCAACTGGGGGAATCTGAAGGAGAAAACGATCAGCGTGATGGTACCAACATCAGGCCATCCGCCTCAGGGAACGCTGGCCCCAGCAGCTATGACGAAGAAGAGGAGGAGGAACAGCTGGAGTTGGAGCAGGAATTTCATGCCACCACTGACGAGGGCCAGAGCGGTGCACGTTGGACTTCCACAATTCAACGCGAATGGTCAGCAGAAGCAGACCAGGAGGAAGGTGACGACTATGATGCATCACAACAACTATCACAACGCTCACAAGAGGATGATGAGGATTCTGGTAGGACTCTGGCACACATGGCTCAATTCATGCTAGACTGCATTGAACGTGACCCACGCATTGTGCGCATTCTGGACAACACCAATTACTGGGTTTATACCCTTCTGGATCCACGGTACAAACACAATGTTCCAAAACTGCTTGAAGAAAGAGTCAGACAGGTCAAAATGGAAGAATACCAGCAGGCCCTTGTGGAGACTTTAGAGAGGAGATTGACATCCTCCCCCTCCTCTAGCCAGTTGTACGCAGACAGACTGACTTCCGCAAACCCAGGACGACCAGGAGGGCAGCAAACAACGCAAGCCGCAGCTAGTACCCAAAAGGGAATGGTATCGGCAGTGTCCTTGGAGTGGGAAAATTTTCTGACACCCATGCAGCCGCAGCCCACTGAACAGCAAGCGTGCAGATCCACCTCCAACACCGATCGCCTGGAGAAGATGGTCAAGGACTACATGTCAGATGGCGTAGCTGTGTCGAACCATCCATCTGCACCCTTCAACTATTGGGTATCGAAGCTAGACACCTGGCACGAACTGGCAATGTACGCAATAGAGGTGCTGGCTTGCCCGGCAGCCAGCGTTATGTCGGAACGCTGTTTCAGTGCTGCCGGAGGCATCGTCACAGATCGGCGTATCCGCCTCTCTACAGACAATGCAGACCGTCTGACTCAAATTAAAATGAATCAATCCTGGATTGGAAATGACTACGCAACACTCCAGGACCCCAACCAAGTAACATGACCAATGAACATCTGGGATGGTGTTGCGTTTCCGGGCCCTGTTTATTGAACCTCTCATCTGTATTACATTTATGACTGCATGGCGGCAAAAAGCATTGCTGCTATATCCGCACGCTTTTTGTCCACATGCAAGGCCTGGGTTGTTGTGTCTCACAAAGCGTGGCCTTCTCCTCCTGCGCCTGCTCCTGTTCCATCACGTCTGCTGCTGCTGGGTTAGCGTTGCCGCGTGGTCCCTGTTTATTGAACCACTTATCTTTATTACATTTATGACTGCATGGCGGTACAAAGCATGCTATCCGCACGCTTCTTGCCCTCATGCAAGGCCTGGGTTGTTGTGTCTCACAAAGCGTGGCCTTCTCCTCCTGCGCCTCCTCCTGTTCCATCACGTCTGCTGCTGCTGGGTTAGCGTTGCCGCGTGGTCCCTGTTTATTGAACCACTTATCTTTATTACATTTATGACTGCATGGCCGTACAAAGCCTGCTATCCGCACGCTTCTTGCCCTCATGCAAGGCCTGGGTTGTTGTGTCTCACAAAGCGTGGCCTTCTCCTCCTGCGCCTGCTCCTGTTCCATCACGTCTGCTGCTGCTGGGTTAGCGTTGCCGCGTGGTCCCTGTTTATTGAACCACTTATCTTTATTACATTTATGACTGCATGGCGGTACAAAGCCTGCTATCCGCACGCTTCTTGCCCTCATGCAAGGCCGGGGTTGTTGTGTCTCACAAAGCGTGGCCTTCTTCTCCTCCTGCGCCACCCTCCTCCTGTTCCATCACGTGTGCTGCTGCTGGGTTAGCGTTACCGGTCCCTTTTCCTGGAACCTCTTATATGTATTACATTTATGACTGCATGCCGACAAAAAACATGTTACCTGTGCAAAGAAAACAGACATTTCCCGCATTTAAAAGACAGTTTTCCCTTTGAAACTTTAAAATCGATTTTCTCAAAAACTATAAGCTCTTTTTGCTAATTTTTTTTTCCTCTTGTACCCACTCCCAAGGTGCACATACCCTGCAAATTTGGGGTATGTAGCATGTAAGGAGGCTTTACAAACCACAAAAGTTCGGGTCCCCATTGACTTCCATTATGTTCGGAGTTCGGGTCGAACACCCGAACATCGCGGCCATGTTCGGCCTGTTCGGCCCGAACCCGAACATCTAGATGTTCGCCCAACACTAGCGCCAAGTATAGGTGAGATAGATAGGTGCTCTAAATAAAGGTGAGATAGGTATGTGCCTCCCATAATGGTGTGACTACCATCTGAAAAGTAGCATTTGGCTTGTACTGCTATAGAGGTCTCTTGACTCAGCAGGGGAGAGACAGCCTGGCTCTGCTGGGAGCAGATACAAAATAAATATATTGCATGATTTTTGCCTGTTTAAATGATACCGTACATATGATAGGTATGGAAATTATATCATTTTGTTGGTCAGGATCTGCTGAGTATTCTAATATAAAATTTATGCCACTGACATACCCAACAACCATGTTGTTCAGCTCCCACCACAGCCCTCCTTTATAAGCCACATAAACCAAGTGGTTCAGTTAGCAGCAGACACACTAACATGGGCAAAGCAGAGAGCTGGTACACACACTGATATGAGTAAATTGCCCATACATCAGGCGATGGTGAGCAGATTCAGTCAAGAGACAAATCTCTCTCTTACTGAATCTGATCAGAGAGAGATCTGTCAGCTGCCCATACACCGCAGGCCAATTCCCAATCGACTTCATCATGAAATCTCTCGGGAATCGTCCAAGTCCGCTGCATCCGCCACCTCGCCGCTGTTCACTAGTGTATAAATGTACATGTGTTCAACTGTTCAAGTGTGCATGTGTGCGTTTATACACTACTTGTCCTGTGTCGCGGTGCCTTCCATGTCTTCCACTCTTCCATTAGCCCCATACACCACGCAAGATAGTCAAATTGGAAACAAATTATTGTTTCAATTAAATGATGAAAATTTCAGGTGTGCAAGCAACCTTATTTGGTATCTCTACAATCTCCTACTACAGTGAGTCTCCTTCTGTTGATTATGAACAGGTGAGCTAGAAAAATGTATGTGGTATCGGTTTTCAATGCGAGGTGTTTTCTTCACTAATTTTTTTTTATGTCAGTTTGATGAATAGCGGAAAAGCCGCCGCATGTTCTGACAGTAAGGCGGCTGATTCCGCGTCTGATGCGGCGGTTTGTCCGCGTCAGCATGCGTCTGGGTTATCTGGAACTAATAACCCTTCGCATACTCGCATGCAAATGTTCAAACAAATGCATTCACAGATTTACTCATCCAGGCACAACTGTTATCCCTTCAGCTAAGTTAAAAGCCGGGGTCTTAGTTCACAGAAGAATGCATTCCTATGCTTAGTCACCTATACTGCGCAGAAGTTCCCAGGTAAACATAGGTGTCCTAACTCTAGCCCTGTAACATGCATAGTGCAAACATGCAAACACATTCATTGCATCAAACCTATCAATGGATTAGGAGCACACATCCTGACGTCCTCTCCTGGGACAGATAGTGCATCTTACCAATCGCACAAGGGAGCTAACGTAATGTATCCATGTGCACCATGCACATACACCAGCATAAGCTGTGTGCATGCTGACAAACACATACAGGGGATGGAGGGAGTGCACTGAATAAGACCCTAGCCACAGGGGTCAGTAACAAGAAAAAAATACATATATCCAGGCACATCGCCTCTAGTTAGGACATTAAATAAGTTATTAAGGAAAGGGAGGTGCTGAAGGGGGTGTGGCTAGAAAACAGCAAAAATCGATTAACCCTTCGCACACTCGCATGCAAATGTTCAAACAAATGCATTCACAGATTCACTCATCCAGGCACAACTGTTATCCCTACAGCTAAGTTAAAAGCCGGGGTCTGTCCCAGGAGAGGACGTCAGGATGTGTGCTCCTAATCCATTGATAGGTTTGATGCAATGAATGTGTTTGCATGTCTGCACTATGCATGTTACAGGGTCAGAGTTAGGACACCTATGTTTACCTGGGAACTTCTGCGCAGTATAGGTGACTAAGCATAAAAATGCATTCTTCTGTGAACTAAGACCCCGGCTTTTAACTTAGCTGTAGGGATAACAGTTGTGCCTGGATGAGTGAATCTGTGAATGCATTTGTTTGAACATTTGCATGCGAGTGTGCGAAGGGTTAATAGATTTTTGCTGTTTTCTAGCCACACCCCCTTCAGCACCTCCCTTTCCTTAATAACTTATTTAATGTCCTAACTAGAGGCGATGTGCCTGGATATATGTATTTTTTTTATCTGGAACTAATGGTGCACATGGGAAGGATGGCGTGGGGGCCGCCGCATGTTCCGACGGTAAGGCGGCGGATTCCGCGTCCAGTGCGGCGGTTTCCCTGCAGCAACATGTGCCTGGGCCGTCTCGACCTAGTAGTGCACACAGATGGATAGCTACGCGCGCGCGCGCTGCAAGACAAGCTCTTTATACTAGTAGGAGGAAGATCAGCTGATCAGGGCGGTCAGCTGATTCCTGCTCAGTCAGTGATTGGTTGATGGAGCTGGGCGGCGCTGTGGGGCGCTTTACTATATATATCTCCTGGTGTTCAGTTGCTGGTTGTCTGGCGTTGCGAATGCCTATGTGTTAGCACTCAGACCTTAGTCAGATCCTTCAGTGTGGTGGAACCAGGAGGACCTGGGAATCCACACTTAGCCAGTTACTGTATATCATCTGTATTATTCTCTAGCATAGTTCCAGGGTGTTGAGATCACGGCCCTCACACCCCAGACTAGGAATACTGTATATCATCGGTGTTATTCTCTAGCATAGTTCCAGGGTGTTGAGATCATGGCCCTCACACCCCAGACTAGGAATACTGTATATCATCTGTGTTATTCTCTAGCATAGTTCCAGGGTGTTGCGATCACGGCCCTCACACCCCAGACTAGGAATACTGTATATCATTTGCGTTATTTTCTAGCATAGTTCCAGGGTGTTGAGATCATGGACCTCACACCTCAGACTAGGCCTTGTTCTGATATCTGTTATGACCTGTAGCTTACTTGACTATTCTTCCGATCTCTGATTTGGTACCTTGCATATCTGAAACACTGTTGCCGACCCGGCCTGTCTGACCTTCCGGCGGTCATCCCCCCTCAGGGTGGCCAGCCTCCCCGCAGGGGTTCCCAGCTCTACAGAAGGGACACTGCTCTTTATCAGTCAGGGACTCCCTCTCCAGGTGTCCTTGACTGCAGTAGAGTCTTCTCTACTTATTGGTCCACCTGCTACCCCGGTGGTCCAAAGGTTACTGTTGCACCAAAACATTTACACACTCAGGTGTCTAGAGGTTAGACATATTTGATTATTGACGATTCTGCAGATCCCCAATAATCAGGTATATCTGTATTCTTGGGGATACTGCAGATCGCCAAGAATAGGATTCTCTCTCTGGTTGCTGACACCTATCGTTACAGTCAGTATTGGGAGACAAAAGTGTAAGGCCTTGTACACATTTGTTAACGCAGAATGGCCATGTGATCAGAACGCAATGTGCATGATTGCACGCCATCTGCACCGATGTGCGCTGTGTTGCTGATCCCATTCACTACAGTGAATGGGTCAGCACTGCGATTCCCAAAAAATGCATGCAGCAGTGCAATAGCACATTGCACTGCTGGACAGCACCTAAGATCTTAACGGCAGAAGTGTATGAATTTATCTAAGATCTGAACGGCAGAATATATGCATTTCTGCTGTTCTTGCGTGTTGCGCACTATACACGCTGCCGAAATGCACACAGCAGCACATACGTTTTCATGTGAAAATATGCGTTAGCGTGCGAAATTCGCAAACCGTTACGCACAAAGCGCTAGCGTTTTACGGTTTAGTGAATCAAGCCCATAGTGTGAACGAGGCCTAAAAGTTTGCTGCTGTTCAGGGGATTAGTGCACAAGTTAAAAATGCAAAATGGATCCCGATTATTAATTATTCCTGCAGCAATGTGTTTACGGGTATGGTAATTTGTACTCCAAGTTACCATGATCACAAAGAAGAACAATAAGAACCAGATACTTCTCCTCAGTTTCCTCACAGGAGATCATTTCATGCTTTCAATAATAAACCATCCACCATCAAGCAAAAATACTAAAAATAAGCTACCCGAATTGTAAAGAAAGTATTTACTAATAACATGAAATTGCACAAAAACTTGCGTACCTCTGATCTCTTTCTAATAACTTTATAATGACAGTGGATGAGTGGAATTTCCATGTAAATCATGCTCATTTCTACTTTAAAGAGAAAATCCTTTTACAAAAAGGAAAGTGGAGTAAAGTAGAATTGCAATATGGAAAAAAAAGGAGCCTCATGTTTATTTTGCTAACCCACCTTTATTTATTTAAATGGAAGCTCCATGCACACATTTGTCCTTACTAGCGAAGTCGCGAACGGTTCGCCTGCGAACGGTTCCAGGCGAACTTTGGGGGTTCGCGTTCGCCTGCACCAAGCGAACTTTCACGGAAGTTCGATTCGCCCCATAAAGCAAAACTTTGACACTCTATATCACAGTCAGCAGGCACATTATTGCCAAACACACTGCTCTCATTGCTGGACCCCTCCCTCCCTCCTTCCTCTAAGCAAGGTCCTTATACCATTTGACTCACTTGTCTGCCTACACTAATTATTTAAGGGACAGCTGCTTCCCTCCTCCCCCCCCTACCGGAAGGAGGAAGGTCTCATCTGCCAGGGAATTCCAATATTTCAAAAGCCAGCTAACATACCATGGCTGGGGATTAAACCCCAGTATCAGTGTATGGTAGGTAACTAACATATCCATTATACCACCAACACTTCTAGATGGAGCTAGATGGAGCTAGATGGAGCTAGATGGAGCTAGATGGAGCTAGATGGAGCTAGATGGAGCTAGATGGAGCTAGATGGAGCTAGATGGAGCTGGCTGCAGCTAGCCTAGTATGTACAATTTATGCTCAGTCCAAAAGAAAAATAACATTTATATCATGCTTTTCTCCTGGCAGACTCAAAGCACCAGAGCTGGGGATTGAACCCAGGTATCAGTGTATGGTAGGTAACTAACATATCCATTATACCACCAACACTTTTAGCTGAAGCTAGCTGGAGCTAGCCTAGCATGTACAATTTATGCTCAGACCAAAAGAAAAATAACATTTATATCATGCTTTTCTCCTGGCAGACTCAAAGCACCAGAGCTGGGGATCGAACCAAGGTATCAGTGTATGGTAGGTAACTAACATATCCATTATACCACCAACACTTCTAGCTGGAGCTAGCCTAGCATGCACAATTTATGCTCAGTCCAAAAGAAAAATAACATTTATATCATGCTTTTCTCCTGGCAGACTCAAAGCACCAGAGCTGGGGTTTGAACCCAGGTATCTGTGTAGGGTAGGTAACTAATATATCCATTATACCACCAACACTTCTAGCTGGAGTTAGCTGGAGTTAGCTGGAGTTAGCTGGAGCTAGCCTAGCATGTACAGTGTATGCTCAGTCCAAAAGAAAAATATCATCTATATCATGCTTTTCTCCTGGCAGACTCAAAGCACCAGAGCTGGGGATCGAACCCAGGTATCAGTGTATGGTAGGTAACTAACACATCCATTATACCACCAACACTTCTAGCTGGAGCTAGCTGCAGCCTAGCATGTACAATTTATGCTCAGTCCAAAAGAAAAAAAACATTTATATCATGCTTTTCTCCTGGCAGACTCAAAGCACCAGAGCTGAGAATTAAACCCAGGTATCAGTGTATGGTAGGATAACTAACATATCCATTATACCACCAACACTTCTAGCTGGAGCTAGCTGAACCTAGCCGAAGCTAGCCGAAGCTAGCCTAGCATGTACAATTTAAGCTCAGTCCAAAAGAAAAATAACATTTTTATCATGCTTTTCTCCTGGCAGACTCAAAGCACCAGAGCTGGGGATTGAATCCAGTTAAGGAAAGGGAGGTGCTGAAGGGGGTGTGGCTAGAAAACAGCAAAAATCTATTAACCCTTCGCACACTCGCATGCAAATGTTCAAACAAATGCATTCACAGATTCACTCATCCAGGCACAACTGTTATCCCTACAGCTAAGTTAAAAGCCGGGGTCTGTCCCAGGAGAGGACTTCAGGATGTGTGCTCCTAATCCATTGATAGGTTTGATGCAATGAATGTGTTTGCATGTCTGCACTATGCATGTTACAGGGCCAGAGTTAGGACACCTATGTTTACCTGGGTACTTCTGCGCAGTATAGGTGACTAAGCATAAGAATGCATTCTTCTGTGAACTAAGACCCCGGCTTTTAACTTAGCTGTAGGGATAACAGTTGTGCCTGGATGAGTGAATCTGTGAATGCATTTGTTTGAACATTTGCATGCGAGTGTGCGAAGGGTTAATAGATTTTTGCTGTTTTCTAGCCACACCCCCTTCAGCACCTCCCTTTCCTTAATAACTTATTTAATGTCCTAACTAGAGGCGATGTGCCTGGATATATGTATTTTTTTTATCTAGAACTAATGGTGCACATGGGAAGGATGGCGTGGGGGCCGCCGCATGTTCCGACGGTAAGGCGGCGGATTCCGCGTCCAGTGCGGCGGTTTCCCCGCAGCAACATGTGCCTGGGCTGTCTGGACCTAGTAGTGCACACAGATGGATAGCTACGCGCGCGCGCTGCAAGACAAGCTCTTTATACTAGTAGGAGGAAGATCAGCTGATCAGGGCGGTCAGCTGATTCCTGCTCAGTCAGTGATTGGTTAATGGAGCTGGGCGGCGCTGTGGAGCGCTTTACTATATATATCTCCTGGTGTTCAGTTGCTGGTTGTCTGGCGTTGCGAATGCCTATGTGTTAGCACTCAGACCTTAGTCAGATCCTTCAGTGTGGTGGAACCAGGAGGACCTGGGAATCCACACTTGGGGCCTGATTCACAAAGCGGTGCTAACAGTTAGCACGCTGGTGAAAAGCCCTTTATCACACCTAAACTCAGTTTAGGCATGATAAGTTTAGGTGTGATAAGTTTAGGTGTGATAAGTTTAGGCATGAAAAGTTTAGGTGTGATAAGTTTAGGCATGATAAGTTTAAGCACCAACTGCGTTAGCACCGCAGTGCACAGCTGATCAAAAGTTTTGCGCTAGCAAAGTCTGGTGCACTTCGCATAGAGTTTAATGGCACTGCTTTGCGTGCGGGACTTTGCACGCTATCTACACTTATCTAAACTTAGCATGCCTAAACTTATCACACCTAAACTTATCACACCTAAACTTATCACGCCTAAACTGACTTTTCACCAGTGTGGTGCAAAGGTTATCACGCCTAAAGTCTTTTAGGTGTGATAACTGAGTTATCACCGCTTTGTGAATCAGGCCCTTAGCCAGTTACTGTATATCATTTGTATTATTCTCTAGCATAGTTCCAGGGTGTTGAGATCACGGCCCTCACACCCCAGACTAGGAATACTGTATATCATCGGTGTTATTCTCTAGCATAGTTCCAGGGTGTTGAGATCACGGCCCTCACACCCCAGACTAGGAATACTGTATATCATCTGTGTTATTCTCTAGCATAGTTCCAGGGTGTTGCGATCACGGCCCTCACACCCCAGACTAGGAATACTGTATATCATTTGTGTTATTCTCTAGCATAGTTCCAGGGTGTTGAGGTCATGGACCTCACATCTCAGACTAGGCCTTGTTCTGATATCTGTTATGACCTGTAGCTTACTTGACTATTCTTCTGATCTCTGATTTGGTACCTTGCATACCTGAAACACTGTTGCCGACCCGGCCTGTCTGACCTTCCGGCGGTCATCCCCCCTCAGGGTGGCCAGCCTCCCCGCAGGGGTTCCCAGCTCTACAGAAGGGACACTGCTCTTTATCAGTCAGGGACTCCCTCTCCAGGTGTCCTTGACTGCAGTAGAGTCTTCTCTACTTATTGGACCACCTGCTACCCCGGTGGTCCAAAGGTTACTGTTGCACCAAAACACTTACACCCTCAGGTGTCTAGAGGTTAGACATATTTGATTATTGGCAATTCTGCAGATCCCCAATAATCAGGTATATCTGTATTCTTGGGGATACTGCAGATCGCCAAGAATCGGATTCTCTCTCTGGTTGCTGACACCTATCGTTACAGTCAGTATTGGGAGACAAAAGTGTAAGGCCTTGTACACATTTGTTAACGCAGAATGGCCATGTGATCAGAACGCAATGTGCATGATTGCACGCCATCTGCACCGATGTGCGCTGTGTTGCTGATCCCATTCACTACAGTGAATGGGTCAGCACTGCGATTCCCAAAAAAATGCATGCAGCAGTGCAATAGCACATTGCACTGCTGGACAGCACCTAAGATCTTAACGGCAGAAGTGTATGAATTTATCTAAGATCTGAACGGCAGAATATATGCATTTCTGCTGTTCTTGCGTGTTACGCACTATACACGCTGCCGAAATGCACACAGCAGCACATACGTTTTCATGTGAAAATATGCGTTAGCGTGCGAAATTCGCAATTGCTCGTGAAAACCGTTACGCACAAAGCGCTAACGTTTTACGGTTTAGTGAATCAAGCCCATAGTGTGAACGAGGCCTAAAAGTTTGCTGCTGTTCAGGGGATTAGTGCACAAGTTAAAAATGGATCCCGATTGGTCCTGCTAATTATTCCTGCAGCAATGTGTTTACGGGTATGGTAATTTGTACTCCAAGTTACCATGATCACAAAGAAGAACTATAAGAACCAGATACTTCTCCTCAGTTTCCTCACAGGAGATCATTTCATGCTTTCAATAATAAACCATCCACCATCAAGCAAAAATACTAAAAATAAGCTACCCGAATTGTAAAGAAAGTATTTACTAATAACATGAAATTGCACAAAAACTTGCGTACCACTGATCTCTTTCTAATAACTTTATAATGACAGTGGATGAGTGGAATTTCCATGTAAATCATGCTCATTTCTACTTCAAAGAGAAAATCCTTTTACAAAAAGGAAAGTGGAGTAAAGTAGAATTGCAATATGAAAAAAAAGGAGCCTCATGTTTATTTTGCTAACCCACCTTTATTTATTTAAATGGAAGCTCCATGCACACATTTGTCCTTACTAGCGAAGTCGCGAACGGTTCGCCTGCGAACGGTTCCAGGCGAACTTTGGGGGTTCGCGTTCACCTGCACCAAGCGAACTTTCGCGGAAGTTCGATTTGCCCCATAAAGCAAAACTTTGACACTCTATATCACAGTCAGCAGGCACATTATTGCCAAACACACTGCTCTCATTGCTGGACCCCTCCCTCCCTCCTTCCTCTAAGCAAGGTCCTTATACCATTTGACTCACTTGTCTGCCTACACTAATCATTTAAGGGAAAGCTGCTTCCCTCCTCCTCCCTCCCCCACCCCCTACCGGAAGGAGGAGGGTCTCATCTGCCAGGGAATTCCAATATTTCAAAAGCCAGCTAACATACCATGGCTGGGGATTGAACCCCAGTATCAGTGTATGGTAGGTAACTAACATACCCATTATACCACCAACACTTCTAGATGGAGCTAGATGGAGCTAGATGGAGCTAGATGGAGCTAGATGGAGCTAGATGGAGCTAGATGGAGCTAGATGGAGCTAGATGGAGCTAGATGGAGCTAGATGGAGCTAGATGGAGCTAGCTGCAGCTAGCCTAGTATGTACAATTTATGCTCAGAGCTGAGAATTGAACTCAGGTATCAGTGTATGGTAGGTAACTAACATTACCATTATACCACCAACACTTGGAGCTAGCTGGAGCTGGAGCTGGAGCTGGAGCTAGCCTAGCATGTACAATTTATGCTCAGTCCAAAAGAAAAATAACATTTATATCATGCTTTTCTCCTGGCAGACTCAAAGCACCAGAGCTGGAGATTGAACGCAGGTATCAGTGTAGGGTAGGTAACTAACATATCCATTATACCACCAACACTTCTAGCTGGAGCTAGCTAAAGCTAGCCTAGCATGTACAATTTATGCTCAGTCCAAAAGAAAAATAACATTTATATCATGCTTTTCTCCTGGCAGACTCAAAGCACAGGAGCTGGGGATTGAACCCAGGTATCAGTGTATGGTAGGTAACTAACATATCCATTATACCACCAACACTTTTAGCTGAAGGTAGCCTAGCATGTACCATTTATGCTCAGTCCAAAAGAAAAATAACATTTATATCATGCTTTTCTCCTGGCAGACTCAAAGCACCAGAGCTGGGGATTGAACCCAGGTATCAGTGTAGGGTAAGTAACTAACATATCCATTATACCACCAACACTTCTAGCTAGAGTTAGCTGGAGCTAGCCTAGCATGTACAATTTATGCTCAGTCCAAAAGAAAAATAACATTTATATCATGCTTTTCTCCTGGCAGACTCAAAGCACCAGAGCTGGAGATTGAACCCAGGTATCAGTGTAGGGTAGGTAACTAACATATCCATTATACCACCAACACTTCTAGCTGGAGCTAGCTAAAGCTAGCCTAGCATGTACAATTTATGCTCAGTCCAAAAGAAAAATAACATTTATATCATGCTTTTCTCTGGTAGGTAGGTAGGGTAGGTAACTAACATATCCATTATATCACCAACACTTCTAGCTGGAGTTAGCTGGAGCTAGCTGGAGCTAGCCAAGCATGTACAATTTATGCTCAGTCCAAAAGAAAAATAACATTTATATCACACTTTTTTCCTGGCGGGCTCAAAGCGCCAGAGCTGGGGATCGAACCCAGGTATCATTGTATGGTAGGTAACTAACATATCCATTATACCACCAACACTTCTAGCTGAAGTTAGCCTAGCATGTACAATTTATGCTAAGTCCATAAGAAAAATAACTTTTATACCATACTTTTCTCCTGGCAGACTCAAAGCACCAGAGCTGGGGATTGAACCCAGGTATCATTGTATGGTAGGTAACTAACATATCCATTATACCACCAACACTTCTAGCTGGAGGTAGCTGGAGCTAGCCTAGCATGTACAATTTATGCTCAGTCCAAAAGAAAAAAAACATTTATATTATGCTTTTCTCCTGGCAGACTCAAAGCACCAGAGCTGGGGATTGAACCCAGGTATCAGTGTATGGTAAGTAATTTACATATCCATTATACCACCAACACTTCTAGCTGGAGCTAGCCTAGCATGTACAATTTATGCTCAGTCCAAAAGAAAAATAACATTTATATCATGCTTTTCTCCTGACAGACTCAAAGCACAGGAGCTGGGGATTGAACCCAGGTATCAGTGTATGGTAGGTAACTAACATATCCATTATACCACCAACACTTTTAGCAGAAGGTAGCCTAGCATGTACCATTTATGCTCAGTCCAAAAGAAAAATAACATTTATATCATGCTTTTCTCCTGGCAGACTCAAAGCACCAGAGCTGGGGATTGAACCCAGGTATCAGTGTAGGGTAAGTAACTAACATATCCATTATACCACCAACACTTCTAGCTAGAGTTAGCTGGAGCTAGCCTAGCATGTACAATTTATGCTCAGTCCAAAAGAAAAATAACATTTATATCATGCTTTTCTCCTGGCAGACTCAAAGCACCAGAGCTGGGGTTTGAACCCAGGTATCAGTGTAGGGTAGGTAACTAACACATCCATTATACCACCAACACTTTTAGCTGGAGCTAGCTGCAGCTAGCCTAGCATGTACAATTTATGCTCAGTCCAAAAGAAAAATAACATTTATATCACACTTTTTTCCTGGCAGACTCAAAGCGCCAGAGCTGGGGATCGAACCCAAGTATCATTGTATGGTAGGTAACGAACATATCCATTATACCACCAACACTTCTAGCTAAAGTTAGCCTAGCATGTACAATTTATGCTAAGTCCAAAAGAAAAATAACTTTTATATCATGCTTTTCTCCTGGCAGACTCAAAGCACCAGAGCTGGGGATTGAACCCAGATATCAGTGTAGGGTAGGTAACTAACATATACATTATACCACCAACACTTCTAGCTGGAGCTAGCTGGAGCTAGCCTAGCATGTACAATTTATGCTCAGTCCAAAAGAAAAATAACATTTAAATCATGCTTTTCTCCTAGCAGACTCAAAGCAGCAGAGCTGGGGAGGTAGGGATGGTAGGTATCAGTGTATGGTAGGTAACTAACATATCCATTATACCACCAACACGTCTAGCTGAAGCTAGCCTAGCATGTACAATTTATGCTCAGTCCCTCTCAATACCAGCCGTCAAACACCAGGTCAAGAATCAAATAAAATATCGCCGCTTAAAGGGAAGGTTCAGGGAGGGTGGGTAAAAAATCAAAATCAATTTCCACTTACCTGGGGCTTCCTCCAGCCCGTGGCAGGCAGAAGGTGCCCTCGCCGCCGCTCCGCAGGCTCCCGGTGGTCTCCGGTGGCGCGCCCGACCTGGCCAGGCCGGCTGCCAGGTCGGGCTCTTCTGCGCTCCAAGTCCTGGTACTTCTGCGTCCCACGCCGGCGCTCTGACGTCATCGGACGTCCTCCGGGCTCTACTGCGCATGCGCAGAACTACTGCGCATGCGCAGTAGAGCCCGGAGGACGTCCGATGACGTCAGAGCGCCGGCGTGGGACGCAGAAGTACCAGGACTTGGAGCGCAGAAGAGCCCGACCTGGCAGCCGGCCTGGCCAGGTCGGGCGCGCCACCGGAGACCACCGGGAGCCTGCGGAGCGGCGGCGAGGGCACCTCCTGCCTGCCACGGGCTGGAGGAAGCCCCACGTAAGTGGAAATTGATTTTGATTTTTTACCCACCCTCCCTGAACCTTCCCTTTAAAAGGGCTAACACCTCAACATATCCGAGATAACCTTAGCTTTGATGAATTGACTGACTCCAGCTTGGACCCTGATACTCTGGTGTTTAAATACAACAAATGTGTGTCCTCCACCTTTGAGACCATTGCTCCTCTGCGCACCAAATATCTTACTCCACACCATCATGCAAAGTGGTTTGATAACGCTATAAAAGAGCTAAAAAGACAAGGCCGAAAACTTGAGAGGCTGTGGCGCAAATCTCAGTCCCCAGAAGACAAACATGCCTTAATCTTCCACTTGAAGAGCTACCAAAAGGTAATCACGGGAAAAAAATCATCCTTTCTATCACAAGAGATTGCAAATGCAGTTAACAAACCAGCCCAACTGTTCCGCACAGTGGAAAAACTCTGCAACCCAGCATGTCAAAAACTTAATATCGAGTCTTCAAAGGACCTCTGTGACCAATTTGCCCATTTCTTCACAGACAAAGTCTCCGCTATAAGGTCCACCATCCAACTTACAGCATCTGAGCCTAATATAGCGCCGAAGACCATTAGCAGAGACAACGTAACACCTTGGTCAAACTTCAAAGAAATTGATGAAGAAGTCACATCAAGCATCCTCCTTCACGTCCGCCTAACTACCTGTGACCTGGATCCTGGCTCAACACAGTTCATGTTGAACTGCTCCGACCTGTTCGTACCGGTATTCCTCAAAATTGTTAACTGTTCCTTACAATCAGGGATATTTCCTGCTTTACTGAAGGAAGCAATCATCAGGCCTCTCCTCAAAAAACCCTCCCTGGACCCAGACGCAATGACCAGCTACAGACCTGTCTCTAACCTCCCCTTTCTGGGCAAGCTAATTGAAAAGGCTGTATACCTCCAGCTAGAAGCCAGAATCCTACAAAATAACAGTTATGACCCATTCCAGTCTGGCTTCAGGAAACACCACAGCACTGAAACTGCCCTCATCCAAATATGCAACCACCTGCTCATGGCAAGAGACAGAGGAGAGTGCTCGATCCTCATACTGCTAGACCTTTCTGCAGCCTTTGACACAGTTGACCATGACATCTTGATAAACAGGCTACAGGAATACTGCGGCATTGATGGCATAGTACTTCAGTGGTTCCAATCCTTCTTGAGTGGCAGAACCCACAAAGTGTCTATGGGGCCCTTCCTGTCCACCCCTGTAACACTTAAGTATGGGGTGCCCCAGGGCTCAATCCTCTCTCCCCTGCTTTTCACGATTTACATGCTACCGTTGGGAAAACTAATCCAAAAACATGGCCTGACATACCACTGCTATGCAGACGACACCCAACTATATCTTTCCTTCAAGCCTGGTGTGACAGACCCAACTCTAACTATAAACGCCTGCTTACGTGAACTACAGCAATGGATGAATGACAACTGGCTGAAACTAAATGCAGACAAAACTGAAGTCCTTCTGATTGGAGGGCAGAGCATGATAACAAAACAACTTAACTTGCAGTCTTCACCACTGGAAATAGGAGGCACGGATCTACGCAGCTCTGATCATGTGCGTAGCCTGGGAGTTCTAATTGATGGGGATTTAAACTTCAGAACTCAAATCTCTGCTGTGGTGAAATCATCCTATTTTCACCTGAAGAACATTGCAAAAATCAAGCACCTCATACCCCCAGAAGATCTGCCAACCTTAGTCCACGCCTTCATCACATCCCGACTGGACTACTGCAATGCTCTCTACACTGGCCTTCCAAAAAAGGTCTTGTACCGCCTACAGCTGATACAGAATACCGCTGCCAGACTGCTAACCAACCAACCCCGTCACTGCCACATAACGCCAGTCCTGCATTCCCTTCACTGGCTACCTATAGAATGGAGGGTCCTATTCAAGATCGGCCTACTGACATTTAAATCCCTGAATAATCTAGGCCCAGGATACATAAAAGATATGTTACAGCTGCGTAGCATTTATATCATGCATTCTCAGATCCACAGGTTCTAATAATCTAGTCATACCCAGAGTCCACTTGGAAACTTTTGGTCCCAGAGCCTTCTGTCATGCTGCCCCTACGTTTTGGAACACCTTACCTCAACAGATAAGGACAGCCCCATCCCTGGACGTGTTTAAATCCAGACTGAAAACCCACCTGTTTAGTCTGGCATTTGCAGAAATATAACTTTTGTTGTGTGAATACTTCATCCTACTAATTACTGAATCTGAGAGAGCCTAAGCGCTTTGAGTCCTATGGGAGAAAAGTGCTAAAGAAATGTTATTGTATTGTATTGTATTGTATAAAAGAAAAATAACATTTATATCATGCTTTTCTCCTGGCAGACTCAAAGCACCAGAGCTGGGGATTGAACCCAGGTATCAGTGTATGGTAGGTAACTAACATATCCATTATACCACCAACACTTCTAGCTGGAGCTAGCTGAAGCTAGCCGAAGCTACCCTAGCATGTACAATTTAAGCTCAGTCCAAAAGAAAAATAACATTTATATCATGCTTTTCTCCTGGCAGACTCAAAGCACCAGAGCTGGGGATTGAACCCAGGTATCAGTGTATGGTAGGTAACTAACACATCCATTATACCACCAACACTTCTAGCTGGAGGTAGCTGGAGCTAGGCTAGCATGTACAATTTATGCTCAGTCCAAAAGAAAAATAACATTTATATCATGCTTTTCTCCTGGCAGACTCAAAGCACCAGGGCTGGGGATTGAACCCAGGTATCAGTGTATAGTAGGTAACTAACATATCCATTATACCACCAACACGTCTAGCTGAAGCTAGCCTAGCATGTACAATTTATGCTTAGTCCAAAAGAAAAATAACATTTATATCATGCTTTTCTCCTGGCAGACTCAAAGCACCAGAGCTGGGGATTGAACCCTGGTATCAGTGTATGGTAGGTAACTAACATATCCATTATACCACCTGTTATAATTTAAGGATGCCTCAGTTATTTGGACTGAGTTAGTCAAAAAGGCTTGGAGTGCAGATCGGCCCTTTAAGGGGATTTTCTCTGAGAGAGAAAATCTGCAGTTCTGTCAGCAGAACTAGAACATACCAAGAAGCTGTTCTAGTACAAGGCCGCAGGTCTCCCTGACCTGCGCATGTACCGCCACTAGAACAATAAACATCAGCCATGTTATGTAAATATCCACATTCCTGCATATAGGTCAGAAGCCTCATTGATTATTAATCAAGTAGGTGTGTATGATGACACCACGAGTGGGTCCACCAATAGTCTGATCTAGGGGGTGGCGAAGATGATGTCATATTTAACTCTTTCCTAGTCAGTATTAAAGGCTGAGGGAGCTATGGGAGCTTATTCTGCTCTTTACTTTCGCAATAGCTCGCAAGGCTGACTGGGACCTCTAAGTATGTGCTTCCTTTCTGTAATCTGATATAATGTATGCTGTACATAGGTAGTCTAGATGTAACATAGAGTAGATACAAAAAGACCTGGGTACCTTCAGCAGGAAGGTACTCACGCAGCTGTAACGCAACATGGAAGTCTGCTTTGCCAGGAGATGATAAACTGTATCGATCTGTATTTCTGTTACTTGAATAAATAACGTAAACATTGAAGAAGCCTGAGGAAGTCTATCTCCTACTTGCTGTGTGGAGAGTCAAGTGATCTCACAGTCTGTGAGACATAACTGTAAGAAGTTACTGGTGTCGAAGCAAGGTGATATAGAAGCAGGTTCTAACAGTGGCACTGAAACCCTTCCCTGCTGTAAGGAAACGCGGAAATGCCGCCGCCTCTCAAGGTGAGGCGGCTGTTTCCGCGTCCAGCATGGCGTCACAACGCGGAAAAAACGCTGCATGCCGCATAGGCAGTGCGGCGGAATCCGCATTGGGAACGGCGGAATCCGCATCAGAGGCGGCCCCCGCACTAGATACATTGCATGACAGTACTGGTGTGGCTGGGACTGATAGTCCACCAAGATTCAGACTTACACGCGCGCGAGCAGAGAGGCAGAGTTTAAATAGCAGTTAGAAGGGTGTCGGCTGACCAGCTGGGTCAGCTGACAAATTCCACTGCTCTCATTGGACCAGCAATTAGGGAGGTCCTGGAAAGGTCCTAGAGTATATATACTGCTGGCTGTTCACTTGCTCTTTGTCTGGCGTGCGATCACATATGTGGGAGCACCCAGATCCGTAGTCAGATCCTTAAGTGTGCCGGGACCAGCTGGAGCTGTAATCCTACACTTAGCTAGATTATTGATAGCTAAAGTACTAGTTTGATTGTGATTATCTGTTATGACTTTTGCCTGCCTCGACTATCCTCCTGAACTCTGACCTTGTACCTCGATATTTCTGATACTCTGTTGCCGAACCTCGGCTCGTTCCTAGACTCTGTTTCTGCCTCCTGATTTTGTACCCCGATATATCTGATACCCCGTTGCCGAACCCTGCCTGTACTTTGACTCCGCCTTTGCCTACTGTATTTGTACTTTATCTGTCCGTGTGTGTACGACCTGGCTTGTCCGACCTCGAGAACCGACCTCACGATTGGAGGCGGTTCCCAGTCCTGTTAGTGACACTTCTTCCTGAGTGTCACTCTCGGACTTTCCTTCCTACTGTCAGTCTGACTCCTCCCGTCTTGGAGAGCTCAGGTCTGCGGAAGGAATCCGTGCAGTTCTCCTTGCTGCACTGAGGCCTAGGCCTCCTAGTGTTACTGTTACACCAAAACACTACACTCTACTCAGGCGAACAGAGGTTAGTTTGTATATCGGATTATCGGTGAGACTGCAGATCACTTATAATCTGGTATATATCTGTATTTCCGGTGATACTGCAGATCACCGGTAATCAGATACTCTCTGCGCCCACCGATCGTTACACCTGCCTAGCAAAACAGGCAGACAGGGGCCGGGGCCGAAGAAGTTTTCAAGATATTCCACAGCAAAACAAGTGGATTAGACGCGGACTGTAAAGCTTATCAAGCTGAGACTGATAAGTGGTGTGGGGAGTGTGCGTTGCGTGAGCCAAGCAAGCACACGGGCTGCAATTCGAGGATCAGCGGCGAAACTCTTGGATGTTAAACTTTGACTGTAAGTGCACAGCAGCCAATAGCCTAAACCGGACCGCAGGTGACTGGAACGCTCCGAGGCCGGCTGGCAGCTGCCGCTGGAGATCGATCCGCTGAGCCAGTGTGGGTACACAGAGATGACGCTCAGGAGTTCCAGGGATCCACTCAGTTTCGTGGAGAAGTTGCCAAAAGCTGGTCGAATTGGCAGGCGTACAAAGTCCGCGGCTCAGGCATGTATGATTTACGTTGTTATATGGCGTTATCTGTGTTGTATTTGGTGTTATAACAAGGAGAGGATAATGTGTTAATGTGTACATTCTGTGTTAATTGCAGTGTGGAGGCTGCGGGTTTCTCATCTCTCCCGTGCGTGTTGGGAGGGGTGAGGTTAGGAGCAGCTCCGTGGTAAATATGTGGTGCTGTGTTCAGAGTTTATGTGCTTTGATTTTTTTTAGGATTTAATGTTCCTGTGTTGCTAGAGCGTACATGGTATGGGTTTTAATGTTTCTGTACTGGATGTTACGGTTTAGAATGTGGTTACATCCACATTTGTCACAGGCATGTTTTTTTCTGCTGGTGGTATTGGCTGCATTTGTTTTTTTTCTCTCTTTCGTTTTCTCAGAGAAGCTGCCTGCGTAGGAGTGTTGACAGCGAAGCTACAGTCTGTTTGTACTGGATGGGAGGGAGAAGAGAGAGAGAGATAGCTGAGTAGACAGGAGAGGGGAGTTGAGACAGTTGTAAAACTTAGAAGTAAGTTTTTTCTTCGGTGAGCTAGCGGTTTTTCCAGAGCCCGATCAGTGTGTTTTTTTTCCTCTCTGTCTATAGTGGAAAGCGTAGTGAGATGAGTAAGCTTATCTCGTTCCAGTCAGAGCTGCCTAAAGGCTTTTAAATGTCAGCATATGTCTAATGTTGTTTAGTCAGCTAGGGCTGATAAATGTCTCAGAAGAAGTTCTAGCAAGGATGTTAACAGTTATGGCCGTGATAAGAGGGAGAAAGATTCCTGCATTCCTAGTCTCTGGGGATCCTTATGCCTGATTGCAGTTCGGATTACAGCTGAGACATGACGGAATGCTGAGGCTGATCTTTGTGCACTGTGTATCGATTGTGTAATTGTGCATAAAATGTATGTTCTGTGTGAGTTTGTTTTCTCTCCTAAGGTTTATAGGATCGAGAGGCTGCTATGGGCAGTGCTGGGCCGAAATTACGCATTAGCGTAATTACGCATCGTAATTCACTACAAATGCACCGTAAGCGTTACGTGTAAGGTTACGGTATTACGCGTAATTAATTACGCGTAGACCGTAGGGTTACGTTTTACGCGTAACAAATTACGCGTAAGACAGTAAACTACCATTGAAATTACACAGTCTGCCGTAATCGCGTAATATTACGCTCCCGTATAATATAAAAAAGCCGCCGACTTTAAGGGTTAATAGCAAAGCCCCCTTAAGTGCTAAGAGCCTCAAATTTGGAGAATATATTAAGGAGTAGAGTTGGGCCGAACCTCCGATTTTAGGTTCGCGAACCGGGTTCGCGAACTTTCGCGGAATGTTCGGTTCGCGTTAAAGTTCGCGAACCGCAATAGACTTCAATGGGGATGCGAACTTTGAAAAAAAAAAATAATTATGCTGGCCACAAAAGTGATGGAAAAGATGTTTCAAGGGGTCTAACACCTGGAGGGGGGCATGGCGGAGTGGGATACACGCCAAAAGTCCCTGGGAAAAATCTGGATTTGACGCAAAGCAGCGTTTTAAGGGCAGAAATCACATTGAATGCTAAATGACAGGCCTAAAGTGCTTTAAAACATCTTGCATGTGTATACATCAATCAGGTAGTGTAATTAAGGTACTGCTTCACACTGACACACCAAACTCACCGTGTAACGCACCGCAAACAGCTGTTTGTACTAGTGACGGCCGTGCTGGACTGGTGCGCACCATGGCGAGAGTGCAGGTTTTGGTGGCTTTACAGCCCATATGGTCGGCCTGGCTGATGTAGCTGAATGACAGAACAGTGACTGTCCAGCTGATCAAATTTGGTCTGACCACAATGAAGCAACGACCTTATTATCTTTTGTGTGCCCCCCGAGACACTCATCTAGGCGCCGGTCATTGCTTCATTGTGATACGCAAGCCCCTTCACCACGGCAAGGTAATGATCACGAAGGGGAATGGGCGCATGTACATGCCTTTTCTTTTGTTGTTGCAGCTGCCCTCAGTGCAGCCAGAAAAATTAGGCAGTCATGTACACGCACCATAAAAATTATTACAGCGGCCGCTGCTAGCAGCGGCCTAAAAAATTCAGCAATCCGCCTGGAGTCCCGGACCCTGTTGGTGGTGGCGGAGAAGGTAGTGAAGCGGCCTGCAGGCAGACATGCTGTGTGGAGGGACTGGGAGCGACTTAGTCTTTTTGGGGCAGGCCAGGCAACCAGTCACACGGCGTGCAGGCAGAGATGCTGTGTGTGCGGGGACTGACTTAGTCTTGGGGCGGGCAGCAGCCCTCCGGGATCCATGCCTCATTCATTTTGATAAAGGTGAGGTACTTAACACTTTTGTGACTTAGGCGACTTCTCTTCTCTGTGACAATGCCTCCAGCTGCGCTGAAGGTCCTTTCTGAGAGGACGCTTGCGGCAGGGCAGGAGAGAAGTTGGATGGCAAATTGGGACAGCTCTGGCCACAGGTCAAGCCTGCGCACCCAGTAGTTCAAGGGTTCCTCATCGCTGTTCACAGCAGTGTCTACATCCACACTTAAGGCCAGGTAGTCGGCTACCTGCCAGTCAAGGCGTTGGTGGAGGGTGGATCCGGAAGGGCTACGTCCGCATGTCCGACATCACCATGAGATCGCTGGAGCGTCCTGTCTTTGACTGCGTGGACACGGGAGGAGGATTAGTGGCAGTGGTACCTTGCTGGCGTTGTGCCGTCACATCACCCTTAAAGGCATTGTAAAGCATAGTTGACAGCTGGTTCTGCATGTGCTGCATCCTTTCCACCTTCCGGTGAGTTGGTAACAGGTCCGCCACTTTGTGCCTGTACCGAGGGTCTAGTAGTGTGGCCACCCAGTACAGCTTATTCCCCTTGAGGTTTTTTATACGGGGGTCCCTCAACAGGCAGGACAGCATAAAAGACGACATCTGCACAAAGTCGGATCCAGTACCCTCCATCTCCTCTTGCTCTTCCTCAGTGACGTCAGGTAAGTCAACCTCCTCCCCCCAGCCGCGAACAATACCACGGGAAGGTTGAGCAGCACAAGCCCCCTGCGACGCCTGCTGCGGTTGTTCTCCTGCCGCTGTCCCCTCCTCCTCCTCCTCCTCCTCCCCCAAAGAAACACCTTGCTCATCATCCTCTGAGTCTGACTCGTCTTCTGCACACGACCTCTCTTCTTCCTCCTCCTCCCCCCTCTGTGCTGCCGCAGGTGTTGAGGAAACAGCTGGGTCTGATGAAAATTGGTCCCATGCCTGTTCCTGCCGTAACGGTTCCTGGTCACGCTCATTCGCAGCTTCATCCGCCACTCTACGCACAGCACGCTCCAAGAAGTACGCGTAGGGAATTAAGTCGCTGATGGTGCCCTCACTGCGGCTCACCAGGTTGGTCACCTCCTCAAACGGCCGCATGAGCCTGCATGCATTTTTCATCAGTGTCCAGTTGTCGGGCCAGAACATCCCCATCTTCCCAGACTGTTTCGTTCTACTCCAGTTGTAGAGGTACTGGGTGACGGCTTTCTTCTGTTCTAGCAGGCGGGAGAACATGAGCAGGGTCGAGTTCCAGCGAGTGGGGCTATCGCAAATGAGGCGTCTCACCGGCATGTTGTTTTTACGCTGAATTTCTGCAAATCGTGCCATGGCTGTGTAAGAGCGCCTCAAATGCCCACAGAACTTCCTGGCCTGCTTCAGGACATCCGCTAAGCCAGGGTACTTTGCCACAAATCTTTGAACCACTAGATTCATGACATGTGCCATGCAGGGTATGTGTGTCAGCTTCCCCATATGCAAAGCGGCAAGCAGATTGCTGCCGTTGTCGCACACCACGTTGCCTATCTCCAGGTGGTGCGGGGTCAGCCACTCATCCACCTGTTTCTTAAGAGCAGCCAGGAGAGCTGCTCCAGTGTGACTCTCCGCTTTGAGACAAGCCATGTCTAAGATGGCGTGACACCGTCGTACCTGGCATGCAGCATAGGCCCTGCGGAGCTGGGGCTGTGTAGCTGGAGAGGAGAACTGCCACTCAGCCAAGGAGGAGGAGGAGGACAGCGAAGAGCATGTAGCAGGAGGAGAGGAGGTGGCAGGAGGCCTGCCTGCAAGCCGTGGAGGTGTCACAATTTGGTCCGCCGCTTTCTGCTTGCCATCGTTCACCACCAGGTTCACCCAATGGGCTGTGTAGGTAATGTAGCGGCCCTGCCCGTGCTTGGCAGACCAGCCATCCGTGGTCAGGTGTACCCTTGACCCAACGCTCTTCGCAAGAGATGACACCACTTGCCTCTCAAGTCTCAACTTCACGGTGCAGTTGGGGTATGGCCTTTCTCGAAAAATAAGTGCGGCCTGGCATCTTCCACTGCGGTGTTCCGATGGCCACAAATTTACGGAAGGCCTCAGAGTCCACCAGCCGGTATGGTAACAGCTGGCGAGCTAACAGTTCCGCCACGCCAGCTGTCAGACGCCGGGCAAGGGGGTGACTGGCCAAAAGTGGCTTCTTCCGCTCAAACATTTCCTTCACGGACACCTGACTGCTGCTGTGGGCAGAGGAGCAGGAACCGCTCAAGGGCAGAGGCGGAGTGGAGGAGGGTGCCTGTGAAGGTGCAAAGGAGAAAGCGGCAGAAGCAGATGATGCACCTGAAGGAGGAAGAGGAGAAGGAGGGTGACTTTTCTTTTGTGTGCTGCTGCTGCTTTTGCTCAGGTGGCCATCCTATTGCTGTTTGTGCCTTTTCTCCAGGTGCCTTCGTAAGGCACTTGTCCCTACGTGAGTGTTGGCCTTTCCACGGCTCAATTTTTGTTGGCAGAGCGAACAGATGGCTTTGGTCCGATCTGAAGCACACACATTAAAAAATTTCCACACCGCTGAGCCACCCTGGGATGTGGGCACTATGGGGACCTCAGCAGCTGATGCTGAAGGGCAAGTTGGCTGGCTGTACATAGGTGGCGATACATGGTGCCGGACTCTGCCACCAGCTGTTTCTGACGAAGAGCTGCCCCAGCTTCTTTCAGCAACTTCTCTCCTCCTACTACTCTCTGACTCCCCCTCTGAACTGTCCCCCTCTTCATCTCCTCTATTGGGAACATACAGAGGATCCCTATTACCGTCATCATCGTAGTCATCCTGCCCAGCTTCGCTTGCCTCAGACAAATCCAAACTTGCACCATCAGTAGGTCCTTCATCCTCCTGACACGTTACATCCATAGTGTTGCCGCGTAACTCAGACATATTAGCTGGTGAAAATTCATCTGGCTGTAACAACAATGGCTGTGCATCAGTGATTTCAACACTAAATAATTCTTGCGAAGTGTCAAATGCAGCGGAAGTGGTGCTAGTAGTAGCGCTGGTGGCTGAGCAAGATGAGGCGTTCTGTGTCTGTTAGGCGGTGAGGTACAGATGCTGTTGACCTCCCCACTGCGGTACGGACCACCCAAGCGCAGAGTCTAAGTGACCACGGGTCTTCACCCACGACCCCTTGAGGGGGAAGCAGGACCACAATCCCTGGAGGGGAGAGTGGTTACTTCGCTGCCTAGTGCCCACCAGGTTGCGCTTGAAATGATCCCACAGAGGGTTGGAGAACAGTTGACGTCTCGTTGAGGAGAGCCGGTAACAGATGCTCAGGGTCGTGGACAGGCCGAGTGTCAGGATTAACAGAAGACTGGAAGATAGAGGACAAGCCGAGGTCAGGGCAGGCTGCGAACAACGTAATCAGGAAACAAGCCAAAGGTCAGGACGGGCAGCGATCAGGAGTAGTCAGGAACAAGCCAAGGTCAATACCGGAACAACAATCAGAATAACTCAGGGTACAAGGCACAACGCTGTAAGAACTAACAGCACTGCTCCAAGGGCAGAGCTGTTTAAATAGAGGATTTTGGCGCCTAAAATTACGCCTGCGCATGCGCGTAGCGCACCGTGCGGTGCGCGCATGCGCGCGCACTGCTATGCGCACGCGCGTGACCTCTTGCGCGCACTACGCATGCGCGTGACCTTGCGCGCTGCGCGCGCAACGCCGTGCGCGCCAAACCACCAGAGGAAACAATAAAACTCAGTGCACCCGCGCGCGCGCGCGTAACCACACGCCCGCGGGAACACCGGACAGCGCCAGGACGGTAAGTATGACATTGCCCCCCCCCTACAGGCAACCTCCGGGTGCCTCTTGGAACTGGCTTTTCAGGAAACCTGGAATGGAACATCTTAATTAATCTAGGTGCGTGCACATTACTGGAGGGTTCCCAAGAATTCTCTTCTACTCCAAACCCCTTCCACTTTACCAAATATTGAAGAGAACCACCCCTTCGCCTACAATCCAGAATTCTCTCAACCTCAAATTCTTCATGGCCCTCAAACAGTACAGGAGGCGGGGGGGAAACAGATCGGCCAAACTCATCAGGAACAAACTTCTTGAGGCAAGAGATATGGAAGACAGGATGGACCTTCATGGAACTTGGGAGGGACAGTCTAAAAGTCACAGGATTAACCACTTTCTCGATGGTAAATGGCCCGATGAACTTAGGTCCCAGCTTCTTTGAAGGACAATGGAGATGAAGATTGTTAGTAGAAAGCCAGACTGAGTCCCCTGGAGAGAAATCAGGACTCTTGCTGCGTCTTTTATCCGCCCAGAACTTTGCCTTTTCTTGCGATTTTAACAGGATAGCTTGTAATTTCTTGAAATTTTCCGTTAGCAGTGTAAGTCTATCTTGTACAGTAGGAACAGAGGAATCGGCAAAGGAGTCTGGTAGGTAAGCAGGGTGAAAAGCATAATTGGCAAAAAACGGAGAAGTCCTTGTAGCTGAATGGATAGAATTATTGTAGGCAAACTCTGCGGTAGGAAGAAGTGTGGACCACTCATCTTGAGACACAGAAGAGAAGCAACGCAAGTATTGCTCCAGAGTTTGATTGGTCCTCTCGGTCTGGCCGTTGGTCTGAGGATGATGACCAGACGAGAGGCAGGAGTTAATACCTAACAGTCTGCAAAGTTCCTTCCAGAATTTGGAGGTGAATTGTGATCCTCTGTCAGAGATGATTTCAGAAGGAAGGCCATGAAGACGAACAATCTCCTTTAAGAACACTTGAGCCGTAGCTGCTGCAGAAGGAGTACCTTTCATGGGGAGGAAGTGGGCCATCTTTGTAAAACGATCTATGACCACAAAAATAGTAGTAACCCCTTCAGAGGGAGGGAGTTCAACAATAAAGTCCATAGAAATCTTATCCCACGGACGTTCAGGCACCGGTAAAGGGTTCAGAAGGCCCCAAGGCTTAGATCTGGAAGTCTTTGATCTGGCACACACTGCACAAGATAAGACAAATTGATTACAGTCTTTGGACATCTCCGGCCACCAGAAGTTCCTCTGAAGGAGCGCCAATGTCTTGGTGGTACCAAAGTGGCCAGCCAATTTGCTTTCATGACCGTTTGCCAGAACTGTCAGACGAAGATCAGGGGGAACAAAGACTTTATCTTGAAAAAGGAGAAGACCTTCACGCCAGACAAGGTTAGCTGGAACTTCCTGTGCAGGGATTATAGCGGTGGCTTGTTTGATTTGATTCAGCATATCAGATTGCAACAGCAGAAAATGATTCTTTGAAAGGATGGTATCAGGCTCTGCATGGAGTACAGAATCTTCGTGAAACATGCGGGATAATGCATCCGCCTTAGAGTTCTTAGACCCGGGCCGAAAGGTGAGATGGAAATTAAATCTTGAGAAGAACAGGGCCCAGCGAGCTTGACGAGGCTTCAGTCTTTGAGCAGAACGTAAATACTCTAAGTTCTTGTGGTCGGTGAAAATGATAATTGGATGCACAGCCCCTTCCAACAAGTAGCGCCATTCTTCGAGAGCCGCCTTAATGGCCAGAAGTTCCCTGTCTGCTACGTTGTAGTTTTTTTCAGCGGAGCTCAGCTTTCTGGAAAAAAAAGCTACTGGATGCAGAAGGGCTTTGGGACCAAAGCGTTGGGAGAGAATGGCCCCTACAGCAGTCTCAGAAGCATCCACTTCCACCACGAAGGCTAGTGATGGGTCGGCGTGTTTGAGAATGGAAGCTTAAGTAAACTGAACCTTGAGCCTTTCAAAGGCGGACTGAGCTTCAGGAGTCCATTTAAACGGGGAATTGGTCTTGGTCAGCTGTGTGATGGGCGCTACAATCTTGGAGAAGTTCTTAATGAATCTTCGATAAAAGTTCGCAAATCCAATAAAACGTTGGACTGCCTTTCGATCAGAAGGCACTGGCCAGTCTAAGATTGCAGACACCTTCTTCGGATCCATCTCTACCCCTTCAGATGAGATACGGAAACCCAGGAACTGGATGTTGTCCAACTCAAATTCGCATTTTTCAGGCTTCGCGTACAGTTCGTGGGTGCGTAAACGGGACAGGACTTTTCTAACGTGAGTCCGGTGTTCCTCCAGAGAAGCAGAAAAGATCAGGATGTCGTCCAGATAAACAACTAGAAAGTCATCAATAAAATCACGAAGTACATCGTTGATGAAACGTTGGAAGGTGGCTGGGGCATTGCAGAGGCCGAAGGGCATCACTGTATATTCAAAGTGCCCGAACCGAGACCTGAATGCAGTTTTCCATTCATCGCCTTCACGGATCCTGATCAAATTGTAGGCTCCTCGTAGATCCAATTTAGTGAAAACTTTAGCGGTACGGAGTCTCTGAAATAGATCGGACATCAAGGGTAGAGGATAGCGGTCTTTAATGGTGATTTGATTGAGTGCTCTAAAGTCAATACAAGGCCTGAGGGAACCATCCTTCTTCTCCACGAAGAATATTCCTGCACCTGCGGAGGAGTTAGAAGGTCTGATGAAACCTTTTTCTAGATTTTCCTGGATGTAGTCCTTGAGTGTCTGAGTTTCTGGTTCTGAGAGGGGATAGACTCGACCATAAGGAATAGCGGCTCCCGGCTGAAGATCGATAGGGCAGTCGTATATGCGATGTGGAGGAAGAGTATCCGCCTTCTTCTTATCGAACACGTCCAGGAAATCATGATAAACGGTTGGGATGACGGAGGCTTTTTCAAGGCTGGTGCACAGAAGGCGGCCAGAGTTACTGAGGCAGAAGCGATGGCAGTAAGAAGAGTTCAGAGCCACTTTTCCAGTAGTCCAGTTAATTTCCGGATTGTGACTCTTGAGCCAGGGCATTCCCAAGATTGCAGGATACAGTGGAGAAGGAATCAAGTCAAAGACAAGATATTCTTGATGATTGTCCTTGATAGTTACCAGAAGAGGGAAAGTCTCTAAGGTAATAGGTCCGGAATGAATGGAGGACCCATCAGCAAGTTGCAGGAGGAGTGGTTTTCTCTTTCTACGGGTAGGTAACTGGAGGTCATGAGCAAGCTGGAAGTCAAGGAAGCAGGAACAAGCTCCCGAGTCAATGATGGCCTCAATCCTTAGATTCTCTCCTCTGGACCCCTGTAAGGAAAGAGACAAGGGTACATAAGAGGTGGACGTAGTGGATCTGGGGTTCTCAACAGGACACAAAGAATCAGGCTTACTCAGAGGACGGACTGGGCAATTCTGTCGAAAGTGTCCAGAGGCTCCGCAGTAGAGGCAGAGGTTGGCGGTTCTCCGGTGTTGCCTTTCTTCAGGTGTTAAAGGAGCCCGAGCAAGACCCAGTTGCATGGGCTCAGGATCGTCCATGACGGGAGAGCTAGGGACTGGAGCAGAGGCAGTAGGAACTATAGGAGCCGGAGGAAACCAGGAACCATGAGTTATGCCAGTTCTCTCCTGACGTCTCTCCCTCAGCCGTCTGTCAATCTGAATGGAGAGCTGGATCAGATCCTTTAAGGTGTCGGGAACTCCTACACGGGCAAGCTCATCCTTGATTGCTTCGGACAGACCTAGGCGGAATTGGGACTTGAGCACGGAGTCATTCCAATCAAGATCTCCAGACCAGCGGCGGAACTCCAGAACATAATCCTCCACCGACCTTCGACCTTGGCGAAGAGCGCGTATAGCTGCGTCTGCCGAGGCGCTCTTACTAGGATCATCATATAGCTCGGCCATGGCTTGGAAGAAGGCAGCAGAGTCTTGTAGGCAGACATGACTCTGTTCAACAAGTCTGAGGGCCCAAGCCTGGGGTTCCCCTTGCAGGAGGGAGATGATTGCACCCACACGTACATTCTCATTGGAGTAGGTCCTGGGTAATAGGGAGAAGTGCAGATAACACGCACTCCGAAACAGTCTAAACTTGCTCCTCTCCCCGGTGAAGCGTTCAGGAAGAGGCAGCTTAGGCTCAGGGGCAGGTGCGCCGGTCTCTACTTGTACTGCGGCAGGCAGAGGTACAGGTACAGGAGCCACACGGTTAACTGATGAACCAGATCACAGAGGGCATCAAAAGGTGAGCGCTCTCCAGAGCCGTCCATGTTGGCTGTTAGTTGCTGTTAGGCGGTGAGGTACAGATGCTGTTGACCTCCCCACTGCGGTACGGACCACCCAAGCGCAGAGTCTAAGTGACCACGGGTCTTCACCCACGACCCCTTGAGGGGGAAGCAGGACCACAATCCCTGGAGGGGAGAGTGGTTACTTCGCTGCCTAGTGCCCACCAGGTTGCGCTTGAAATGATCCCACAGAGGGTTGGAGAACAGTTGACGTCTCGTTGAGGAGAGCCGGTAACAGATGCTCAGGGTCGTGGACAGGCCGAGTGTCAGGATTAACAGAAGACTGGAAGATAGAGGACAAGCCGAGGTCAGGGCAGGCTGCGAACAACGTAATCAGGAAACAAGCCAAAGGTCAGGACGGGCAGCGATCAGGAGTAGTCAGGAACAAGCCAAGGTCAATACCGGAACAACAATCAGAATAACTCAGGGTACAAGGCACAACGCTGTAAGAACTAACAGCACTGCTCCAAGGGCAGAGCTGTTTAAATAGAGGATTTTGGCGCCTAAAATTACGCCTGCGCATGCGCGTAGCGCACCGTGCGGTGCGCGCATGCGCGCGCACCGCTATGCGCACGCGCGTGACCTCTTGCACGCACTACGCATGCGCGTGACCTTGCGCGCTGCGCGCGCAACGCCGTGCGCGCCAAACCACCAGAGGAAACAATAAAACTCAGTGCACCCGCGCGCGCGCGCGTAACCACACGCCCGCGGGAACACCGGACAGCGCCAGGACGGTAAGTATGACAGTGTCGCTAAATACTCAACCACGTCCTGACAATCTTGGGAGGTGATGGGACGTGCCTTCTTCCGAGCACTGTACTGTGGGCCAGGTCCATACGAAATTACATTTACACGACCTCGCGCAGACCTGCCGGGTGGCCTTCCTCTGCCTCTGCCACTACCTCTTCCTCTTCCTCTACCTGTTTTGTCCATATTGGGTATGCACGGAGTGGTATATCACACTGCGTGCACTCACGTAGGTAGGTGGGTTCACTTAACTGCACAGGTATGCGCACTGATGCGGTGGGTTCACTGAACAGAACAGGTATACAGTGGCGGGTCCACTGAACAGAACAGGTATACAGTGGCGGGTCCACTGAACAGAACAGGTATACAGTGGCGGGTCCACTGAACAGAACAGGTTCACAGTGGCGGGTCCACTGAACAGAACAGGTATACAGTGGCGGGTCCACTGAACAGAACAGGTATACAGTGGCGGGTTCACAGAACAGGTATGCAGTGGCAGGATCACTGAACACAATAGGTATGCAGTGGCGTGTTCACTAAACAGGTATACAGTGGCGGGTCCACTGAACAGAACAGGTATACAGTGGCGGGTCCACTGAACAGAACAGGTATACAGTGGCGGGTCCACTGAACAGAACAGGTATACAGTGGCGGGTTCACAGAACAGGTATGCAGTGGCAGGTTCACTGAACACAACAGGTATGCAGTGGCGGGTTCACTGAACAGGTATACAGTGGCGGGTCCACTGAACAGAACAGGTATACAGTGGCGGGTCCACTGAACAGAACAGGTATACAGTGGCGGGTCCACTGAACAGAACAGGTATACAGTGGCGGGTTCACAGAACAGGTATACAGTGGCGGGTCCACTGAACAGAACAGGTATACAGTGGCGGGTTCACAGAACAGGTATGCAGTGGCAGGATCACTGAACAGGTATGCAGTGGCAGGATCACTGAACAGGTATGGAGTGGCAGGATCACAGTACAGGTATGCAGTGGGCTGAGGGCTCACTGAACAGAACAGGTATGCAGTGGCAGGATCACTGAACAGGTATGGAGTGGCAGGATCACAGTACAGGTATGCAGTGGGCTGAGGGCTCACTGAACAGAACAGGTATGCAGTGGCAGGATCACTGAACAGGTATGCAGTGGCAGGATCACTGAACAGGTATGCAGTGGCAGGATCACAGTACAGGTATGCAGTGGGCTGAGGGCTCACTGAACAGAACAGGTATGCAGTGGCAGGATCACTGAACAGGTATGGAGTGGCAGGATCACAGTACAGGTATGCAGTGGGCTGAGGGCTCACTGAACAGAATAGGTATGCAGTGGCAGGATCACTGAACAGGTATGCAGTGGCAGGATCACTGAACAGGTATGCAGTGGCAGGATCACAGTACAGGTATGCAGTGGGCTGAGGGCTCACTGAACAGAACAGGTATGCAGCCAGGAAGAAGTTAAGCCTAACTAATCTTTCCCTATATGAGAGACTGCAGCAGCTCGCCCTACTCTCACTAATGCAGGCACACGAGTGGCCGTAATGGCCGCCGCTGCCTGCCTTATATAAGGGGGGTGGGGCTCCAGGGGCTAGTGTAGCCTAATTGGCTACACTGGGCCTGCTGACTGTGATGTAGAGGGTCAAAGTTGACCCTCAGTGCATTATGGGGCGAACCGAACTTCTTCCGCAAAAGGTTCGCGTGCGGTACCCGCACGCGAACCACCTACGTTCGCGCGAACCACGTTCGCCGGCGAACCGTTCGGCCCAACTCTATTAAGGAGATCAGAAGGAATAAGAGGAAAAAATTTTTTTCCAAAAAGACCTTATAGTTTTTGAGAAAATCGATGTTAAAGTTTCAAAGGAAAAATATATACATTTAAAAACCCGCCGACTTTAACGGTTAATAGCAAAGCCTGCTTAAAATTTAGAAACACCAAATTCACAGGGTATATTAAGGGGATCAGTGGGAATAAGAGGAAAATTTTTTTTTTCAAAAAGACCTTATAGTTTTTGAGAAAATCGATTTTTAAGTTTCAAGGGCGAAAATGTCTTTTAAATGCAGAAAATGACAGTTTTTTTTGCACAGGTAACAATAGTGTTTTATTTTCATAGATTCCCCCAAGTGGGAAGAGTTTTACTTACTTCCCTCCCGCTGTCCACCCCGCCTCTCCCACATGTCACCCACATGTCACCCACATGTGGGTGACATGTGGGTGACAGATGTGGGCGGGGCTGACAGCGGGAGGCGGCGGGGACTTAGCGTCCCGCACGGACCCGACAGAGCTCTGAGCTATATAGCTCAGAGCTCTCTTAGCATCTTTGTATTTGGGCTCCAAGGAGCCCCATTGGTCCTTAGCAGACCAATGGGGTTCCTTCTGATTTAAAGGAACCCCATTGGTCTGCTAAGGACCAATGGGGCTCCTTGGAGCCCAAATACAAAGATGCTTAGAGAGCTCTGAGCTATATAGCTCAGAGCTCTGTCGGGTGCGTGCGGGTGCGGCGGTGGCGGCGAGTGACGTCGGGTGCGGTGGTGTTACAAAGTAACAAAGTTGTTACATTGTAATAACTTTGTTACATTGTAACTGATTAGTATATTTCCGAGGATATTGCGTGGGAACTGGCTTTTAAAGGGACAGGTAAGTATTAATGGTTAATTAAGAATATTAAAGGACTTTTTTCGTGGTTATGTTTTTTGTTCAATTAAAATACTTTTTCTATGTGTTTGTGTGTTTATTTACTTTTAACTCTTAAAGGAAATGGGTAAGGGGTACTACAAGTACCTCTATACTCATTTCTCCTGGGAGGGGGGTGGGCATCTGGGGGACCCCTTTTTAAAGGGGACTCCCAGATGCCACCATGAACCCCTCCCCAGGAAATCGCGGCCTCCACCTCCACCGCCCATCGGAGGTGGAGAAGAGCCCCTTGTCCTTGGATTGGACAAGGGCTCGGAGGGGGAGGGGAAAGCTTGGCTGCCCCTCCCCTTCCGAGACCCCCCAATCCATGGACCATGCGGGCTGGTATAGTCAGGGTGCGGAGCCCCACGCGGCCGGTGCTCCGCATTCTGGCTATCCCAGTCTGCATGGGGGACAAGGGGTTAAAGAGGTCTGGGAGGGGGGACCCCACGTCGTTTTTTTTTTATATTTCCCACACTCAGAACGAAGTAAGTAAAACTCTTCCCACTTGGGGGAATCTATGAAAATAAAACACTATTGTTACCTGTGCAAAAAAAACTGTCATTTTCTGCATTTAAAAGACATTTTCGCCCTTGAAACTTAAAAATCGATTTTCTCAAAAACTATAAGGTCTTTTTGAAAAAAAATTTTTTCCTCTTATTCCCACTGATCCCCTTAATATACCCTGTGAATTTGGTGTTTCTAAATTTTAAGCAGGCTTTGCTATTAACCGTTAAAGTCGGCGGGTTTTTAAATGTATATATTTTTCCTTTGAAACTTTAACATCGATTTTCTCAAAAACTATAAGGTCTTTTTGAAAAAAAAATTTTCCTCTTATTCCTTCTGATCTCCTTAATATATTCTCCAAATTTGAGGCTCTTAGCACTTAAGGGGGCTTTGCTATTAACCCTTAAAGTCGGCGGCTACCTAACATTGACCCATGCGTCAACTTTTCCGCTTGGCAGCATGACTTTACGCATTAATTGCCAGTAGGAATTTACGCGTAAGCCTATAACGTAACAACCGGAAATACGGTATTCTTACGCGTAATTGCGTAAGGGCAATGCGTAATTACAGACATGTACCGAAATTGAATGTCTATGCCGTAAGCGTAATTTCGTAATGCGTAATAGCGTAAAATTACGCGTAATGATCCGTAAGCGTAGCTTTTTCCATTACGACCAGCACTGGCTATGGGAGCAGCCATCTTAGCTGGCAGTCCAGGACTCAAAATGGCGGCAGTGGAGAGGGCCCGCCCCCAAGAGTCATGGCCCCCACACGTCATGGCAGGGGGGAGGAGGGGCTGGGGGATCCACGTCACGTCAGGCTGTGCTCGCGGCTCCGGGCAGAACAGCTGAAAGGGAGGGGGGTAGAAATACAGAGACATGCTACTGTGTGTCTCGGTTCTCGAAGTATTTCCCCAGAGTTTTTCCCTGAGTCCATGGAAAGGAATGCCAGGATACATGCACCAAGCTATTACTGTAAGATTAGCAGGAGCACGGATAGGAAGTGTGTCCCAGCTAGGTGCAGGGACACACGTAGCAGTGCAGGTCAGGAAAGTGTCTGTACTGAGTTGCTTACGGGATTATTCCTGTAAGTGGGGCACCTTAATGGGTGGTGCAGCATGAGTTCCCAATAGAGTATAGGGGGGGACAGTGCATCAGGGGGGTGCCGGAGTTGGAAAAAAGGGAGTTAACCAATCCGGGTTTCCGTCGCCGCTGCTGCAGAGCGGTAACATTTTTTTCTGTTTTTTGTCGTGGACAGGGCCAGAGCTTGACTAAGAGGTCTATGCTGGGCTGGGGCTGTTTTTTTGTGCGTTTTTTTTCGTCCACTGATTGGTCAAATATGTTTTTTTCCAGCTCCTATCAATTGTAGCACAAAGAACAAGAACTGACAGCAGTTCATGGGGCAATTATACAAATGAAATAATTGCCATGTACAGAGTGACAGTGTATCAGTACGGTGTTTGCCATGTGACTACCTACCACATGGGCAGTCAGGGATCTGCATACAGGCATGTGACGCTGGTATGCTTAGCCCTGCACCCTGGGTAGTTTAAGTGTTAAATGCTCCTTCCTACAGGGAGGCAGCCATTTTTTTTTGCAGTTTAGATAGTGGCACGGCAAACATTGATCAGAGGGTATAACACACAGAACCTCTAGCAGAGCTGGTATCGCGATGAAGTTCTAGATAAGTTAATGCGAAAATGAGTAAGAGCATTGCAGGCTCACCTGCAAAGCAGCAACAGGTGTGGCATCCGTAATCTGTGCATGCGACAGCCGCGCATGGACAGATAGGGGGGGATGTGGAGTGAGCTGCAATGAGGTGAGAGCTTCCAGAGGTGAAGTCCGCGGGAGCATATTTTAAACAGGTAAGTACTGAGGATAGTACTGAGGTAGGGGGGTGAAGTTTAACTCCAATCTACCAATAAGAGTAAACAGAGTTCATGAGAACCATAAAGCAACGAGATCAATTACGATATATATTGATCAATTTAAAGTGTACAGAGTACAAGCCGCAGGGCAAATCCCAAATCATTAATAAGAATTGATTTGTTTGTATTTTGATTTCAGGAGTTGGGCAATATGGAATCGAGACAGCTGCAGTGCTGGCAGCAAAGATGGAGATGTCAGTCGGATAAGCGAAAGGTTCCAGATGCCAATCTAAGTTTGGAGAAACACGAGATTCCTGAAATTGGAAAGAGACTAAAACACGAGATTCCTGAAATTGGAAAGAGACTAAAAACCGAGGTTCCTGAGATTGGAAAACGTCTAAAAAAACTGACTGAGCAAAGCATAGTGCAAATTGCTAATGTTTTTCTTTCCCAAGGTGGTGCTTTTATAATGAAGAGTACCGTGCTGATGGTGATCCTAGGTTGCCATTCCGTCCTAGGAGAACTAAGAGAGGACATTCTCATGTATAATAAGGGGTTAATGAGAATGCAAGGCCCAAGCATGTTAATGTTGGGTGACAAAGGTACTAATCCTTTCACACCTCCCTCCGCTTGGCACAGATGGACCATGCAGGGACGGAGGAAAAGAGCACTTGTGAAAAGAGCACGTAAAGGCTGGAAAGCCGAGGGTTGGTGCTTCTCGAAACACGAAGTAAAAATCGAGATCAAGCCACATTTCCAGGTGACAAAGAGGGTGGGGAGAGCGATCCCGGGGGAGGGAAAGCCAACACAGGGAACCCCATCCACACTACACGGGTCACAATAGGGGACGATATTACACAGTCCATATGCAGCCGCTTATCCTCATGCTAGTCGGGTAAGTGAAGAGGTACTCTTAATTGAAAGATTGCAGAGAGTACAGTCTTCCCGACCTCAGGTACATATTGTGCCTCAGGACGTAAGGGGGGAAGAGGTCCAATCAGGACAGTTGGGGGCATATTTTGTCAGGGAGAAGCTTAAAGATCCTGTCCAACTGAGATTGGACAAGGGGAGGTATATCGATTTTTCTGGAGAAGGATCTTTTGCATGGCAGATTCGAGATGTTTGGGTGAACAAAGGGAAACGGTGCAACATTCCTTTAGGCACTGCCACTTCCTTAGTTCCCACCTCAACCCGTGTCTCACACCAGGACCTGAGAGGTCAACCTTTTTTGGTGCTAGACGGGGAGGTGAAGCAAGTAGAGTTGTCCTCATGCGGGCAATTCTTGCAGAAGTACCTGCGTTGGCCGGGGCAAGTCAAATTTAGTGAAGAAGCCTGCAGGCTCAATAACGCAGAATGCGAGGCTACTATTCAAAAGATCCACCCTGAAGCCCAATCGATAGTTCCGGTGGCTGAAGGAAAGGTTTGGTTTTTTAACATAAGGTCTAATGATACATTCAAGGTATATTCTCATAATTGTTCCGATAAGGGGGAGTTTCCAAGGGGAACATATTGGGTGAGCGGAGATCCCATATGGATCCAGTCATCCAGGTTGGATGACGTTATTTCTCAAAGTGTTAAGAGAACTCTAAAGTACAAAGTTTCACGGGTAGTTCCCATCCTGAAAGAGAACATGACATGGGACGATGGGGAACAGGGTTTGATCCAAGACGACCACATTTTGTTACAAAGGTTAAACAAACAGTACACTAAGTTAGAGGTAAGATTTCACCATGATACAGGTGATCTTAACGAGGTAGAACACAAAAATGAGCAGGTGAGTGCCAGTCTGACCTGGTGGACAAAGGTTCCGGTGATGTTCCAGGGACACTCGGACTGGGCCTCTGCAGTTCCAAAGTTCTTTCTACACCCACTGGTCGTCTGGATGGGGATGACAACGTTAGGCATCATTATCCAGGTGAGGTTGCGTGTTAAAATTACGTAAAACAAATTAACCTGGTCCAGAGATTGGTGCCTCATAAACAATCTCCTGAACCGATATTTTCAAATTAAGGGATATACAGGGTTACGGGTATAGGTTTAGTAGTACCGGTGATGGAGTTGATTGTATAAAGGCGTTCTTTTAGAAGGCACCTGGCACTGCTCCATTGAGTAACAAACACACAAGTTTCACTTTTCTGTGGTCATGCAAGTTTGTGAGTGATACGTAAGTGACGCAAATGCTGAGCATGTGGTATAGAGGGACTTAGAAGTAGGGCCTCCCCAGAGAGCCTGGTTACAGGAAGACCAAGAGGTCTTGCTCTCTCTCTTCCAGGGGTAACCGCCTAGAGCAGAGAAGTTGTGTGAGCACGAACATCGAAAAGTGAAACATAAAGGAAAGAAACCAGGTACGGTTAGGTTCAGAAGTGGGGATCTGCGGATCAAGCCTTTTTAGGGGGGATTGTTATAACTTAAGTAGGCCTCAGTTATTTGGACTGAGTTAGTCAAAAAGGCTTGGAGTGCAGATCGGCCCTTTAAGGGGATTTTCTCTGAGAGAGAAAATCTGCAGTTCTGTCAGCAGCAGAACTAGAACATACCAAGAAGCTGTTCTAGTACAAGGCCGCCGGTCTCCCTGACCTGCGCATGTACCGCCACTAGAACAATAAACATCAGCCATGTTATGTAAATATCCACATTCCTGCATATAGGTCAGAAGCCTCATTAATTATTAATCAAGTAGGTGTGTATGATGACACCACGATTGGGTCCACCAATTGTCTGATCTAGGGGGTGGCGAAGATGATGTCATATTTAACTCTTTCCTAGTCAGTATTAAAGGCTGAGGGAGCTATGGGAGCTCATTCTGCTCTTTACTTTCGCAATAGCTCGCAAGGCTGACTGGGACCTCTAAGTATGTGCTTCCTTTCTGTAATCTGATATAATGTATGCTGTACATAGGTAGTCTAGATGTAACATAGAGTAGATACAAAAAGACCTGGATACCTTCAGCAGGAAGGTACTCACGCAGCTGTAACGCAGCATGGAAGTCTGCTTTGCCAGGAGATGATAAACTGTATCTATCTGTATTTCTGTTACTTGAATAAATAACATAAACATTGAAGAAGCCTGAGGAAGTCTATCTCCTACTTGCTGTGTGGAAAGTCAAGTGATCTCACAGTCTGTGAGACGTAACAGTAAGAAGTTACTGGTGTCGAAGCAAGGTGATATAGAAGCAGGTTCTAACACCACCAACACTTCTAGCTGGAGCTAGCCTAGCATGTACAATTTATGCTCAGTCCAAAAGAAAAATAACATTTATATCATGCTTTTCTCCTGGCAGACTCAAAGCACCAGAGCTGAGAATTGAACCCAGGTATCAGTGTATGGTAGGTAACAAACATATCCATTATACCACCAACACTTCTAGCTGGAGCTAGCCTAGCATGTACAATTTATGCTCAGTCCAAAAGAAAAATAATATTTATATCATGCTTTTCTCCTGGCAGACTCAAAGCACCAGAGCTGGGGATTGAACCCAGGTATCAGTGTAGGGTAGGTTACTAACATATCCATTATACCACCAACACAGCTAGCTGGAGCTAGCTGGAGCTAGCATGTACAATTTATGCTCAGTCCAAAAGAAAAATAACATTTATATCATGCTTTTCTCCTGGCAGACTCAAAGCACCAGAGCTGAGAAATACTGGAATTTCCTGGGAGATGAGACCCTCCTCCCTCCTATGGATAGAAGGGGAGGAGGGTGGAGGGCCAGGTATTAGAACACTTGAAACATGTTTTCTAACATTATTACAGCCAATAGAAATTTTCGAAAAAGTTTGCATCCCCATTGAAGTCTATTGCGGTTCGCGAACTTTTTCGCGAACCAAACTTTCCGTGGAGGTTCGCGAACAGGGTTCGCGAACCGAAAATCGGAGGTTCGCGACATCTCTAGTCCTTACTGTCACAGAGCCCCTGGTGGCCAGACCGCAAATTGCCTTCCAATCGGTTTCAGCATACAGACCATGCAAGCTGTGGTCGCGATCAGTGGGCAGAAACTGACAGAATTTGGGCAGCAGCCCAACCAGAAGGGAGCCTGGGCTGTGAGGTACGGTAATTACAACTTACACACTATTTCAGGGTATAACTGCCACCACTTCTGCTTTCCTGGGCCAGAAGCACCCACTGACTAGCTATTTCTAGACCTGCAAAAAAAACGGTTAAACACACTCTATTCTGTCTAGCTAGCAACGAAAGTAGCGTCTCCTCAGAAGTCTGGGTTCAGTTTCTGTGTATAGCTGAATAATAGGGTAGCTGAATAAACAAAGGACGTTTGAAAGTCGTTTATTAAATTTGCAATATGAATAATTAATATATACAGAATATTATTAAAATCAACAATTATTGAGACATGAGATAACACAGTATGAAAATAAAAGGGAGAAAACATGGATACTTAAAGTTCATGGAGAGATGTCATTCTGGGAAAATCTGAGCACATGGAAAATGGGCTTTGTTTCAGTCCAGGAGCAAAGTTCAGACAAGATGGCCGCCGCTTGTTCCTCAAAGTGGCAGCAGCTCTCATGAAGGTAGAAAATGGAGGAATGAGGTCTGCCTGCTGGCCAGGTGCTTTTGATGAAGCTGGCTCGGGGGGGTGGCAATGCCCGCCCCTCTGAATTACCCACCAATGACAGTTAATTCCCTCTGAGAGATTTTAGGTTTAAACTTATAAAATACCGTAACTCATAAACGATACATGTCATATTTAGGTGGATAACAGATTCATACTTGTCGGAAAATACAGATTAATATGATATCAGACGTGACTTGGGTAAATTCTCAGGTTCCTGAGAAGATTCATACCGCAATAACTGGACGAGATATTGCCATGAATTTTATATCCACACGTTGGGCAGACTTTAACGAATAAGACTATATGAATTTCATAGCTGTGCAATATACGGTTTTCGTATACCGACAGGAAATCATAACACACATGCATTCAGATCTGCCCTTCATCGGTGCCATGAAGTCTGTGGGAAAGTAGGTTTTGAATGGGCCTCCTGCTGTGAGGGAAGCCTTTCTCTGAATAGAGTCACCATTTGGTGACTAGGGACATCTCCCTGAGGTAATTAAAAGTGAGCATTCTCCTTGGACATAAGCATTGTCCAAGCTAATTAACACCTTCCTCCAGCCTTTTACATGAATTCCCTCAGCTAAGACCAAACCTCCCAGCTGCTCCTAGAGCAGGGGGAGATTACATATCACATCTCGGTTTAACGATTTGTGTCACAAACCGCCTGCAATTGCATCTTGGCCGACTGGGCGTCGCCTGGCATCACACTTACATCCATGCAGGTCTCTGCCCCTTATACCTACAATCAGAACAGGTGACCATGTAAGTTTCTAGTGTTCGTGAAATAAAGGCGAATGGAAATTTTGCACCCACTAAAGGGCGATTGTAAAATATCAGTATTAAATACCAATATTTTACTATGGCCAAACCTAACCCTACTCGCACACAGATCCTTCCCCCAACCGCCTAACCCTTAAACCTCCCAACCCACACAAATTACCTACCTAATGCCTAACCCTTAACCCCCCTGCACACACTACCTACTTAATGCCTAAACCTAACCACCCCACACACACACACTACCTACCTTATAACTAAACCTTAACTCTCCCCCGCATACATTACCTACCTAATGCCTAAACTCCCCCCCCCCCCTCCCGCGCACACTACCTACCTAATGCCCTAAATCTACCCCCCCCCCATGCACACACTGTACCTATCTAATGCCTAAACCTACCCCCCGCCCTCCTGGAACACACTACCTACCTAATGCCTACACCTAAACTCTTCCCCTCATGCACACTACCTACCTAATGCCTTAACCTAAACTCTTCCCCCATACACACTACCTACCTAATGCCTAAACCTAAGCTCCCGCTTCCCCCACACTACCACATCCTTGAAGAGAAAAAAAATCTGCATATTCTCAGATGCTGCTATAGGGGATTAAAAATATCAGCATGTGGGTACCTGCAGTGCCCGATATATAGCAGGCTCTACCAGGCGCAAACATTTCTGCTCTGTAGCCCAAATACCAATATTTAACATCCGTACCTATCGCAGCACCTAGATAGTCCACTTGCCGCATGCACCCTTTTTTACTTTTTTTAAGTTTCTGTGCTGCCTATTATTAATTACATTTGGACATTTATTAATAAAATGGGATTTAAAGCAAACTTGAGATGGTGAGAGCAAGTAAGATTTAGACATTTACCTAAGGAGTGGGAAGCCTGTGGATGATTAAGAGGCTTCCCCGATACTCTCTGAGTCTACCGTTCCTATACAGGACCCTACCCTACTGATCTTCTGGCTGTATATGCATAAGTAAGGTCTGTGCATGCCAAGTAGAATGAGGCTGCTTGTGCACAGATATTTTATTCCATGCAGGGATGAACAGAAACTACACCAGTGCGAATTTACGCATCGTAGTTCACATCTACGCATCGTAGTTCGTAGGCAAAGTTTCAAAACTACGCTTACGAATTTACGCATATCGAAGTACCGCTACGCATAGCTTACGTCCACTACGTGTAGTTACATTGCGTAGTGAAATACGAATGCGTTACTCGCGTCTATTTTCCCACGTACGATTCTATGCTTATAAAAATTACGCATTGGAAAGGGGAATGTACGCATAGAAGAGTTCCCGTTATAAGCATTTACAGAGGAATTAATGGGGAATTTTTTCCGCGTAAGGGCATAAGCATCCGCATACACTACGCTTCGTGCTGCGCGTAATTGCGTATTTTAACGCGTAGTCTACGAAATGCATACGAAGTGAATATTTCTTTTCAAAGCCGTAGTTTGGCGAAGAGTAATTGCGTAAAACTACTTGTAGTTCCAGTGTAGCGAAGTTGGCTGACTACGACCATCCCTGATTCCATGCATGAGCTTAAACTTTTCTCGAACATGCTCAGCCCAGATGTGCTCTTTGGAATAGGTTTAGAGGGACTCAGTGCTGGAACAATAAGAGGATCTGTGAAGCCTATAGACTATCCGGAGGCTTCCCACCACTGAGATGAGTACCTGCTTTTATCTGTTATGTTTGCTTTAGGTACACTTTAATATGAAAATAATTTACAATGGTATTTTTTTTAAGGCAGGTTGAAGCATTTGGCCCGAAAACTTGGTTTTATTTCTCAATGTCCGTTTAAGTGCTTCCTTGAATGTTTTGTTCCTGAAGCTATATATAAAAGGATTCAGAAGTGGTGTGACTATGCAGTTTAGCAATGAAACAATTTTGGTAGAATCCACCTTGGAATTTTTGGAGGGGCGGACACACATGAAAATACAGCTGCCATAAACAATGAAGACTACAGTGAGGTGGGACGCACAGGTGGAGAAGGTTCTTTTTCGTCCCTCAGCTGATGATATTTTTGCAATAGCAGAGATAATACAGCCATAGGAGACTAAGGAGAAGAACAGTGATCCCAAGACTAAAGAAGATGCCAATGCAAAGTCTAACATCCCGATAACATGTGTGTCGCCACATGCCAGTTTCAGCAGAGGTTCCACATCACAGAAGTAATGATTGATAACATTTGAGCCACAAAATGGCAATCTATACGTAAGGACAGTTTGAACAATTGTGTCCATAAATCCACCTAGCCAAGCACAACCAATCAGCTTCAGGCAATTCTTTGGTCTCATGATAATGCTATAGCGTAAAGGATGGCAAATAGCCACATAACGATCAAAAGACATTGTAGCCAGAAGTAGGAACTCAGTGGTTCCCAGCAGAAAGTAGATATACGACTGAGCAAGGCACCCATGGAAAGATATTCTCTTGTTCCCACTGATTAGATTAAAGAGCACTTTAGGGACAATGGCTGATGTAAAAGTAATATCAAGGAAGGCCAGATTGCTAAGAAAGAAGTACATCGGTGTATGAAGTTGAGCATCAGTCAAGCTTAATATGATTATTGTGGTATTAAGTACTAAAGTAACCACATAGCAAATGGAAAGGGACACAAATAACAAGACCTGAAGCTCATAAGAACCTGGTATTCCAAGGAGAATGAATTCTGTCACTAATGAAACATTTCCTCCATTCCACATTGTACACAAGTCTAAGGAAACATAAAACATGTTAAATGTAATTAGAATGATTTTAATTTCATTTTTTTTTGCATTTTATGTATGTTTTTATTAAATTAAATGCTAATTTACAGATAAACCTTTGGCAGCAGGTACATGGCAATTTGCACTTGGCACGTGGCACTTTGCACGTGGCACTTTGCACTTGGCACGTGGCACTTTGTGCGTGCCACGTGACACGTACCACATGCCAAGTGCCACGTGCCAAGTGTCATGTGCCAAGTGCCACGTGCCAAGTGCCACGTTACACGTGCCAAGTGCCACGTGCCGAGTGACAGTCAGACAGCAGAGGAGAAGACACTAACTGCTACACTGGCACTGCTCAGCAGCACAGAAGTTCTGTAGTAAGCTAACACAGTAGTACTAATACTCTAACTACTACTATCACTGACTGCAGTACTACAGTACTAACTACACAATAACACAGTAATCCTATTCCCTCATCCCTAACCTAACCTATACTGTAGCTAGCTAAGGCTAATAGCTATCCAGCAGGCAGCAGCTGGCCTGGTCTGTGCATAGCACACACACAGACACATAACATCTGCAGCACACACTCTGACTGTCACACAATGAAATCAAGCTAATTAACAATACAACAATAGTGTAGTGATAGTGAAGGGGTTAATCACTGAACAGCTTTAGGTTTATCACTGTGTGCAGCACTTGCTAGGCCAGCAGCACTGAAGCATGTCTCTCAGTGAACATTCACAAGCAAGGTCGATATTTCTCATCATGGCAGCCCTCCTTATTATACAGGGGGGCCTGGCCAGGGTTCCTTTCTGTGATTGGGTTCCAGGGCTTAGGCTGGGAGCCCTCTGATTGGCTCAATGAGGTCAGGTGGGGCTGGCCAGGGTTCCCTTCTGTGATTGGTTGCTCAGGCTTCTGCTGGGAGCCCTCTGGTTGGCTCAATGACGTCAGGGTCGTCATCTCCTTACTTACAGTATCTCAATAGTCGGATTTCTGCGGATATCCGGATTTCCTGCCAACTATCTGCAGATAGCTATCCGGATTTCGGCCCAGGTATCCGGAATCCAAATCCGGTCAGATAGCTGAAAAAGTTCGGATTATCTGGGTAACCCGGATATCCGAAATCTTGCTGAGCAGCACTGAATATAACATTGTGTATATGATCAGGACTGGTTTAAGCAGCATGGGGTCCCCAGGGCCAATGGGGTCCCCAGTTGCTTTTGGGCACTTCAGCCAGAAAATGGGTGTGGCAATGCACAGGAATGTGGGTGTGGTCATGGATGGAGCCACATTTACATGAACTTAACAGCAGTCTAATTAGGCCTGCCCTGCAAAATGTTGGATGAAGTCTTGTAACCCCTTTCAGGGGACAAAGTGTTTTTATTATTTTGCTGACATGCGTATTAACCACTTGAGGACCACAGTGATTAACCCCCCTAAAGACCAGGCCTTTTTTGTGAAAATGGCCACTGCAGCTTTAACCTCCCTGGCGGTAAGCCCGTGCTGAGCACGGGCTATGCCGCGCAGGGGGATTTCTCAGGCCCTGCTGGGCCGATTTTGATATTTTTTTTTGCAGCACACAGCTAGAACTTTGCTAGCTGCGTGTGCCCTCTGATCGCCGCCGCTCCGCACCGATTACGCGGTGCTCCCCCCAGACCTTGTGCGCTGCCTGGCCAATCAGTGCCAGGCAGCGCTGAGGGGTAGATCGGGTCTCCCAATGACGTCACGACGTCGATGACGTCGGTGACGTCATGCCGCCCGTCGGCATGGCGACGGGGGAAGCCCAGGGGCTGGGGGGATGCCGCTGAGCAGCGGCTATCATGTAGCGAGACTTTGTCTCGCTACATGAAAAAATAAAAAAATTAATTAAAAAAAAGACTTTGCTGCCCCCTGGCGGATTTTTAATAAACCGCCAGGAGGGTTAAGGCCAAGCTGCAGGGTCACACAACACAGCACATGAGTGATTCCCCCCCCCCCTTTTTTTCCCCCACCAACAGAGCTCTCTGTTGGTGAGGTCTGCTCGCCCCCAAGATGTTAGTTTTTTTAAAATAATTATATATTTGTTTATTTTTTTAAATTATTTTTTTACATTTTTAAAATAATTTTACGTTCCCCCCTCAACCTATCACTGGCGATCGCTCCTGTGTGTCCCATTGGGACAGCAAAATCACACGGCTGTCCCCAGTACAGCGCTGCTGCTGATCGCAGTGCTGTACATGCTAATTAGATGGCCATTTAATAGTCTCCCTAGAGACTGAAGGCGGGGTGGAGCTCGGCCCCCCAAGCAGGAGATGCACGCGCAGCCTGCGCATGATCTCCTGCAGTAGCCGGCCCCAGGACTTGACACCAATTGCCGTTAGACGGTCCTGGGGCTGCCGCCGCGTTTACGTCCATTGGCGTGATGTGGTCGTTAGGTAGTTAATGTCCTGGTTAGCAGCAAGAATTACACATGCTGCTGACACAGGACTTGGCCAACAGGCAGATCCAAATAGGCGCATAAAAGACAGACTCGCGACGGTCGCATAGCAACCAGATACACAGAGTGGGGAAATTTCTAGAGGGAGCGTGAGCGAAAGCGCGAGCATGAGTGGCAGCGCGGGGGGAACAGCGCGCAACAGGAGCATAGGGGAGCTGGTTCTAACTAGTTCTCTTCATAGTAACTGCGCAGTTTAATTGGACATTATAACACTGTTAATGTGTGAGGAAGCGTGGAAGAGCCGCCGCCATGAGCCAGCGGTCGGCGGCTCTTCCCGCGTGCAGTGCCCGCTCACACGGGGAGGCAGCCGCCTCCTCCCAGCGTGAGGCGGCTGTCCCCGTGGAGAGGCGGACGGAACGCGAAGAAGCCGCCGCGTTAGACGCGGCGGCTGGTGCACATCTCTCCGCTGCACCACAGAGCAGGGCTGGGACTCGTAGTCCCTCAATGTTTAGAGTGACGCGCGCGCGCGCACTCAAGGAAGATTTATGATAGTCTGAGGGGAGTCAGCTGACCAGGCTGGTCAGCTGACCCTGATTCCGCTCCCCATTGGTCCAGCAATCAGGGAGGTGCTGGGGGTCACGATTGAGTATATATACTGCCGGCAGTTCACTTCTCTGGTGTCTGGCGTTGCGTTCACATACGTGGGAGCACCCAGATCCGTTAGTCAGATCCGTTAGTGTGCCGGGACCAGCTGGAGCTGTAATCCTACACTAAAGCTAGATTTGTTGATAGCTTAAAGTACTAGTTTGATTGTGATTATTTGTTATGACTTCTTGCCTGCCTTGACTACTCTTCTGAACTTTGATCTTGTACCTCGTTATTTCTGATACACCGTTGCCGAACCCCGGCTCGCTCCTAGACTCTGTTTCTGCCTCCTGATTCTGTACCCCGATATATCTGATACCCCGTTGCCGAACCCTGCCTGTACTTTGACTCCGCCTCTGCCTCTCGATCTTGTACTTTATCTGTCTGTGTGTGTACGACCTGGCTTGTCCGACCTCGAGAACCGACCTCATCATTGGAGGAGGTTCTTCGTTCTGTTGGTAACCCTTCCGCCTGAGGGTGACTTTCAGAAGATACTTCCTGCTTGCAGTCTGACTCCTCCCGTCTTGGAGAGCTCAGGGTTGCGGAAGTAATCTGTACAGTACGTCTTACTGTACTGAGGCCTAGTCCTCTAAGTGTTACTGTTACACCTAAACACTACACTCTACTCCGGTGAACAGAGGTTAGCTGGTATATTGGATTATCGGTGATACTGCAGATCACATATAATCTGGTATACGTCTGTATTCCCCGTGACGCTGCAGGTCACCGGTAATCAGATCTCTCTGTGCTTCACCGAGCGTTACAGAACGCCAGACCAAAAATACTGATGGAACGCACTGATCCTCTGACTGCGCTTGCCACTTCGGTGGATAGCATTCATCAAGCATTAGGCCAGCACAAAGCCTTAATTGATGCTTTATCAGGCTCTGTGAGAACCCTCCAGACATCAGTTGATTCAGTGCGATCCCCTCCTAGTGACGACATCCGCATGCCTGTCCCTGATAAATTTTCCGGCCACAAGTCTGACTTCCGGAATTTCAGGAGTAGAGTGTTGTCATATTTTGAATTAAGGCCCCGATCCTCGGGGACTGAGACCCAACGGGTCATTTTCATTAAAACTTTGTTGACTGGAGACTCCCAGTCGTGGGCTTACAACCTGCCCACTACCGATATTGCTTTGACCTCAGTGGAGGAATTTTTTAAGGCCATGGCCATAATCTACGACGACCCTGACCTTGCCGCATCCTCAGAGCGGAAGCTCAAACTCTTACGGCAAGGCAGAGGGTCAGTCGAGGATTATGCGGCAGAGTTCCGTAGGTGGTCAGTCACCTCAAGATTTGATAATTTTGCCCTCATGGACTACTTCCTGTCTGGGTTGTCGGAAGAGGTTTCCGATCTAATGTTGACGGTACCCGAGCCCAAGACAGTTGATGAGGCCATATCATCGGCCATTCGAGTGGACCGCAGGTTGCGCCATCAGAGGCAGGCTAGAGGCAGTCACCGTGTCAGGGTGACATCGTACGCGGCACCGTCCGCTACACCTCTAGTAACACCTTCTCCGCCTGTCTCACCCTCCCCGGCTTTACCGCCGCCCGAACCAATGCAGATTGGTCGGTCGAGACTGACCCAGGTGGAGCGAAGGCGGAGAATGACAGAACAGCTGTGCCTGTACTGTGCAGCAGCAGGGCATAGGGTACGAAACTGCCCTAACAGGTCGGGAAACGAGTTTGCCTAGGAGTAGTGGGGGGTGACACCCTAGGTACACAAATTGCACCCCTTAAGGAAAAGAAATTTTTGCTCCCTTGTACGGTTACATGGGAAAATAAGTCTATGGCCACTGAGGCATTTATTGACTCAGGCTCAGCGGCCAATTTTATGAATTTTGAGTTCGCACAAGAGTTGGGTATTCCCCTCACTCCTGTGAGTCCCCCCATTCAGGTCACGGCAGTAGACGATTCCCCGCTACAACGGAATCATGCACTGTCTCAGACTCCGGAGGTGAAGGTCACCATCGGGGTACTACATGGGGAACAATTATCATTTTTTGGATTGCACATGTCAACCTCCACTATCATCCTAGGCATGCCATGGTTGCAACTCCACTCACCTCAAATAGACTGGGCCACAGGTCAGCTAACCACTTGGTCACCTCGTTGTTTTCAACAGTGTTTGGGAAAATTGACCCTGGGACAAACCAAAGTTCAGGTAGAAGGGGTACCCGACCAGTACTCCGAGTATTCCGACGTGTTCTGTCCCAAAGCAGCAGACAAGTTGCCCCCACATCGCCCTTTCGATTGTCCCATTGACCTCCGTTCGGGATGTGTACCTCCCCGGGGTCATTTGTACAATCTGTCGGGACCCGAAAAGGTAGCCATGCAGGATTATATCCGTGAAAACTTGGCCAAAGGTTTCATTCGGCCGTCCCGGTCACCTGCTGGAGCTGGTTTCTTTTTTGTTAAGAAAAAAGACGGAGGCCTGCGACCCTGCATCGATTATCGCGGCCTTAACAAGATTACAGTCAAAAATCGCTATCCCTTGCCACTGATAGACGATTTATTCACACAAATTACAGACGCTAAAATCTTTTCTAAATTAGATTTGCGGGGCGCGTATAACCTGATACGCATAAGAAAGGGCGATGAGTGGAAGACGGCCTTTAATACACCAGACGGGCATTATGAGTACCTGGTGATGCCCTTCGGGCTGTGTAATGCCCCGGCCGTCTTTCAGGAACTCATTAACGAGGTATTCAGAGAGGTGTTGGGGAAGTTTGTTTTGGTCTATCTTGATGATATTCTCATCTTCTCCAACAACCTCTCTGAACATAGAGACCATGTGAGGTTTGTTTTGAATCTGTTAAGGCAGAACTCTTTATATGCAAAACTTGAAAAATGCATCTTTGAAGTAACATCTGTCGCCTTCTTGGGGTATATAATTTCCACCACAGGCCTGTCGATGGATCCTGCCAAGGTCTCGGCTGTGCTGGAGTGGCCACAGCCGGTGGGGTTGAAATCTCTTCAGCGCTTTCTTGGCTTTGCCAATTATTATAGACGATTTATAAAGGGGTACTCCACGGTCATTTCTCCCCTTACGAGTCTCACCAAGAAAGGGGCAGATACAACTCACTGGTCTCCTGAGGCTTTACATGCTTTTTCCACTCTGAAGGGCCTATTCTGTTCAGCACCCATCCTCAGACATGTGGATACATCCTTCCCGTTCATTGTGGAGGTGGATGCTTCGGAGGTAGGGGTGGGGGCTGTGCTGTCTCAGCGGTCAGGCTTGCAGGGTAGAATGCACCCATGCGCTTACTTCTCTCGCAGGTTTTCCCCTGCAGAGAGGAATTATGATATTGGTAATAGGGAGCTCCTAGCCATCAAATTAGCTTTCGAGGAATGGCGACACTGGTTAGAAGGAGCTGAGCATACCATCACGGTTTACACCGATCATAAGAACTTAGAATACATCGAGGGGGCTAAGAGATTGAGCCCTCGTCAGGCTCGATGGTCGCTATTCTTCTCCAGGTTCACGTTTATCATTACATACACCCCGGGAAGCAAGAATGTTAAGGCAGATGCCTTGTCCAGATGCTTTGAGTCAGAGACAGCACAGCCCTCCGTTCCAGAGACCATTATTCCTCAGAGGTTGATACTGGCAGCCACTGGAACCTGGGAGGATTGGGCGGAGACGCTGATTCCCTTTCAACAGGACATCCCGGAAGGGAAGCCCGCAGGGGTTCTGTTCGTTCCTCTGCCGTTTCGCCTTCAGGTTCTAGAGATGTTCCATACACATAAGAATGCGGGACATCCTGGGGCATCCAGAACACAGGATTTAGTAGCCAGATGCGCCTGGTGGCCTTCCTTGGCAGCAGATTGCAAGGAATATGTGAAGGAGTGTGTGACATGTGCCAGGAGTAAACCCTCCCGACTGGCACCTGTCGGTACCTTGCAGTCATTGCCCACCCCGACTGAACCGTGGACCCACCTGTCCATGGATTTTGTGGGCGAGCTTCCCAGATCTGAGGGGATGACGGTCATTTGGGTCGTGGTCGACCGATTTAGCAAGATGGCCCATTTTGTACCTTTGAAAGGACTCCCCTCCGCTCGAGAACTGGCCGAGTTGTTTATCACGCATGTTTTTCGTTTGCACGGTATTCCCGAAGACATAGTCTCAGACAGGGGAGTCCAATTCGTCTCACGTTTTTGGAAAGCTTTTTGCCAGCTCATGGACATAAAATTGTCTTTCTCGTCTGGCTATCACCCACAGACCAACGGCCAGACTGAGAGAATAAATCAATCGTTAGAACAGTTCTTAAGGTGTTATGTAGCTGAAGCACAGGACGATTGGGTCAGATTTCTGCCGTTTGCAGAATTTGCCCAAAATAATTTAAAAAACTCGTCCTCCGGTTTTTCTCCTTTTCAAGTAGTGACGGGAAGATCACCTAAATTTTCCCCATTGCCTATAGCTTCCACTCCATTCCCAGCCCTGGAGGTCTGGCAAAGGTCATTCAAGGACCTGTGGGGGACAGTAAGAAATAACCTGGAGAAGGCTTTTTTGAGTCAGAAGGGTCAAGCCGACAAGAGACGGTCGGTGGAGTGGAGATTCCGACCAGGAGACCCGGTCTGGGTGTCCACACGTCACTTGGCCCTAAAACAACCTTCTAGTAAGCTTGGTCCCAGGTTTGTGGGTCCATTCCCAATAACCAAAAAGATCAACAATGTCACTTATACTGTCGAACTTCCCACTAGCATGCGGGGGGTAAGGTCTTTCCATGTTTCCCTTCTTAAACCAGCGGTCCAGGTGGGTCCCACTCCTCCCCCTCCTGTGTTGGTAGATGCCCAACCTGAATACGAGGTGGAGAAGATAATTGATTCACGTACTGTACAGAACTCGGTACAGTATCTCGTACACTGGAAAGGGTATGGCATTGAGGAGAGGCAATGGGTACCTGGGAACCGCATGCATGCGGACGAGTTAAGGAGGGAGTTTCATGCCTTACATCCCGAGAAACCTGGTGGGAGCTGTCCGGAGTCCACTCCTTGGGGGGGGGGTACTGTGAGGAAGCGTGGAAGAGCCGCCGCCATGAGCCAGCGGTCGGCGGCTCTTCCCGCGTGCAGTGCCCGCTCACACGGGGAGGCAGCCGCCTCCTCCCAGCGTGAGGCGGCTGTCCCCGTGGAGAGGCGGACGGAACGCGAAGAAGCCGCCGCGTTAGACGCGGCGGCTGGTGCACATCTCTCCGCTGCACCACAGAGCAGGGCTGGGACTCGTAGTCCCTCAGTGTTTAGAGTGACGCGCGCGCGCGCACTCAAGGAAGATTTATGATAGTCTGAGGGGAGTCAGCTGACCAGGCTGGTCAGCTGACCCTGATTCCGCTCCCCATTGGTCCAGCAATCAGGGAGGTGCTGGGGGTCACGATTGAGTATATATACTGCCGGCAGTTCACTTCTCTGGTGTCTGGCGTTGCGTTCACATACGTGGGAGCACCCAGATCCGTTAGTCAGATCCGTTAGTGTGCCGGGACCAGCTGGAGCTGTAATCCTACACTAAAGCTAGATTTGTTGATAGCTTAAAGTACTAGTTTGATTGTGATTATTTGTTATGACTTCTTGCCTGCCTTGACTACTCTTCTGAACTTTGATCTTGTACCTCGTTATTTCTGATACACCGTTGCCGAACCCCGGCTCGCTCCTAGACTCTGTTTCTGCCTCCTGATTCTGTACCCCGATATATCTGATACCCCGTTGCCGAACCCTGCCTGTACTTTGACTCCGCCTCTGCCTCTCGATCTTGTACTTTATCTGTCTGTGTGTGTACGACCTGGCTTGTCCGACCTCGAGAACCGACCTCATCATTGGAGGAGGTTCTTCGTTCTGTTGGTAACCCTTCCGCCTGAGGGTGACTTTCAGAAGATACTTCCTGCTTGCAGTCTGACTCCTCCCGTCTTGGAGAGCTCAGGGTTGCGGAAGTAATCTGTACAGTACGTCTTACTGTACTGAGGCCTAGTCCTCTAAGTGTTACTGTTACACCTAAACACTACACTCTACTCCGGTGAACAGAGGTTAGCTGGTATATTGGATTATCGGTGATACTGCAGATCACATATAATCTGGTATACGTCTGTATTCCCCGTGACGCTGCAGGTCACCGGTAATCAGATCTCTCTGTGCTTCACCGAGCGTTACAGAATGTCTGAGGAAATAAGACTGAGTCCAGGTTACATCCCAGTTTATCTTGAACTATGTTGCCAGAAAGTATATTGTCTTCTTTGACGCCCCCAATTGATGTTTAGCTCAGCCGCCAACTGTTATTTTGTTGCTGGGACAATTTTCCTGTCAGACGATGTTATATCCTCAATCCCATGCTAGGTTTAGCCGGTGTAACAATGTGTCAGCGAGAGCACAAGTATCTGATTATGTGGTGATCTGCAGTATCACCACCTTATGCAGATATATCCCTGAACCAAATTAATCAGTATCTTACTGTAACGATTGGTGTCAGCCCACAGAGAGAATCTGATTAGTGGTGATCTGCAGTATCACCAAGAATACAGATATATACCTGATTATTGATGATCTGTAGAATCACTGATAATACAGATATATTGCTAACCTCTGGACACCTAAGGTATGTGAGTGTTTGGTGTAACAGTAATACTTTGAGTAGTGCACCTGCACGCAGGTGATCATAAGCAGTAAGGAAATACTGCTCTGAAGAACACAGAGTCTTCCAGCAGCCTGAAGCTCCCCAAGGGGTGGAGTCAGGCTGAAGGTCAGGAGGATTAGAAGGTGAGTGACACCTGAAGGTGGATGTCACAATCTAATCTAGAGACTATCTCTTAAGGGGAGAGATAGCTCTCGAGGTCGGGCAAGCCAGGTCGGCAACATACGGTCAGATAAAGTACATAGACAGAAGGCTGATTCGGTATCCAAGGCAAGCAGGGGTTTGGCAACAGAGTATCAGATATGCGAGGTACCGAATCAGATGACAGAGGAGTAGTCAGGAAAGCAATAAGTCATAACAGATATCAAATGCTGCCTAGTCTGGGTGTGAGGTCCTTGGTCTCTACACCCCGGAACAAGTCTGAAGTATAACACAGATGACAATACAGTTCCCTAATCTTGGGTGCGAGGTCCGTGGTCTCAGTACCCAGGAACTAGTCTGGAGTATAACACAGATGACAATACTGTTTCCTAATCTGGGTGTGAGGTCCGTGGTCTCTACACCCTGGAACTAGTCTGAGCATAAGCAAAATAACAATACAAAGTTTCTGGCTCAGTGTGAATTCCCAGGTCCTCCTGGTTCAAACACACTGTGGGATCTGACTAAGGTCTGAGTGCTTCCACGTAGTGATCGCAACGGCAGACAACCTGAGAATGGCCAGCAGCAAGTATATATGGAGCAGTGCTCTCCAGCACTGCCCCTAATAGATCAACCAATAGAATCCTGCCCTGGCGTCAGCTGATCAGCGTGATCAGCTGACCTTCTTCTGTTTAGCATAAGAGTTCTGCCTCTCAGTGCGCGTGTTCCTAAGCCTGTGTGCACTAACAGATCCAGCCACACCAGACCCACGCCGCCCCGCACAAACCGCTGCGCCGGACGCGGAATCCGTCGCCCTACTGCTGTCACAAGCGGCGGCTCTTCCGCGTTCCGTCCTGCCACCAGACGCACGCGCCCGCGTGCAAACCGCCGCATTGGATGCCGCCTCCTCACCAACAGACGTGGCGGCTTTTCCGCGTTCTCTCACACTTACTGATAGTAGATCAGCGGAAGGCTCACTAGCACAAAATCAGTACTTTAATAAGAAATGTGATCACAGGTGTTTAGTGCACAGTATACAGGAGTACTCCTATGTGATAGCCCCCTGGCTGTAGGGACTATCACTAACAGAGTGTTTGTACAGGCGAAGTCGGTAACGAATCGGTCGGCAGCAGTACAGAATTGTCAGGCTAATCGTAGTCAAAGGTAAGCTGAGGTTGGCAACGGGTCGGGCAGATAGGGTACAGAGTCGGAAGGCACAAATCAGAGTCAAAAGTACAGGCAGAAAATCGGCAACAGATCAGATAGCTAAGTACAGAATCAGGAGGCAGAAATCAGAGTCAGAAATTCGAGCAGAGGGTCATACACAATAAATCAACAATAGTAACGAGTTATAATTATAACTATCAAACAATTCCTATCTTGTGTGAAATCCCCGGTTTCCTCCCGGATCAAAGCACACCGGAACTATCTAAGGTCTGAGCGCTAACACAAAGTATTCGCAACAGCAGACACTGAGCAAATGACATCTCCATGCTTAAATACAGAAAGCATGTTCAACCAGCCCGCCCAGGGGGCTGGAACCCAGGTCAGCGTGTGATTGGCTGGCTGGAGTCAGCTGATCGCTGGATCAGCTGACCCGTCTTCTCAGAAGATAAAGATCCTGCCGCCGCGCGCGCGCGTGTAGCCCTAAGCCCATGCGCAGCAGAGAGACCTGCGCGCGGCGGCCTGTCAGTGTGTGCGCGGCAGGGATAGCGGCGGCGGTCATGTCGCTGGACCCCGCCGCATCCCCGCCGCTCTTTACAGCCGGTCAGTGAAGCTTACATGTTTCCATAGCTGCTCTGCCAGAATAAGACTCCTGTTTAAGAAGAAAAGAGAGATGGTATAGCTGAGTCACTCTGAAACCTGTTGAAGAAAAGGAAATATAGTTAATGGAGAATAGCATCTAATAAAGAGAAGAAGTCAACTATTTGTTTGCACCGAGTTATCACACTCACCTCTTTTGGAACTCCATCTTAGCTGGAATATAAGTAAAGAAAGGAGTAGCCTTAGTCATCTGAGGAGTGATATATTAGACCTCTAATTTATTTTATTTTATGTATTTCTTTTTATTTATTTCATATTTATTTTGTTAGTTTGTTATTTTTGTGCTACCAACTTCTGGAGAATCTACCAAATAGGAATACAGCCGCCTAAGGGCTCGTTTCCACCATAGCGAATCCGCATGCGGCGACGAGATGCGGATTCGCTTGTTACACTGAAGTGGCCGGGGCTGTTTCCACATGTGCGGCATGCGGGAGCGATTTGGCGGCGGGCCAAATCTGCATGACGGGACCCACAGAATTCGCCTGCGTCGGGAATCCGTGCGAATCGCCGCTAATGTATTTAATAGTAAAAACGCATGCGTTTGTTACATGCGTTTTTACCCGCGATTTCGCGTGCGATTTCGCACCTTTTTCAATGTTATTTTGCCCTGGCAGTGTCATGGTTAATTTCGCATGGCACCCTGCCATGCGAAATCGCACGCAAAATCGCGGGTAAAAACGCATGCGGAAACGCATCCGCATGCGTTTTTACAAGCGTCGGAATGCCGGCGAAATCGCGTCGCAACAGTGGAAACGGGCCCTAAAGAAGGAGTATGAGATATTTCGAAACTAGGAAAAGAGAAAGTTGCTGCGATGCCATAGATGAGTTCTAAAAGAGGGTTTTGCTGAGCAATATAGCTTGCACTTGGTAGCAAGGGACAGAAACTGAATAGAACTGAAATTACTCAGTAGACCTATTCTTATTTACTTTTTCAGCTGAAAGAATATAGAACTATGGTACATATGCAGTGAATAGGAGTAATGAATGTAAACATAGTGTGAAACTTATTTATAATACTTACTTGTAAGAGTTATATAATTTGAACTTTCTTCCCCAGCTTTACCGTCCGGTGCACCAGCTGTGAAGAAAAGAAGATTTAAATGATATATTTAATGAGAAAGAAGTAGATATATGTAGATTTATGTTGAATTAATCTGTTTGGTTGAATACTTACCAAGTTGACCAATTGTTCTGGTCACAAATACATTCTTGATATTTTCATTTACGTCAGTGTGCAGTGGATTGCTCTCAGTTGGGTAGGAATAAGAGTCAAAACAGGCTACAGTCTTCTCTCCATTAATACAAAAAAATGCAGAATATCACATAAATAGGCAGTGTTACACACAGGGATGGTCGTAGTCAGCCAACTTCGCTACGCTGGAAGTACGAGTAGTTTTACGCAATTACGCTTCCCAAACTACGGCTTCGAAATCAAATATTCGCTTCGTATGCATTTCATAGACTATGCGTTAAAATACGCAATTACGCGTAGTGTGAAGCGTAGTGCATGCGGATGCTTATGCCATTATGCGGAAATATTTACGCATTTAAAGAGGAATTAATTTACGCATTAATTCCTCTTTAAATGCTTGTTGCAGGAACTCGTACATTCCCCATTCCAATGCGTAATTTTGTAAGCATACAATCGTACACGGAAATAGATGCGAAAAACGCATTCGTAGTTTACTTTGCAATACACATGTTAATTACGCGTAGGGGACATAAACTAAGTGTAGCGGTACTTCGCTACGCGTAAGATGCGTAGATGCGAACTATGATGCGTAAATTCACACTGGCATAGTTTCTGCTCATCCCTGGTTACACATAACTAGGCAGAGTTACCTGGCTTCTGTGCTTGCTGTCTGGCTTTCTGCTGGGCGGGCTGGGCTGCCACCAGTTTATCTGGCAGTTCCCCCCATAGCATTCCCTGACCTTCTAGTGGATCCCCCCCCCATGCTCCCACGGGCCTCCCATTGAGGCACCACAACTCCCAGCATGTGGCCATAGAAGAGCCACAGCTCCCTGCATGCCCCCATAAAGTCATCACAGCATCCAACATGGCACCACAGTATCCAGTATGCCCACATAGAGGCACCACAACTCCCATCATACCCCCCACTGACGCACCACAGCTCCCAGCATGCCAGCCATTGAGGCACTACAGCTGACTCTGCCTGGGGGACATCTGGGGCATTCCAGAATAGATCCAGGGCACATGCCACTGATCTTTGTGTCTACCGGTAGCAATGCCCCTGCCCAGGGCAAAAGTAACATTGCTCCCCCCCCCCCAGCAAAGCCAGCAAAGTCGGCCCCTGTGGCACTCAAGCTGGCTGCCTAACCCCTCCTCCCCCTGGGTTGTCTCCCCAAGCTGCACTCTGGGGCTCTTGCACGATGTGTGGTTGCATTGTAATAACTCACCTGTCCTGTTGCGCTGCGCCGTACATGCTCCATCTTCAGCCTTTTTGCCTGCCTCTTCTGCATGTGGCACATAATATCCATAAATAACCTTTGCTGGGTCATGCAGAATAGGCAGGCAGTGGGGTTAAGAGAGGGAGCATGGATGGAGCACGCACCTGGACAGGTAAGTTACTACAAGGCAGCTACTCATAATGCAGGGGCCCTGGGAACTTGGAAGCAGTCGGGAGGAGAACACCTGGGGGGTCTGGCAATGTGGGGGGTGTGATCTGGTAGCAGTTGGGGGCCCTGGAGCAAATGCCCCCTTTGCCTTAATGGCAGGGCCAACCCTGAATATGATATGATAAACAGATGAATGCAATCCTATTAATCATACAGTATTTTAAAAAGCAACAAAGTTAAAAACAAAGATAAAACAACATTTGGCTATGAGGGTATTCTTACCTTTACTTCAAAGTATAGTATGATTTAAAAAAAAAAAGAAGAAGGTTGAATTGAATGTTCTCCGCTAAAGAACCAGTTGTGTCTTGGGTCAGTCTATAAAATAACCAAATCGTCATTACATATTTTGTATCCTGTACCACCTTCAGCATCTCCTTTCTTGTACTCGATTAAGTCACAATGTGACCTTTCTCTTTTTATCAACCCTTTCACTGTAATCCAGATCCCTTGAGGCATTACGACTGCAAACTTATATCCCAGGTGAAAAACTACTACAACTAACTTTGCAGTAACTCAGAAATGGTAAAAGTATTTGTTGTTTAATGCAAGTTACACAACAACTGGGATCCTGCAGATCTGGTCTAGCTTGTTAAGAAACAGTAATCAAAATATAATTAACCAAGAGATTGTGCATTGTGATCCTTAGATCTTTAGGTAAAATCTATGGTTTCTAACCATATCGGGTCCCGGGAGAGAATGATTTGGTTACTGGCAATCATTGATTTATTGAGTACGCTGTGTTATGTGTTTATGAATATATGTCACCCATTATGTAAATATGCAGACAGGTGGTAAACAGATACTCACGTTTATACTTTAAATTATTTCTGGTTATTGATTTTTTTATATATAAATAAATATTGATTAATACCTATAGTGGTGCTGTAACTCTGGGTCCTTTTTTGGATTGTTGTTTGTGTATAATTTGAGAAGGCATTAGGACACTATCCAGTTAATTGCTGGAGCAGATCACCCTTTTGTCTTTTCACAATCCATCAGAAGAGGTGAAGGAGAGAATGAGGGACCATTGAACAAAACCTTGAAAGAGCATCTTCACAGCCAGAAGAGAATCATGCAAAGTCAATGGGCCTGATTCACAAAGCGGTGATAACTCAGTTATCACGCCTAAAAGACTTTAGGCATGATAAGCTTTGCACCACTGAGTTAGCACCGATTTGTGCTCTTTATCGCGTGCAAAGTCCCGCGCGCAAAACTTTGTGCGCAGGACTTTGCGCGCGATAAAGAGCACAAATCGGTGGTAACTCAGCGGTGCAAAGCTTATCATGCCTAAAGTCCCACGCAACTCCGCGCGCAGCGCCCATAGGGTTTAATGGGCGCAACGCGCGCGCTGCACCGCAAGTCTTGCGCGGAAAATTCACGTGAGTTTCTTCTTATCATGCCTAAACTGAGTTTAGGCATGATAAAGGGCTTTTCACTGGCGTGCAAACACTTTGCACCGCTTTGTGAATCAGGCCCAATGTGCCATGTGACAAAGAGAAGGTTTATAACTAGAGGAAGACGGTCACCAATGTGAAGAGTCAAGGTTAAATCTGGATGGAGAAGCAGCAAAAAGTTACTGTTTCAACTACAGTATATGCAAAGCCTTAGTCATCAATACTGTACAAACCCACATGTGACTAGAACTATTTATACATGATAATTACTAAAAGTCCTGTAGAGGGCACCAAACTTAATCTTAAAAATTTCAGATCTAATAAAAGAATAACATATTTTTGCCTTCTTAAAACAGAAGGTATTTACACATATTGAGCTTCATATGACCCAGAAGCTACTCCCATAATGCATCACTTCAGGTTTAAGAGTGAATATGAAAAACCTTCCTTGATGTCCATGATAACATTACTCCAGAACAGCTGGGTAACAGCATGTTGTTCAGTCACTATTTAGTCATGTCCGAATCTTTGTAACCCCATGGACCACAGCACACCAGGCGCCTCTATCCTCTACTGCCTCTAAAAGCTTGTCTAAGCTCAAGTTTATTGTTTCTGTGATACTATCTAGCCATCTCATTCTTTGCTGATCCCTTTTTTCCTTGATCTTTTCTAACATTAGGATGCTCTCTACTGAGTCATGCCTTCTCATTGTGGCCCATATGCAATTAACTTTTACTCCTGAGTTTTTACCTAGGAGATCATTTTTCAACTTCTTTTTAAAATAATTTTCCAGCACTTTACAATTAAAAAAGTACCAAAAAGTATATGAATAAATGCTATCAAAATTATTTTGATTATTTTCTTGGTTACTGGTGGTTTAAAGGGCATTTTATTGACAAGTTGTGAAAATATAATCTTGGAGAAAACTCAGGAGAAAGAGGACAAAAAGTGAATTGCATATGGGCCTGTGTGTCCAAAGTAATTTTGCACCATCCAGTGAACAGCCAGGGTTCATTTCTTTAAGGCACACCTACAGACTATTTTACAGACTCGTGTCATCGAAGCTGCAGATAGCTGTTTTAAGGCTATTTTGTCCTTCATCAGTGCAAGACTCTGTAAAATGAGTCAGCTATAGACATGCCATAAACTAACCTGGATCTATGACTGATTTTTAAGAGACATAACCAAATTATTTGCTCACTTAGCTGAAGTGATGAATTATGGGAATCACTAGTTGGTCACATGACACTGAATATTTGTATATCTGTTTTAATGAGGTTAAACTGTAAGCTTCCTTTAAGGTTTCTTTTAGGTGTCACTTGACATACATCAGGAGTGGTACAGAAAGGAGATGTGCTCACTGCTGAACAGAGTGACTATGGTAAACACCAAAGGGGAAAGTTTTCTACTTTGTAGGGATCAGATAGGCTTTTGAGAAGCTGTCATGCTTGGATCTGCTTGGATCTGTTTTCTAAGTTCTCCACATGGCTATCTAAAGTTGTCTGTAAGTTTAGCTGCTGAGTAGTTTCAGTATTAAGAAAAAACAACTTCATCATTGGCTGAGTTGACCCAATTCAATTACCTAGATGTTCTGAAAGAAAAGTGCGGACTCCGGCACGCCACAAAAATTCTTCTTTTATTATAGCCACAATGAAACAGGTACAGAAGAAAGCCCCTACTGTTGTAGATGGCTTGAGTGAGCTTCCAAATTTACGCTAACACTTCCTTACCCTGGTTGTTTTCAAAGTCCAGCTCAGCTCTTATTACTTTGACAATAGCTTTATCAATAATTATCACAACTAAAAGATCTGGCTGCTAGCAGGGTTATACATATGTTGTTTTAACTTAGGCTAGGCCTCTTGTCCAGAGGTTTACTTCATTGTGGTGCAAGAGTCCAGTATAGTATTCTTTGCATGCAAACTATAGTGGAAGCTAAAGTTCCTCCATAGTATAATAAATGTAGCATTTGTTTGGACGTAGTGCACGCATTCTGAGGCTAGTAGAGGTGGTGTACACCTTAGGTGGTGTAATAGAACAGCATTCAACTAGTTAAACACAGGACTTACAAGCTCCCTGCAGGGAACGCTGGACTCATTTGAACTGGAGATAACTTTATCTTGTGTTTACTTAATTGTATCAAGTGAGGAATGTAAACATTATCTGGCCATTCAAACACTCCAGGACACAGACAGATACTCAGAAAGCATTTCTGGGTACATTACAATATGAATACACCAGTTAAGAATAAAATGCAATATCAGCTCTCAGAGCAAAAAAAATGTACTTTGGGAACTTCTACTTTCTAAATGAATAATAATACTTATGCACAAAAGGAAATATGATAACTGTATGGGAATGGGATATAAAAAGTAGGAAAACATGTTTTTATTGAATATTATGTCAGAGTTTTCTATAACGCTTTAATGTAAACAGTTTCGTTGTACATTAAATCCACACATTTCATTTGTCTAGCTCTCCTGTTTATTCAAACAGTTCATTTGTTTTCATATGGTATTAGTAACAGAGTGTATACCCTACTCACTTGTTACATCTTTATTCTCCTGGAATGTTTATTTTACACTTGTTTACTCATTAGCTCTGACACTGAAGCCTATGACATCCGATCGCTATGATCGGCTGGCAGAGGGAGGGGGGGGGGGATATTTTTTTTTTTTAATAATAAAATTTATGAATAAAATAATAACAAATATTTACAAGGCACACTAGAATAATGGCAAGGTAAAACGTTGTCCCCTGGACCATTCAAAAACTGGAACCAGCGAAATGGAGCACCAGTACAATCTTCAAAGTTGAATCAATACTCTTTTATTAAAGTACCTTCAATAATACAATGGCAGTCTTTTTGGTTGATATGAACAAATACAGCAATGTAGACTCACATACACGATTTTGAAATGAAGATAGGTGCAGAGTTGTCAGGAAACCTGGCTGTGTTGGCAGCATGTATGTCTCCCAGATGGAAATACCAGTCCCTCTTACTGTAGAGTCCTCTATCCAATGGCATCAATTCTTACAAGCATAAGGCTCGGTTCACATTGGAGCCTAAATAGCTTATGTTCCGCTCCGATGAGCGGAACGCAGCAACGGAAGCAATGCTTTCCCGATTGGAAAGTTCACATTGCTGCATTGTGTTCCCTTCCGCTACCTGCATTCCGCTCACTGGAGCGGATGTTCCCGACATGCACGATCCTTTCACTTGCTCCACTTTCACGGAGTGGAACGCAGCGCAGGAGCTGATTACTCTTAGGTGGAAGGTCTAGTAGTGACTAAATTTGTATATTTGACCACTAGCAAATATGCCCATGGATCATGAGGGTTACCAGATGGGAGAGGAAAGGATGTGTGACTTTAGAAGGGCCCCATCAAAATCTTGCCAAGAAGTCCAATAATCATCATGCTCCCCGTCCAATGATTTATAATTATTAGTGTGTTGTTATTCAGCAAAACAGGACTGGATTCTACTGGATTCTTTTGGATTAAAATAATATTTTAGTAGGCAAACATTTGTAATCTTCTCCTGAGCAATACAAAAACATAGGATTGCTAAAATGTTTGTGAAATAGCAGTTATGCAATGATAATCACATGTAGCACCTGAGTTGCAGCCTGTTTGTCCAGTTAGAGTTCCTGTTAATCTAACATCTAATTAAGTCACCCTTTGGGTTCTTGGATGTTAAATTAATGTCAAAGAATAAAAGCTGTTACTTTGTGCTCCCATACATACACACGCATGCGCTTCCATCACTGATGCTTATGCATGCTCCTGCACTCAAAAGTGAATGATTGCTGAATAGTACATAGACAAATAGCTCTAGATTTATTACAAAATTGTATCGCTGCAGGTGTGTGTTTTCCATGGCAATTATGGAACTGCTTTTCACTTATTTTTCTATCAATCCTTACTATATTTTAACCGGTTCAGCGCCGCAGTGCCGAAAATCTCATGCATCCGAGCAACGTTCACCTCCCATTCATTCGCCTATAACTTTATTGCTACTTATCACAATGAATTGATCTATAGCTTGTTTTTTCCGCCACCAATTAGGCTTTCTGTGGGTGATACATTTTGCTAAGAGCCACTTTACTGTAAATGCATTTTAACAGGAAGAATAAGAAAAAAACGGAAAAAAATTCATTATTTCTCAGTTTTTGGCCATTATAGTTTGAAATTAATATACGCTACCGTAATTAAAACGCATGTATTTTATTTGCCCATCTGTCCCGGTTATTACACCATTTAAACGATGTCCCTATCACAATTTATGGTGCCGATATTTCATTTAGAAATAAAGGTGCATTTTTTCAATTTGCGTCCATCACTATTTATAAGCTTATAACTTTAAATAATGTAATAACATATTCTCTTGACATGCATATTTAAAAAGTTCAGACCCTTGGGTAACTATTTATGTTGTTTTTGTTTTTTAATTGTTTTTTTTTTTTTTTTTTTTATAAAAAAAGTGTATGTGGGTAATTTTTGGTGTGGGAGGGAAACTGCTAATTTTAAATGTAAAATAATGTTTTTTTTTAATCAAAAATGTATGTGGGTGCAGTTTACTATTTGGCCACAAGATGGCCACAGTGAAAAAAGTCCTAGATGCGAACCAGCTCGCATCTAGGAACTAAAATGCTGAGGAGTTGTTTCCTGGGGGCAGAAATACCGCGCTCTCTGGAGAGAAAGCGTCGGTATTTCTGCGAGGAAGTTAGATCGGTGAATGGGAATTATATTCCCATTCACTGATCGGGGGGCTAGCGGCAGGCAGCGGGAGCGCGCGCGGGGGCGCGCCCGATCGCGCGCACGAGCCAGCGGCAGCACCAGTGCCTATCTGGACGAGGAAACTCGTCCAGATAGGCCGAACTGGTTAAGAAGAACCGAGAGTTTCACGGCTATTGACACCCATATAGTAGACCATGTTGTAAAGCAGGGATCAGGAACCTTTTTGGTTGAGAGAGCCATAAACGCCACGTATTTTAAAATGTAATTCTGTGAGAGCCATACAATATGTATCAAACTGGGACAGTGCGCATGTGCAGCAGAGGGCCATGTTGCCCTGTTGCCTTGGTGATGTGTATACTGTTGATCCGCCGGGCAGTGGAAGTGTCAGACACGTCTTCAGCTTCTCTTGGGTTTCAGCAACATCAGCAATTTCCCTGAGAGCCAGACAGGAAAAATACCGACTAACAGCTTGTACAATTAGCTAGCTGACTTGGGGGTTGATTCACTTTGTAGGACGAGATCCCTGCACTTTGGCCCAGTAGGCTGCCTGTCAAGTGAGTGACAGACAGCCTATTGTGCCAAACAAAGTGTGGGGATCTCATCCTACAAAGTGAATCGCTGGCACGCCCACCCAGCGGGAGGCAACGACGGACCCGTCGTTGCCTAAAGTCCGGCGTGTGTACGGACCTTTAGAAACGCTATAGAAATGTTATTGTATTATTGTATTGTGTAAACACTGGATCTACAAAGCAGCTTCAAAATATCAGTCTATGATGCAACCGTAGTACAGAATTTGCAAAAGAGTTAATATTATTTAATTAGAACTCTGTTAGAGGAGTTAAAAAAACTCAGTGCTACAGAAACAGAACACACATTACATCATCACTTTAGCTAAACTACTACAGATTTCTGGTGGTAAACTTTTAATGAGGCCCACTGGGGAAACAATGAAATGCAACAAGAAAAAGTGTAATGAGTGGAAGAAAACTTTATCTAGCCTATTCACTTCAGCAACAAGCTCTAAATTGCCAACAACATTGTTAATACTTAGTAATTGTAAACTGACATTATAGTCCTAGTTCAGTTGCAGGTTTAATTAATACTTTTAATAGGACATTCTTTTCATTTTACATTTACAAAGCTTGAATGTTTTTATTTGGTTTTTTTTTAATATAATAAAAAAAAAGTGAAAAAAGAAAGCGAAAAACGATTGGATAGCAAAACACTTGTCCTGATCTCCAACCATCTAGATACCTACACACTCTCCCAACCCCCATCAACTAATGCCTCTCTAGTTATGGGGGCACCACTGTGATGCAGGCCATATAGTAAGGGGGATGTTGTGACTGCTCTCCCTGCTTTATCACACCTTTAACCCTTTAAACAATGTGTCTTTATTTTTTGTCAATAGTGGGAGTATGATACAAAGATGAGAGCAAAAAATGGATGCCCAGTACAAAATCATGGTTCCAAAGACTTAGGGTACCCACGCACCCTAGAACCGAATGGCCCAGCAGGCGGAGATGATTCAAAGATTTCCAATATATTTCATGCTGAAATCTCTTGGAAATGTGTTAGCATTACACTGGCAGCAATAGATCCCTCTCTGATTAGATTCAATCAAAGAGGGATCTATCTGATGGTCAAATCTGCTGACTATCTGCCGGTTATTGGGCTAGAATGTAATTTATTCAAGCAATGAAGTTAGCATAAAAATGGTTGTTGATCTCTCCTACCAGAAACGTACATAGAAGAAGGTGCAGTCCACATATATATTTAACTGTCATACTTCCTACATTATAAAGATGCTTGGCAGTTCTGCTGTGTCGGGCGTCAAGCAGATCTGCTTCCAGTCACTAATGAGCTGGCTGTAGCTAAAGCCCTAGTTGATGGCACCCACAGGCATGATGTCTGCACTTTGTATTCACAGAGTTATACTCTCTACAGTAGGTGTCAATCAACCCATAAAGTAGATGTTCTGAATCCAGCACACTGAATCGGAGAAACTTTCGGCAATTGCAAATCTGATTACGGTACTTTTAAGCTCCTTACATCTTCAGTGAAAAAATGGGTCATTATCAAAATATAATGTAAGTAATTAAGAAGTAGGGATCTTAGCAAGATATATCACACCAGCCAAAAGTGAAAGTTACTTAAAGCGGACCTGAACTCAGAACTTCATCTCAGCGCTAAAAGATAAGCAACAGCATAATAACCTTTTATGAAAAACATTTCTTTGCTACAACTGATACAAATACTGCAATAAATCTGCAGTTTGTCTACTTCCTGCTTTCATGGACGTTAACATCCTGTGTTTACAAATGAGCTGAGCTCTCTGCTGTGGCAGTCAGCTGAAACAGCTAAGGGATCAAATTAAAACTTGGACTTAATCATAGATGAGGGGGAATTAGACAGGCTAAACTCTCTAAATACATGCAGGGTGCATTTCTCTATGTTTTCCTTCTGCTCTGTGCAAGAGTTCAGGTGGTTCACTTTAAAGCATAAGGATAAGGTGAATTCCGCTCTACCCCCTTAAAGCTTCCTTATACGCGGTGCTCTTGTAACGATCTGTGCATGCAAATCGTTACCGTGACTACACAGAAACAGGAGATCACTCTGCAGGAATTACTGAGGACAAAACCATGGATAAAGTGAATAAACGTGTTTATTTACAGAAGTGCAAAATATATACACATAACAATATGCATGCAGCCATACAATCAGAAACACACAGTGCACCACAGATCCCAGAATATCCACCCTAACTCTCTAATTAACTAAAGCAGATATATACAACAGCATATATACAGGAGCACAGATCACACAATATATGTACAATGGCAAATACACACAATCGGCAGACAAGAGAATCATCAGACAGGCATAGAGTCAATACCCGAATATCAGATATACGTAAACACCAGGCAAAAGATTAGTCAGGAAGTCAGAATATCAGGAGCAGGGAACAAGGACCAAGGACCAGAATCACAAGGCCAAGTAGCACACTGATATAGCAATTCATTGATGGAAGAAGCAGCCTTAAAGGAAACCCGGGGTGAAAGGGATATGGAGGCTGCCATATTTATTTCCTTTTAAACAATGCCAGTTACCTGGCAGCCCTGTTGATCTTCTGGCATAAGTAGTGTCTGAGTAAAATCCCTGGAAAAAAAGCATGCAGCTAATTCAGTAACACCTGAGTCAGAGTACCTGATCTGCTGCATGCTTGTTCAGGGTCCATGGCTAAAAGTATTAGAGGCAGATGATCAGGAGGACTGCCCGGCAACTGGTATTGTTTAAAATGAAATAAATATGGCAGCCTCCATATTCCTCTCACCTTGGGTTCCCTTTAAATATGCTGCACATTTTCTGGTGACAGTTCAGAAAGTTCTCAGAGTTCCATCTGCAGGTGAGCTGAAGAACTGCAGAGTTCCACAGAGGAAAGACATCTGCTGGTGGACTGGGGTGCTTCCCCAGCATGAACTCAAAGGCATCATTTGTGATGGTCCTTCAGTATTAAAATACTTAAAGGAAACCTGAGAGTAATCAAAGTGCTGCATTTATACTTACCTACTGCGCTCCCATTCCCGGGAGTATTATGCACCTGTGCAGTTAGTACATAGATTTCCATGTATCATATAACCAGTGGAATGTAATTCACGGTCTCCTTGTTTATAAAAAAAACACTTATCTGTAAGCTATAAACTGCACCTGAATAAGGTCTAGGAGATATTTTATATTGAGCTCACCTGGCCTGGGGGCCCAACCATAGTCACCTGCCTAGTTAATAAACAGAGCAACAGTCACTGTGCATGGAACAGCACAATCACAGCCGATCAAGATTGCAAGGCGAATGGGCTCAGTTACAGCCAATGCTTTAGATGATCACAAAGTGACAGATACTTGTGTCAAGTACCACTATGACTACTACACCACACTGTTGGCACCCAGGCACATACATCAGCAGTGGATGTAGCTACTGTAGATGGTTAAAGGTTGGCACACATGTTGATTTACCTAATGGACGCCATTTCCACCTTCACTTTCCAACTACAATAATTTTTGGTAGTGTATTTTTTTACATAGACATGCAGTTGTGGTGGGTTTTATATTGGTAAGACTAAACGTCCATTGAAAAAGTGGATTACTGAACATCTGAATGACATCACTAATCGTCAATCGTCATTCCACATGCATGCTGTACACAGCGGTGACAAGACACAGATTTATTTTTTAATACTCAATTGTATACATCCAAATACTTGAGAGGGCAATGATGATCGATTGTTATTACAACGTGGATGCAGGTGGACATATCGTGCTGAATGATACCAGGAATTATGGGGTCTGCTTACCCCAATAATTTATACCCCAATAATGTTAACCTGGATTTTTGGGGAGAAGCTCTTTCCATTTTTTGTGTGTGTGTGGGGGGGGGGGGGGATGTGGCATTACCATGATCGATCAGGTGGATTACCTATTCAGGCCAAATAGTTGCAGCATCATATCCAGTATTTTAGAATATACTAATATTTTTGGTTAGGATACAAGTAATAGGCTGTGTTGATTTAGCTATATTGTGGATGTGAGTCAGGACGGTGGCTGTGCAGTGAGAATTTAGTTATTGCCGGCCATTCATTGGTCCAGTCAAATTGATTTGTGTCAGTATTTTTGAATAACAATGTTTTTCATTGCCTTTTTCTGGTCATCCACAAGATGGCACCACTCTTGATAGGATTGCTGATGCAGCTTCCATCTAGCTCTCCTGTGGATTTCTGGCATTCTGTCCTGAGTACCTGACACATCCATGGGGGCATGTTGCCAGGTGAAGTGTCCATACAGTGATGGGGAGAGGCACAGTCGCCTGCCCTGATTTCAGGATGGCTGGAGGCATGTGTCGGCATCACCACTGGAGCGAGTGCAATGTTGGCACAGTGCCCTGATGACAGTGGTAGATTCCCACTGAAACATGTAGGCTTGAGTGTGCGTTTTTATTTATTTTTTTTTGCTGTGGGAAACGCTGGTCCACATCAAGCCATCTCCTTTCAAGGGGACTTTAATCATTTGAGTTAGATACTGGTTAGCAGTGGCGGCTCCTGGATTTTTTGGTGGAGGAGGTGCTATGCAGGTGCTGGACCAACTTGTGGAGTAGCTGATGACCCGCGGCGTGCTGTGTTGCGGCATGGCAAAAAAAGGGTGTGGCCATGACCGGATGAGGGCGGAGCTAGTTGTAATTTAAAGTGAACCCGAGGTGAGAGTAATATGGAGGCTGCCATATTTATTTCCTTTTATACAATACTAGTTGCCTGGCAGCCCTGCTGATCTACAGTATTTGGTTGCAGTAGTGAACTGAATTACACCAGAAACAAGCATGCAGCTAATCTTGTCAGTTCTGACAATATTGTCAGAAACCCCTGACCTGCTGCATGCTTGTTCAGGGTCTATGGTTGAAAGAATTAGATGCAGAGGACCAGCACGGCAGCCAGGCAACTGGTATTGCTTAAATGGAGATCCCGGCCTTCGTCTGGCGCGCAGCTTTCACGATCCTCTGCCAGCCAGCAACTGAAACTCCTGTGCTGAGAGCAGGGCTACGGGAAAATGGCGCTCGAAGCCCTGCACTGCAGACTCAAAGTCTCCAGAGCAGGGCTTCGGACACCATTTTACCGTAGCCCTGCTCTGCCGCTGCCGGAGCTGCAGGCTGCTGCTGCCGGTGAACTGACACGGTGTCTATTAGACGCCGAAAGTCAGTTCACGCTGGGGGTGCTTTAGGGGTGCTTGGAGAATTTTAGGGGGTGCTTCAGCACCCCAAAGCACCCCCCTGGCGCCACCACTGCTGGTTGGTGGCCCTACCTACATGGCCATATTTCAATAATGCACTACAGTATGGACTTTCTATGGACTCCTCTGCTTATCTGGATCATTTGCTGAGATTTCTTCTTGGTTGTGATTATCTAGTTAATTGGCTGTGATTGAGACCATTAACATTACAATGCTGGTTGGCTGTGTTGTTGTTTGCACAGCGACTGACTGTCGCTTTGTGATCATCTAATGGATTGTCTGTGACTGAGCCCATTCACATTGCAATCTTGGTGACTGATGTACTGGTCATTAACCAGACAGGTGACTATGAGGCCGGATTCACACTGAGAACCCGCGGTAGCGGTGCGGTGCGATCGGCTGATCACATTGCACTGCAAAGCCACAAAAAGCCGATGGAGATTACTGCAAAAACAGGTTTGCGCGAAAAAACGGTTATCACGCGCAAAAAAATCGCATTCGCGCATTAACGTTCGTGTTCGCACGAACGCGACCATTAACACGCAAAAAAATCGCATTAAGGCGCGAACGCAAAATTTTGTGCGCGGTAACCATTATCACTCAAAATTTTGCGCAAAGCACTTTTCACAGCGTACTAACAGCACCGTTATGTGAATCAGGCCCTAAGTGTATTCTATTTTCTTGTATGCTTGGGGCTTAAAAGATATTTGATTGTGCAGAAACTCAGGAGAAATGTTAAATGACCCTTGTGTAATATTGGGGATGTTTTGCTAAATTTATCTCCTGAATTATCTCAACTTACTTATTACCGTATTCACCCAAGCTATAAGAAAAAGCCAAAAGAAGTGATAATTTATTATTATTATTTATTATTATTTTAGTATTTATATAGCGCCGACATATTACGCAGCGCTGTACAGTGTATCTTTATATCTTGTCACTAACTGTCCCTCAAGGAGCTCACAATCTAATCCCTACCATTGCCATTTGTCTATATTATGTAGTGTAAGTACTGTAGTCTAGGGCCAATTTTGGGGGGAGCCAATTAACTTATCCGTATGTTTTTATAATTTATATAATTTATGAAATAAACAAGATAAGGAGAGATAAATGAGATAAGCAGGAGCAATAATTCATAGCATAAATTTGGCCCATATGCAATTAACATTTTCTTTTAAGAGATACATTTTCATCTTGTATTTAAAATAATTTTACAGCACTTTACAATTGAAAAAGTACCAACAAGTACTTAAAAGAAAGATCTTGATCAAGATGTGGTACCTATTTAGTGGTTATGACTGAATGCACCAAGATATTCTTGGCAGTCCAGCTTGCTCTCTTTGGCATCCATTTAAAAAAAGTTGCACCTTCATTTAGTCGTAAACGATAAATAACAATTTAATTGCCGTAGTAAAATATCGGTAGATTTACCTATATTCTACTACTTGATTTATATAGTGAAATAATAATAACCCAACTTCTCCTTATTCTCACACAGAACCCTCCCCTGGTGGTGCCTAACCCTAAGACCCTCCTGGTGGTGCCTAACCCTAAGACCCCCCCCACCTGTGGTGCCTAACTCTAATATCCCCCGGTAATTAATAACCCTCCCTCCACGAGCACCTATTAACCCTCTCATCAGGGACAACTAGGGACAACAGGGACAACTAGGCCGCTGTCCAACAATAAAACGATAAACAACACATTTTTGTTGAGCGCCCGGTAACAAGAAAATGTTAAATAACAATTTAATCAAAGCCGCCCGCTGATTAGCCTAGCGGCTGCCCCGGCGCCCACTATTTAACTTGCGTCCACTTTTGACTGTGCTTTTATTAACTGCTCCATGTCTTTGGATACCAGACTGTACTGCAACATTTACTTTATATAATAAAGGGCAGCTTCAAGAGGTTAATTTGCTAAAATGAAGTAAATGTGTGATTTCCAAAAACTTATTGTACATTTACTAAACAAAAGAAACAGCCAAGTAGGTGACCCACAATGGCAGTATACATATTGCTTTGTATGGTTATGGTGGAAACGCTAACTTACCCAAAAATCTTAAATACAGAAAAGGCAGCTGTGGGATGTATTTAATGTATGCAATGAAATTTTCAATTTTTCTTCTGGAGCAACATTTTGGCAAATATCTTATCGATATCTGCCTTAAATGATTGTCAACTACTTAAAAGGCCAGCCTGAAAGTCGTCATAATCAATATTAACCAGCAGTGGACTTGTAGCTCACTGTAACGATTGCGGAATCGTTTCCGTGGTCAGCGCACAAGATGCGCGCTGACACAGCGGAAATCCTCCACAAGGATACGCACAGATTTTTTAACTGCTTTAATATAATGTAAGATCCTACCTATAATAGGATCCACATATGCCTTTGCCTTGGGCAATGAAATCTGAAGCAAATCGAACATTCTCTCTACCCTGGGAATTTTGGTTTGGCTGGTCATTCTGTAACGATTGCGGAATCGTTTCCGTGGTCAGCGCAAAAGATGCGCGCTGACACAGCGGAAATCCTCCACAAGCGTATAATTTAGGTAGAACCCAGGTTAGGTGCTATGCACCTGTAGAGGGCAATTCCCACCGGCAGATGGAACTGTGGAGTGCAGACGAGCACAGCCTCCGCACGGCCACAGATGCTAGATGGGAATTGTATAGATAAAGGCAAAGTAGGGCACGATAGCCCTCTAAGAGAGAGAGCACAGAGAAAGACTAAATGTGTGTCCACCAAACTAGTAGCCACCCAGCGACGTTGAACACACATTAGCAGAAACAAAGCGGGAACGCAATCGCAGGAGAGAGGCGATTGCCAGAAGTGACACAAGACCGAATCAAGACAGAGCTCGAGAGGAGCGAAGGCACAGCAAACCACAATGAGAGATAAGGAAAACAACAAACGCTAGCTAAACGCGAACACCGCACTCATTCGCAACAGCGAACGCTTTTACGGCACGGTCTCCGCACGTTAAGCACAACAGAGACAAGCACGCCACCCTAACTAACCAATGACACACAAACGAAAATAGAGAACGTGAGCGCTTGCTTAACGGTTACCTCACCGAGCCTACAGCAAGCGTTCGTATCAGACAAGACAGACAGACGAACGGAAAACAGGAATAGGACAGATAAGATCCACCGCTCTTCCGCCAAAGCGAGTGCGATCCGGGTTCAGGGACAGGACAGTAAAGATCCACTGCTCTTTCCGCCAGAGCGAGTGTGAACCGAGTACTGAAACAGAGCTAGCAGGATCCACTGCTCTTTCCGCCAGAGCGAGTGCAAACCAAGTACAGAAACAGGCTAGCAGGATCCACTGCTCTTTCCGCCAGAGCGAGTGTGAACCAAGTACAGAATAGGTTTAGCAGAATCCACTGCAAGAGAGATAGGTGAGGTAGCTAGTAGCAACCGCTGCTCCAGCTTACACTCCAGGAACACAGATCAGAAGGATCCACAGCCGCTACAGCTAGAGGCTAGTGCGATCCAAACAAGACAGACAGATGAGGTAGCTAGTAGCAACCACTGCTCCAGCTTACACTCCAAGAATACAGATCAGAAGGATCCACAGCCGCTACCGCTAGAGGCTAGTGTGATCCAAACAGATGAACAGAAGGGGCTACCAGTAGCAACTGCTGCTCTGGTTAGCACCCCCAGACAGACAGAACGATTTCCTGTCGACCACCGCTGGCAACAGGACAATCGCAGCAAAGAGGCAACACAGACAAAACAGATAAAGCAACCTGACTAGCACTAGAGAAGCTGCCTAGTGCAGTCCCAAGAATTACTCTAAGATAAACTTTAGCAAGCAAACAGGGCTGATACTCTAGGAGAGTTCATCAGTAACAAACCATGAAGGATGACCAGCAAAGGATTCTGGGAGAACCTGGCTTTTATACGGCCAGTCTTCAAAGGAGGCAGCTAGGCGATTTGCATAACAAATGTATGCAAATCCCTAAGCAGCAGAGCAGGTCTGAAACTTGAAAAGAAAAGACAGATCTCTCTTCCAGAGACCTGCAGCCCACAGACTAGAGGAATGGTCAAACAGCTGTCTGCCTGTGCAGCTAGCTGAGCGGATCATTACACTCACTATAAACAAAATATTTATAGGTTAACAGGTTTACCTCTGGAAAAAATACGCAACACTCATCTGTTGAATTTTATAAAATTATATTGATATATAAAATAAAAAAATAGATAAAGCATATATATAGGAATATACATCTCTCTAGTTGTTGTCCATCATCCAAAATACATTTTCAAATTTCCTTTAGTGAAACAAGTCCATATCAATATAGCAACTTTTCTGCTGTAGATTTTATCCTCCATTGATAATTGTTATCTCTAGATTGTACATTGTATGGTACACACAAATATAGCTTTATCCTTAAAAATGGTATATACAGTTCTATTCTTGTATAAAGAACTTTAAGTAGATATATCTTCATCATGAAAAGCCACGTAGTTGTCCCTAAGCTTGCAATTGCATTTAAATAGTAATGGTTACTGATTGTATATGAAGTACATCATAAAAAAGTTATCCCAAAAACTTAAACTGCTGAAGTTTGAAATCCCAAGTCTTTAACGTTTTTATAAGCTATTGTCAATAAATTCACCAAGAATAATGCATATTACCTGTCTTGTGTTCTAGAATCACAGTAAAAGGTAGTGTCTTTAGGCCTCAGTCGATCTCAGTATAGTTTCAGGCTAAATGATAAAATATACAATCCTGCCAGGCCTTTTAATTGTAAAGTTTCTAAGATGGCATCTGTTAGGGGATTTTATGGTGACGCACAAAATTCAAACTTTTTTTTAACTGGTACATCCTGACATTGTGACATTTAAAACTATCGGGTTATCTGAGCAGGTGCGTATATATATGATGCTACTTGGCTTATTAACGTAAGCAATCTACGTCTTTTCTAATCAAAATTACATCAATAACATTTTAATTAGATCTTATGATGTTCTTATGACATCTTTCAAGATCTTATGGACGCCAAGATATATGCGTATGTTCAAGCTTAACTTTGTTCTAAAAATATGGGATGTTCTCTTTTACATCATTAATTAACGAGGATTTCTAAACGCCCCTTGTGGTCACAGGTTGTACTGTCTGGATCACATAGCTTATTGTTTTGTATTCATAAAAAACAGCCATCTGCTTTAATACATGCTAAAATACTGTATATAGAAAGCAAACTTATTTACCTTAATATATAGGTTTATTATTGATCATTAATTAATAACTCTATGATCACAATACATGATCTCTATACATGATTGATATATCAGCGTATAGCAGGCTTAGCTTCTGTGGTGTATATCTCTGATGGGCAAGCCTTGCTTAAGCAGGCATCACAGCCAGATCTGACTAAAGTCAGAACATTTCTCTAGCGCTATCTTAATATAAACATAACCTTGTAAAGGGAACAGACAGCTTACTGCTAGCACATGACATTAAGGGCTACGCTAACCAACATTCTAACTCTGATTAAAGAATAACTCTGCTTATAATCATAAAATCATGAAATTAACTCAAATAATCTGCAGAACATTTTAAAACCTAGATAATCAGCTTAAAGCAAGATGAGGATAATTTCGCTGCATTAATATGATTTTCTGACAATCTCACATGGTAATTTGTAAAACAACCTTGTCAAGTGTCACAATGTTATGGAGTAAGGGCTCAGTTCAGACTCAGGTACCCAGAAGGTGCTGAAGGGCACTGATACTCCAGCCCCCTTTCCCCATCTATGAAAGATATTTCAGATGTTCCTCTGACTTGTTCCAACCAAAGCACATGTATACAGGAATAGACCCAAAAAACCCTGTATGGATTCAGATGAGAAGAAGATGACATTTTTGGATTGAATAATGAACACTATTTCTATTAATAACAGGCTATTGGATTTTGTTTTTCTGAGACCAGATACCAACGTGAAAATTAACTTCATTATTATGTAGAGTAATCATCTGTTATGATATCATGAATTAATTTGTATTGTTTACCCTTGAGTAACAAACTAGAAAGTATGCCCTGCTGGATGGTATCCCTGAGGTTTGCATTAACATAGAAAAACTATTAGCCACATAAGAGATGGTTAATTCACAAAAGAATAAATGCTTCCTATAAAAGGTATTAACACTGTTTTGTATGTTTGGTATGGCATATTACATTGGCTTTATGAAGAGTACACAGCAACACAATTGCAACTGGGAAATATCAAATAACCTCTCAAATATGCATGATCTGAAGCAAATGATAAACCAAAAGTGGATAACGCCCCAGCAAATAAGTGGTCATAAACATCTACTGGTGGTTGTGGTTGGGTTCTGTATATCTCCTCTCTGAATATCATAAACTTCAGATCTTACATTTAATTAATGTCACTGATGCAATATTATTTGTCTAAAATATTATTTCAATAGAGAGCTACCATAGTTAAAAAAACCGTCTCTGTGTGCCTGCAGCTGACCTTACAACTTACAATGTCCCACTTGTTTCAACTAGCTTCTAGCAGCTTCTTTCCTCTCTCATGTTCCTCCCAATGACTTCACCCCCTGTGACTACATGAACAGAGCTTATGGAGGCTGCGCCAGTGACATCGCAGGAGGAGGAAAATGAGAAAGAAATGAGAAAGGAAACCTTACAAGATAATCAGAAGCATAGCTACAGGCTTAGGGGCATCACAGCAGCCTTTAAATATGTCCCTCCCCCCTGTATGCCTTTTGTAATACCCACACATTTTTGTATTACCCTCTATAACTTTCTCCCTAGCCCTCCAGGTGTTGTGTTTTCTGTTAATTGTATTACATTCTTCTAGATACAGCATATCCTATTCAGACAAGTTCCATCTGTGTTCTTCTCACATTCCAACTGATTTATTTATTTATTTGTTAATCCATGAAAATCTGAATTCATCACAACTCATCACAAAAACTCATCACAAAAAAAAGCCAAATCCAGTCTTACACAAGATATTAACTTTTTATATTGGTATGAGGTTGATGATATTTAATGTCATAACTCTTTCTCGGTCTACATTGCATCCACTCTGCTTGTAGCTAAATTTGTGCACTTGGAATTTACGATGCCTCTGTGACAGTCTGAGTCCCAATTCTGTAAGCATTGAGTAAACAAGGAGTCTTATCTATTAGTCATAAATCAGTTAACAACCTCTTAAAACTCCATTTAGACGTTCTATTCCATTTAAGGCATCTTAATGAGGTGTATTTATGCTTGCAAAAAAATCTATGTATGCCCTTTTGATGTTGCATGTATATAGCTGTTTGTTCCAATATCTTGTAAGCAAACAGGATTGAAGTCTGACAAAAACTGCAAAGTCCAAAGCTTGCTTACTCTCATTCTTTTAAGTTAGCCAATAAATGGTATCATCCTGAACGTCTTACAAGATATTAAGCTGCATTTCTCAGTTTCCTTCACAAATCCTTGTAGTTCAGGTCTAAGAATACTAAACTGAAGTCTAGGAAGCTTCAGGAGTAAGTAGATGGCTATAGCCATGTAGATCAACCTTCATGGAAAATAAAAGCAGTGTGATAAATTTTACTTTGGCAGCCTTTCCAATGACTTCACTAATGTGGGCTGTTTGTTTTTCATGTCTTCTTTTTATATATATTGTGACATTATCTGGAAACTTCATCATCATTTTAACCATCTGGAAGAGTCCATCTCTCCACACCCCAATGTATTATTTTTTGACTGTTTTATCCATTCTTGAGTTGTGTTTCACCTCCTCCATTGTACCAAAGTTTCTTTCCATCATGGCAAATGGCAATCAAACTATCTCTTTCCTGGGATGCCTCACCCAGTGTTATTTCTACTTTTTGCTGGGTTCAGTAGAACTGCTTCTCCTTGCAGTCATGTCTTTTGATAGGTACATAGCTGTATGCCACCCTTTGCGCTATTCAGCAGTTATGACTCCATACTTCTGCTTGTACCTTGTGGTAGGTTGCTGGCTGGGTGGCTTTGCAGATACCATTGTACCAACCATTCTAATAACTAACCTTTGGTACTGTGGGCCAAATGTCGTTGATCACTTTTTCTGTGATGCACAACAGCTTCTAAAGCTTTCCTGCTCTGACACCAGACTAATACAAATTATTAACCTGTGTTGCTCTTCACTGGTTGTATTTTCATCTCTTATTTTCATTCTGGTATCATATTGCTGTATAATATTTGCTATAATTAGGAGCTCTGCAGCTGTAGGGAGATGGAAGCCTTTTTCTACTTGTGTTTCTCACCTGCTTCTCATAGCCATCATCTATGGGAGTTCACTGTTTCTATGTATGAGAGGACTGGCAACTATAGATGTTAGTAAACTATCTGCACTCATGACTGGTATTGTGACACCTCTGTTAAGCCCATTCATTTACACGCTGAAGAACAGTCAGGTACAGGTGGCTATAAAACATCAGGTAGTAAAGGGTCTCTGCATAAGTGACTAGATACAATTATTTGGTCTCAACTACAGTCAAAACATTAGGTTCATTTACGGGAAGATCCTAAATGGAAGGCTGTATTTTGAGATCACAATGCTCTAGTCATACATATCAACTATGCTATTGAAATATAGTGAAAAATAAAAGCAGAATACACCACTGGTAATGGGATTTCTGTTTTACTATAAGAAAAACCTGTCCTATCTATCCAAAGAAAGGGAAAATGGTGCAGGATGCTGAGATATGCTCTTGAGGCTCAGCAGCCCTTAGTCCATATTATATTATGATGATTCTTCCATGTGGTGCTATGCCATACCTCACAACTGTCCCGGTTTTGCCAGGACAGTACCGCTATGGAGGCTCTGTCCTGATGTGCTGGGGCACTGCCATAATGTCCCAAGAATTCCAACATAGTCACAGGCATATGAACACAGCCAGGAGAGAAGAACAAAAATCTGTCCAATGGTAGCAGCTTCTCACTAGCCAATGCTGGTGCTGCTGCTTGTGGCTATCCAATTACAGAAGAGGAGGGAGGGACAACAGTTCAAAAGGAAGTGGTGAACTACACTGGAGAAGCTGTGCAGAGACAGTGCAGTGCCCGTCTGAGCAGCCGCCATGCAGGAGACCAGCCCGGGAGAAAATAAGAAATAAGTAAGTAACCAGACACAAGGACAGGGTTTCTGATTGCCAGTGAAAGTCAGAGATATTTTCCTGCATTCATGTATCTGTGAGAGGCTGCAGACACACTCTTCTCTCCTGTCTGTTGCTGCGTCACCCTGGAGTTATCAGGTCTGTCAGGCCAACATGATCCACAAGCAGAATGAAAGTGACATTCTTCAGGGGGCGGCAGGCAGATGATAGATGTAGCACACTGGCTTCTGAGATCAGGTTGCTGCTGCTGGGATGTGAGTTCTGTTGGGCAGTGCAGGGATGCTTACAGCAAACAGAGAGAAGGTATGCTCTTCCCTGCGTTGCATTCTACTGTTGATACTGACACCCTCCACATATTTTACACATAGCAATTGGTGATAACATTGAATCCTCTCTCTAGTGCATATGTGAGTGCAGGAGATCCACTGCTTAAATTATGCTATCTTGTTATGGTTCATATGTCTGATTGGTATTTGGGGGCTTTTTGCTAGGCTAGGGGGTTTATCTCTGGTATGTCTGTGTACAGTTGGCTCCGCCCACAGAACAATATGACCACACCTATTTTTACCAAGTGGATGGAGGTGTGGCAGGGGTGTGTCTTAGTGTCACCTTTTCCTGGCTCCAACAGTTGGGAGGTATGCTTTGGTTTGGTGAGAATGTACAGTGTAGTGGCTTTTTTTCATAAAAAACCTAATATTACAACAATTGCAGCCTAGTGTGTAACAGAATTGTGTTATTACTGTGTTGGATGTGTTCCACATAAAGCTTCATGAAGAAATCATCTGCATCCAGAGTGCTGTTACTGCCGCCTATCCTACAGTTTTGAAATTATATTTTCCACTCCACCACTACAGGGTAGGGCCTAAGCATTCCCTAAGGGCCACAGCTTTATCCTCATAGGAAGATTTTCTCCTCCCTTTCCCAGGCTGCTGAATGCTGTTAAGAAGAGCTTAGCAGAAGCAACAGTCCATGACAGCTTCAGAGCTATCACATTTATGTAATATATATTTATATGCATATTGTAACAAGGTGACAAGTGCCCTTCTTAGCCCTATCCTGCACATACATTTTCCAGCATCCAGTACAATAATCTAGGTGCCAGCAAGCTGAGAGGGGTGGTGATAGCAATGTCATCTAAACCTGATTAACCTTGCTCACACACCTACAGATATCTGCCACCACATGTTTAATAGCAGAAAAAAAATCTTATTGTTACAGTTATTTTGGTTGAAAAAAGACATACATCCATTCGGTTCAACCAGGAAATAAAATATAACATCAGCCTGCACCCTCACATATTCTTGTTCATCCAAAGGAAGGCGAAAAACCCTTACAAGGCATTGTCCAAATAGCCCCAAAAGGGAAAAAATTCATTCCAGACTCCAGATGGCAATCAGATAAAATCCTTGGATCAACACCACTGGGCATTACCTAGCAATTATAGCCATGGATGTTATCACAAGGCCCCCTAGTGGCTGGACCGCTCAAAGCCTTCCAATGTATTTCAACCCACAGACTGTCCAACCTGGTGGACACAGGCGCAGTGCTCGACCTCGATAGCAAATCCACAATTCAACAAGGAGAAAGGTGGTCCGCACTTGTCAGCAGGAAAAAACTTTTATTTAATGGATGTATCCACAGACACCCACAGCAGACATCAAGGCTGACATGTCAGCCTTGATGTCTGCTGTGGGTGTCTGTGGATACGTCCATTTAATAAAAGTTTTTCCTGCTGACAAGTGCGGACCACCTTTCTCCTTGTTCAATTGTGGATTTGCTATCCAGGTCGAGCACTGCAACAGGTTGTGGAGTTGAGCGTTGTCCACCATACTGTACTACTGATTCTAAGACCTGCAAATCAAATGGTTTGAACACCCTATGCTGATTATAATAAACAGAACAGAACTTCAGATAGCGTCTCTTCCGAAAGCTAGGATTCCTTCTGGTTGGCTGAATAGTAGGGTGCAGCTGAGAAAAATAATGACTGAAAAGTATTTAATTTTAAATGAAATATAAATAATTAATATATACAGAAAATCATTAAAAGTAACAATTATAGAAAAGAGTAACTCATTGTAACATAAAAGGGAAAGAAAATAAATGAATACATAAGTTCAGATGAAATACAGTGGGTTGCAAAAGTATTCGGGCCCATTGAAGTTTTCCACATTTTGTCACATTACTGCCACAAACATGCATCAATTTTATTGGAATTCCACGTGAAAGACCAATACACAGTGGTGTACATGTGAGAAGTGGATCGAAAACCATACATCATTCTAAACATTTTTTTCAAATCAATAACTGCAAAGTGGGGTGTGCGTAATTATTCGGCCCCCTGTGTCAATACTTTGTAGAACCACCTTTTGCTGCAATTACAGCTGCCAGTCTTTTAGGGTATGTCTCTACCAGCTTTGCACATCTAGAGACTGAAATCCTTGACCATTTTTCTTTGCAAAACAGCTCCAGCTCAGTCAGATTAGATGGACAGCCTTTGTGAACAGCAGTTTTCAGATCTTGCCACAGATTCTCGATTGGATTTAGATCTGGACTTTGACTGGGCCATTCTAACACATAGATATGTTTTGTTTTAAACCATTCCATTGTTGCCCTGACTTTATGTTTAGGGTCATTGTCCTGCTGGAAGGTGAACCTCCGCCCCAGTCTCAAATCTTTTGCAGTCTCCAAGAGGTTTTCTTCCAAGTTTGCCCTGTATTTGGCTCCATCCATCTTCCCATCAACTCTGACCAGCTTCCCTGTCCCTGCTGAAGAGATGCACCCCCCGAGCATGATGCTGCCACCACCATATTTGACAGTGGGGATGGTGTGTTCAGAGTGATGTGCAGTGTTAGTTTTCTGCCACACATAGCGTTTTGCATTTTGGCCAAAAAGTTCCATTTTGGTCTCATCTGACCAGAGCACCTTCTTCCACATGGTTGCTGTGTCCCCCACATGGCTTGTGGCAAACTGCAAACGGGACTTCTTATGCTTTCTGTTAACAATGCCTTTGTTCTTGCCACTCTTCCATAAAGGCCAACTTTGTACAGTGCATGACTAATAGTTGTCCTATGGACAGATTCCCCCACCTGAGCTGTAGATCTCTGCAGCTCATCCAGAGTCACCATGGGCCTCTTGACTGCATTTCTGATCAGCGCTCTCCTTGTTCGGCCTGTGAGTTTAGGTGGATGGCCTTGTCTTGCTAGGTTTACAGTTGTGCCATACTCCTTCCATTACTGAATGATAGCTTGAACAGTGCTCCGTGGGATGTTCAAGGCTTTGGAAATCTTTTTGTAGCCTAAGCCTGCTTTAAATTTCTCAATAACTTGATCCCTGACCTATCTTGTGTGTTCTTTGGACTTCACAGTTTTGTTGCTCCCAATGTTCTATTAGACAACCTCTGAGGCTGTCACAGAGCAGCTGTATTTGTACTGACATTAGATTACACACAGATGCACTCTATTTAGTCATTAGCACTTATCAGGCAATGTCTATAGGCAACTGACTGCACTCAGAACAAAGGGGGCCGAATAATTATGCACACACCACTTTGCAGCTATTTATTTGTAAAAAAAAAAAATGTTTGGAATCATGTATGATTTTCGTTCCACTTCTCATGTGTACACCACTTTGTATTGGTCTTTCATGTGGAATTCCAATAAATTTGATTCCTGTTTGTGGCAGTAATATGACAAAATGTGGAAAACTTCAAGGGGGCCGAATACTTTTGCAACTCACTGTATGTTCCTTTGTGTGGAAATCGAGCACATGGAAAGTTCTTTGTTTCCAGATCAAAGTTCAGGCAAAATGGCAGCTATCCCTGTCCTCATGCTAGCTGCATGCAATCCATACTATGGTAAAATAGAATGGGGTGAAATTTCAGCCTTTTCCTTTTAAATTATCCCATTTTTCGGGCGAAATCTCAGAGTCAGTCCCTGGGCTGGACTGGGCGTTATTACATTTTGGGTGGGAGGCTTAAGCCTCAACAAATATGACATTCTCCATATTTGACATTCCCCATATCAAGCCCATGCTTCTTGCACACAAATAATAATATCAAATTTATATTCTTTAAGAAATAGACGTCGAAATGATATGAAACATGGACACCGTAGGATGTTCAGTTAGGATGTTCAGTTACTGAGAAGATTAATAGCTTGGTTGTGGCTTACTGCCGCTCCTCAATATTGGTATAAAATTTTTCAGCGAGACACTACGAATCAAATTATACAACTCCCATAACCATCCTAGGTATGGTATCTCTCAAACAGGCAAAAATTATACATCACATCCAGTTTCAATCTGCTCCCAGAGGTGCCAGCAGGTCTAGTCACCTGCTGAGGCAAATCTCAGCTGTGCTCTGGGCAGCAAATGGCTTTCTTCTCAGCTTAGAAATTTACACCTAGCTGTTATCTGCCAATGAAGGAACCCTTTTTGTTCTTGTTAATTAAAGACAAACATTGGCTTCCCTGGAGAACATATGGATTCTCATGAATAGAGATCTGCTAGAATAGCCAGACCCCAAGTTATTTGCTTTCTGCCAGAACTACACATACAATTGGGATTGTACCGTTAATCACAATCGGTGTAGAAAACCGATTGTGATTGCGTTTTTTTCATGGCTCATCTGTGACAGATGTCTTTCAACTCAAGGAAAGCATCTAAGCCCCCTTTAAATGCAGATACAGAATTTGCCATAACTGCTCCCTGTGGCAATGCATTCCACATCTTAATCACTCTTACTGTAAAGAACCCTTATGCATAAGAAAGAACACTTATGCATAAAAAAAGTTTATATTTGAGTAATTACAGTATCCTCAGGCTGCTTTGAAGCAATGATATTTTAGGTATTCTTACACTTTTAATATTCAAATTGTCTTTTAACTATGGCTGCATTCACACTTGTCTATCATTTTTTATTGTGTGAACTTTTCTGCATTAGTTTTCTGACAGCGCTGCATTTCTGTCAGTTGTTTTCCTCATGTGCAAAACACAATCAAGTGCAAACTAGCCCATTTATTAATGTTGTTAAAGTATAAATCAGTTTTAAGGTTTTGTTTCTTTAAACCTTGTCTGTCCATGCATCTCCTTGTTATGTTGGTTCGCTTGTTCCAGTACCTTCCTGTAAAGTAAAGGAAGGCACTATAGGCACGTGCCCAGAGGTACTCGGATACCCCCAATCCCAAATTTGAGTGATCACAAATTCGACTCCTACCACTTATGAATTGACTCGTGATCACGATCACGAATAGAAACAGATATCCGACTCGAGTGCAGTTTTGAGTCGAATAACTGCATGTAATCACGCACAACAACTTTAACAGTTAATAGCAAAGTCCCCTTAAAAGCTAGAAACACCAATTTGCCAGATATGTTAAGAAGAATTGTGGGAACAAGAGGACACTTTTTTTTTTTTCAAAAACACCTTATAGTTTTTTTAGAAAATTGATTTTAAAGTTTCAAAGGAAAAAAGTATACATTTAAATGCAGTAAATACATTAACTGTCATTTACCGCATTTAAATGTATATTTTTTTCCTTTGAAATTTTAAAATCGATTTTCTCAAAACCTATAAGGTCTTTTTGAAAAAAAAAATGTTTTCCTCTTGTTCCCACTGTTCTTCTTAACATATCTGACAAATTTGGTGTTTCTAGCTTTTAAGGGGGCTTTGCTATTAACTGCTAAAGTCAGCGGGTTTCTAATCATGAATACCGACTAGTGATCATGAGTAACTCGTGATCACGAGTCGGGTAACAAGTGAAATCACGAGTGAATTCATGATCGACATTCGTGATCGAGAGCCGATCATGATTGCTGATTACGACCTCGGGATCGGCAAAAACGACTCGTGACCACAAGTTACTCGTGATCACGAGGTCGTGATAAGCAATCCTGCACTTGCGTACAGGCACCTGATTATGGAAAGGTTGCTCACTCCACTTCCCTACTGAGGTTACTCACCCAGTGACCCTGCTCTAAGTTTTCCACTGACCAGCTCTCCCTTCAGTCGGGGCAAGACTAGCTACTTAATACTGAGGGTACCTCTGGCTACCCAATGCTAAGGGACACCTGTAGCTATGATGGGCAAGGGAAGTAAGTGAGAAGTGACAGCTGGGAGAAGCCAGTACACTTGCTATGCGGTTTGGCATCTGTGCCTATAGGCTCCTGTGATGTAAGTTTCGGCCTGGGTCGTGTTAGTCGTGGAGCAGATATGCTAACATCAAACCAACAAACATTGATTTGGGTAATACTTTTAATGGGTAACTGTTTATGTTTATTTCAACTAGCTGTCAAAGCGTTAATCTTCTTCTTAAGGCATAACTCAATACGGTTCTGATCCAGTTCTGTATAAAGCCTGAAGAAGAAACATATTGTTTTGAACGCTTGCAATAAACCATGTAAAATTAGTTATTAAAGGTATGACTATGAATCACTATGGTAACCCTGAATGCATTGCTAAACCTCACTTTTGGCTTATAGCAGTGTCTAAGTGTCAAAGTCATTTTGTGCTCTAAGGCCTTTATTCAATCCACTTTCTCTCCAAAGTTTTCTCCTAGGAGAACATTTTTTCATATTCTGTTTAAAATAACTTTTCAGTAATCTGCAATTTAAAAAAGTAACAAACATGAGGTGAAAAAGTACTTTCAACATTATTCTGAGTATTTTCTTGCTTGCTTGTGGTTTGAAAGCATTTTGTTAAGTGTGAAAATGTCCCCTGAAAACTCAAAAGAAACAGTGAATTGAATATGGGCCTAAGTCTCAAAGATGTGCATGGTTAGTACTTCCAGTACTTCTTACACAGGTATTCAACTAAGTAATTATTCAATCAAATGTATGCCCCCTTCCCCTTGAAGTATAGGTTAGCATATGATGGGGCACAAGTAGTTTCCATTGCTGATCCCTGCACCTAGAGGTAGTGGGAGGCAGGCATGGGATGCAGGTATGGGCTCACGAGGAGTTACGAGTCCCTAAGGACTAAAATTTGTGATTTAATAGAGGCTTAATTGCCTCAGGTGGGCGGCTGGATGAGAAGGGGTTAGTTGCCCATAAGTCCGTTGTCCTCCTTGCACTCCAAACAGCTTGCACGCGTCCTATCGGACGCATTGCAACCTCACTACGCGCACTTCCTCCTTCAAGCCGGAAGGAGGAAGTGCGCGGTGGTAAGGCTTGCAACGCATGCTCGCACTCCTCTTATTAAACTTGATGAATCTAGCCCTTTGGCTCTTGCTTACCCACTCTGATCCCCATACTGGCGGCCTATACCGACATGCTTCTCGGATTACAGCTGAGGACCATACCAGTGGAGGACACTATCAAGCGTGTTGTAGCTATACTTTCAATCATTGCATATACTGCATACTGCGCTCTTGACTTTCGAGCTTATTCTTCTGTCTATACTGAAGCCCTTTATGCTCTTATGGATGTGCTTATCTATATCAGCCCATGGAATCGCTTTATACCTGCCTCAGTGCTAATACTTTGCCTATCATACTGAATACTGGCAGCAACAAGTGTTGGTCTGCATCAGATTTATTATCCATTGAATTTGCATCACTGGAGGACATTTTCAATTGGCAGATTTTGTGTCTCTTTGGACACATTGCTGAATACCATCCTAATTACCGCATGCATATTTTTACTCAAAAAAAGGCTCACCAGTAGCCATACTTGCTAGAATGACATCTATGTATTGGGACTAACCCTGCTTTGTGGTTTATATACCAGTGTCCATGCTTTAGGATATACATGAGCTGTGTTGACAATCAGATCGCCCAATTTGTATCTGCTATATGTGATATGTGTGCTTGTTTTATTGCTTAGTAAATGTTTTTCTATATTTGAAAATTATATGACTCATGGAGTGCTTTGGGATACAGATGAGTTCTGCTTTTATTGTTTATAGCTTTCTAGCCCAAACCACTCTGCATTATGCATAATAGATATAATTAGATTTATGACCTTTTGAGGGATTTGGTGTTGGATGGAACACATTTACTTCAAACGTTTCCTACTTCAGACACTTGGTAGATTCTGCTTCTTGTAACGTGTTTATATTTCATTAGAAATACATTAAAGAAGCACTGTAACAGCATATAGTAAGTAGAATGCAGTAAATTATTCAGCATACCCGCTCTTACGGTAATTTCCTGGTTTTAGCATCAGAAACACTTCCTATAGCTGCATATTGCTGTATATTGGTGTGTAACCCCTCCCGGTGATGTCAAGCCCAGGCTGATTAGCTATGCACCTTTCTTCTCCCATTGCACTCTCGGAAACCAAGTGTTTTTTTCTATTCAGCTAGAACACATAATATCAGCTCCACAGAATATGTTGATGTTTTATAAATCAATAATAATAGTAATAATAATACCTAAAAATTCCACAGCAATGCACCTTGCCAGCACTAAAGATATCACCACCTAAGATTAATTTTAGAATGTAAATCGTGGTGAGGAAAAAGTTTACAATGAGCAAACGGAATCATTCATACTGTACATTAATTCTAAAATTAAATAGAATGTCACTACAGTTCCTCTTTAACATTTTAGTAAAACAACTACGTGGTGCCAAAAAGATCCCAAAGCAATACCTGACCTCTTTTCAATAGTGATCACAGGAAAGCAGATAAAGGTCATTCCCACTGGGTGGGCTTCACATGGTGGTGTTATAGACTAAAGTGTCCCTTAGATATTTGGGGCACTTGTTCATAGTAAAAGTTAAGGCTTTTATTATCAACATATGTGTTTGTAACATAGAGCGCAGCCACACACATTTTGAGTAAATAAGGTTTATGATGCCTCTGCAATAGTTAGTGGAACAGACTTCCATGGCTGCTTAAAGAGGAACTGTAACCACATAGTGGAATGCAGTAAATTATTCAGGATACCAACTTTTACATTAAAAATCCTGCTTTCAGCATTGAAACCTCATCCAATAGGTCTATATTGTTGTATATTGGTATGTTGCCCCGCCCTTCCACCAAAGGCTCTGGTAAAATGAAACCTGCAATCGCTTGGGAGAGAAAATGAGATACTTACCGCTTCTGTCATTCCTCGCAGTCAGCTGCCGGTCTTCTCCTATTCCTCCCGGTGTCCTGACGACTTGGCTGACCTTTAACCTGTATGATCTTTGCTTCTGCCTGGCACATAATGACAGGCAGAAGTACACACACTCCCCCACCTCCTCCGTCCTAGTGACTGTGCTCCACTGAAAAGCAAGCGTCAGACGCTGAGTGGTTAGTATCTGGCGCTTGCTTTTCAGTGGAAATCAGACGCAAGGACGGAGGAGGCGGGGGAGTGTGTGTACTTGTGCCTGTCATTATGCGCCGGGCAGAAGCAAAGATTATTTCAATATTTATTGGGAATGAGTCCAAAAGAGAGAGAGAACTCTCAAAGTATAAACAAGTAAAGATCCCCACTTGAGCACACCACCATGCTCAGGATGATATCAGGATTCTGTATAGGAGGATCTATATTAACAAGGTGAGACCCAAAACAGTCGTTTGATTCCAAAAATTAGTATCACAGTTTATTGTATCCAGAAAAACTTTTTTTTAGAAAAATAGAAAACTTTTTTATGTTTATTAGTAAAAATTCTTCACAGTACAGATGTAGAGAAAAGCAAAGATTATCCAAGTTAAAGGTCAGCCAAGTCGCCAGGACACCGGGAGGAATAGGAGAAGACTGGCGGCTGACTGCGGGGAACAACAGAAGCGGTAAGAATCTAATTTTCTCTCCCTACCCATTGTAGGTTTCATTTTACCAGAGCCTTCAGGTTCTGGTATCCTTTAAAGGAATACTGTAGGGGGGTCAGGGGAAAATGAGTTGAACTTGCCCGGGGCTTCTAATGGTCCCCCGCAGGCATCCTGTGCCCGCCCCAGCCACTCACCAATGCTCCGGCTCCGCCTCCGGTTCACTTCTGGAATTTCGGACTTTAAAGTCTGAAAACCACTGCGCCTGCGTTGCCATGTTCTCAATCCCGCTGATCTCACCAGAAGCGTACTGCGCAGACACAGACCATACTGGGCCTGCGCAGTATGCTCCTGGTGACATCAGCGGGAGCGAGAACACGGCAATGCAGGCGCAATGGTTTTTAGACTTTAAAGTCTGAAATTCCAGAAGTGAACCAGAGGCGGGGCCGGAGCATCGGTGAGTGGCTGCACGGGCACAGGATGTCTGCAGGGGACCATTAGAAGCCCCGGGTAAGTTCAACTCATTTTCCCCCGACCCCCCTACAGTGTCCCTTTAACCACTTGATGACCCAGCCTTTACCCCCCCCCCCCTTAAGGACCAGCGCTATTTTTTGTGATCTGTGCTGGGTGGGCTCTGCAGCCCCCAGCACAGATCAGCTGGCACGCAAAGCGATCAGATCGCCCCCCTTTTTCCCCCCTATGGGGATGATGTGCAGGGGGGTCTGATCGCTCCTCCTGGCTGGCATGTTGCGGGGGGGCACCTCAAAAAGCCCCCCTCCGCGGCAAAATTCCCCCCTCCCTCTCCTCCCTCTCACCCCTGATGATCCGGGCTGCACAGGACGCTATCCGTCCTATGCAGCCAGTGACAGGCTGTCCCCTGTCACATGGCGGCGATCCCCGGCCGCTGATTGGCCGGGGATCGCCGATCTGCCTTACGGCGCCGCAGCAGCACCGTACAATGTAAACAAAGGAGACAAATGTCTCCTACGCTTACATTTAGTCTGCGAGCCACAATCAGTGGCTCGCAGGCTATCCACGGAGACCCGCTCCGTGATCTAACAGGAAACTGCGGCTCGCGCGAGCGGCCTTTCCTGATTAATTAGGGAGGCACCTGGCGACGCAGATCTGCGTCGCTGGTCCTCCAGCTACCACTTTGCCGCCGCTCGGTATGAGTGTGCGGTCGGCAAGTGGTTAAGCATTCTGGGAGTCCAGTGATCTTTTCTGCTGGCATTGGAACTTTCAGTAAATGAACATTCCACAGAGATCTTCTGCCAATACTAAAGATGATAAATTTCATAAAGTAAATCACTAATAGGGAAGATTTTAAAATTGACAAACACTGACTAGATAATTTATAAATAGATATTGGAAAAAAAAAGCAATTTTATTCATTATGTTATTTTGACATCAGATCCTCTTTAAGCACAGACAGGGGATTATCATCTTAGATTTTTGAGTTGTGGGAAAAATGCTTTCTGTGAAAGTATACACATAGCTTATTAATGGTACATTCGCCATGTCTGAGTGACACACAGGGAAGACAGAACTGTTTTAGCCTGTAAAACATGCAGGAAACAATAAAACACATTCAGCATATGATGTGTCACACTCTTGTTTATTCCAGTAGAGCCTTTTAGCCATTAATGCAGGCTGAAAATGAACCAGAAGAGTCATATAAATTGGGAGCTGACACAGCTGACTTGTTATAGCAGGCCTATACCTATTCACATAACGTGATGTCGAAGGAATCAGTAGAGTAAACAATAGCATAACAAACACGCATGAAAGACTCCTTTCAGAGTCGGATGTTAGGCTGACATGTAGGCAACCGGGCAGGTAGTAAATTGATATCACCTCACTTGTGACATCCTGCAATAATGACTGCTATGGAAACACTTTTCTCAAAGAAGTTCTACATTGTCATTGAAAAATCAATTTATCCTATATCGGTGATACACAAGATGTTATTTAATTAGTATTATTATTATAATTTAAATTTTTTGGGGAAAACAATGTTTTATTGATTTTACAGACAGTACATAGAAATTGTTGTAGCTCTAAAGGAAAAAGTGGTAGGTGTGGCACATCCCAGGCAGGGAGTGAGGAACACAGACGACACCCTCACAGTCCAGCAGGCCTGCACTAATTGTACTGAGGTCTACTGTCACAGGACGTGTGCTCCGCCAACATGGAGAAGAAACAGTTCAAACAAATATGAAGAAAGACAAAAGCGTGCACCTTCCGTCCAGGGATTTAATCTCATGTGCAGACAGTATTACAACCATTAGTACGTTTCAGTACATTAGCGTGCAGAATCCAACATGTGAGGTGGACATTGATGTGAAGCTTACGTGTCCATCCGGATGGCTGGTCTGTGGGAAGGAGGTGGGTGGGAGGCACAGAGGTGGCGAGCGACGGCCGTTTCGCGTCTCCTGACGCTTGGTCACGCTACGTGCCACAGATAGAGGAGGAAGCGAACACCGGAGCTTAAGACGGGAGGCAAGCCCCGCCCCTTCCGGCTACGTCACTTCCTCCTCGTGAGAGTTCGTTACCCTGGTAGCGGGGACGCTACTGCCGGGGACCTAGCTGGGCGGAGCAAATTACTCCGTCTTCCACTGCGAAACCACCCTCCACATCCAGCACTCGCGTTAGCGGCGCTGGAGAAACTTGGTGCTGAGCGCTCAGTATGCGGCGGGTGCTCAGAAAAGGCACACCTGCCGCCCATCTAGAACGCTCCCTAAACGCACCAGTCTCATGGGGGGTCAAAAATTAGACCCAAACTTATAAATAATATTACAGGCGGGGATGGCCCGCTGCCCCTCCGTGCATGAACGTCCCCGCAGTCAGGAATCAACGGAAAGGGGTGACTCAAACAGTGAATACTATAACAGTGTAATTAAAAACACAAAGACGGGGATTACTCCATGGCCAACAAAACACATCAAAACTGACCTACAGACTATGGCTGGGTACTTCGGTCACGAGGGAACCGTGAGAGGCTGCGGGGGGGGGGGGGGGGAGGGGGAAAGGGGAAAGGGGGGGGAGGGGGGAGGGGGAGGGGGAAGAGGGGGGAGAGAAGAGGGGGAGGGGGGGGGGGAGGGAAAGGGGAAGGGGGGGGGAGAGAGACATTGCAGTAAACATTACGGTAAACCTATTTAGTTGTATTTATATGGGTGGACTTGTAGGAAGCACCTAAGCTTCACATCAAATATCAAAACATACACTATAAGTCAATGCCCCCCCCCCCCACACACACACACACACATGCATAACGTTTCAAATTCTGAACAAGGTTATATTAACCCCTAAGCACGCCCAGTAATGTCGAGTAACAAGCCCCCCCCCCCCCCACCCCCCCACACACATCACTAATAGAACACAGGGACAATACATTAAAAGCCATACTAGATTAACACCAAATTATTATCCAGTGTATGGCATCTCGAGACCCAGTTAGGCTTTTGTATAGGCAAGTCTAAACAGTCGTCAACCACCAAACCCATTATTAGGGATCTAACATGCAGGACAATTCTATTTTATCGTTTAACCCTAAAGGCCCCATAGCTTCCATTCTCAAGATCAATCTCGTCTCCCTCCTCAACAGTAGCCTTTCTCTATCTCCCCCTCTCCGGGGTACATCCTGTTTTTCCAAGGCTGCAAACTTTAAATTAAATCTGTCGGCACTGTGGTCATTTCTCATATGTTCAATCAAACGTGTACAGCCTTTTCCTGATTTAATTGATCCTATATGTTCCCCAAATCTTGTCTTCATAGACCTAGTTGTTTGTCCGATATAATATAGACTACAGGGACAGATCATAACGTAGACAACAAACTTCGTTTGACAGGTAAAGAATTCCTTGATCTGGAACCGTTCCCTCCCCACCTGAATATTCTTTTGGGTCACTAATTTATCGCACCATTTACACCGGCCACATTTGTAGTTACCACAGGGCAGAGAAGAATTTAACCAGTCATTATTATTAGGTGAGACGAACTCACTGCTGGTCAAAATATTACCAAGCGTGGGGGCACGTCTAAAGGCTACCCTTGGAGCCTTTTCTGCAATCTGGTTCAGATCGGGATCTCTCCTGACCATAGACCAATTTGTAATTATGGCCTTCCTAATACGATCGGCCATTGGTGAGAAATCGAAGGTGAATGTGGTTCTAACTGAACCTTCGGCAGTAGTTTTTTTGGGGGCCAATAGGGCACTCCTACTTTGCTTAGATGCCCTCATTCTCGCTTTGGTCAAAAGGTCCTGATCGTAACCTCTTCTCTTAAACCTAGCAGTGAGTTCGTCAGCCTGTATTTTGAAATCACATTCCCTAGCATTGTTGCGTTTCAATCTGAGGTACTGTCCATAGGGGATAGCATCAATGACTGAACCCGGATGGAAGCTGCGTGCATGTAATACAGAGTTGGTGGCCGTACTTTTCCTATAGCCTTTAGTAAACAACCGGCCATCCTCCACCACCAGTTTCACATCTAGGAACGCCATTTCTGTCTCCTTAATCTCATGGGTGAACTGCATGTTTACCTGATTGTTATTGAGATAACCCATAAAGTCCACAAATTCCCCTTCTGTCCCTGACCACACCACCAGGACATCGTCCACGTACCTGGACCAACGTCTAATGCACTTCCGGAATGGATTTCCCTCATTAAGTACATGAGACTCCTCCCATGCCCCCCAAAAAAGGTTTGCATAGGAGCATGCCACGGGGGTCCCCATAGCCATCCCTGACACCTGGTGGTACCAGCTGCCGTCAAACAGAAACGCATTATGCGTTAATATGAAGGAAAGACACTCCAAGATGTAGTCAACGTAGCCCACATCTTTATTGGTTCGTAATAAATACCGTCTAACCGCAGCCACACCCAGATCGTGTGGGATCCGGCTGTACAGGCTGACCACATCAATTGTGGCCAGCCTGTCACCCAGAACCCACGTGGCATGCTCCACCATACGCAACACCTCAAGAGTGTCCTTGAGATAGGACGGTATTCCCTTCAAAAGGGGACGCAGGAGGTGGTCCAGGAACCTGGACAGCCTCTCAGTGAGGGACCCACAGCCTGACACAATGGGTCGCCCAGGCGGTGCGGTCATGGACTTGTGAATTTTTGGTATGTGATACCAGACTGGTCGTCGCGGGTGGAGGGGGAGAAGATCTGTGGCTAATTTGTTGGAAAGATATCCCTCCTCTACCCCTTTACGTAATAGGGTTCGCAATGAATTCAAATATCGTGTGGTGGGGTCAGAAGACAAAGGACGGTATACTTCAGTATCGTTCAATTGTCTTAAAGCCTCGTCTCTATACTGTGTACTAGATAAAATGACAAGGTTTCCTCCTTTGTCTGCCTTTCTGAGCACCACCTCACGATTCTTCTGCAACCACTTCAAAGCTCCCTTCTCCTCCGCTGTTAAATTGGACTCTGCCCTCCCATAAATCTCTGCTTTAACATCCTTAAGAGTATTCTCAAAAAAGTGTTCCAATGTGGATCCAGGGGTTGTAGGGAAGGGCTGTAAGGACCTACAAGCCCTAAAGGTGCCAATGTCACCCAGGCTCAAGCTGCCGGACTCATCCAGCTCAGGGGCCTGTTCGGTCTCCATCATCAAGTCCTCTAGCACCTGTAAAATCTCCTCATCAGTGGGGTTCAACTGTACATATGGGTAAAATCCCAGAGTGCTGGTGTCATCTACCCCCATCACTTGAGTGTTCAAGGAAAAAGGGTTTAGGTTAGTAAACAGCCCCTCAATATGTGCCTGTAGGGGGTTCGGACATAATCCTCCCATCCCTACGTCGGCACTATTTGTCATTGGGGTATTCAAGATTGACTGAAGTCTATGCCCTGTACAATGCCCCCTTAAGCCGGCCGATGAAGAAGAGTCATCTTGAGAGTGACTGGAATTTCTGTGCGATCACTAATTTCCGCACAGACTTGAAAAGGTCTATTGTAAAGGAGCAAAAATCAAAGTCTTGGGTAGGACTAAAGTTAAGACCCTTTTTAGGAGTGTATAACATGCTTGAGGGATATCAAATCCCGAGATGTTAATGATTTGTAAATCTTCGTTCTTCAATTCTCCGCTTTTCGTTTCTTTTTGACTGGTTTCATAATGCTTGATCCCTCCCAGCTGACCGCTTTCAGCCTCCTTACTAACTCTTCTCCTTCCTCCTTCCTACTAATTCTTCTCCTAAAGGGGCTGCTGCACCTGCACATTCTCCCTTGTTATCTTGGTTACTAGGGCCCTTCTTTTTGTCTTTATACTTAGGGTTGTTCCTCTTTTTAGGATATCTCTTATTCACAGGTGTTTTATTCCCTTTCTCCTTTTCTTCACTATCTGACCCTGAGTCCGTAGTCCAGTAGCCTTTGCCTTTGGGAAACCTTCTATTAGGGGGTACAGGTGGTCCCCAACTAAAGATTTTGTTTCTATCGAAATCTTCTTTGTCTCTATAGAATTTCCTTAACTTCCGGGTTTTAATTTCGTCTTGTATTTTGAGAATTCTCGTTTCAATTTTCGTGGTGACCAAGTTATACTTCTCCTCACTCACTGAAGCCTTAAAACTGGTTTTCGTGTCCTGTAGCTCGTCTGTCACTTTGTTATACTCTTGGACTGAGCGAGCCAAAACAATAGTTTGCAACGTTTTTGCTAGATTAAGATAAGCTGCTGACCACTCATCCACAAAGTCAGGATCTTCCCTGTATTCCGATGGTTCCCTATAGGATCTGAACCCTCTAGCCACTATACCGTCTATACCGTCAGTACATAGAAATTACCCTTTACATTTCCATGTGCAGGTAGCTATGATTTTTTTCAGATATGGAAGGTGATTCAATATATATTCTTTAGTGAATGCCACACCCAGAATTCCCTTTGCACGCCCTCTGCCTATGTGAAGATAAATTCAGTTATTACTTTGTTTAGAGGTTCAGTCAGATAATAAAATAGGAACTCTAATAAACTGGCATTATAAAGTATAGCACTTATTAATTATACATACTTGCAAATACAGGGTAAATCATGAGAGTATGTCTAGGCAAGACAAATAAAATTTATATTTTCTCCTGGTGGACTCAAAGCACCAGAGCTGCAGCCACTAGGCCATGCTCAGTAGGCAGTAGCATTGTTATGGATTCTTGCCCAAGGACTCCTTACTTAATATGTGTTGGCTTACTGAATAGGTGTTGGCTTAAAGAGTACACTAGTAGTGTTGGGCGAACATCTAGATGTTCGGGTTCGGGCCGAACAGGCCGAACATGGCCGCGATGTTCGGGTGTTCGACCCGAACTCCGAACATAATGGAAGTCAATGGGGACGCGAACTTTTGTGCTTTGTAAAGCCTCCTACATACCCCAAATTTACAGGGTATGTGCACCTTGGGAGTGGGTACAAGAGGAAAAAAAATTTAGCAAAAAGAGCTTATAGTTTTTGAGAAAATCGATTTTAAAGTTTCAAAGGGAAAACTGTCTTTTAAATGCGGGAAATGTCTGTTTTCTTTGCACAGGTAACATGCTTTTTGTCGGCATGCAGTCATAAATGTAATACATATAAGAGGTTCCAGGGAAAGGGACCGGTAACGCTAACCCAGCAGCAGCACACGTGATGGAACAGGAGGAGGGTGACGCAGGAGGAGAAGGCCACGCTTTGAGACACAACAACCCAGGCCTTGCATGAGGACAAGAAGCGTGCGGATAGCAATTTGCATTTTGTCGCCATGCAGTCATAAATGTAATACAGATGAGAGGTTCAATAAACAGGGACCGGAAACGCTAACCCATCACAGATGTTCATTGTTCATGTTACTTGGTTGGGGTCCGAGAGTGTTGCGTAGTCGTTTCCAATCCAGGATTGATTCATTTTAATTTGAGTCAGACGGTCTGCATTTTCTGTGGAGAGGCGGATACGCCGCCGATCTGTGACGATGCCTCCGGCAGCACTGAAACAGCGTTCCGACATAACGTTGGCTGCCGGGCAAGCCAGCACCTCTATTGTGTACATTGCCAGTTTGTGCCAGGTGTCTAGCTTCGATACCCAATAGTTGAAGGGTGCAGATGGATTGTTCAACACAGCTACGCCATCTGACATGTAGTCCTTGACCATCTTCTCCAGGCGATCGGTGTTGGAGGTGGATTTGCACGCTTGCTGTTCTGTGTGCTGCTGCATGGGTGTCAGAAAATTTTCCCACTCCAAGGACACTGCCGATACCATTCCCTTTTGGGCACTAGCTGCGGCTTGTGTTGTTTGCTGCCCTCCTGGTCGTCCTGGGTTTGCGGAAGTCAGTCTGTCGGCGTACAACTGGCTAGAGGAGGGGGAGGATGTCAATCTCCTCTCTAAAGTCTCCACAAGGGCCTGCTGGTATTCTTCCATTTTGACCTGTCTGGCTCTTTCTTCAAGCAGTTTTGGAACATTGTGTTTGTACCGTGGATCCAGAAGGGTATAAACCCAGTAATTGGTGTTGTCCAGAATGCGCACAATGCGTGGGTCGCGTTCAATGCAGTCCTAGGCCGAAGAGGTCATAGCCTAGGGTCACAAAACCTGTTTATTTGGGCAATTTCAATGGTGGCGAGTCTGACGTACATAAATCGCAGCAATGGCCGTTAGCAACGTCTGAATCTCACGAAATGTCTCATGCAGGTAGAAGACATATTGTTAGACTTGGGCTCCAAAGATGGGTTCCCTACATCTCTGCAAACCAGAGTTACAGGGCTCCAAATTTGGTAAAATCACCCATAGGCTTTCATGTGCAGTAGAGAAGAAAATAGCGCTGGGCACCAAAACTATGCTTGCTAATTTATTCCAGGATCATACAGACATACAAAGTAGGGGGTAACAAAACGATCTAACAGCCGTTTCGCGGGATAAAAGTTGCCCGCTTCCTCAGAGATCAAGATAGCAGTGCAGATTGTCCCCTTAAATACACAAAACAGTGCATATTCACTCACCAAACCGCAGTACGCCGTCAGTTCGAACGCCCAGCGCGCGGATACAAGGCCACGCCCCTTCCGGGAGCATCACAGGGCTCACTGAGCCAATCAGAGGCCAGGGCTTTCGCCCAATCACCTGCGTCAATCTGGGTCACATGGGTCTATCTGCGGCTGGGAGGTGGTGGAAAGGGAGGCGGAGACGGTTGCCTGGATACTTCTCTGTGTTGGTAAACACAGACGTCCTCAAGTCTCCAGCGTGCAGCATCGGGGGTTTACCGAGCTCTCATCTCCGGTCCCATTTAAGAAAGGGGGATTCTCTGCAAAGGAAAAGAGCACAGAAAACACGTATAAACATTGATAATCAATAAAAACAATGTCAAGATAAAGATAGGTATACATACTGAGGTCGTAAAGTTACTAAAAAACGATTAATACAATTATAAAAACCAGCTTAAAGAGGCACTCCTCGTCAAATCTATACAGTTACAGACGACATATGAAATTGTGGTTAATACTTCTCCAGGAAACAATATAACTCGTTTCTTTCATTCAGGCCCAATCTACCACATGCTTTTGACCTGGAGATCAATTTGGCTTCCTCCTGCCTTAAAAGTTTCTCACGATCTCCACCCCTATGTGGCAGTTCCACTACCTTTAAACCTAGGAACCTCAGACGACCACTTACACCTCCATGCTCCTCCCACATGTGGGCAATCAATCGTGCAGCCCCCTTTTTGGTTCTTAACGAATTTACATGTTCCTGGAATCTAGTACAAAGTTGTCTAGTTGTCATCCCCACGTAGAAACGATTACAGGGGCAGAGGATGGCATATACCACAAAGATCGATCGGCAATGGATAAAATCCTTGATTTTAAATCTTTCACCTCCCAGGACTACCTCTTTGCCTGGTATAAAGTTGGTGCAGTGATTACAATTCCCACACTTAAAATTGCCTGTGGGTCGAGATCCTGTAAGCCAATCGACCTGCCTCTGCTCCCGCAACTCACTACTAATTAGCAGATCGCCAATTGTCCGAGCCTTACGGAATGTAACCAGGGGCTTCTCCTGGATCAATGGGCTCAAATCTGGGGTTCCTTTTAGGTCCCCCCAGTTTTTGTGGATTGATGCGACGATCTGCTTTGCCATGGGGGAGAAGTCGAATACAAACGGGATTTTGGTGTTATGTTCTCTTAATCCCTCTCTGTGGTCTACCTTCCTCTCTCTCCTGCCCCCTCTCTTAATCAACTCCTCTCTGCCACGCAATTTTGCTTTCTTGAAAGCTTGTACAACTAAATGCAGGGGGTAGCCTCTCATCAAAAAACGAATTCCCAGTTCAAAACTTTGGCTTAAAAAGTCATCCTCCTTGCTGTTGTTGCGTTTTAAACGTACAAACTGGCTGTATGGGATGGAATCCAAAACATGTCTAGGGTGGAAACTTGAATACTATACATATAGAGACAGATAGCGTGCATCTTCCGTCTTAAGCATGTAGATTTATTGTCAGTGTTGTACATCAAAATTGAATTCTGTGCATTGCATATTCCATAACTGCATACAAAGTTTGTCAAGTATTGCGCATATATAGTACCTTGCGGTTCCTTGTGAGGGCCTGTCAGCGTGGGAGGTGGGAGTGAGGGACTGATGTGGGCCTAGCGACGGCCGTTTCGCGTCCTCCTGGACGCTTGGTCACGCCGTGTTCCACTGCAGTGGAACACGGCGTGACCAAGCGTCCAGGAGGACGCGAAACGGCCGTCGCTAGGCCCACATCAGTCCCTCACTCCCACCTCCCACGCTGACAGGCCCTCACAAGGAACCGCAAGGTACTATATATGCGCAATACTTGACAAACTTTGTATGCAGTTATGGAATATGCAATGCACAGAATTCAATTTTGATGTACAACACTGACAATAAATCTACATGCTTAAGACGGAAGATGCACGCTATCTGTCTCTATATGTATAATGTTCAAACCTCTTCTTTCCAAGTTGTGGAGCGGAGCACACGTCTTGTATAAGCAACTGTCTACAAGCATATGAAAGTATAGCCTGTCAGCCATTATATTGACCACCTTGGGCACGCCTCGCTCGCACCAAGACTGGAAGCAACGCACCCCTTAAAGGAGAAGTGCCACGCCATCCTGTTTCCTTCTACATAACGCTATGGAAACTTGAATACAACAGTAAACTATTTGTAGCTGTTGGCTTGCGGTACCCCTTGGTCAGGAGCTTACCTTTCTCCGCAAAAATCGTTAAATCCAAGAATTCCAGACTGCTTCCACCCCATACACCAGTAAATCTCATATGGAAATCGTTACAGTTTATCCATTCAATAAACTTTTCAAAGTATTCTCTAGTGCCCTTCCAGATTAACAGGACATCGTCCATGTATCTTAGCCAGGCGCCCATAGCGTGGCGGTACGGATTATTGGGGTTGTAAATTTGGTGCTTCTCCCACATCGCCAAAAAGATATTAGCGAGGGTGGGGGCTACCGATGTCCCCATTGCCACGCCAGAGGCCTGTCTATACCACCTGTCGAGGAAAAGAAAAGCATTATGAGACAAAATGAAAAGGAGGCACTCCTCCACATAGGTAGACCACCCCACATCTTTGCCCTCATCAATCAGAAAATTGCGAATTGTCTGAACCCCCGGTCTCTGTGGGATACGAGTATAGAGACTTTCTACGTCAATGGATACTAGATTGAAATCGTCCCTCCAATCAAGATATGGCAGTTTTTGTAGCACATCAACAGTGTCAGCAAGATAGGAAGGTATCTCCCTCAGAAACGGACGTAATAAATAATCCATATATTTAGAGAGGGGTTCAGTTAGGGAACCCCTGGCTGACACAATGGGGCGACCTGGTGGTTTCTCTACATTTTTGTGGATTTTAGGTAGAAAATACCACACCGGTTTTTTGGGGAAGGAGGGAAGAAGATCATCTCCCAGTTTTTTGGATATCCATCCTTGTTCCACACCCCTCCGTAGTAGAGATTGTAGTAACTTTTGATACTGGAAAGTGGGGTCTCTAGGGAGTCTTTCATAGAAGCCATCATCCCCCTCCAACTGTCTCAAAGCCTCACTCACATAATACTCACGTGACATAATCACTAGGTTTCCCCCTTTGTCAGCTTTTTTCACAACAATTCTGGGGTTCTCCTTTAACCAATCTAATGCTCTCAGTTCCTCAACAGAAAGATTAGCATTCACCTTCGGGTATATCAGGGCCTTTAGATCTTCCTGAACTTTAAGATCAAATTTGTCTATTGCAGAGCCTGGTGTACTCGGGAATTCCCTTGGGGGATTTTACCAATTTTGGACCCCTGTAACTCTGGTTTGCAGAGATGTAGGGACCCCATCTTTGGAATCCAAGTCTAACAATATGTCTTCTACCTGCATGAGACATTTCGTGAGATTCAGACGTTGCTAACGGCTATGGCTGCGATTTATGTACGCCACCATCACTACCATTGAAATAGCCCAAATAAACAGGTTTTTGTGACCCTAGGCTATGACCTCTTCGGCCTAGGGGCCCGAAACTCACCAGTCATGTTCCCCCTAAGGGTCCCTACAATGCTAGAAAATTTGGTACTGCTGAGCCATTGCCCTTTGAAAAGATGTGAGATTTTGGAAAGTGAAATAGGGAGGCAATGAAATCCTATGGGGGATTTTACCAATTTTGGACCCCTGTAACTCTGGTTTGCAGAGATGTAGGGACCCCATCTTTGGAATCCAAGTCTAACAATATGTCTTCTACCTGCATGAGACATTTCGTGAGATTCAGACGTTGCTAACGGCCATGGCTGCGATTTATGTACGCCACCATCACTACCATTGAAATAGCCCAAATAAACAGGTTTTTGTGACCCTAGGCTATGACCTCTTCGGCCTAGGGGCCCGAAACTCACCAGTCATGTTCCCCCTAAGGGTCCCTACAATGCTAGAAAATTTGCCACTGCTGAGTAATTGCCCTTTGAAAAGATGTGAGATTTTGGAACTGTAAATAGGAGGCCCAATGAAAGCCTATGGGTGATTTTACCAAATTTGGAGCCCTGTAACTCTGGTTTGCAGAGATGTAGGGAACCCATCTTTGGTGCCCAAGTCTAACAATATGTCTTCTACCTGCATGAGACATTTCGTGAGATTCAGACGTTGCTAACGGCCATTGCTGCGATTTATGTACGTCAGACTCGCCACCATTGAAATTGCCCAAATAAACAGGTTTTGTGACCCTAGGCTATGACCTCTTCGGCCTAGGACTGCATTGAACGCGACCCACGCATTGTGCGCATTCTGGACAACACCAATTACTGGGTTTATACCCTTCTGGATCCACGGTACAAACACAATGTTCCAAAACTGCTTGAAGAAAGAGCCAGACAGGTCAAAATGGAAGAATACCAGCAGGCCCTTGTGGAGACTTTAGAGAGGAGATTGACATCCTCCCCCTCCTCTAGCCAGTTGTACGCCGACAGACTGACTTCCGCAAACCCAGGACGACCAGGAGGGCAGCAAACAACACAAGCCGCAGCTAGTGCCCAAAAGGGAATGGTATCGGCAGTGTCCTTGGAGTGGGAAAATTTTCTGACACCCATGCCGCAGCACACAGAACAGCAAGCGTGCAGATCCACCTCCAACACCGATCGCCTGGAGAAGATGGTCAAGGACTACATGTCAGATGGCGTAGCTGTGTTGAACAATCCATCTGCACCCTTCAACTATTGGGTATCGAAGCTAGACACCTGGCACAAACTGGCAATGTACGCAATAGAGGTGCTGGCTTGCCCGGCAGCCAGCGTTATGTCGGAACGCTGCTTCAGTGCTGCCGGAGGCATCGTCACAGATCGGCGGCGTATCCGCCTCTCCACAGAAAATGCAGACCGTCTGACTCAAATTAAGATGAATCAATCCTGGATTGGAAACGACTACGCAACACTCCCGGACCCCAACCAAGTAACATGAACAATGAACATCTGTGATGGGTTAGCGTTTCCGGTCCCTGTTTATTGAACCTCTCATCTGTATTACATTTATGACTGCATGGCGACAAAATGCAAATTGCTATCCGCACGCTTCTTGTCCTCATGCAAGGCCTGGGTTGTTGTGTCTCAAAGCGTGGCCTTCTCCTCCTGCGCCACCCTCCTCCTGTTCCATCACGTGTGCTGCTGCTGGGTTAGCGTTACCGGTCCCTTTTCCAGGAACCTCTTATATGTATTACATTTATGACTGCATGCCGACAAAAAACATGTTACCTGTGCAAAGAAAACAGACATTTCCCGCATTTGAAAGACAGTTTTCCCTTTGAAACTTTAAAATCGATTTTCTCAAAAACTATAAGCTCTTTTTGCTAAATTTTTTTTCCTCTTGTACCCACTCCCAAGGTGCACATACCCTGTAAATTTGGGGTATGTAGCATATAAGGAGGCTTTACAAAGCACGAAAGTTCGGGTCCCCATTGACTTCCATTATGTTCGGAGTTCGGCCATGTTCGGCCCGAACCCGAACATCTAGATGTTCGCCCAACACTACACGTGACCCGTTCGGCCAATCACAGCGCTAGCCGAACGTTCGGGTAACGTTCGGCCATGCGCTCTTAGTTCGGCCATATGGCCGAACAGTTTGGCCGAACACCATCAGGTGTTCGGCCGAACCCGAACATCATCCGAACAGGGTGATGTTCTGCAGAACCCGAACAGTGGCGAACACTGTTCGCCCAACACTATACACTAGTAAGTATTCTGTTCAGACTAGCTGCCATTCTCCTTCACTTTATGCACCACCATGGACAGCCGCAAAGACAGTGATTGCTACAGGCAGGGCCGGATTTAGGACAAGGCCACCTAGGCCATGGCCTAGGGCACCACAGGAGCTAGGGCATCAAAGCAGCAGGCTAAACTGGTGCAAGCTTGCAAATGCTGCAATGCAAGGAGATCAGACGAGCGCCTTACCTCAGTACTCTGCTGCTAGCCGCCTGTGTAGCAGCCACCTTGCTTTCTGTGCACGTTTGCATTGTGGCTGGCGGCTATGGACTTGGGCAGCATTGGAGACGGAAAGGAAGAGGAAGCTTCTGTACTGGAGATGAGTGGAGAAATGAGTGACACTAATGGCTGCTGTGGTGTAAAGGCGATCTGGCTACCTATACTGAAAGGGATGTGGGAAAAGGAGGGATTAAGGGAGTCATCTGGTGTACCTATACTGGAGGGAAAGGGGGAGGGGTCATCTGGCTACCTATACTGGGGGGCTCATCAGACTACCTGTACTAGAGGGAATGGGGGGAGGGGTCATCTGGCTACCTATACTGGAGGGAAGGAGGGAGGGGTCATCTCGCTACCTATTCGAAGGGGGGCGGCTGGTGACAGTGGCCTTGGGCGGTAAAGAAACAAAGTGTCCTAAATGCCTAAATGACTTCTATGGGTGTCAAAATATTATTGATTATAAGCATGCTACAAAAGTTGAAATGTGTTTTGTTGCTCAATAAGGTCACCTGTATCACACAGCAGTTGTTACAAATCAGTCTCCTCAAGACAAGGCAAGAAGGTGCTGTTATGATTACACTATTACAATGTATATAACTGTTATGTATGGATTATTTTTTCCCACAAAACTTTAGATTCCCTTTAAAGTGTACCTGACCCGAACCTCAGGTAAAAAAGGAAATACATACTTAGGATGAAGGAAGCCTCTGGGTCCTTTAGAGGCTTACCACGGCTTCCTCCAGTCCAAATTGCCACTTGTGGACCCCCAAAGACTTCCAACAAGGGCTTATCAGAAAACTGAATAGGGCCGCACTCCTCTTGAACCATGAGCATGGCCATACTGAACCTACGTTAGTATGGCTGTGCCTGCGAAAACAGCTGCAGCCACCGGAGCAAGCTGCATGCTACAACACAGGCATGGCCATATTCACGCAGTTGCAGCACCGCCACACTCATGCTTGAAGAGGAATGCAGCCCGGATCTTCTGGAGGGTCCTGTGACCGAAGGAAGAAATGAGGAGAACCCAAAAAGCCTCTAAAGTAGCCAGAGGCTTCCATCTTCTGCATGGGTTCACTTTAAGTAAAGTAGAGTAGGGTTATAAACTTTGGCAACAATTTTACTGCTGTCGGTGTTCCCACTAAGTGATGAATATGTCACCAACCTGCAAAATGAACACTGAGGAGTAGAGCTGCTCAAATCCGGATCCGGGAGATACCTGGATAGTTGCTATCTGGTATCTCCCAGTAAACCTGTGCGGGATGGGCGGGGGGTCAATCTTACCTGTCTGACGTCTTCTTCGTCTGTCCCTCGGCACCTCCCATGATGCGCTCCACACGCATTACGTGATTACAAACACTTCCTCCTTCAACCCGGAAGGAGGAAGTGTTTGTAATCACGGGACCGCCACTTGGACCGCATCATGGGAGGCGCCGAGGGACGGACCGAAGAAGACGTCAGACAGGTAAGATTGAACCCCCCCTCCCACCCCGCACAGGTAACTGGAAGATATCAGGATAGAACTATCCGGATGTCTCCCGGATCCGGATTTGAGCAGCTCTACTGAGGAGCATAATCCTGCTGATACAGTCATCACTGCCTAGCCACAATTATACAGTCATCATTATAATCTTTCCTCCAGTTAGCAAGCTTCAAAGGTTACATTAACTGTAGATATTGTAGAATTTAATTGGCTCAATGTGTGTCTATCAATTGTAATAGTCTCATTGTGTTAAGGATTGCAAGAAGCTAATATGAAGACAAATTCCCATACAAACGATAGTTTTATACAGTATAAGAATACTTCAATTGTTTTAAATCAGGCATACAAATCAGTAGGGGCTGATTCACTAAGCTACACTGATCAAGCAGTGCAGCTTAGTGTGGCAGCACAAATAAAATTTGCACGCTACTGCTGTAGTGTTCACTACTAACTTACTCGGGCTACCCCAAAACAAACGGCTGCTCTAATTGTCCCACTATGGACCCTTTCAGGTCCAGTGACTTTGTAGGATGAGATTCACGCACCTTGATTGGCCCAATAGGCTGCCTGTCACTTGACAGGCAGCCTATTGGGCTATAGTGAGGGGATCTCATCCCACAAAGTAAATCAACCCCCAAGTCAGCTAGCTAATTGTACAAGTTGTTAGTTGGTATTTCTCCTGTCTGGCTCTCGAGGAAATTGTTGATGTTGCTGAAACCCAAGAGAAGCTTAAAACGTGTCTGACACTTCCGCTGCCTGGCGGATCAACTGTATACACATCCCCATGGCAACAGGGACGTGAGCCCTCTGCTGTGCATGCGCACTGTCCCAGTTTGAAACACATTGTACAACTCTCACAGAGTTACACTTTAAAATATGTGACGTTTATGGCTCTCTCAGCCAAAAAGGTTCTTGACTCCTGTTTTAAATAATAAAAACTGCAGAATTTAAGTTTACATTTTACATCTCTAAAGGTAATTCATTTTTCTTTTTAAAAAATGAAATACTGTATATTAATATTACTCACGTCATTCTTATGAAAAAAACATTATTAATATTGAAACCTTGTCCATAGTGTGTGATGTGGTACTTTTTGTCAGAGGTTCATATTTATGCAGAGGTTTACACATATCAGAAAATAAACTTTCCAACATTTCATATATGTAGGATTCATAAGTATACTATGAAGTGTGGGAGGCTGTGAGCAGTAGGAATATGGTGGCAGAAGATGAATAACCGGAACATGCTTTCATATGGTTTATCTTGTTTGTTTATGGCTGGGAAAGTTGCGTTGCAAAATCTCTGTTTGGATTCCGCTGCTTAAAATCAAAATCTACATAATCCTTTGGGATTATCCTCTGTTTGTTATGGAAAATCAACATAATGGCCACAAATTGCTTCACTAACCGTTGACAGAGTGTGTGAATGATAGTACATTTGTTTATTGTTCAGGACCTGTAAAATGACTTGTTTGATTCTAGATTGTGTACCCATAATGCCTACTTGAATGCATGGAGCCATCTCAATGACACCTTTCAGTAGGAATGTGTATGAATACCTCTAGCGAGCATGCGAAAATTGAAATTCCTTCGAACATTGGCTGGTAGGGTGAATTTTCATTGAAGCTAATTTGAGAATTCCCATAAAGTCAATGGGCTGACTTTAAAGTTAACTGTAATAGCAAAGCCACTATACATGATAGAACCGTCAAATTTGCTATGTCAAAGTATGTCTAGGAGAACAGTCACAAATAGGGGAAAAAAGTTACAAAAGATCTTGTGTTTTTTCAGAAAATCACAGTTAAAGTGACAACAGGCAGCACTTAACCACTTCTTGTGCCAGCGACAGTATATCTACGTCAAATTTTCAGTTCGAACACGAACTTCCGCAAATGTTCGCGAACATGTGAACTCAGCGAACCGCCATAGACTTCAATAGGCAGGTGAATTTTAACACCTACAAAGACTGTTTCTGGCCACAAAAGTGATGTAAAAGTTGTTTCAAGGGGTTTCAAGGAGTCTAAAACCTGGACTGTGGCATGCCAGAGGGGGACCACGCCAAAAGTCCCACCAAAAATTACGGAGTTGACGCAAAGTCAGGTTTTAATCCCAAAAGGGCAGAAATCCCATTATGCACAGCTCTGGGTGTCAGTGGGCTGTGGAGTGTCACACACAGAAAAATGCAATAGTACTATCAGAATACAGTGAAATATTAATGCACTGGACTGGTTCTGTGTGTGCACACAGCTCTGGGTGTCAGTGGGCTGTGGAGTGTCACACACACAAAAAACACAGGTCCCTCAAAAGGGCTGTTTGGGGTGCTTTCACAGCAAGTGAGGAACAAGAACACAGGCCTAGCTAATGCTTTCCATACCTTTCTGCAGCAAGTCTGACCCTGCTCTCACTAACAATCAGCAGCCAACAGAGAATTAATGCAACAGGGCCACCACAACTGCTTTTTTGATAGGGTGGTGGGGGGTCCAGGAGGGGGTGCTAGCTGATTGGCTGCCATGTGTCTGCCGATTGTGGGGTAAGGGGTCAAAGTCTAGCTGAATGATGATGTATAGGTTAGAGGCCTAGCTAGGCTTTTCAGCACCCAGGGACAAAGACAGTTTTTGCGCCCCCTCTGGACAAATTGGGCATGGCCATGCATCAGAATGTGGGTGTGGTCATGTTTGGAGCCAAATGTACAAATGCTGTTTAGATAGCCAGATGTGCCCCCTCTTCCCCTGTTTAGATAGCCAAATGTTTCCCCCTTTGTATAGCCAGATGTACCTCCCTTCCCTGCGTTTAGATAGCCAGATGTGCCTCCCTTCCCTGCGTTTAGATAGCCAGATGTGCCTCCCTTCCCCGCGTTTAGATAGCCAGATGTGCCTCCCTTACCCACATTTAGATAGCCAGATGTACCCCCTATAGTTAGCCAGATGTTCCCCTTGTTCTGCTGCTGTTAACACTTCTGCACTCCTCTGCAGAGGGAGGGAGAGAAGCAGGGGCACTTCGGGCAGCCAGCGAGCCGCCTCTCATGCATGTGGAGGTGCAGCAGTCGTGCTGAGCCCCCTTTCAGTGCTGCCCCGGGGACATGTGTCTCCCCTTGCCCACCCATAGCTACTCCTCTGGCGCATTCTCATCACTGCCCGTTAGTACATTGACCAGTAAATGGGAACATGTGTTCCCAGTGAGTCAGTGTGATGCTAGTGGTAATTGACAAAGTGGAAGTCAAAACACACACAACACTTCCATTGTACACAGAAAAAAAGTAAGTGTGTGTGTGTGGGGGGCAAGACACTGTGAAATTATTTGAGAAATAATTTTGTTTGGCTGCTGTCAAGACTGTACCAAAGCAGGTGGTATATATTCAAGGTTGTGGCTAAAGTTGGGCTTTAAGGTCTATATTTTTTATTTCACTTCCCATTTTCTGTCACAGTTGGCACTGATAATCATCATCTTCTATGTGTCCTTTCTAAAGGTGCGCACATGCATTAGGACTCGATCATTTAATGAACAAATAAAATTAAACTTGTTAAAGCCAGCACATACAGTAAGTGTTCATCCACATGAGAAACAAGAAGAAAAACAAATCTGGCTATTATAAAGGTCTAGTAAGATAACTAAAAGCTTGAATACATACAGCTAAACAATTACTGGTTCATTGCATACAGTATAAGGTAAGATGATGAGTAAATTCAGGTTTGCTGCAATTACTGATACTGAAGACTTTCTGCATAAGATAACAAAGTAATGATGAAAACAAGAGCATGCAAATGTGTAGATGTGCAGGAATGTAGGAAGCTATAAAAAATGAAGCAAAGAAGTAGTATAATTATAGATAAGACACTTGAATGAGAAAGCAGTTAAGTGGAAAATTTTTGTTCACCACTCTACTGCATATAAAATGGTGATTAACAAGAAGATCTAATTATATATCTAATTTTATGTAGAGCAAGTTCAACTTCAGAACAAATTGTTTCCAGAAAATCCTGCAGTCTCTAGGAAGAGTGAGCAGTTAAAGACATGGCTCTGAACTAAAAATTGCATCATCTATTGGAGAAAAAACATTAATCATACGCAGTAATAGCTATGCAAGTCTTCAGTGCTCTGATGGGTATTAGTGCAGACGCTCTCCAGTCACTTGATCTTTCCATAAATCACTTGTATAATAGAGAACATCAGTTCCGGACGTATATAGAGCATTGAAGTTGGAAGCACATCGGCAGGGCCGGGCCGAGGCATAGGCTGGAGAGGCTCCAGCCTCAGGGCGCAGTGTAAGATGGGGCGCACAATTCATTCAGCTGTCATTCCTAATTGTGTTTGAAGCAGAAATAAATAAGAAAAGGGGATACATAGCAGTGGCTGCAAGCCAGATAACTAGAGATTAAGGTGTTGGGGAGGTTGTGGGCCCTGGGGCACTTCTTAGTCTAACAGCAATCAGTGTGTGACAGCTGGGGTGGGAGGGGTGGAGGGGCGCACTTTGGTGTCTCAGCCTTGGGTGCTGGAGGACCTTGTCCCTGCTCTGCACATCGGTATACTTATTACTCGCAACCAAGGAACTTCTATGCGAGACTTGGTCAACCCTAGTTTTTGCAGAACACGCTGACCTACATATTGTTACACACTCTGTAGATCAAGTTAGTCTTCCCTTTACTCTGGACAACTAAACATAGAATGACTCTTTCTTGGCCAGACATGCAGACTGCATTGAAATATCGTCTTCTCTAAAATAATACTTTTTGACTAGGGATAGAGATCACATTTCCCCTGACTTGCATAAGGTAGTGCTACTGCTTAGTGCAGTGTTGGTTAAAGAGGCACCATGAATCAAAAAAAGAAAAACTGATAAAAGGCAGTCAGCTCAATATATGTTCTTTACATGATAGTCATTTCCCCTTATGCAGCCAAATTAGGCAGCAGATACAAAAAAAATCAAACCACTGATACTGCATCCCACTGATGATCCGATATTTCTAGGGGACCGTTTCCGGAGTTTACAGTGCAGTCTATCTGCTACTAGAACCTTCTATGGACCTTTTCACCAATTTATTCCTATGGACTTCTAGATGGATGTACCAACCTGGCATCATCTGTCATGTGAAGAGTGAAGACACCATGCATTAAGTCCGGGCTATCACACTCTCTGAAGGATGTTTGCAAGTACCACTCCTTATTTGCCACCTACACATTTTATTTCTGTTTTGTGTATTACCGCTTGTTTGGCAGCCGAACTGCTCATCTTTGCTTGTTTGTATGAGCCTGTTGGGTAAGAGAACAATGTTTGCCTTGTCTGTAGTGTTAAAATTATAGCTGTCGTTCCAGACTAGGGCCCATATGCCATTCACCTTTTCTCCTGAGTTTTCCCCTAGATCATATTTTCACAACTTATTCTAAAATGTCTTTTAAGTCACCAGCAAGCAAGAAAATGCTCAAAATAAATTTGATAGTACTTTTTCACCAACTTTTGGAAACTTTTTAAATTGTAAAATGCAGAAAATTTAGCTCAAAGAGAAGATGAAAATTATCTCCTATGCGATAACTCAGGTGAAAAAGTTAATTGCATATAGACCTAAATCTGTAGCCCTTCCCTGCCTAGACTCTAAAGGTGCGCACTAATAATACAATCTTGATTTACCAATCATACTAAATCTCTGTAATAGAAGGTTAAAATGTGTATATACTTTGAATTGATACTTTAGGAACTCCTTCATATTATACAGAAGTGATAAGATTGTGCAATCAAGATTGTATCATTAATGGGCTCCTTTTTTAATCCTTGCTGCCTAGTGCCTTTCCTTCACACACCAATCCCTAACATTTTCCTACACTTTCTTCGTTCCAAAGCTTATACTTTATACCTTAGCCTTAGGCCCTTGGTGCCTAACTTAAAACTTTTCTTACATGTGCCTAACCTTAACCCTGTTGTTAGTGCCTAACCTTAAGCCCCCTGCCTTGTGCCAAATCATAACTGCAAGCTAACCTACCCAGAACCTAATCTCTCCAGTTTATTTCTTTTTTTTTTTTTTTTTTTCTCCAGTTTATTTCTAATCTTAGAGTGAACCTGAGACAAGGGGGAAGAAAAGTTTTATACATACCTGGGGCTTCCTCCAGCCCCCTCCGCTCAGGTTGCTCCCTTGCCATGGTCCAAAGCCTCTTAGATCTCCTAGTAGCAACCCTGTTCCCTGCCGCCAGTCAAGCGTACTGCACATGTTCGGCCTGGCTGCGCATGCCCGCCCCACTGTGCTCCCGTTGCCCGGAGTGTTCTGCACCTGCACGGTACTACTGCACAGGCACAGAAGGTTCCCAGCCAGAGGTGTGAGACAGGAGAGCATGCTTGGCCGCACTGCACTTGCGCCAACTGGCCACAGAGAATGGGGCTGGTACCGGGAGATCTAATAGGCATTGGACCATAGCGAGGGAGCGATCTGTGCGGAGGGGGCTGGAGGAAGCCCCAGGTATGTTTAAAACTTTCCCCCCCCCCCTCATCTCAGGTTCACTATTACCTTTCAGGTAAGACAAGGTAGGGGAAATTAACATAACAATAGAAATTTTGACAGGGATTATCAAGTTCTGCTACATTCCTGAAAGAATGAATTCAAATTCTGTGACTTCACACAGAAACTCACTAACATTACAGATATTCACACTGCATTGAAAGGGTTAATCCCATTCACATAGATTCATATTGATGACAGTCACAAAGAAACAGGGTCAAAAGGCTTCAATCATTGATAACACTTAACAGGAAGTGACTGCTGCTCCAGCACAGAACAATTACTTAAGGTTTAAACAGAATGTAAAGGAATCTGTTAGAGTATTTGTATTCTAAAACATTTTATTAGAACCACATGAAATTACAGCTGTACAAACATCAGTATTTGGTGCTCCACTTACACTTTTACTTAGGAACGTTTTGTGATGAATGGAGTGTGTCCTTAGACTTTGAGACTGATCTCTAGAAACCCAATGGGGCCATATGCAATTCAGTTTATCTCCAACGTTTTCTCCTAGATCATTTTTACTCTTCTATTCTAACTACATTTTCATCAATTTGTAATTAAAAAGTACTAATCGGTAGGTCAAAAAGTACTGTCAAAATTATTCTGAGTATTTTCTTGCTCAACACTATTTATGCTTGTTGTAGAGATCCATAGAGCTGTATAAAACATAACTTTTAATAAATAATTGATTAAAACTTCAGGTACGGCCTATGTGGTTACTCGACGTGAGATAAGAGGTAAACATATGTCAGTACGCCCTATTAGGATTGATATAGCCTCAGTATTAGCAGGATTTCTACTCCTTTAAGTCACATAAAAAATGAATGCATATTCAAACACAACACCCCCCTCCACCTAGCCTGACATGTTTCACCCCATATCTTCTGGGGGCTTCATCTGGGGACAATCAAAGGGCAGTTGTGCAAAAAGTGTAAAATATCAAATTAAAATACATTGATATTATTAATGTAGCATAGCCTCATGGCCATATATAGAAGCCTTGTATATATGGCCGTATATATACTTCAGGGTCCGGCTTTTGCTGCCACCCGAATTACAGTGATGAAATCGCTATTCCGGCTGTAGAGTTATAGCGTTGCAGCTATAACGGTGCCAATATCCAGAGCTGCACGGTGGCCAGTAAGTGGCGAAATTACATGTTTCGTATTCGATCCCCTCTAGAAATGTTTAGAGATCTCAGATGTTTTTTGATGTTTCATTAGTGAAGACAGACATTTTGCTGTCAATGCACTGTAGCACTTTCTTATCAATGGATGCACCTATACCTAAATTTGCTATAGACGTTATTGTATTTTCTTATTGTGCCACGTAAAAATAAGATCAACTTCAGCCACTGGCCAATTACAGATAGTGGTAATTGTCTAATGTCAGTCAGTGACAATAAAAATTAAGCTTAGAAATACCTATGATATTAGCATTGGCCTCTTTCAGAGAGATTTAATACTCAGTGCCTTGCCGAAAATGCACTTCATAATATGTTTCTAAGAAAAACATTCAGCCTATATAAATAGACAAACTCCAGCTCTGTTCCCATCTGTTGTGGATTGAAGCAGACACATATTAGTACATTTGTTTCTACCATAGTGTTATCACAGAGGCTTCTGTACACATTTTATCTCATTACTGTGTGAATGTCACGGTTGCATAGCGATGTTGCCCTGCATAATATCATTTATAACCAGTTCTGCTCTGCACTAATTCATACAAAGCGATGCCAAAGTTACTCCTCATGTTTCCATTAAAGCCTCTCTGTCTACTAGGCCAGCCGAAAGTGAACTGATGAAAACAAAAACACAAAAACACATAACTTTGTATAAACCAAAGCTAAATGTACTTAAAATACATTATTAATGATCTTGAAAATGATGTCTTCATGCTACAATTCTAGTTTTTTATTTACTTTTTTAATTTTTATACTGCCTGTTTAATAACATTTTTAGACCTTCTTAAAAAAAGTATCATCTAGTGAATAATAATCAAGAAAATCTTTTTATGACAGGGGGCATAGTGAGAAATCACTAGGTTTCATAGCACATTTGTGGTTACCCCTCGCCCCCCCCCCCCCCCCCCACCCCACCCCACAAAAAAATAACAGTGAAAATTGAAAATGCTAAGAAGGATTTTATTTTATTTTTACTATAGAAAAATCACTAAAATCATAATGTGGACAATGCAATACATATGTTATATAAGTAGAGCAAGTGTTTATCGACTTATACATGTGGGGGTTTCTGAGATAGTATGGCAATAAATCCACAGTCGTATGTTCTGCTTGGAGGAGGTAAGTCCACCACTACCTCCTCTATTACCAAGATGGGTTTTTAAGTTCTTTTAGTGTTTTTTATCCTGTTGGCGCCTCTGTTGTCCTATTATCTACATCAAGTCCACCCTTGGTGGAGGGTTGTACCCTTCCTTCTTCTACTACAGAGAGCGACTTTTTAATCCTGAGTGGGGTCAGGACAATCTCCCCACCTGTTTTGACAGTGGTTGCCTACCTGGTAATCCTGGTTTGTGAGTATTAATATTATTACTCTTCCAATTATACATTACCAGTACATACTACACTATATTGGGCTATTGGTGTTCTCTCTTTTTCTCCTCTTTAATGAATGCCTTGCAATGGAAATAACACAGTGCATATGTCACATCCTGTCCAGAAAGTTCTAAGGCCAATGCCAACTGTTTGTCAGGTGGCTCCAGCAGAATGGTCCACACAGGACTCAATCCTCTGAAGTGTGATACACAGCAACATATGTATTTGTGCATAGCGATCATACAGCACACCGAACAGCACATGGTCACCATGGTCACGGTCCAGCAGAATGGTCACCACACATACAGAACATCGATAGATCTGTAATGCACAGATACAGTATAAAATAAAGACAGAAATTAATGCACAATAAACAATGGCAATAAATGCACAATAAACAATGGCAGTCAGTCTATAAACGGGGATCCATTTTCATAAACAAATTACATCTTGTAAATCCAAAAGACAATAGAAACAAAGTGAATAACAATAGATTCATAAGAAACATTTAAAATGTCACATAGCATAATCATATATGGAAAAGCGTGACTCTTATCTAGCCACTAGATACAATCTGGATGCCCAGTAACCCAGTGAAAAGAAAAACTAATCATAAATAATCAGCATGAAAATGCCATTAGTAGGAAAATAAAAAAAGCACCAGTTTGCATACAAGGTCCCATATGCAATTAACTTTTTCTCCTGAATTTTCTCCTTGGAGATAATTTGTTTTCTTCTTCTCTTTAAAATAACTTTCCAGCATTTTGAAAGTAAAAAAAGTACCAAAGTTGGTGAAAAGTACTATCAAAATTATTTTGAGAATTTTCTTGCTTGTTGGTGGTTTAAAGGGTATTTTATGACATGGTGTGAAAATAATTGAATGTCAATAACATACCTTTTTAAACCACTAGCAAGTGAGAACATTCTCAATATATTTTGATAGTTGTTTTCATCCACTTTTTGGTACATTTTAAATTATAAGGTGCTAAAAAGTTATTTTAAAAGGAAGATGAAAACTTATCTCCCAGGAGAAAACTCAGGAGAAAAAGTTACAGTAATTGCAGAATAGCCAACGGCCTTTGTTCAATTCACTTTTTCTCCAAAGTTTTCTCCTAGGTGATATTTCCAAACTTAATCAATAAAATGCCTTTTAATTCACCAGCAAGCAATAAAATATTTAGAATAATTTAGACAGTATTTCAGTATTTTTTTACACTTACCTTTTATTACTACAGGTATTTCAATTGCAGTTTTCTAAAAAGTTAGTTAAAACAGAAGATTAATAGTTATTTGGAGATAAAGTTAATTGCCTAAGGGCCAAAATGTGTGTTGTGTCAAAACTGTCAAAGGGTCTTTATACACTTCACTTTTTCTCTTAAGTTTTCTCCAAGAAGATAATTTATCATCATCTGATTAAAATAAATTGTGTACTCTGCAGGTGAAAATGTACCAAAAAGTAGGTTAAAAAAGTACTGTACTGGGATTGGATTGGATTGGATTGGATTCATAGTGTCAACCAGCCCCAAGCCTTTTTCAACAACCTGAAAGTCAGGTTGTGATATGTTGTGGCCAGCTGCCAAAAAACAAACAAAAAAACAAAATAAACAAACAGTGGGCTGCTAATGAACAGAGATTCTTACAGAAATATTGCAACAGTTTTCTAAAGGCACAGCTATCTTAAAGTGGCCATACACTGGTCGATTTGCCATCAGATTCGACCAACAGATAGATCCCTCTCTGATCGAATCTGATCAGAGAGGGATCGTATGGCCACCTTTACTGCAAACAGATTGTGAACCGATTTCAGCCTGAAACCGTTCACAATCTGTGGTGGTGGTGCTGCTGCCGCCACCGCTCCCCCCCCCATACATTACCTGCTCCGCCGGCGCGAGTCCCCAGGTCTCCGCTGTCTTCTCCTCTCTGGTCTCCGGGTCCGGCATGCTTCACTTTTTCCTGCCCGGCAGGAAGTTTAAACAGTAGAGCGCCCTCTACTGTTTAAACTTCCTGCCGGGCAGGAAGAAGTGAAGCATGCCGAAGACCAGACCAGAGCTGAGAAGACAGCGGTGACTGTGGGGATTTGCGTCGGCCAGAGCAGGTAATGTAGACCCGCTGTATTGCGTCGGTCGTCTGGCATTCGAACGCCGCTAACGACGCACTCCCGACCCGCTGGCGACCGAAAAAAATCTTCCGCACGGATGGGTCGACGGGAATCGACGGGAACAATCGATTTCGGACGGAAATCAATCGTTCTGTCAGCGGTGTGCGCGGCGATTTCACAGCCATTTTGATCACTGTGATCGAAACGGCTGTATATCGGCGGGAAAATCGTTAGATGTATGGGCCCCTTTAGTTAATAGATCCTACCCAGTTATAGTGGGGAAGGTTAGCATTGATCCAGGAGTCCATTATGCTAGGTACACACTGAGAACTCAGAAATCGATAGGAAATCAGATCGGACTCGTTGGAAATAATTGATCTGACAGAAAATCTGAATAAAATGCAATCACAATCGGTTTTCTGCACCGATTGAGATTAATGGTACAATCCCAATTGTATGTGTGGTTATAGCAGAATGCAAATCACTGGTGATTGCTTGTGCTTTTTTCTGACATCTGTGTCCTTGAAAGCCTGGCTATTCTAACAGAGTTCTATTCAGGGGATTACAATGTTTTCCTTAATTAACTAGAACAAAAAGGGTTTCCCTTCATTGGCAGATAACAGTTAAGTGTGAAATGCTATCGCCAAATGGTTACCTTTCAGTGCAAAGGAATCCAGAGCAGCTAACCCAGCAGAGGGTAGGCTTATAGGAGCCACTGTAAGCAAATGTAAAATAAATGTATTCTATGATTTTTTTTGCCTTGTAAAGGATACCCTACATATGACGGGTATGAAAATGATATCATTTTGTTGGTTAGGATCTGCTGAGACATACCCAGCAACCACGTGATTCAGCTTCTCAGTCAGTACCAGAACATCTTACACCACCCATGTCTAATATCATTTTGACGTCTAGTTTTTGAGGATTATGAATTTGTTATTAGTATGTGTGTGCGAGAGATGTGGGGTGAAATATGGAAAACGTCATATTTGTTAGACTTAAGCTTCCCACCCAAAGTATAATAACGCCCTGTCCAGCCCAGGGGCTGACTCTGAGACCCGCTCTAAAAGCTGGATCATTCAAAAGGAACAGGCTGAGATTCTACCCGAGTCCTCCATTTTACCATTGTACAAGGATTGCAAGCAGCAACACTTAGGCAGGGGTTTATGTAATAAATAAATATAATGGATTTTGACCATGGCTGGGATTGAACTCTGGACTGGTTAGAGGAGATGCTTTTAACCTGTATGCTATAGCTGACACACAGTCAGGATGTTTTGCTGGTTAGTCCTGGTTAGTCAGCTGACATGTATTGCCACCTGTGTCAGCTGATCTATCTGTCAGCTGACACTTAAACAGGATTAATGATGGCGTGTGATTGGCTGTTGTGTGCATGTGGCAGGCCACTGATTGGATGCTGTCAGTATTTAAACCTTGCTGTGAAAGTTGCATGTTGCCCATGATAGCTCTAGCCTGCTGGTTGCTGGGTGCTCTGTATACCTGCTCTTGTTATTGGATTATCTGGATTTCGATCTCTGCTTGTTTACTGGACCTCCCTTGTCTGCTGCCTGAACTGACCTATTGCCTGGATTATCATTACAACTGTTTGCTGCCTTGTTTGACCTCAGATATGTTCTTTGACCTCCCTTCTGCCTAGCCCTCCTGTACTGCGATATCTCTGTTTACCCCTGTATGACCCTGGACTGTTGCTGGATTTTGCTACTCTGTGTTCTTGTTTTGGCCTGGAAGTTTATTTGCTCACCCTGCATTCAGCTCCAATACCATGCACACTAAAGGCCTGGGTGTAACCGAAGTCAGGTAGGTGTTGTCTTCTCACCACATAGGGTGAAGCATGTGGAGATTGGGGCATTGGAGCTGATTCGCGAGTGGCTATTCCTACAGGCCTGACATTTGAACTTTTATCCTGAAACAAAAGAACCTTCCATGTGCTTGGACTTCCACACAAAGGGACATACTTTTTCCGAACTTTAAGTACCCATTTCTTTATTTTCTTTCCCTTTTTATTTTATACTGGGATACTCTTCTTTGTAACCATTACTTTTAATGATTTTTCTGTATATATTAAATATTTATATTGCATTTATAATAAAGAGACCTTAAAGGGAACCAGAGATGAACGATCTCTAAAAAATGAAAAAAGATGTTATACATACCTTGGGCTTCCTCCAGCCACATAAGCCTGGATCGCTCCCACGCCGCCGACCTCCACTGCCTCTATCTCCGGTACCGGGTCCCATCACTTCCGCCGGATGCGACCAGTCTTCCGCATGCACAGGGGCCCCCTCCGGCTCTGTACGCATGCGCCTGCGCAGTACGTAGGGGGCGCACTGAGCTAGCATCAAGTGGCTCGACTGACGGAAATGACGAAACCCGGTACCGGCGGACAGAGGCAGCGGAAAAAGGCAGCGTGGGAGTGATCCAGGCTGATGGGGCTGGAGGATGGAGGAGGTATGTATAACATCTTTTTTCTGTGGTCTCTGGTTCTCTTTAAGTCATTTTTTGTCTCAGCTGCACCCTGCTATTCAGCCAATCAGAAAGAATCCTAGCTTCCTGAGATAAGCTACCAGGAAGTATTGTATCCTTATAGCCAGAGTAGAGTGTTTTAACAATTTTTATTTGCAGTTTTAGAATAGATGAGAATAGGTTCCCTGTCCTTTACAGAGGTGGTGGCACCTTTGTACCCGTAAATATTGTAATTTTGTATTCTTGTAGCTCACACGCTTCCTCCTAGCCTGTCTGCTGCCCAATTCCAGGGGTTTCAGCCCATCAATTGCATCCACGAGGTTGGATGGTCTGTGAGCTGAAATAGGTTGGAAGGCATTGACTTGGTCTGGCCACTAGGGGGCATGTGATAAGGAGTATCAACTAAATTTTGTTCAAAGTACATACATTGGTTCAAATAGGTAAGTGCCATACTAGAACTCATAGATGTCCCATGTTGGACATGTACTGTTATATCAAACAAAAAATAGTTCCTACAAAAGAAAGTAATGACTTCAGAACAAAGTTTCAACCATTTGTGTAATCTTTCTATGTATATGATTAGTTTTGATCACCGCTATCCCTTCATTATGTAGGCTGGATGTGTACAGGCTTTTGACACCCAGGGCTGCAGTTCTGGATAGTCTTGGCCTAGGGCTGCCCAAGGAAGTTGCTGGACATGGAAGAGAAGGTTGCTGTATGCTGAGAATGGGGAGAAGCATACAGAAGAGGGAGAGCTGCCACCCATGGAAGTTGTACAAGTAAGAGAGGTGTTGCTGTACATGAGTGTTACGCATAAAAAAGGGGGTTGCACATGGAATGGGGAGCCACAAGAAGGTTAGTTTGGGATGTTAAATGTATAAATCCATGCATGTATATGTATGCCTCTGATGAGTTTGGCACAGAGTGAGCAAAATGACGGCTCACCCGGCTGCCACTCCAGATTCCCGGCTGCGTGAAATACTCTGTGGCAACTCAGAGGGAGAAGTAATTTGGGGTCCAGTGATGGCAGGAACTCTGAATTACCCATGCACAGGGAACACATTATAGCACTATAGCGGCCCCTAAGTCAGGTGCTACGCAACCGGCACCGTACGCTGAAAGAACCTGCTTCGATAAATCCAGCCTTCCTAACATCAATATGACAGCGGAAATTACTTCCTAGTATTTAGCCAATATTATTAAGACGCAGTAGAAGATTTTTAAAATAAATGATTACATGGAAGGATATCAAGGTCTTCAAAAATTATTAAAATTTAATAACATTTATACTGGAGTAATTAAATGATCTGTAATTAGAATTTCATTAACTTTACTGTCAGTAATTTCCATTTCATTTGCCTTTTCAATCCCTAGGACTACAATGAAATAAACTTTGCTCCACTCCCTCTGTTTGATAATACTTGCTCCATGTGAGGAAACGCGGAAAAGCCGCCGTCTCTCATAGTGAGACGGCTGTTTCCGCGCACAGAGGCTGAGTTTAAATAACAGCCAGAAGTGAGTCAGCTGACCAGGCGGGTCAGCTGACATTTTCCACAACTCTCATTGGTCCAGCAATTAGGGAGGTCCTGGAAAGGTCCTTGTGTATATATACTGCTGGCTGTTCACTTGCTCTTTGTCTGGCGTTGCGATCACATAGGTGGGAGCACCCAGATCCGTAGTCAGATCCGCAAGTGTGCCGGGACCAGCTGGAGCTGTAATCCTACACTTAGCTAGATTCTGTTGATAGCTAAAGTACTAGTTTGATTGTGATTATCTGTTATGACCTTTGCCTGCCTTGACTACCCTCCTGAACTCTGATCTTGTACCTCGATATTTCTGATACTCTGTTGCCGAACTCCGGCTCGTTCCTAGACTCCGCCTCTGCTTTATGATCTTGTACTTTGTCTGTCCGTGTGTGTACGACCTGGCTTGTCCGACCTCGAGAACCGACCTTACCCTTGGAGGCGGTTTCCCGTCCTGTCAGTGACATCTCCTCCTGAGTGTCACTTTCAGACAATCCTTCCTACTGTCAGTCTGACTCCTCCCGTCTTGGAGAGCTCAGGCCTGCGGAAGGAATCTGTGCAGTACTCCTTGCTGCATGAGGCCTAGTCCTCTAAGTGCTACTGTTACACCAAACACTACACTCTACTCAGGTGAACAGAGGTTAGCTAGTATATCGGATTATCGGTGATACTGCAGATCACGTATAATCTGGTATACATCTGTATTCCCAGTGATACTGCAGATCACCGGTAATCAGATCCTCTCTGTGCTTCACCGATCGTTACACTCCAGTCCTAGACACATTTTATTTGATTATTTGTTTCACACAAAATCCCAAATTTGCACCTTATTGTTTCAATGCTTCTGCAGTTAAACATTTTGTTTTAAAAACTTGATCAAGTGACCTGAAATAACCCAACTGAAGAAGGTGAAAACAGGCTCTGTGGACAACAGCAGCTTAGGGTAAGCATGTTGCTCAGAGTTGCTGCTTCTTCCATTTGTAGCCTGATACGCACATTATGAATTCCTTTGACAAAATTAAGTTCTCTGTGATAATTTAAATCAGTCTGTATTTTAGCAGACACAATGGCCTCAATTCACTAAGCTTTATTAAAGACTTTATCGAAGGTTTGATAATTTACCTCATGAGTAAAATCGAATTTTGAATTCACTAAGGTGTTATAGATTTATTGAACGTTTTATCGATAAAACATTTGATAAATATATAAAACCTTAGTGAATTCAAAATTAGATTTTACCCATGAGGTAAATTATTAAACGTTTGATAAAGTGTTTGATAAAGCTTAGTGAATTGAGGCCAATATCTGTGTAGGTGTAATTCATATGTGCTCCTTTTTAATGACAACAGGTGGCAACTGCTGCCTTAGCATCACCATCACCCTGCTCAGACAGGGAAGTGAGACTGGGAAAAACTGTCCCCTGCAGGTAAAGAAGTCTTTGGTACAGGAAGTGATCAGTTAGAGGCCCCTTATCATGTTTTTTTAAAAATGATTTATTTTAGAGTAGAGCTGATGGATGAAATGCTAATTCTGAATTGATGCAAACAGATTGCAGCTAAATTTAAACCAACTGAAAAAGAAAATGCAGCTTACTTGTCAGCAGTGTCGGACTGGGAGCTGGAAAAGATGAGGAAATCCACTTGCTGGCCAAGCAGCAGTAATCAGGTGTTGCTGCTCACAATAAAGACTTGCTGCATGTTTCTATTGGGAGTGACAACACAGGGTTACTGCTGTTTGGCCAGCAGGTGGATTTCCTCAGTTTTTCCACCTCCCAGTCCGACACTGCTTGTCAGTTTTAGTTGACAACAAGTAACATGGATACTTATCTACAGAATAAAAGAAAAAAATAACTAACTAAATCTGCCACTTAGTACCTGCACAGGAATAGAAACGGCTATTGAGAGGGCCTTCTATTCTTCAGAAACATAGACTCTTATGCTGGGCATACACGGCTAGATTGTTCTTATCAATCGAGCCGCTGATGGCTAGATTGATAATATCCAACCTGTCCGATCACTGCGCCGGATTGATTCTGCGCTTGAATCGATCCACACGCCCGCGCGGACAAGCGGGGAGGCGCCGGCATCGAGCCAGCGGCTCGATTCCGGCGCATAAACGCACCGTGTATGCCCAGCATTACACTGACCTCTTTTAGTTAGTCATTTGCTCTCCTATATATGATTATTAAACTTCCTTACTTATGTGTCTCTGCCAGACTCTAATATCAGGGCATTATTGTTTGAAGACTCACCTTGGCATCACTAAATTGTAGTTACTGTTAAAAAAAAAATGAAACAAGCTATCTGGCTTCTATCATCACTTCATGTAAATGACATTAAAATATATTTGCAGAAAAAAGACAAAATCAAAACCATGAGATTTGGACAAGCACCAAACATAAGGGGGTAGGAAAATGGATAGTAGTTTACCATTAACTGGCATTTCCGCAGACAAACACTCACAGATGTTTGTGACAAAATACATGACCCATCTAACTGTTTGGCAGACACGGGTTGCTTAAATATAAACAGACCTGTGTGTTCTTTATGGATATTTAATTACATTTTTTGATTGTAATGTACTGGCTGCTAATGCCTGCTGCACTCTACACCAATGGAGATGTTTATCTAAGCACTTTGGTTTTTCAGTTCTGGGTGAGCTGTGACTTTTCTTTCACAAAGGATCAAACTGCTCTGCTTGCTGGCACCACATTCTATACAAGCCAGAACTACATTTTCCATCACTTGATCTTATATTTGCCATGTTCTGTGTAAATATAATTTATTCACTAATGCACATTGTCATCCAACATTGCTGTCCAGAGTTGGAGAATGTGCTGTCTCTATGTCATGGAAGCTGCCAGCCCATCTTGCTCTACCAATGACATTATCTGGATCTGAATTTTACCTGCATCTGAGATCTGACATCTTTTTTTAGCCTCGGGAGGAGGGCAAGGCAGGGAGCCAATTACTATTGTCAGCTGCTAGCAGAATAGAGGGAGTTGGGATATCTTGTGAATCAGACATCACAAAAGCAAATTACAGATGTGTATATATTCCTGACTCAGCAATAATCCTAGATATTGCATTGATTTGAAAACCCATTCAGCATTTAGGTTCACATTAAAGCCAAACTGTGACCAGAGGGTGGCAAGATTTGGATACTCACCTAAGAAATGGGAAGCCTCTGGATGGTCCAGATGCTCCTGGAGCCCACTGCTACTGCCTGGGACCCTTTTCTTCATGTGGCCACAGTCCCGTTCACGTACAAGCACATTCGTGGTGGGCATGTGTGAGTATGGTATACATCGAATACATTATATACAGTATACATCGCATGATTGAAGAGAACCCAGGATGGACGGAGAAAGAAAGGAATGTGTTCTACCTGATGGTCCACACCTTTCCTGATTCAGAACCATCAATTCATTTGAGCTGTGTCAAAAATATGTGGACCTTAGCCCTCAAAGGACTGGTTTGACATACCTGGTGTAAGGGGTGAAAAAGGACCTAAAAAGCAATGCAAACAGAAATTTATGTTTTGCAATGCAGGAGCAAGGCTACAAGTGCATAACTGACAAGGTCCTGTTGAATATGAGAGGGATCCAGCGCTGGAACAGGGGGCTCCAAGAAGGTCAAGGAAGCCTCTGGACTATCCAGAGGTATCCTACTAATGAGGCAAGAATCTAATTTTGTATTCAAAGTCCACTTCAGGTATGCTTTAAGATTAACGACTATGGAGTCTATTTATAAGTGTCACAAAACTATGGAACAAAAAGTTCTGTCATTTAATTTCTGTTTTTGAATTTATTGACAATAATATTTATAAAATATCAACAATAAGGAAAATACAGAAAACCAAACTTCTGTACATTGATCTTGCCAGCCTGAAATTGGCGAATATCAGTGCAGGCCAGAATGAGCAAGCATTTGCCAGCAGTTCGGCCTGGTAAATATTTTACTTATGATAAAACGGGGGGTGGAGGGTATAAAGATTAAAGAGATATTTATCAGTGCTTTATCATTTCATCACTTGGGGTTGATGAACCATTACAGCAAAAAAAAAAAAAAATAAGCAGTTAAAATCTGACAGAACCAACAGGTTTTGGACTAGTCCATCTCTATTGCATTTTTCTGAACAGCAGTTTAACTGCCAAAATAGTAAGATACCAGCCAGCCTCCCTACCCACTTGCACACTATTTTGTTAGTTAGACTTAGGCCTCATTTACACTTAAAGAGGAACTCCAGTGAAAATAATGTAGTAAAAAAGTGCTTCATTTTTTACCATAATTATGTATAAATGATTTAGTCAGTGTTTGCTCATTGTAAAATCTTTCCTCTCCCAGATTAACATTCTGACATTTATTACATGGTGACATTGTTACTGTGGGCAGGTTATTTAGCTGTTTCTAGCTGCTCTGTCTGTTACAGACAGCTAATAACAGCTATTTCCTGTCTCTGAACATTGTTACATTGTGGCAGTTTGCCAGCAGTACCGCGGTATTCAGAGCCTCTTGTGGGAGGGGTTTCAGCACAAAATCAGTCACACAGCGCCCCCTGATGGTCTGTTTGTGAAAATCATTGTCTTTCTCATGTAAAATGGGGTATCAGCTACTGATTGGGAAAAAGTTCAATTCTTGGTTGGAGTTTCTCTTTAAAGGGAACCTAAACTGAGTAAAATTATTTGAAATAAACACATGATGTAGCTGCAAATGAATATTACATACTTACCTCACCGTCAGTTCCTCTCAGGAGCTCACCATTTTCTTCTTCCAGTGATCCCTTCCAGTTCTGACAAAGTAGGATAAGTGAACAAACACAACGGGGCTTGTCCACAGACCTCAGGAATCACTCTGTTAATCTCGGGGAGTCACAGATCATCGTAGGAGGTCCATCAAGCCTCCAATCATAATCCAGTCCATACACAATCAATCGATTCCGGACTCAACCCTTGCACGAATAATCTTCAGAATTTATTGTAAGAATGTATGCGGTTATACAGCAGACAAAAAAGCACAACGTTTCGGGCTACATGCCCTTTCTTAAGTGCTTAACCATCTGAACAAACTTAGACCTTCATATAGAAACACACATATTGACACACCCCTCCAAAGCATTGAGGGGCGGGCACAAAACTTTTCCAGAACATTAACCCTTACTTCTGAAAGGACAACCAATTATCATAAGAAGCACTTTAAACTGAAGTCCTCGTTAAGGCCACTGGGGGACTGCGTCCCAAACCTGTCCATCCACCAAGCCTCATGCCGCAACAGCGCACTCCTAAATTCTCTACCTTCTTGGCGCTGAACCACTTTGAGTACCTGCCATCGAAGCTGGCTCACGCCACGATTAAATTCCGTGAAATGGCGTGCGAGGGGATATTCACGTTTTTTCTCTTCATCCATTTTCTTTTTACACGCTTCAGGGTGGCGAATGTTGCTTTTATGCTCGTTGAGTCTAGTTTTAATGTCCCTTGAGGTCTGGCCAACATAGGACAGACCGCAAGGGCACTTGATTAGGTACACAACACCCGTTGAATCGCAAGTAGCTAAATCTCTAATAGGAACCGGCTTAACCGATCTAGTACTTTGTACGTTGGGCCCCCTTATGATGCCATTGCAATGCTGGCAATTGAGACATGGAAAGGTCCCTTTCCTAGGGGTGCCCAAAAACACCTGGCGGGGTAATTTAGATCTCCCAATGTCCGCCCTAACCAATTGGTCTTTAATGGACTTACCCTTACGGTAGACGAACCTAGGGGGTGCTCGGCAGATCTGGGCAAGCTGAGGATTCGCCTCCACCAGTGGCCAAAACTGGAGGACATTGTCCCGCAGAATCGAGGACTCCCTGCAAAATGTCGTAATAAAATTTACATTAGTGTCATTATCATCCTTCTGTACACCTTCTGTACACCATAAGCACTGAGAACAATGTGACGCACGCCATTTCACGGAATTTAATCGTGGCGTGAGCCAGCTTCGATGGCAGGTACTCGAAGTGGTTCAGCGCCAAGAAGGTAGAGAATTTAGGAGTGCGCTGTTGCGGCGTGAGGCTTGATGGATGGACAGGTTGGGGACGCAGTCCCCCAGTGGCCTTAACGAGGACTTCAGTTTAAAGTGCTTTTTATGATAATTGGTTGTCCTTTCAGGAGTAAGGGTTAATGTTCTGGAAAAGTTTTGTGCCCGCCCCTTAATGCTTTGGAGGGGTGTGTCAATATGTGTGTGTCTATATGAAGGTCTAAGTTTGTTCAGATGGTTAAGCACTTGAGAAAGGGCATGTAGCCCGAAACGTTGTGCTTTTTTGTCTGCTGTATAACCGCATACATTCTTACAATAAATTCTGAAGATTATTCCTGCAAGGGTTGAGTCCGGAATCGATTAATTGTGTATGGACTGAAAGTAGGATAAGTGAGCATTCTCAAAAAGTAAAAGTGGTTCATACCAGGAGGAAAGATAGAATTATTCCATATTGGCATATCACGGACCCAATTTATTGTGGCAATACATTAACAGTCTCAATAATTATAATAATAACAGTATCAACAATAATAATAATAATAACAACAGTCTGGCCAACACTTTACAAGTCTTAGTAGTAAGTGAGTGAAAAGACCTTTGAGGGGAATACCAGGCGCCAACAGGATTGTACCCATATACCAGCTCCTGGGTCATAGCCGTTGTCACAGGAGCCCTAGCGGCTGACCGCACTTAGCCTTCTAAACGGTGCCAGCGCACAGATCGTGCGAACTCTGGTCGCAGTCAATGCGCAGGAACCGTTAAGAATTAGCCGCAGACAACTCAGAAGGGAGCCTGTGAGACACGGGTAATTACAACGTCACCTACTGGTTACCATGGGACCGTGGAGCCCACTAACTGACTGACTAGTCCTGCGAATAAAACGGTTAAACACACGGTATTCTGTCTAGCCAACAACAAACAAACAGTAGCGTATCTTCAGAGACCCGGGATCAGTTCTGCGTGTGCTGATAAGCAGGGTAGCGGATAGTGAATGACTTGGAGAAAGTCGTTTATTCACGCAATATAAATAATTAATATATACAGACAATTTTTAAAATCACAATTATTAAGACAGTAATAGCCAGTATAAAAAATAAAAGAAGGGAGAAAAATACTTAGTTCCTGGAAAGATGTCCTTTTTGTGGGAAAACAGAGTTCTGGGTTTCAATTTGAGTTCAGAGTTCAGACCAGGTGGATGCCAGCATATCCTCAAGCTGGCATCTGATGAGTGCAAGATGTTTCAGTCTGGAGGACACTGAGTTTGGGTCCTCAGCCATTCTTATGCCCCTGCTTCAGTAGGAGGGAGTGAGGGCGGGGAGCCACACACCCCCTTAGAAGATGAGATGAGCCCTCCCCTTATCCTGGGGGCTAGAAATCATATCTACCCATATATGGGCTCTATCTCACAGAACCGTACAGGTCAGGGCAGATTTATTAACATTTTCAGGTCTGTCTCGATTTACCCAGCGCCCTGATACCAGACATGAGGGGTGGGACCCCTGTGGTATCATCAGGGCATTTTCAAACTGCCTAACTGTCAGTCCTTACCTCAGAATGTTCTGAAACTTCCTCAGAACCAGCACTGGGGCTCATGCTACACTTCCCCCACGTTTGGCGAAGCTGCCATCTCAGGAACCCCAGAAATATGACAGATCTGGGAAGTTATGGATTATGCTATGAGACTCAGCAGCTAGAACACATCCTGAATAAACCTAACAGCTGGCTTCCCTTTGATCTTTACCAGTGAGCAAGGTGTCAAGACCTCCCGGAGATTTGTAGCCTGCCTGGCTGCACCTAGGCATCCTGATCACCCCTTGGTTAATTAACATCTACATGAGATCAGCTAGGTGTCACCTTATACCTGATGGATGGGCCATCCGCACAGCTTGAAGCCAGGGACTCTCTGGGCCCAGGCTCATTAGCATATCAAAAGAGCCATCCAGCCTTTAGGATGGTGCTCTCTCTGCTAAGAAAAGGACTCCAGCTCCCACTACACACTCAACCCAGGTTGTATCGATTTGAAGCGCAATCGATGCAGGGAATCGAGTGCGATCGCTTTTTGTTCACGGGCGGTTACAGGACGCGCCTGCGGCCCCGCAACCGTCCGTGACAGCCCTCCCTGGGGAGAAGGCAGATAGACATTCATCAGCAAGATGTGTGTCGTTGCCGCTAACCTGCGAGATCTGATCTAGTTCCCCGTTGCAACGGGATAGCCCGTCGGCGTTCTGGTGTTGGCTGCCTGCCTTGTGTTGAATCGTGAAGTCATACTGCTGTAATGACAGGCTCCAACGTAAGAGCTTGCCATTGGTCCCAGCAGTGCGGTTCAGCCAACTCAGGGGATTATGGTCGGTAATGATCGTGAAGGAGCGGCCGTACAGATACGATTGTAGTTTCTGTAGGGCCCACACGATCTCTAGGCACTCCTTTTCAGTTGTGGAGTAGGCTACCTCTCGGGGCAGGAGCTTCCGGCTCAGGTAGAGGATAGGGTGTTCATCTCCTTTTCCATCCACCTGGCTGAGGACTGCGCCGAGACCGTAGTCAGAGGCATCGGTTTGTACAACAAACCGACGACTGAAGTCTGGGGCTTGAAGCACCGGGGCGCTTGCGAGTGCCTGCTTCAAGCCTTGGAAGGCGTTCTCGCAAGCGGGGGTCCAGCTAACAACCTTGGGGTGTTTCTTGCTAGTGGCATCGGTCAGGGGTTTCGCCAAGGTACTATAGGCTGGAACAAATTTCCTATAGTAGCCGGCGGTCCCCAGGAACGCCTGGACCTGCTTTTTCGTGATAGGCCGAGGCCATGCCAGGATGGCGTCAACCTTTCCCGTGTCAGGTTTCAGGGTGTTACCCCCCACCCGGTGACCTAAGTACTCCACCTCGGTCATACCAATCTGACACTTACTCGGCTTAACTGTCAGATTGGCTGCGGCCAGCCTCTCTAGTACCTGGGACAGGTGTTTGAGGTGTTCCTCCCAGGTGGGGCTGAACACCGCAATGTCATCCAAGTACGCTACAGCGAACCCTTGCAGTCCCTCCAGCAGGTCGTTTACGGCCCGCTGAAACGTGGCAGGAGCGTTCTTCATCCCAAAGGGCATCATCGTGAACTCGAAGAGGCCAAAAGGGGTGATGAAGGCCGACTTCTGCCTCGCGTCAGGTGCAAGTGGTATCTGCCAGTACCCCCGGCTCAGATCCATGATTGATAGGTACCTGGCGGACGCCAGCGTATCCAACAACTCATCGATGCGAGGCATGGGGTAGGCGTCTGTAGTGGTGATGGCGTTCAACTTCCTGTAGTCCACGCAGAACCGAGTTGTCTGGTCCTTCTTGGGGACCAGGACAACAGGGGCTGCCCAGGCACTACAGGACTTTTGAACCACCCCTAGCTCCAGCATCTCCCTTTCTGCATGTCCGCTTGCACCTCAGGGGAGACGCGGTAAGCGGATTGCCTGATGGGGGGATGGGTGCCCGTATCTACCCTATGCACTGCCAGACTGGTCCGCCCCGGGACACCGGAGGTGTGCTGGTACGGACCCAGCACCTCCTGCAACTGCTCTTGCTGGGACGAGGAGAGTTGTGGGTTGACGCTTAGGTCACTGTCCACATCTCGTATGTCAGCCAGCAGGTCTAACAGGGGGTCTGCCTCTCCCTGCTCTAACCGGCTGCACACTGGCAGCACATACTTGGTTCTGTCATGGTGGGCCTTCAGCATGTTGACATGGAAGCTTTTCTGTTTCCTGCCTCCCATGTTCACCAGGTATGTCAGAGGGTTTAACCATTGCACTATAATGTAGGGTCCCTCCCAGGCTGCTTGCAGCTTGTTCTACCTCACTGGAAGAAGGGCATACACTTTGTCACCTACTTCAAATGACCTCTCTCCAGCAGTGCGGTCATACCAGAGTTTTTGTTTGGCCTGAGCCTGGGCCATGTTTTCCGTTACCATTTCTGTGAGGGACTCCATCTTGTCCCTGAACCTAAGAACGTAATCAACTACAGAGACATCTGTGGGGTCCCCCTTGCCCTCCCATGTCTCCCGCATCAATTGTAGGGGTCCTCGGACATTCCTACCATCAGGGGAGGACTGGGACCTTTTGGCCTGGGGGGACAACACAAACTAGAGGCCCGTTTCACGGCATCCCCAGCCCAAAGCCATATCTTTCTTGTGTGCAAATCTTCAAATTGTGATGACTAACAGCCCCAGACACACACACACACACACACACACACACACTATACACATCACACACACACCACACACACACACACACACACACACACACACACACACACACACACACACACACACACACACACACACACACACACACACACACACACACACACACACACACACACACACACACACACTACACACACACACACACACACACACACACACGCGCGCGCACGCACGCACACACACACACACACACACACAAAATGTACATGATGCCTAACCCCATTTCTCCACACAATCTACCTGTCTGTGTCTGATGCCTAACCTTAAAGGAGTTATCAGGCTTTTTTTTTTTCTTAATGAAAATAAGTGCTACTTACCCAGGGCTCGTCCAGCCCCAAGCTCCCAGCATGTCCCTTGCCGCAGCTCTGCAGTCAGCTGTTCGCTGCCGCTGCCTCCCAGCCCCCGGCGATGACGTCATGCCGACTGCGCCTGTGCGAGCGGCGCTGTCAATCACCGCCACATGGACCAGAGCGTACTGTGCAGACGCAGAACTACTGCGCCTGCGCAGTACACTCCGGTCCACGTGGCGGTGATTGACAGTGCTGCTCGCACAGGCGCAGTACAGGCCGACATCCTTTTTTCCTGTCGGGCGCCCATTAAACAATATTTATTATGGGAGTGAATGGCGGCGCCCGATTTGTCCACTTGCCTCAGGCGCCCGAATTTACTGTTACCCAAGAAGGTACCTGAATCCCGTCCGCAGTTCCAGCAGGTTTCATCGACAGCTAAGTCTATCTGAACATACGAGCTGGCGACAGGTACCATCTGGCTATTAATTTATATTGGACAAGCTGAATATAGGTGTCCGATATACTCCAGATTCTTTTAAAAACTCTAGCCCATAATTCTCCATTCATTTTAATTCCTTCACATTTTTCCCAACTGTCACAGAATCGTGGGAGGACCGCGTGGAGGGTAGCATCCAGCACTTTATAAATGTTTGAGAGAGTCCTCGGTGGCCTTTGTTTTAGTAGGAACCATCTTTGAAAATTGGTTACTTTGTTGCTAATAACACCCTCCTTTCTCTCCAAATTCTTCCAATAACTCTTTATTTGTACAGCAACGAAAGAATTAATTTTATGGGAATCAAGTAAGGGAGAGATGGCTAGTTCACTATTACCTACCAAGTCTATAAGTCTCATATCCATAGGAAGATGATTAGCCTTACACCAAGCCTTGTCTTTAGTTGGTCCAAAATCTGGATTATTTACAATTGATATCAGTGGGGATATTCCATCAAAATGTCGCCATCTCTCAATTACTTTAGCTAAAATTGATACCGTAGGTTGAATAAGGGGATGGGAGGGAACCAACAAAGCAGCTCGTATGTGAGCTGGAATCCAGGAAAGGAGAAGGTCTCGGCGGAGGCAGCTTCCCTCCATTCTTACCCATAATCTATTGTCCTCATTTATTCTCCAATCCAGCACACGAGCTAGATGAATACTAGTATAATATCTGTAGATGTCTGGAACTGCCATACCTCCCGAGATCCTTACCCCTTGAAGTAATAGAGAATGCTATCCTACGCCGTGACCTTGCCCATATCAAATTTTGGAACATCTTGTTCCATTCTTGAAACCATTTGCTGGGTAGGGACAGGGGCAGACACTGTAACAGGAACAGTAATCTAGGCAATATCTTCATCTTTACAATTGCTATTCTACCAATAACATTAAATAAAGGGAGAACCCAGGTTCTCAATGCTTCCCTACATACTGCTACTATGTCCCCATAATTGGCTCTATATAAATCTCTTGATTCAGCACAAATTCTTACACCCAAATATTTAATTGAGTGACTGTCCCAACAAAAATTTATACTGTCCTGAATAGCTTTCTTGGTTCCAGGGGAGCAGCCCAAATCAAGAATTATAGATTTTTGTTCATTAATTTTAAAATTAGTAGCCATCCCAAACTGAGTGAACCATTTCATACAGTGTTTGTAAGGAATCGCGGAAGAGCCGCCGCCATGTCTCAGCGGCAGGCGGCTCTTTCCGCGCACAGTGCGAGAGAGCACGGGGAGGCAGCCGCCTCCACTCACTTGGAGGCGGCTGTCCCCGTGCAGGGCATGGTGGAGCGCGGAATAACCATCGCGCTGGACGCGGCGGTTAGCGCACATGGCCCCTTTGCAGAGGCACCGCGGATCGGTGCTGGTGTGGCTGGGACACGTAGTCCCTCTGGCAGAATGACGCGTGCGCGCGCACGGAGGCAGGGACTTTATGACAGTCAGAAGTGAGTCAGCTGACCAGGGTGGTCAGCTGACTCTGGCTCCACTCCTCATTGGTCCAGCACTTAGGGAGGTGCTGGCGATATGTAGGTGTATATATACTATCGGCTGTTCAGTTGCTGCCAGACACACACACACACACACACACACACACACACACACACACACACACACACACACACACACACACTATGTACCTGATGCCTAACCCCATTTCTCCACACAATCTACCTGTCTGTTATCAGGCTTTTTTTTTTTCTTAATGAAAATAAGTGCTACTTACCCAGGGCTCGTCCAGCCCCAAGCTCCCAGCATGTCCCTTGCCGCAGCTCTGCAGTCAGCTGTTCACTGCCGCTGCCTCCCAGCCCCCGGCGATGACGTCAGGCCGACTGCGCCTGTGCGAGCGGCGCTGTCAATCACCGCCACATGGACCAGAGCGTACTGTGCAGACGCAGAACTACTGCGCCTGCGCAGTACACTCCGGTCCACGTGGCGGTGATTGACAGTGCTGCTCGCACAGGCGCAGTACAGGCCGACATCCAGGTCGGACTGGTGCCATCGCCAGGGACTGGGAGGCAGCGGCAGCGAATGGCTGACTGCAGAGCTGCGGCGAGGGACATGCTGGAAGCGTGGGGCTGGAGAAAGCCCCGGGTAAGTAGCACTTATTTCATTAAAAATGCCTGATAACTCCTTTAAACAACCCCCCCCCCACCCCCACCCCCACACACAAACCTACCTACCTGGTGATGCCTAACCCCACTCCTGCCCACCCACCATACAAACTACTTGTCTGACACCTACCCCCCCTCCAATTACCTGTTTGACAGTGCCTAACTGCCTGCCTCCCCCCTCCCCTGCCGCCAATCACACCACAAGAAGAAAAAACATTCCCCCTCATGCCAGGGTCAGAGTGGGGATGATTATCACACAAAAAAAAAACTCAGAGGGCACTGGATTGGGCAGATAATTGAATTTGACAGCAGTAGCAGGCAGGCAGCAAAGTGTGAGTAACTCAGTGACAAGAAGGGAGAAGAAGTACAGAAACAAAATTTATAAAAACCACCTTCTCCTCTGGCGACCTGGACCCGACCTCCTCTATCCTCCTGTCTCCTCAGTCCTACACCTCCTCCTCCTCCTCCACAGCAGCAAGCAGCTATTGGTGGCATCTCCGACTCCCAGCCCCCAGAGTGTCCGACTCCTCCAGCCAGGACAGCCAGCCAGCCACTCGTAGCCGCAGCTCCAGGCCCCTAGCCCCCCCAGCACAGAAGGCTGAAGAGGGAGACAGCTCACTCCGACGACACCTCAGGCACAGCAGCACAGGGGAGGACTGTGTCCAACTCCTCCAGCCAGTCACTCGTAGCCACAGCTCCAGGCCCCCAGCCCCCCCAGCACAGAAAGCTGAAGAGTGAGACAGCTCACTCCGATGACACCGAAGGCACAGCAGCACGTTGCGGGCGGCAATGGCTCCAGGCAGGGGGCGGAGTCAAGCAGGGTCAACCCACCGGGCCGGAGAGGACCTAAGCTATTTGTGTCCTTGTGCCGCTCACATCCACCGCAGGCGCAGCCACGCACAAGGGCACACCACGGCCGGCCGCCTCAGCCCCTTCTCTGATTGGATACTTCAACTTGCCGGGAAATATTGCGCGAGGTTGCGATCCCCACTGCGAACCTGTCACCTGTGGTAGGTCTGCGGCTGCTGCGTATAGCAGCGGCTGGCCCTAATTACTTAAGTTTCGGGCGGCCCGGGGGGCAATTGCCCCCCGTCCCCCTGGGGCAGTCCTCCCCTGCCTACCATACAGGAGCTCGAACGGGGAGAACCCGGTAGATTCCTGCGGCACCTCCCTGTATGCAAACAACAGATGAGGCAGGTATCGTTCCCAGTCCCCACCTTGCGACTCAACAAACGTGGTCAGCATTTGCTTCAGCGACCCGTTGAACCTTTCACACAGTCCATTGGTCTGCGGGTGGTAGGGACTGGAGACAATGTGCGTCATCTGTATCTTTTTGCACAGGGCCTCCATGAGTCCGGACATAAACTGGGTTCCCTGATCAGAGAGCATCTCCGCAGGGAACCCGACTCGGGAGAAAATGTTAAGTAGCGCGTCGGCTACCTTGTCCGCCCTCAGGGAGGAAAGTGCCATGGCCTCAGGATAGCGGGTGGCGTAATCCACCACCGTCAGGATGTACCTTTTGCCACTGCTGCTGGGAGTGGGCAACGGTCCAATTATGTCGACTGCCACTCTGTGAAAGGGCTCACCTATGATTGGCAGTGGACACAAGGGAGCTTTGCGGGGATTCCCAGCCCTTTTTACCTTTTGGCAAATGGTACATGAGCGGCAGTAGTTCGTCACATCTATCCGCATTTGAGGCCAGTAGAAATGTCCCCGGATACGATCAAGTGTCCTGTGGATCCCCAAGTGCCCGGCCAGGGGAATGTCATGTGCGGACTTCAGCACATGCCCCCGGAAGGCACTAGGTACCACAAGCAACTTGGTACCCATCCCCATTTCACCTTCGGTGGGGTGTACAGGTTCACTGTACAACTTCCCACCTTCCCAGTATACCTTGAACGTAGCCTCGTCTGTGAGGGGCTCAGAAGCCTGTTTTCTGAGGGCCTCGAGGTTAGGGTCAGTCTGGAGTGCTTGCACAAATGCAGCACTCTCACTCTCAGCCAGCTGGCCCGTGGCGTATGAGGCTAGTGGCTGAAGGGTACCATCCCTGTGGTCAGAGGAGGGGGAGGAGGCCGGGACCTCCTCTACCTGTTCTGAGCTCAGGGTCTGAGCAGTATGGCTGCGTGTTACCGCTAGCACAGGTATCCCTTCAGAGTGGCATATATTGGCATTACCTACATCATTGTCACAAGCATTAATAACAGTAACAGGAACATTTTCATCACAGACAGTTTGTACATCAACCACAGGTACCCGTGAACTGGGCACGTTCAACCCACCTCCCCCCTGTTCTTGCCCCTGGGTGCAAAGTACCTGGGTGTGGGCAGAGAGTCCGTCTCTGTCCTGGCATTCCACAGGGCTTGGTGCAGGTTCATAGTACGACACCAGCATGCCCAAGTCGGTCCCCAGCAAAACAGGGACCGGCAGTTGGTCCAGGATCCCAACAACCTTCTCGTGGACCCCCACCCCCCAGTCGATGGACACCCGGGCTTGGGGAATGTGAGAAAGAGTGCCCCCCACTCCAGTGAGGGTGAGGTACTGGTCAGGAATGATGGCCTCTGCGGGGACAAGGTGTGCACGCACCAGAGTGACATCTGCTCCGGTGTCACGGAAACCAGTGACAAGCTGGTCATTCACAGTAACCAGCTGGTGATTGCTTGTGATGGGGGAGTTCCCTGCCCCCTTGGCAAACATCAGGTTGGATGCGGCTCCTGGTTGGGGTACACTGGTGAACTTCATGTGTCCCGTCTTGTGGCAGTAGTGACAGATGACCTCTCCAGGGGCTGCAGGCCTGGGTGCAGCAGCTGCGCTGGGTGGCCTCTGTGGCGGACGGCTCACAGGGGCAGGAGGGTCTGCCGAGGTATTGGGCTGACCTCCTCTCAGGGCTGGGCGGTGAACTCCGGCTGGCCTGTTGAACCTTTGCCATGTTGAGCTCATGCTGTCGTCTCTCCCGCGCTTCTGCAGATTGGCGCTCCCGTTCTCGCTCAGCGGCATCCCTCTCTGCGTGGCGTTCTGCGGCTGCGGCTGCAGCAGCAGCGGCTTGCTGCTCCCGTTCCTCCCGCATTTGGCGCTCTTCACGCATGTACTGCAGGTACTTGTCCAGGTCAGTGTCCATCAGCTTTTGTAATGCCTGCTGCATTAGCGGATCAGTACAAACGGACAGTCCAGTACTGGCCGGTTCCAGGTGAGTACTTTCAGAAACTCTGGGATTGGGGTCCACACTGACATTCTCCTGCGTAACTGTTGATGCAGGTCCCTCAGGATGCACAACCTCTGTACGGTCAGGAGTCTCAGTCTCTGGTTTCCCTTGCCTTGAGTCAGATGGGTCAGCGTCTACCTCAGCAGACACATCCAGCTCCTGCAGTTGCTGGGTATCCCATTGAAACAATTCCGTTACCAGGTCCCCTTGTTTCTTGCGGCCGACATCAATGCCTCTCTCTTGGCAAAGATTTTGCAGGTCCGCCAGGCACATTTTCTTGTAGTTCCCGGACATTTCCACGCCAAATAAAATAAAACTTTTGGGGAGGGGTACTGGCTACACAGTCTCTCTGTATATATAAAAAATATATTGCCTTCCAGCTACACCAACGAATTAGTTCGTTTCTCGATAGCGCTAGCGCTATCGCAGATACTTTCAGCACAACACAGATCCCACCACTGCCACCACTGTCACAGGAGCCCTAGTGGCTGACCGCACTTAGCCTTCTAAACGGTGCCAGCGCACAGATCGTGCGAACTCTGGTCGCAGTCAATGCGCAGGAACCGTTAAGAATTAGCCGCAGACAACTCAGAAGGGAGCCTGTGAGACACGGGTAATTACAACGTCACCTACTGGTTCAGAGTAAACTGCCACCACCGCGGTTACCATGGGACCGTGGAACCCACTAACTGACTGACTAGTCCTGCGAATAAAACGGTTAAACACACAGTATTCTGTCTAGCCAACAACAAACAAACAGTAGCGTATCTTCAGAGACCCGGGATCAGTTCTGCGTGTGCTGATAAGCAGGGTAGCGGATAGTGAATGACTTGGAGAAAGTCGTTTATTCACGCAATATAAATAATTAATATATACAGACAATTTTTAAAATCACAATTATTAAGACAGTAATAGCCAGTATAAAAAATAAAAGAAGGGAGAAAAATACTTAGTTCCTGGAAAGATGTCCTTTTTGTGGGAAAACAGAGTTCTGGGTTTCAATTTGAGTTCAGAGTTCAGACCAGGTGGATGCCAGCATATCCTCAAGCTGGCATCTGATGAGTGCAAGATGTTTCAGTCTGGAGGACACTGAGTTTGGGTCCTCAGCCATTCTTATGCCCCTGCTTCAGTAGGAGGGAGTGAGGGCGGGGAGCCATACACCCCCTTAGAAGATGAGATGAGCCCTCCCCTTATCCTGGGGGCTAGAAATCATATCTACCCATATATGGGCTCTATCTCACAGAACCGTACAGGTCAGGGCAGATTTATTAACATTTTCAGGTCTGTCTCGATTTACCCAGCGCCCTGATACCAGACATGAGGGGTGGGACCCCTGTGGTATCATCAGGGCATTTTCAAACTGCCTAACTGGCAGTCCTTACCTCAGAATGTTCTGAAACTTCCTCAGAACCAGCACCGGGGCTCATGCTACACTTCCCCCACGTTTGGCGAAGCTGCCATCTCAGGAACCCCAGAAATATGACAGATCTGGGAAGTTATGGATTATACTATGAGACTCAGCAGCTAGAACACATCCTGAATAAACCTAACAGCTGGCTTCCCTTTGATCTTTACCAGTGAGCAAGGTGTCAAGACCTCCCGGAGATTTGTAGCCTGCCTGGCTGCACCTAGGCATCCTGATCACCCCTTGGTTAATTAACATCTACATGAGATCAGCTAGGTGTCACCTTATACCTGATGGATGGGCCATCCGCACAGCTTGAAGCCAGGGACTCTCTGGGCCCAGGCTCATTAGCATATCAAAAGAGCCATCCAGCCTTTAGGATGGTGCTCTCTCTGCTAAGAAAAGGACTCCAGCTCCCACTACACACTCAACCCAGGTTGTATCGATTTGAAGCGCAATCGATGCAGGGAATCGAGTGCGATCGCTTTTTGTTCACGGGCGGTTACAGGACGCGCCTGCGGCCCCGCAACCGTCCATGACAGCCGTGCACATCCTTCTCAAGATCCACTGTGTATTTCTTTGATTGTGAGTCCAATCTACCATCTGATTTAGATGCACCGCACAATAATAAGCTTTGGGATAAGGAAGTGTTTAACCACACCTTGATTTACATTTGTGCACGGTTACATAGTTAGTTTGGTTAAAAAAAAAGACATCAAGTTCAACCAGAAAAAAAAAACATACTGAACCTGCATATATCCCAGTTCCCAGTTACAAAGTTACAAGGTCTGGGCCAATTAGCTTTAAAAGTGAAAAATTCCTTCCCCACTCCAAATGTCAGTGACAAATTGTCAGCTCTGGCTTCAGAGGGGACCAGCAAGACTACCGTGAAATGGAGGAGGACGGGGGAAGCCTTGATAGGATCCATAGGCTTCCCCCTCCCGAGGTAAGTACGGTAACCCACAGGAGCTCATAATTTTTATTACAGAGTCTCTTTAAAGAAAACTGATTTTGAAAGTAATGTCCATGTTTTCCTATGGCTCAGTTCCCACTATATGTGTTTTAACTGAAAGCTTTTTCACAATGCATTGCTATGGAAAAACAACATACCAATGCTTACTAATGCATAGTAATAATGCACACTAACACATAACAACGCATTAAGTGTAAAAGTACCCAAAGGGTTATACATTTAAATGCTATTAATATCATCCACAAACATGGTTGCTTAGAGCTTTAAACTTTGTATAATATTCTGTACTAAAACTGTCAGGTCAATAGTAATTTGCCATTGGGCAGGGACTCCAGGGTTGGAAGAAACCCATCCTCTAATAGGACTGTTCGAGTCTACAATTTTCTCCCCTGTAGAGTAGGTAATGAGTACTTCCTCAGAAACGAGTCATAATATTGTCTAGAGTTTGTGGTGGTGGCTTGTCAAAATAACTGTGTCTCGGGTTATAGAAACATGAATAGAAGCTAGAATATCTTTGGTTTTAGCCACCTTAACCCCTCTATGGGCCCAATCCAATTATGTTTTTCTATTAAGTTTTCTCCTAGGAGATCATTTTTCATTTTCAGTTAAAATAACTTTTCAGCACTCTGCAGTTAACAAAGTACCAAAAAGTAGGAAAAGGGATGCTGTCAAAATGATTCTGAGTATTTTTTTGTTTGCTGGTGGCTTAAAAGGCATTTTATTGATAAGGTAAGTTTCAAATCCTCTGAGTCAGTCACTTCTGGAATACCCTGAAGACGCACATTATTGTGTATGTTCCTATTTTTGATGTTGTCCATTTTCATCCAGGCGGTTGTAAATTGAGTCTACAGCTTCCTGATAGCCTGTTTTTAGCTCGGCCTGTTCCAGTTTTGAATTACCTCATGCATAGCCAGAGGCATTGTAGTTGTAAATGATGTGCTACTGAATGGAGAACTACTAACCCAGACCCAGAGGTTCAATAACTTTGGTTTATCAAATTTAAAAATCTTTTATTACCTGTAAATCAAGAGTTTTGTGCTTAAACTTTTAAAACAGGGATTATCCTCAGGGTACTCTCATATAGAGCAAGAGTTCTATGGCCTTTATCGGGGTGGGGGTCTAATATCTCATTTATACTCGAGTTATATGCGGTCCGGCGTTAATTTGGGAGGGAGTCCGAAAACATAGCAATGAAAGTTATTTAAGCAATACCTTTAATGACTAACTGTACAAGATTTGTTTGCGAGCTTTCAAAACTTTAAGGCCCATATGCAATTAACTTTTTCACCTGAGTTATCTCCTTCTCTTTAAACTAACTTTTCAACATTTTAAAATTGAAAAATTAGCCAAAAGTTGGTGAAAAAATACTACAAAATGTATTTTGAGTATTTTCTTGCTTATTGGTTGCTTAAAGGAATACTATCGATTGAAACAACTTTTTTTTTAATACTCTATATTAGTGTACACATTACCACTAGTGCTAGGGGCACTTTATTTATTCACCCAGGTCTCTCTCTCGCTATCCCTGCTTAAAAATTCATTTCTCAAACAGCTCATAGTAGTTTGGGTCACCCTGAGCTGCTTGGTTACTCTGTCACACAACTCACAAATATATTTCACTGTGTCACTCACAGCATGCAGGAGACATGAGGAGAAACAGGCTGATCTGAGGTGGTAACAGGTAACTAAATGAGCTGTAATATTTCTGGAATATAACTAGCTATAACACTAGTCTGTGTTTACACTCAGACTGGCTGCCTGCTTCTGGTAATTCACTCCAGGCTGCATCCACTTTACAAGCTGCTGAGAGGGGCAGACCACTGTCTACAATTAGCATTATTAGTATCTTTATCAGTCAAGAGAAGCACAGATAATAAACACACATTGCTAGAATCTTTAACCCCTTACCACCATATCAATAAGAGTCTTTCAGCAAGGTGATAATTAAACTATAAACTGAGGAGTTGATAGCAACTCCCCTGGTCAGAGATATGGTCTAGCCCTCTGGGAGCTCAGTATTAGATACATTTTGTATCCAACACTGACGCCAAAACTGATGGAAGATTTTACAGCTGAGAGGAACAGCTGTGTGAGGAATCAAATTGCTCCTAGTACTTGCCCTAATGTGTGCTACAACATACAGCATTTAAAAATAAATGCATACATCGATAGTATTCCTTTAAAAACGGTTTTTATGACAAGTAGTGAAAATATCACCTAGGAGAAAACTTAGGTGAAAAAGTGAATTGCATTTGGGCCTAAGTCTCTTCTACAAGCATGTTACAGAACTGGATCAGAACTGGACCAAAGTACATTATTTTTGTGTGGTTCTGATCCAGTTCTGTGTCATGCCTGAAAAAGTAACTCAAAGTTTCAATATCTTGCAATGAAATCTAGTACAGTTAGTCATTAAAGGTATTACTTGAAGTTTGTTTGAGGAATCTAAAAAAAGATGTATTCTGCCATGACTAAGAAGCAGGAGAGTCTTAACCAAGCCAGGGATACCAATCTCTGGCAGAGTGTCTTTTAAAATATGGCCAGCTCTTTCATACATTTCACAATGAGAGAGGTCATACAAGATATTTGACCATTGATATAGAACCCCTGATTGCCTCAAAAAAATGGGGCAAATTCCCATCTGATATCTGTTTTAAAAGCTTCAGTGGTCAAGCTGATTATTCACATTTTTGGTGGCCTTTCCCACTTGACTTAGAATTTTGGCAATGCAATTTTACCTTGTGTTCAGAGATTTTAGAAACTGAGGTTAGACCAGATCCTAGAGTTGCACTATTCCATAATGCTGGATACACACGGTGCATTCGCGCACTCGATTTCCCGCTCGATTCCCGTCGATTCGTTTATTTCCAACATGTCCGATTTGGATTTCGATGGATCGTTAGGTCGATTCGCATGCAAAGTATGCCGAATCGACCTAACGATCCATCGAAATCCAAATCGGACATGTTGGAAATAAACGAATCGACGGGAATAGACAGGAAAATCGATGGATCGTTAGGTCGATTCGGCATACTTTGCATGCGAATCGACCTAACGATCCATCGAAATCCAAATCGGACATGTTGGAAATAAACGAATCGACGGGAATAGACAGGAAAATCGAGTGCGCGAACGCACCGTGTATCCAGCATTAGACTATCCCTTCTCCATCCAATGCACAAAATATATTATTAGGCCACATTTTTCTCACCACAACTTGATTTTTGCTCTCCTCCCAGATCTGCCTTGGTTCCTTAGTTCATAAAATAGACAACATTTACTTAAAAGGGCATTTAACTTTCTCTATAAATGACAACAGCAAAAAGTTTTTTTCCTATGTGATCTTTTCACACCTTATCAATAAAATGCCTTTTGAACTCAGAAAGCAAGAAAATACTCAAAATAATTTTGACAATACTTTTTTACTTTTTAGTACATTTTCCATTGTGGTGTGCTAAAAAAAAGTTATTTTAAACAGATGAAAAATTATCTTCTAGGAGAAAACGTGAAAAAGTGAATTGAATAAGGGCTCTGATGTCAATGGTCAGCCAGGTCTTCGCCCTCCCTTAGGGCCTGTTCAGACTATGCGCGTTCCTAGCCGTTTTCAGGGAACACGTATGGGTACCAAAAACACATAGAAACGGCTCCTAATGCTTTTGAATGGGCTAGTTCACATGTATGCGTATGAGACGCATACGTTTCTTATCCGCATTGCTGCATGCAGTTCTGTGCGTCACACATAGAAACGGACGCAATGAAAGTCTATAGATGCGTTTTAAAAACGCGTACTATTGCGTTTTTAGTGTACGTTTCTCTCTGCGGTTCCCATAATTCTTTTTTTTCCCCCTGGGTCACGTGTGTGTGCAAAACTCAATAGAAAACGCATTAGAGCGCAAGAAAAACGCATGCGTTTTTCAACTTGCGTTTCTTTAAATTTTAGGCGCGTGCTTCATACGCTGACAGTCTGAACAGGCCCTTAAAGTATAACATTGAGGTGTTGTACTTATGGCATATTGATGCTGCCTAACCCTGACATGTTCACTTTTTGTTACACTGCATGGTGGCATAGTGGATAGCATGCTTGCCTTGTAGTGCTGGGTCCCTGGTTTGAATCCCAGCCAGGGCACTATTTGCAAGGAGTTTGTATGTTCTCCCTGTGTATGTGAGGGTTTCCTCCGAGTGCTCTGATTTCCTTCCACATCTCAAAAATATACAGATAAGTTAAGTGGCTTCCCCCTAAAAATTGGCCCTAGACTATAATAGATATATGACTATGGTAGGGATTAGATTGTGAGTTTCTTTGAGGGACAATTAGCGACATGACTATATTTACTCTGTGAAGCACTGTAGAAGTTGTGAGCGCTATATAAATGCTAAATAATAATAATAACTTTGGTTACCTCGCATATTGTATTACTTCTCTACTATCCCACTCTTTCTTCCTAAACTCTGGTTTGTGACCTTACAGAAAGCTTTCACTAAATTTATTTGGGGACAGAAACCTGTTAGAATTAGGTTCACATTAGCGTTCGCTGTCCGGATTCGCCTGATCGGATCCGGACCGTATACTGTACAAACGGAACGTACGTTCCACATAGTAATGCAAAGTCTATGCGGACGTTTACATGCGTCCGTTCCGTACAGAACGGAGCCGGATCGGATCCGGACTCCGGACACTTTTCCAACATGCACTATTTTTCGGGTCCGGATCATCCGGCCCACGCACCCGGACCGGAGCCTGACTGCACCATCCGGAAATAGAAACCAATGGGAAATGGAAAGCACAGAACACACTGGCTACAAACACCTGACGTTCTACCCCACTTCCTATGCGTATTCTAGCGGCCATTTTGGATGGGGACACATGGGCCAAGCATTTCTGGAGTGGAGCAGCAGTGACTAGCGTGCTGGAGCTGTTTGGCAGTATGTCGGAGGTGGAGGTGAGGCCTAAACAGCGGAGGACCTGATTCTACAGGTGCACCTTCTGCTGACCTCCCAGACCCCAACAATTATATAGTTTTATTTATTACTTTTACCAAACGGATCCGGTCCGGTCATCCGGTTCGTTTGGCACAGAAACGCAAGTGTGAACGGGGGCTTAAAACAGATAAACGAACTTATCCTAGAGACAGAGGAGGAGCAGGACTTCCTGACATTTGGAGATACTATCAAGCCTCCATGATCATCAGAATTTTGAATTGGCATTGTAATGAAGACTCTAAAGATTGGGTGAGTCTAGAAAAAGATTTCTTTGGCCAAGACATTAAGTGGTGCCCATGGAATCCTACACTAGATTACAAATTCTCAGCTCTACAATACATTAAATTTCATCCATTAATTAATGCTACCTTATTGACCTTTCGAAAGTGCTGTTCAGAAACAGAAGTCTCGACTATACCTGGCCCTTTAACTTCATCGAGAACAACCAATAATTTCCTTCCTGGACACCAGACAGATTTTATGCCCCACTTGAACCTACGAAAGGATCTCCTTATAAAAGATCTAGTTGATGGACAGACTTGTATCCCCATAACTACTCTGGAAACTGACTCAGAAAATAAGATCCATTTTTGGCAACACTTCCAATTAAGAACATTCCTCTCAGCAAAAGACCTGATTAAGGTAGCCCAAAATAAACTTACAGACTTTGACTCCTTGATTCTACAGAACACCCCCCAGAGAAACTTAGGGCTATATCCTATTCAAGGTGATAAGTAGCTTGCAGATGTAAGCTACTTATCACCTTGCCATCGCACGAGGATTACCGGCAAATCCTATTGCCCATATCCTTCGCGCAATGGCCGATCGTTAGGGAGCATTACTCGGGCGAAAGCCTGAGCGATGCTCCCTTTTACCGAGCGATGGGGAGTGAAGTTTACGCTGTGGTGCTGTCCATCAGCACCACAGCCTCACTCCCCACACATGCGCACTCGCCCGCGAACATCGCCGCCATCTTCTGCCGCAGCATCTGGGGGTCTCCCTTATTAAGGAGACCCCCAGAGCTCCCCGTTGGGTCGCCGCACACTTTAGAAGCCCCCACGCAGCTCTGCTAAGGCTCCCCTCTCATTATAAATACCTCCGCTGATTACCCGACGCCTCTAGCTGCAAAATCCGTCACGTAATTACAGTGTATCTAACACTGTAATTACTGTCCACATAGGAGCCCAGGCAAAGCATCTTTGAATCTGCAGCCGGGCTCCCCATTGGTCCGCTGTCTGAGCCAATAAAAAGCAGAGGTCAGAGGCAGGCAGCAGGCAAGGCGTAGTCGGGGTCACAAGCAGAGGTCAGAGGCAGGCGGCAGGCAGTAGGTGAGCCTGACATTGCCCCCCCCACCCCCCCATGGATAGCCTCTGGGTGTCCTCAGGGGCCGGCCTGTCTGGATGAGCTCTATGAAAATTCCTAACTAATCTTGGGGCATGAACAAACCGTGCTGGCTCCCAAGAATTTTCCTCAACGCCAAACCCCTTCCATTTAATTAAATATTGCACAGACCGTCCCCTTTTTCTGCTATCCAATATTTTTTCAACCTCGTATTCCTCAACTTTATCTAAGAGGATGGGAGAGGGTGGGAGATTCGACCAGGAAAATAATTTGAAATAACTCTCTTAAAGCAAGAAACATGAAAAACTGGGTGAATTTGTACTGAACTAGGTAACGTTAATTTAAAAGTCACTGAATGAATTTGCCTTTCGACGGGAAAAGGTTCAATAAATCTAGGTCCTAACTTCTTAGATGCATAGGCTTGGTGATGCGCTGATACCTTTAATGACTTAGGGTGCATGGTTTATTGCAAGCTGTCAAAAACCTTAAGTTTCTTCTCTAGGCATTATACAGAACTGGATCGGAACCATACAATAAGATGTTTTGAATCACATGGAGACTCATATATGATTCTGTAGGCTCAATCTGACATGATGGCACACAGTTGTACGCGTACTTAAAGAGAAACCGTAACCAAGAATTGAACTTCATCCCAATCAGTAGCTGATACCACTTTTCTCATGAGAACGTTTTTACTTTTCTCAAACAGATCATCAGGGGGCTCTGTATGGCTGATATTGTGGTGGAACCCCTCCAACAGTGTGATGTCAGGACCATGGTTCTGACGTCACACTGTGGGAGCCTTGTTGCATTTTGGGAAATAACAGCTGTTTACAGGTGTTTCCAACTGTCAAAAAACTAAGCAGCATCTCCTTCCACTGACATCACCTACCAGCAGTAAAAATGTCACCATGTGATAAATGTCAGAATTTAAATCAGGGAGAGGAAAGATTTTACAATGGGAAAACACTGACTAAATCATTTATACATAATTATTGTAAAAATGAAGCACTTTCTTATTACATTATTTTCACTGGAGTTCCGCTTTAAGTACACCACACTGGTGAGTTGGGCGCAGGGCAAGCCGAATGACGGCTCTTCCAGCTACCGCAAAACTCTCTGGCAGCGTTAAATACAATTCAGGGTCCGGCCACCGGCAGTGCACACACAGCATTACAGTGGTGCTATAGGGCTAGTGCTAGTTTGCCGAAACAACCTGTTTTGAGTATTACCCCCTTTAAAATGTAAAAAGACTTCCTCACTATTCAGATCTATTGAACTCTAGCAGCATTTGTCAATGGAGAGCAGAGAGGCGACAAACAGAAGTGTCAAAAAGTCAGCCAGTCTTTAAAGAAAAAAAAAACAAAAGAAACTCTGCAAAAACGCAGGTCAAATGGTGTTAAGATTAATAAATACTCATGAACCCAGGCCTTATGCTCAAACTTTTTTTTTAGAGTCTGAAACATTTTCAGAAACTTGTATTTAAATGTCCACCATCCTTTTCCATGGATTATCTGAAGCTGAAGTAGGGGAGTGACCCACAGGAACATCCTGGAACCACAGCAGAATGAGCTTCTCAGCACCTCAGTGACATAGTCGTGGGCTTTCATCTGAAAAACAGCTGTGAGGTTTCTCCCCTGTGATGGAGGTTAAAGGAGGGCGCCAGATTTCTATAAAGGAACCTGGTCCAATGTAGTTACATTCCTGGGAGGGGTACACCGCCGCTAGAGACTGAATGCCACATGTGACTGCTAGCAGAGAATGGGGGTGGGGTGCTCATGTGAATGCTAGGTAGGGCTTCTGTGAATCCTGAAGAGTCCTGTGAGTGCTGAGGGGCTCCAATCATTCATTTATTCACTCATGTACCTTCTGAGGAGAGAGGGTTAGCTAGTAGGGTTCTGTCTAATATTGCCATTACATAGCACATTTGGCAAAATTATATTTTGTATTACAGTTCACAATATTCAGAATAAAATTGCAGCTATCCACATGGGACAAACTGCAGAATCAACAAATAAATCCCAAAGTGATTGTTTGCTCCCAATGAGAAAGATACATTTTACTATAAATATACATTTGTATGTCTACAGCTTGCAAACCCTGCGTTTGTGCTGATCTGAAAAACTAAATTATCCTATTTTATTTCACCAACATTAAAGAGATTGTTTTGAATTTTTTTTTTAAGTGAGGCATGATTATTGCAAACTCAGAAATTTTGCTTAATAAGACTTAGGCGTCACTCTGGTTGCTTAACAAATGCTCTTTAAGATTTCGTTTTTTTCATATTAATATTTATTGTTAAATTTAAATAAGGCTTGTGAGTTGTGTAGATGTAAGGAATACAAAGCCTTTCAGAGACGAGCCTCATGTTTTCAGAAAGGAATACAAGGAACATGGATAGCTTTGAGTTAAAATTATATTTGATGAAAAACAAAGATAACAGTCACATTTTGCCTGATGAGAGCTGGTTTAGTTTAAACATTATGGTAAATGAATTAGTAAATCATCTGTTTGATAATCATAATTGAGTGATATGTAGCAAGCACGTCCTTAATGTCATTATGCACAGAAACATAATTTCCTGCTAATGTATTGATAAAATGCAAGACTCAATCACTGATGTTAGCAACACAGTCATTTACTAAAAGCTTTCAAATGGGGAGAACAATATATAATAAGTTGGGTGACTTTCCTGGTGTGACAGCTTCAATTATTATGATTATCCTTTATTTAGAAAGTGTCAGAATACACTGTAAATAAATAAAAATGGGATCAAGTTACCGTACATATTTTTAGACATTGTACTAAATGAGAGACAGGAGTATTTAAGGACTTCAAAAAAAGCTTACACACTTTAAAAATTCAGCATTTTTAATGTATTTTTTAACCTTTAGCCGACCGCGTCACGCCGATGGGCGTGGCCATGGCAGCAGCCCCAAGACCGCCTAACGCCGATCGGCATAAGGTCCCCGTTTGAATGACAGAGCTCCGCTCCATCATCAGCCTCCCCGTGGCGTTCATCGCTAGAAGACTGTTAGAAGGCAAAACCGCCAGCTAATTAGTCTGTACAGCGCTGCGATCCACGGCAGCGATGTACTGGGGACAGCCGTGTGACACAGCTGTCCCTCTGGGGGAGACAGAAACGATCTGCTGTCATAGGCTGAAGCCTATGACAGCCGATTGCACTGATTGGCTGGCTGTGGGAGGGGGGAGGAGGGAGGGGGGATTGGTAAAATAATAAAAAAAATAGGTTTATTTATAAAAAAAATAACAATAAATATTTATATCAAAAAATAGACATCCTGGGAGAGATCATTGCCCACCAACAGAAAGCTCTGTTGGTGGGCAGAAAAGGGGGGGGGGAATCAATTGTGTGCTGAGTTGTACGGTCCTGCAGCAAGGCCTTAAAGCTGCAGTGACCTATATTGCAATATATTGGTCTTTACAGGGGTTTAAGCCCGTGGTCCTTAAGTGGTTAAGGTCACATGCATATCCTGGAATTCCGCCACGGAACGATAAAACTTCTACTCAGTTATCTTATTTTCTAATATTTTATAATTGCCTCTAATTCTTCCTCCAGGAAAATGAAAAGAAACTGCGTGGTTCATGTACTAACTCCAGTAATCATTTCTTCTCTTCAGTGGCATAGCAATAGAGGTTGCAGAGGTCTCGATTGCACCAGAGACCTTGGCCCAAAGAAGCCTTGTGGGGCCCTCTCTCAACTAAAGTATTAGCTCTCCATTGATCCTGTGCTTGTAATAATCACTTCTATAGATGCTTGAAATAGTAGTAATCATTAACAAGCTGTTCCCCTTCCCTTTCTTGCATCTCTGACAATGTGGTTGTCCTTGGCAGGTTTGGTGCGCCATATCAATTGTTATGTATAGAGTACTTGGGGGGCACCATGTAAAACTTGCACCAGGGGCCCACAGCTCCATAGCTACACCACTGCTTCTCTTGTTTGGAGACTGGTGAGATGTGCTGTCCAACGGAAATTGTGGAAGGAAAGCACTGTGATTCTCTCTATGACAAACAGACCATCAGCGCCTAAACCTCTGATAAAATGTTTAACCGGAGCCAGGGTTTTGTTTTTGTAGAGCTCCATTATTCCCGACAGCTACAGATCTTTATTGCTTTTCTCCTTTTATTAAGCTACCTAGCCACATTGACTGGAAATTCACTTGTAGTTGTCCTAAGCTGGAAGCAACAACGACTCCATAGTCCTATGTATTTCTTTCTTAGTAATTTATCCCTACTAGAGATATGTATTACAAGTACAATTACACCAACATTTTTCTCTGTCCTTACTACCCAGAACCGCTCCATTTCCTTCTGGGGCTGTATGTTACAGAGCTACTTTTACTTCTCTTTGGCTTCTGTGGATTTCTTTCTCCTGGCCGTCATGTCTTTTGATCGATATATGGCAATATGCCATCCATTACATTACATGACTGTGATGAATTCCAGGCTATGCTTGAGCCTTGCCATTGGCTGCTGGCTCGGTGGATTTTTAGACACTGCACTTTCATCCATACTGACTAATTCTGTATCGTACTGTGGCACCAACACAATTAACCATTTCTTTTGTGATTCTGAAACAATTCTAAAGCTTGTCTGTAAAGATATTAGTCTTATAAATCTTGTAAATTTACTAGCCTCTTCCGTTACTGTATTAGGGTCGTTTTCATGCATCACTGTGTCCTATACACTTATAATTATAGCAATAGTCAAATTACCAACTGAAGGCCAACGCTGGAAGACTATTTCAACATGTTCATCACATTTATTCCTAGTGTCTATGTTCTACACAGGTTCACTACTGATGTGGTTGCGTTTCCTTAAAGTCTCTTCCATAGACTTTGGAAAAGTAGCAGTCATTTTAAATACCATTATCACACCAATGTTGAACCCATTCATTTATACTTTGAGGAATAGCCAGGTGCACAGTGCCTTGAAAGAATTTATATGCTGGAGATAGAAAGTCAATTTATAGAGCAACTGGGAGGGAGAAGGTGCCCCAAAAATAGGTGGTAGTGAATGGCAGGTATATCTATATTATGAGACTAAAACTAATAAACAATAATAAATAATAAAAATGGCTTAACTCTAAAAGAAGAGGCAATGCCAATTTCAAACAAAAGATGTATTATTCATCAGACACTATAAACAATAACACGTTTCACAGGAGCACAGTTCGCTTCCTCAGATGAAATAGAAAACAGTGTCTTTATACCATAGACAGTAATTCTGAAGCACCTAGATAGATTTAAAAAATTATAGAGTGTTCATATAGCTGTATGGGCATGTTCACATCTCTGCACTGTAAATTACAACTTTATCCAAATACACTCTCTAAAGTGCGTTTCTGGATAACGTGTGTGTTAACAAGCACATTACTATGGCATTCTTCATACCATGAAAAATAATGTGCACTTTCTAATGTGTGGAGTATGCTTTGCTCTATGCCCGCATTGTAGTGCAGGCATTAAACAATATGCATAATGCGAACTTAACCTAATTCTTCGTTTAAATTGTTTTAGTGAGTTTTTTTGCATTTAGCTAAAAAGTTGGAGAAATTATACCCTAAACCAATTGTCTTAACCACTTAAGTCTATCCAGCCCACAGTACCCATTCATTGATCTAAGTCCCTGTATGAAAGACCGACACCGTCAACGAAGTGGTTCTGTCTTTCACAAATCCCCTTCTGTCCCGGGCCACGCATCACTTCTGCTTTGCGGAGAAATTTCGGCATGCAGAAGTGAGCTGCGAGGGCATCTTATGGCCAAATAGTAAAATTACATCTGAAAATAAAAATTCCCAGACAATGACATTTTTTTTTACTTTTAAAATTGCCCCTTACCTCCCACACTCTCCGATAGGTACACATAATTTTTTTTGTAAAAAAAACAAAACCCAAATCTACATGGCCCTGTGTGAAAAAGTGATTGCCTCCCCTTGTTAAAAAATAAAAGGTGGTTTATTACACCTGAGTTCAATTTCTGTAGTCACCCCCAGGCCTGATTACTGCCACACCTGTTTCAATCAAGAAATCACTTAAATAGGAGCTATCTGACACAGAGAAGTAGACCAAAAGCACTTCAAAAGCTAGACATCATGCCAAGATCCAAAGAAATTCAGGAACAAATGAGAACAAAAGTACTGTAATTGAAATCTATCAGTCTGGTAAAGGTTATAAAGCTATTTCTAAAGCTTTGGGACTCCAGCAAACCACAGTGAGAGCCATTATCCACAAATGGCAAACACATGGAACAGTGATGAACCTTCCCAGGAGTGGCCGGCCGACCAAAATTACCCCAAGAGCGCAGAGAAAACTCATCCGAGAGGCCACAAAAGACCCCAGGACAACATCTAAAGAACTGCAGGCCTCACTTGCCTCAATTATTATTATTATTATTTAGTATTTATATAGTGCCGACATATTACGCAGCGCTGTACAGTGTATATATATATATATATATCTTGTCACTAACTGTCCCTCAAAGGAGCTCACAATCTAATCCCTACCATTGCCATATGTCTATATTATGTAGTGTAAGTACTGTAGTCTAGGGCCAATTTTTTAGGGGGAGCCAATTAACTTATCTGTATGTTTTTGGAATGTGGGAGGAAACCGGAGTACCCGGAGGAAACCCATGCAGACACGGAGAGAACATACAAACTCTTTGCAGATAGTGCCCTGGCTGGGATTCGAACCAGGGACCCAGCGCTGCAAGGCGAGAGAGCTAACCACTACGCCACCGTGCTGCCCTTAAGGTCAGTGTTCACGACTCCACCATAAGAAAGAGACTGGGCAAAAACGGCCTGCATGGAAGATATCCAAGGCGCAAACCACTTTTAAGCAAAAAGAACATTAAGGCTCGTCTCAATTTTGCTAAAAAAACATCTCAATGATTGCCAAGACTTTTGGGAAAATACCTTGTGGACCGACGAGACAAAAGTTGAACTTTTTGGAAGGTGCGTGTCCCGTTACATCTGGCGTAGAAGTAACACAGCATTTCAGCAGAAGAACATCATACCAACAGTAAAATATGGTGGTGGTAGTGTGATGGTCTGGGGTTGTTTTGCTGCTTCAGAACCTGGAAGGCATGCTGTGATAGATGGAACCATGAATTCTACTGTCTGCCAAAAAATCCTGAAGGAGAATGTCCGGCCATCTGTTCGTCAACTCAAGCTGAAGCGATCTTGGGTGCTGCAGCAGGACAATGACCCAAAACACACCAGCAAATTCACCTCTGAATGGCTGAAGAAAAACAAAATGAAGACTTTGGAGAGGCCTAGTCAAAGTCCTGACCTGAATCCTATTGAGATGTTGTGGCATGACCTTAAAAAGGCGGTTCATGCTAGAAATCCCTCAAATAAAGCTGAATTACAACAATTCTGCAAAGATGAGTGGGCCAAAATTCCTCCAGAGCGCTGTAAAAGACTCGTTGCAAGTTATCGCAAATGCTTGATTGCAGTTATTGCTGCTAAGGGTGGCCTAACCAGTTATTAGGTTCAGGGGGCAGTTTCTTTTTCACACAGGGCCATGTAGGTTTTGAGGTCTTTTTCTCACTAAATAATAAAAAACATCATTTAAAACTGCATTTTGTGTTCAATTATGTTATCTTTGACTAATAGTTAACGGTTTTTGATGAGCAGAAACATTTAAGTGTGACAAACATGCAACAGAATAAGAAATCAGGAAGGGGGCAAATTGTTTTTCACACCACTGTATATATATATATATATATATATATATATATATATATATATATACACAATAAAAAGATTACATAAATAGTTACCTTAGGAACTGAACTTTTTTTTAATATGCATATAGTAAAGTATATTACTGTTATGTTTTAAATTATATTAATAAGTGATGAACCCAAAAACTGAAAAAATGCACCTTTATTTCCAAATAAAATATCGGCGCCATACATTGTAACAGGGACATAATTTAAATGGTGTAATAACTGGGACAAATGGGAAAATAAAATACATGGGTTTTAATTATGGTAGCATAATAATGAATTTTATCCATTTTTTTCTTAGTCTTCCTGTTAAAATGGATTTATAATACAATAATTCTTAGCAAAATGTACCACCCAAAGAAAGCCTAAATGGTGGCAGGTAAAAAAAAGATATAGATCATTTCATTGTGATAAGTAGTGATTAAGTTATTGGCGAATGAATGGGAGGTGAAAGTTGCTCGGATGCATAAAGTGTAACAACACTGGAGGCTGAAGTGGATAAATAACTGTTTTTGGTTCTTAAAGTGAACCTCCGGACTAAAAATCCACTCAGCAGAACTGAAAAGGCTTGGTGTTTTTTTAACAGTTTCACAGCATCAGAACTTTGTTTTTCTTACCAAAGCATCATTTTTAGCTGCATTTTCAGCTAAGCTCCACCCATCAAAGAAAAGAAGCCCAGGCTTTTTGTCCCTGATGCTGTGCAGAGCATGATGGGGTTTCCTATGTTGTTATACACGCTACCTAGCAACTGGAAGAGGTGCTCTGGACACAGGACAGTTGGAACTATGTCTCATGCTCCCTGTCACCTCCTTTCAACCAAAAAGATGGCTGCCATCATAAAATCAAACATTTACCTGTTATTTTAAAACAGGGTGGGTAAGAGATTATATTACCTATCTATTTTAATTAACATAACTAATGTAACTTCATGACATTATGTTTGTTTAGGCTGGAGTTCCTCTTTAACCCTCTGGGGGATAATCCCGAGCTGAGCTCGGGGTAAGCCGCCACAGAGGTTTTCTCAGGCCCTGGTGGGCCGATTTGCATAATTTTTTTTTGTTGCACGCAGCTAGCACTTTGCTAGCTGCGTGTATATACCGATCGCCGCCGCTCCGCGCTGATTCGCCGCTACTCGCCGTGCCGTGCCGCTCCCCCCCCCAAGACCCCCTGCGCAGCCTGGCCAATCAGTGCCAGGCAGCGCTGAGGGGTGGATCGAGACTCCCTCTGACGTCACGACGTCGTTGACGTCGATGACGTCATCCCGATCGTCGCCATGGCGACGGGGGAAGCCAAACAGGAAATCCCGTTCTGAACGGGATTTCCTGTTTGCTTTGTATGCCGGAGGCGATCGGAGGGGGTGGGGGGATGCCGCTGCACAGCGGCTATCATGTAGCGAGCCCTGGGCTCGCTACATGATTTAAAAAAATAAAAAAATTTAAAAAATAGTGCTGCGCCACCTCCTGGGCGATATAATTGTATCCCCCAGGAGGTTAAGTATTATTGTATTGTGGAATGTTTGGAAGCTGTTTGTTAAAGTTCTGTTTGATCCCCTAGCCAGACCTAACCATTTTTGGAAAGCTGAAATTCCCAGCTTTCCTTTGCATTGGGTCCCAAGTCAATGCAATGTCCCATTCCCACTTAGGGGGGTTTGGGGGACGGTGTCCCATGCACTTTGCTGCAGAGAGCACAGTGGACGGAGAGGAGACGAGGGTGCATAGCTGCACTGCTCCTTCATCTGTAATGAGAGACCCAGGGCACTTAACATAAGTTTTAAAGACACAGATTTATGCTGCGAAGGAAGAAGACCTACCGGGTGTGCTGCCTATCATCATGTCAGTTTCATCCCATACTTCTGTAATTGCACTTTCTGCAGCCAAGTTCAGGGGACACCCTCCTTCAAAACCCCATAACTTGGGAACTGAGCATCGTACCGACTCGGGACCCAGGGCAACAGACAGCCGGGACTTTCAGCTTTCCAAAATGGTCAGATCTTCCTGGGGAGCAAACAGAACTTTAACAAAAAGCTGCCAAACTTTCCAGGCAGGATGATACGTAAGTGCCCTGTTTTTTATTAAATGTGTAAAACTAGATTTGCCTGTACAAGTTTTTACATCCCTTGCTAATTAATTATTGTTAGTATTATACATTTAAATAGCACCAACATCTTCTTCAGTGCTTTACAGTGAATTTAGCTGTGTCATGATATAGTTAATTTGCAAGTGAATAATAAGCAGTTACTATAGGAAACAGAGTGTTACAAACAACATATTACACAGTCATTTTTTAGTTCATCAATTTCACAACAAAAAAAGTTGTGAATTGGGCACCAAATGAAAAAAAAATATTTACAGTGGTAAAGACAATAGTAAAACATTGGTAAATGTTACCAATATTTTACTACAAATAACCCTACTCTCACACAGAACCCTCCAATGCAGAACCTTAAAACCCCCTTCCTGACATCTAACCCTAAAACCCCCCTTCCTGACTAGAGATGGCCCGAACGGCTCGCCGGCGAACGGTTCCCGGCGAACTTCCGAGGTTCGCAATCGCAGAGAACTGCAAACTTTACCGGAAGCGCATCATGAGGGTCAACTTTGACCCTCTACATCACAGTCAGCAGGCACATTGTACCCAATCAGGCGACACTCCCTCCTGGAGCCACTCCCACCCTTATAAAAGACAGGCAGCGTCAGCCACTTTACTCACTCGTGCGTCAGCAGTAATTAGAGAAGGGGAAGCTGATGCAGACTCTCATAGGGAAAGATTAGTTAGGCCCTTGTAGGCTTGTTAGCTTGCTCCTTGCTGATTCTTATTGCTAAAAAAGCACCCCTCAACAGCTCTTTTGAGAGCTAATCTTGTTCTTGTGATCTATTTTTTTTTTTGTGTGTGTGTGTCCCACTGACATTTGTGTTGCATAGCCATTTAAGGACCGCAGTGATTGAGATCTACGCCCTGTATTGGTGGGCTCCTGGCTGGCAGGGCATAGATCTCAATCACTGTCCGCAGCGCGCATACGCCATTTCCGCTGCTCCACGCCGATTCGCCCGCTCAAACCCGACGATTCTCACCGCATCTCACAGTCTCTGCCTGTCTCTATGACGGCAGAGTCATGTGAGCGGGTCAGGAGCCGATTTCATTGGCTCCTGGCCCTGTCTTTCAATGTAAGCCATTCCCATTGGCTTACATTGAAAAACAGGGTCAGGAGCCAATGAAAGCAGCTCCTGACCAGCTCACATGACTCTGCCATCATAGAGACGGTAGAGTCTATGTCCTGAGGGTCTCAGCGAGCGGCGATGACGGCGGTTGCGGCGGGTATGTGCGGCGATTCGTCGGGATTTCGTCGGGACTGGACGAGCGATCTCTGGTCTTTAAGTGCCCAGAGACTGCTGGTCCTTAAATGGATAGACAGCCTTGGTAATTCCTACTGTGTGTGCCACTGCCAGGCCCAGGACATTCAGTGACTACTACCTGTAAGTGTGACAGGTGCACATTGTAATACCCATCACTGCATATACCTACCTGCTGTTTACAGTGCACCCACCTACCTACGTGAGCTGAGCACACGCAGTGTCATTGTGCCTCTCCGGTACCTGTCTGTGTGTGACAGGTGCACATTGTAATACCCATCACTGCATATACCTACCTACCTGTTGTTCACAGTGCACCCACTTACCTATGTGAGCTGAGCGCACGCAGTGTCACTGTGCCTGTCTGGTACCTGTCTGTGTGTGACAGGTGCACATTGTAATACCCACTGCATATACCTAGCTGTTGTTCGCTGTGCACCCACCCACCTACGTGAGCGCACGCAGTGTGATATACCACTCTGTGCATACCTGTTAACTGTACCTGTGTGACTGCCCATTGTATTAGTCAAGTCAGTGCATACCTTTCACTTCATCCCCCCTGATATGGACAAAATGGACAAAGCAGGTAGAGGCAGAGGTAGAGGCAGACCCAGAGGAAGGCCACCCAGCAGGTCTGTGCGAGGTTGTGTTGATGTGATTTCGTGTGGCCCTGGCCCAAAGTACAGTGCTCAGAAGAAGGCACGTCCCATCAACTCCAAAGATTGTCAGGACGTGGTTGACTATTTAACACAGAACACCTCATCTTCCGCAGCCACCAGCGCTACTACAAGCACCACATCCGCTGCCTTTGACACTTCGCAAGAGTTAATTGGTGGGGAATTAACTGATTCACAGCCATTATTGTTACAACCAGATGAAGGCGCTAAGCAAGTTACACCACCTCATATGTCTGAGTTAGCTGGCAACACTATGGATGTACCGTGTGAGGAGGAGGATGAAGTACCTGCTGTTGGTGCAGCTTTGGAGGTGTCTGAGGCAAGCAAAGCTGGGCAGGATGATTATGATGATGACGATGATACGGATACCACGTGGGATCCTAAGAGACAAGATGACCAAGGGGACAGTTCAGAGGGGGAGCCAAAGAGGAGTAGGAGGAGACGAGTTGCTGAAAGAAGCAGGGGCAGCTCGTCACCAGAAACAGCTGGTGGCAGTCTCCGGTGCCAGCCAACATGCCCTTCAACGTCAGCTGCTGATGTCACCATAGTGCCATCACCCCAGGGGGGCTCAGGGGTTTGGACATTTTTTAGTGTGCCGTCCGTAGATCAGAGCAATGCCATCTGTTCTCTCTGCCTCCAAAAATTGAGCCGTGGAAAGGCCAACACCCACGTAGGGACAACTGCCTTATGAAGGCACCTGCAGAAAAGGCACAAACTGCAATGGGAAGAGCACCTGAGCAAAAGCAGCACACAAAAGCAAAGCCACCCTCCTTCTCCTCTTCCTCCTTCAGGTGCAGCATCTTCAGCCGCTTTCTCCCTTGCACTTTCACAGCCACCCTCCTCCACTCCGCCTCTACCCTTGAGTGGTTCCTGCTCCTCTGCCCAGAGCAGCCAGGTGTCCGTGAAGGAAATCTTTGAGCGGAAGAAGCCAATTTCTGCCAGTCACCCCCTTGCCTGGCATCTGACAGCTGGCTTGGTGGAACTGTTAGCTCGCCAGCTGTTACCATACCAGATGGTGGACTCTGAGGCCTTCCGTAAATTTGTGGCCATTGGGACACCGCAGTGGAAGATACCAGGCCGCAATTATTTCTCTAAAAAGGCGATACCCAAACTGTACTGTGAAGTTGAGAGGCTAGTGGTGTCATCTCTGGCACACAGCGTTGGGTCAATGGTCCACCTGACCACGGATGCCTGGTCTGCCAAGCACGGTCAGGGCAGGTACATTACTTACACAGCCCATTGGGTCAGCCTGGTGACCGCTGGCAAGCAGGGAATACGTGGCTGTGCAGCGGACCAACTTGTGACACCTCCACGGCTTGCAGGCAAGCCTTCCGCCACCTCCTCTCCTGCTCCTCCTACTCCTCCTGCTACATACTCTTCGCTATCATCCTCCTCCTCCTCCTTGGCTGAGTGGCAGTTCAACTATACTGGTGCTGCGATCTCCTCTCTAGCTACACAGACCCATCTCCCCAGGGCCTTTACTGCATGCCAGGTACGACGGTGTCACGCCATCTTAGACATGTCTTGCCTCAAAGCGGAGAATCACACTGGAGCAGCTCTTCTGGCTGCTCTTAACAAACAGGTGGATCAGTGGATGACCCCGCACCAGCTGGAGATTGGCAACGTGGTGTGTGACAATGGAAGCAATCTCCTTTCCGCTTTGAATTTGGGAAAGCTGACACATGTACCCTGCATGGCACATGTGCTGAATCTAGTCATTCAAAGATTTGTGTCAAAGTACTCAGGCTTAAAGGACATCCTGAAGCAGGCCAGGAAGTTGTGTGGGCATTTCAGGCGGTCTTACATGTCCATGGCACGCTTTGCGGACAATCAGCGGAGAAACAACTTGCCGGTAAAACGCTTGATATGTGATAGCTCGACTCGCTGGAATTCGACCCTGGTCCTGTTCTCTCACCTGCTAGAACAGGAGAAAGCTGTCACCCAGTACCTGTACAATTACAGTAAAAGGACACAATCTGGGGAGATGGGGATGTTCCAGCCCAACAACTGGACACTGATGCAAAATGCATGCAGGCTCATGCGGCCATTTGAGGAGGTGACCAACCTGGTGAGTCGCAGTGAAGGCACCATCAGCGACTTCATCCCGTACGCTTACTTCCTGGAGCGTGCTGTGCATAGAGTGGTGGATCAAGCTGTGGAAGAGCATGAACAGGAACAGTTACGGGAGGAACAGTTGTGGGAGCAATTTTCATCAGAACCAGATGTTTCCTCAACACCTGCGGCAGCACAGAGGGGGAGGAGGAGAAAGAGTCGTGTGGAGAAGAGGAGTCAGACTCAGATGATGAGGAAGGTGTTTCTTTGGAGGAGGAGGAGGCGGCGGCAGAAGAACAACCGCAGCAGGTGTCGCAGGGGGCTTAAGCTGCACAAGATTTCCGTGGTATTGTTCGTGGCTGGGGGAGGAGGAGGACTTACCTGACGTCACTGAGGAAGAGCAAGAGGAGATGGATAGTACGTCTGGATCCAACCTTGTGCAGATGGCGTCTTTCATGCTGTCCAGCCTGTTGAGGGACCCCCGTATAAAAAAACTCAAGGGGAATGAGCTGTACTGGGTGGCCACGCTACTAGAGCCTCGATATAGGCACAAAGTGGCAGACATGTTACCAACTCACCAGAAGGCAGAAAGGATGCTGCACATGCAGAACAAGCTGGCAATTATGCTTTACAATACGTTTAAGGGTGATGTCACAGCACAACGCAATAAAGGTACCACTGCCAGTAATCCTCCTCCCATGTCCACGCAGACAAGGACAGGACACTCCAGTGATCTCATGGTGATGTCAGACATGCGGACATTCTTTAGTCCAACGCCTCGCCTTAGAGCTTTTGGATCCACCCTCCTGCAACGCCTGAACCGGCAGGTAGCCGACTACCTGGCCTTAAGTGTGGATGTAGATACTGTGAGCAGTGATGAACCCTTGGACAACTGGGTGCGCAGGCTTGACCGGTGGCCAGAGCTGTCCCAATTTGCCATCCAACTTCTGTCTTGCACTGCCTCAACTGTCCTGTCAGAAAGGACCTTCAGCGCAGCTGGAGGCATTGTCACTGAGAAGAGAAGTCGCCTAAGTCACAAAAGTGTTCAGTACCTCACCTTTATCAAAATGAATGAGACATGGATCCCGGAGGGCTACTGCCCACCTGAAGACTAAGTCAGTCCCCACACACAGCATCTCTGCCTGCACGCCGTGTGACTGGCTGCCTGCCCCAAGACTAAGTCGCTCCCCACACAGCACCTCTGCCCGCAGGCTGCTTGACTGCCTTCTCCGCCACCACCAACAGGGTCCAGGACTCCAGGCAGATTCCTGAATCTCCAAGGCCGCGGCTGGCAGCGGCCGCTATAATATTTTTCTGGTGCGTGTACATGCCTGCCTAATTTTCTGGCTGCACTGCAGCTGCAACAACAAAACAAAAGGCATTTACATGTGCCAATTCCCCTTCGTGATCATTACCTTGCCGCGGTGAAGGGGCTTGCATATCACAATGAAGCAATGACTGCCGGTTATATGAGTGTCTCGGGGGGTGGCACACCAAAGATAATAAGGTTGTTGCTTCATTGTGGACAGACCAAATTTGATCAGCTGGACAGTCACTGTTCTGTCATTCAGCTACCTCAGCCTGACTATATGGGCTGGAAAGCCGCCATCACCTGCACTCTCATCATGGTGCGCACCAGTCCAGCACGGCCGTCACTACACAAACAGCTGTTTGCAGTCACTGCATACCTTTCACTGCATCTTTGACTGCACATTGTATTATACCTGGCAGTCAGTGCATACCTTTCACTTGAATGGATGGCAGACTTGCCCTCCATAACAGATTCTCGTTAAAGGATTCAAAGTTGATTCATCTCATATAGAGCAGGGCCTCAAAAGTCCTCCTGTATTGTTATTTTTGGTCACTACCTCGGGACATGCATGCCATGCCTGCTGCCTTCCTTGGATGTGTGATAGCCGTTCCTGCTACTTTGCCCACAGCGTGCCTGCTGCCTTCCATTGATGTGTGGTGGTGGTAGCCGTTTCTTAGGCTCCCACTCCAGACCGGAATTGATCCAAGATTCCCCAGCCATTACCCGTGGTCACCATGCTACTGAGAAAGTACCATCTAAAGTTTCATAGAGTTGAATGAATGGCAGACTTGCCCTCCATAACACATTCTCGTTAAAGGCAAGTGGTGTCATCTCTGGCACACAGCGCTGGGTCAAGGGTCCATCTGACCACAGATGCCTGGTCTGCAAAGCACGGTCAGGGCAGGTACATTACTTATACAGCAAATGGGTCCTTACTTGGATGTGTGGTGGTGGTAGCCACTTCTCAGGCTCCCACTCCGGACCGGAATCAAACCCCAATTCCCCGGCCATTACCCGTGGTTACTCACTATGGCAGACTTGCCCTCCATAACAGATTCTCGTAGCAGGTACTTAACAGCAAGCAGAACAATTATTTAAAAAAATAGATTTAAGCTTTAACAATGGTAGAGAAAGAACCATTGAAAATTGATAAGGCAGTCAGACATTACCTGATATCACTGAGGAAGAGCAATCTCGCCATGGTGCGCACCAGTCCAGCAAGACCATCACTACGCAAACAGTGAGTTTGGTATGTCAGTGTGAAGCAGTACTCTAATTACACTCCCTGATTGATGTATACACATGCAAGATGTTTTAAAGCACTTTAGGCCTGCAATTTAGCATTCAATATGGTTTTGGCCCTTAAAACGCTGCTTTGTGTGAAATCCAGATTTTTCCCTGGGACTTTTGGTGTCTATCCTACTCCGCCATGCCCCCCTCCAGGTGTTAGACCCCTTGAAACATCTTTTCCATCACTTCTGTGGCCAGCATAAGTGTTTCTAGTTTTCAAAGTTCGCCTCCCCATTGAAGTCTATTGTGGTCCGCGAAAGTTCGCGCAAATTGAACGTTCGCGAACCTAAAATTGGAGGTTTGGGCCATCTCTATTCCTGATGCCTAACCCTAAAACCCCCCTTCCTGATGCCTAACCCTAAAAACCCCCTTCCTGGCACCTAACCCTAAAACCCCCTTCCTGATGCCTAACCCTAAGACCCCCCTTCCTGATGCCTAACCCTAAGACCCCCCTCCTGATGCCTTATAGCCCCTTTCCTAACCTTATAATTTTCAAAACGATGCATTTCAAAATGATAATTTTCTAAAATGAAAATGTAATTAATAGCAAAGACAAAACATTTAAAAAAACTATAACTTTCTAATTTTCAAAAGTAAAAAAAAAAAATCAGGTAGATGGGCCCAGCACCCATTATTTATCTAGTGGCCAAATTTCTGATTTGGGTGCCCAAAAGCCGATATTTGCATCAACGCCTATGGGGCTCCAAAATCCTTCATTAGCTGCAGTCACCCAAATGTCCTGCTTCCGTTTGGATGCACCAGTAAGTCAGTCAGTATTTAATACCCAATTTAACACATAAGGGCCTCTAACCAATTAACATTTTCTCCTAAGTTTTCTCTTAGGCGAAAATTTACCATCTTCTATTTAATATAACTTTTTAGCACTTTGCAATTGGAAAAGTACCACAAACTTGGCGAAAAAATACTATCAAAATTATTTTGAGTATTTTCTTGCTTGTTGGTGGTTTAAAAGGCATTTTATAGACAAGTTTGAAATTATCACCTAGGTGAAAACTCAGAAGAAAAAATGTATAGCATATGAGCCGATACATCTTGGAAATTCCTATGTGTCCAGATAGTATTTCAGTTTCCATTGTAGGGAATTTGCACACACTTTCTCTACCACCCACATCGTTCTCTATCCCTCCCTAAGCTTGCTATATTTTTCTTTTTTTTAATGTTTACTGAACAATGTACATATAAACAGATTACTTATATATAGGAGCATATGTTATTAACATAAAACACATGTTATGATTATAAAACATAAACCATCATACATATCAATTTAAATAGCATACAAGCCATAAAACTAATTAAAGGAACTCCGAGCAGTGCAGAAACTATGGAAAAATGCATATCATTTTAAAGCTCTCTTTCGCTTCTTTCCAATGATAAACAAACCACCGCCCTACGCCTTTTAGTTTTCGCTATTTTCGCGATCGAAATTGCCGCGGCCACAATGATTTGTTTATCATTGGAAAGAGGCGAAAGAGAGCTTTAAAATTAAATACATCTTTCCATAGTTTCTGCACTGCTCGGAGTCCCTTTAAAGTGCTATACAATCTAAATCATATCAAGTGAGATGCAAAAAATGATTTAAAGTATCTAGTTATGTAGGATAATTAGAAGTTTGTAGAGCACCATAGAATTTATTCCAACCTATTAAATATATTCAAAGGATATAGTTGTAGTGATTAACAAAGAAAAATATAATATACAAAGGTTACAGTATACAAACTAAATTACCAAAAAATGTAAATAAATCCATAAGGATGCTGCCTGATCAATTTGTTCCTTCTCTTTTCACTAAGTATTAGCTAAAAACCTTTCCATTTTAAAGTGTATTAGAGCTGTCACTATACTAAGATTCGATACTTACCAGGGGCCCCATAGGCACATGTAAGTACCTCGTCATCCTCCCGCAGTCTGCCGTTCAGCCACGATCAGCCGCAGTAACTGGCTTAGTCACATCAGTCTTCTGCACATGCGCAGAGGTCCTGCTTATATATTGTCTATACAGTAATTGATACGTTTATTGAATGTGGGTTAATAAGAAATGCCCCAGTGTCTTGAATTGCAGATCTACAGGCAACTAAACTGTGTGTTATTTAGAGCATCTTTACAGTGGGAAATTGTAGGATTCCTACATGTAATAATGCCAATCCAGGCTTTAATTTAGTATTCGATACTGTGATAGACTGAAGTATAATAACAATATTATTCCATACATGTTTAACTACAAGGCATTCCCACGACAAGTGAAACAAGGAGCCAACCTTTTCACATTCTCTCCAACATAAATTCAATGATGAATCACTAAATTCTGATATTTTCAACAGTGTATATTAACACATCGCCATATGTTTTTTGTAATGCTCTCCCAATGAAAAATATAGCGATAGTGTCTGTAACATTTATGAGATTGGCTTCCCATTTGAGTGCTGCACTTTCTGGGGCTAATAAGAGCAGGAGTGAAATGGAGCAGGAGGTGGCTTGTGCGGGATCTACAAACATACAAAGGGATCTGAACAGTTAAAGACCTGTCTCCAACCACCCCTTTCTGGAGAAAGTTATTGAAAAGGCTGTCTATCTCCATCCTGAAGCCAGGTTTACAAGAAACAACATCCTTGACCATCTTCAATCTGGCTTCTAAAAAACATCAGAGCTGTGAAATAGCCACCCAGATGTTCAATGATCTGCTCATGGCAAGAGACAGAGTTCAATATTCCTTCCTTATTTTTCTTGACCTCTCTGGGGCTTTTGACACAATTGACCATGAAATCTTGCTTAACAGGCTACAAGATTACTGTGACATAGCTTAGTTCTCCAGTGGGACAACTTGGCTGGCAGAACACAAAAGGTATCCCTGGGGTATTTCATTTTCAACCTTGTACCACTAAAATATGGTGTACCCCAGGGTGTGATAGTATCCCCTTTGCTGTGCATATATGTTGCCTCTTGAAAAAAATCACCCAAAAGCATGGTCTGACATTCCACTGCTATGCTGCTGATACCCAGCTATATTTATCATTCAAACCTGGGGTCACAGACTCTACTCCACAAATAAACGCATGCTTAGCTGAGCTTCAGGAGTGGATGAATAATAACTGGCTAAAACAAAATGCTGACAAAATTGAGGCTCTTGTTATCAAAAGTCAGCGCTCGACAGCAAAAAAAGGCTCCAGTCTCAGCCAGCACCACTAAGGATAGGAATCTCAGACCTGAACAGCTGAGGCATTGTGCGCATCCTGGATGTAGTGATTGATGGGGAAATAGGAATCAGTTCTCAGCTGTTGGGAAACATTAATTCTTTCATCTAAGGAACATTGCAAAAATTAAGCACCTCATACCTTCAGCAGATCTTCCAATCCTAGTTCATGCCTTCGTCACATCACGGTTAGACTACTGCAATGTTCTCTATACAGACCTTCCCATCAAAGACATGCACCGCCTGAAATTAGTACAGAATGCCACTGCAAGGCTGTTAGCAAGCCAACCCCGCCACTGCCACATACCACTGATCCTTCACTAACTCCTCTGGCTACCTTTAAAATGGAGAATTCTATTTAAGATTAACTTATTGTCATTCAAATCCTTGCACAACCTGGACCCTCAATACCTTAAGGATTTGTTGTAACTGCATCACACATCCCACGATCTTAGATCAAAATTATCTACTAACTTGGTTACCCCCATAATCCATCTCAAAACCTTTGGAGCCAGAGCGTTTTGTCATGCTGTCCCTACATTTTGCAACTCCCTGCCACACCCAATCAGAACATCTCCATCCCTGGAAGCATTTAAGTCCAAACTGAAAAGCCACTTGTTTAGTCTGGCATCTATGAACACCTGACTATTTGGTCAGTAACACAGTCCACCCTGCAACCATGTATGATCTGAGACATATCCTTTAGATTGCAAGCTAAATTTAAGCACTGCGCACCTGTTGACCAAACTACTGATGGTTTCACCATGCCCCACCAACCACAACAATGCTGATTCTCATTGGCTGCTCCACTGCTGAACTCACCACCAGCTGATCCATCATTGACCTCCAGACAAACTACATCATTACCAAACCAGACACCCCATCTACCAATCACATACAGCTGGATTTTTTGCCATCATTGATGTTCTGCCAACTTCACTGCTGATCTCCTGTGGACTGCTCCATCCCAGATTGATTATTGATGCAACTTCACTGAACCCCTTCAGACAGATCATCCTTGACAATTATCTCATCTTGGTCTAACTGCTGCCCCCCGTCTATGCTTCTACTCTCCACACCCCATCCTACCTCATCCCTTCAGTACAAAATTTACCCCTTCCCTCCTATTTAGGGCCCTGACCCCTAGGCCATTTCCCAGCCATCTCCCTCCATCCTCATTTCGCTCTCCCCATCACCACCACCACATGCTCTACCTCCATCTCCTTCTACGCCTTGTCCTCCTTCTGTTTCCCCGCACCCTATCCCCTTCTGTCTTTAGACTCCCATTTGGCCCTCAACCCCCATGCACCTCCCTTCCCTCCCTCCCACACTCTACCTGCATACCCCCCCCCCCCCCCCCCGGCATAACCTTATTCTAATCCGTCCTACCCCTAGGCATTCACTCTCTATTTCCTGTGGCTTCTGGAATGCCAGGTTCACGTGCAATAAGCTCACAGCTATTTACAAGCTCTTCATATCCAAATCCCTCACCTTCCTTGCCCTCACAGAAACATGGCTCACACCCTCTGACTGTACTGCTGGTGCAGCCCTCTCCTATGGGGGCCTCCACCTCAGTCACACCCTCAGACCTGACAACAGGACTGGAGGAGTGGTGGGCTTGCTCCTCTCCCCATCATGCACCTTCCGGGTCCTTTTACCTCCCCCCCTCTCTGCAGTTCTCATCCTTTGAGGCCCATGCAATCCGCCTCTACCATCCCTTTCCAGCCATCATTGCAGTCCTATACCGCCCCCCATCTAGCTCCACATCTCTCTTCCTTGACAACCTAGCCTCCTGGCTGCCCCACATTCTGTCATCAGACCTCGCTACCATCATCCTTGTGGACTTTAGGGATGAATATTCCTATTGATGCGCCCAACACACCTGCCACCACTCAGCTACTTTACCTTGCCAATTCCCTTGGCCTCTCCCAGCACGTAAACTCCCCCCACCCACTCTGCTGTTCATACCCTCGATTTCATCTTCTCCAAATCCGCCTCCCTCACCAACATGGCCATTGCACCATTTCCTATCTCTGACCATCACCTCCTCACCTTCACCATCTTCCAATCCTCCTCCTCTGCCCCCCCCCCTAACCAGCCTGGTCAAGGGCAAAGGGATCTACGCAATCTGAACCCAACCATCCTAGCTGGCCCCCTCCTGTCCCTCTTCTCCACCCTCCCCACACTGTCATGCCCCAATCAAGCAACAGCACAATATAACAAGGCCCTCTCATCAGCCTTAGATGAAGCTATCCCCCTAACCTTCCACCCCAACAACCCCCCAATCCCCAACCCTGTCACACCACCCACACATGCAACCTCAAGAAAGGGACACAAGTCGGATATGGAGGAAATCGCGTCTCAATCCCGATTTCCTGGATTATAAAGCTAAGCTGCTACTTTTCCACACTGCAGAAGCTAAACAAAAGTATTTTGCAGCCCTGATTGGAACTTAAGCCTCCTACCCACGACATATCTTTGCCACCTTTATCTCCCTACTTAGAAAAAACCCTCACTCGACGCCTCCCTACCCTCCAACTACCGCCCATTCTCTCTCCTCCCTTTTGCCTCAAAGCACCTCGAAAGCCTGGTCCAAAGACGCATCACGCACTACCTCAGCACCAACTCCCTACTCGACCCACTACAATCTGGTTTTCATCCTGCCCACTCAAAAGAACCAATTTCGTCAAGGTAGTAAATGACCTTACCCTTGCCAAAGCTGAAGGAAACTACTCCATTCTGCTACTGCTTGACCTTTCCTCAGCATTTGATACAGTTGACCAATGACTACCCCCTCCTCCTTCAATCCCTACAGTCCTTAGGGATATGTGACAGCGCTCTTGCCTGGATCTCCTCATACCTCTCTAATAGCCACTTCACCGCCTCTTTTAATGGTTCCTCCTCAACTCCCACACCCCTCTCGGTTGGAGTCCCCCAAGGCTCTGTTCTGGGCCCCCTACTGTTCTCAATTTACATCTCCTCTATCGGCAAAGTCATCTCCTCCCTGGGCTTCAAATACCACCTATATGCCGATGATACCCAAATTTATCTCCAATCTCTCCCCCTTCACTATGGACAAGGTCTCCTCCTGCCTCTCAACCATCTCTTCCTGAATGTCAGCTAGGTTCCGGAAACATAACCTGGATATAACTGAGCTCATAATTTTCCCACCCCGCTCTGCACCACACCTCCCAGATATTCACGTTACTAACAACACCGCTCTGCTTCCACTTCTCCCCTCTGCAAAGTCCTACACTGGCTCCCTATCTGCTTCAGGATTAGTTTTAAGGTCCTGTGCCTTACCTACAAATCTGTGAACAAGACCTGCCCAACCTCCATTTTGTTAACAGATATATACCTGCCCGCCCCCTGCGGTCCTCCAATGATCTCCGCCTGACCTCCCCACGCATTTATCATTCCCATGCACGCTTACAAGACTTCTCAAGAGCCCCCACCCTATGGAACTCCCTTCCACTCCCCCTCAGACTCGCTCCTTCCTTCAACACCTTCCAGCAAGCCCTCAAAACACATTTCTTTAAAATGGCCTACCCCACATCTACCACACTAACTCAGTCAAGGACCTTTTCCACAGTCCTACCTTATGTGTCCCTCCCCCACCCTTTAGATTGTAAGCCTTTGGCAGGGCCTCCCCCCTCCCTTAGTGTGTCCTTCTTAATATTACTACCCCAGCAATGACACCCTTCTCATGGACTAACTCTGACTTGTTTTGCCGGGTCTCTGTAAAATGCATTTTATACCCTGATTGCATGTATAACCTTGTGCTATGTTGTATAACCGTTTGCTACCTCTCTGTCTGCTACCCCTTGTTGCAATGTATGTATCCCTATTTATTGTCCAGCATTGCGTAATATGTTGGCGCTTTATAAATACAATTAATAATAATAATAAGCTCACAAGGACAGGGCTCTCTCACCCTTTAGTGTCTTGGAACTTGTTATACAGTGTTTTATTCATCGTGTTACTTTTGTCAATGTAATAACCAATTCTGTATTTTTCATTGATTCTGTATTTTGAAACCAAATTTGTATATTGGTGTATACCCTTGTCTGTATTATTACAGTGCCATGGAATATGTTGGCACTTTATAAATCAATCTTAATAATAATACCTATGCTTTGAGTCCTATGTGTGAAAAGCCCTTTACACATGTTATTGTATTGTTTTATTGTATTGTAAGGGCATACAGACATACTGTACAGCAGACGACTTGGAAATTATTATTATAGATAACGGAAATTTAGGAATATCACACTACACCGGTAAAGTTGTTTGTATAGGAAACATCCTAAACCGTCTTGGTTTGTATATCAATGAGAGTTCGGATCAATACTTCTTTATGGTTAAAAGAAAAAGTACTTCAGAATCTATGTCTACCTACTTTTTATTATATTAAGATTATCAATGTTTGTTCTGATCTATAATGCAAGCTTTATAGTACGTTCAAATGCAAGGTAACCATGGGCCTTGCCACAATATGACATGGCCAAGGAACTTTTATTTTTTCATACCTCTCAAATTTACTCCTGTATTGTCTTACAATCTGCCTTGCCTACAAATCTAAACACAAAAAGTTGAAGGCGCACCCTCTGGACTGGTTGGCGTGCCCGGACTCCTACTCCTGTGTCCCCAGGAGTACACTCCATTGCATCAAAGAATGAGTCGGTACCACCCGAGTATTTTATAGCTCTTTTATGGTGTAGGCTGCTTTGTTGCCTGCTAATCTATACACAAGTTTTGCTTGACCTCTGACCTGATACACCTGGCCGTCCACTCCACTCTCTCAACAACCTCCTCTGAACCACCCCATGCATATTGCACTCGTATGTGCGACTTTAGGACTTCACTAGAGCTGCCTCCATCCTCTGGAACTCCCTCTTATGCCCATCAGGCTTGCCCCCTACTTCAGGTCCTTCAAACAAGCTTTCAAAATTCACCTCCTGAAGATGGCTTACCCCACCTCATTGATGTCCTAACTCTCTCTGGCAAGAACCACTCGATGCAGCACCCCTCCTATCGTGTCACCACTCCCTTCCTTTAGATTGTAAGACTTTGGTATGGCCCTCCCTTCCTGTGTATCCTACTTGATCATGTACCCTGCCTACAGAATAGCATGAATTTGAATTACTGACACTACTACTACTACTACTACTACTACTACTACTACAACAGTGCATGATCCTATATCCTATGTATCTTACTGCCTATTGCCTGTATTGTGTTTTCCATCACTGCTTTTATCATTGTCTGTAACCTTATTTTGTGTCTAACGCTGTGTAATATGTTGGCGCTATATAAATCCAATAAATGATAACCTCAATCACAGACAATATCATTGCATTAATAAGCACAGTGTATTACAAATATGGCTACAGCACAGAACACAAGCTTTAGACTAAAACATATGACCACCAGCGCACTGCCATATCCTGATCCTTTACCCAAAGAAAAAATGGAGTGCAGTGACTCTGTGGACAAAAGTCTTGCCTTGCAGCGCTAGAGTTCAAGGTTATGTTGCTGGCTAGGACAATATCTGAATAAGTGCATGTACATAAAAGTTGCGCTCTTGGGCTCTATATCTCTTCCATAGATCAGGTTAAAAATCCACAATGCACTCCCTCCAGCAGGGTTCCACTCACAAGATCCAAAAGGTCTCAAAGACCTGTGTGCGCTTTCTGAGGTGTATGGGCCCCATCGCCTCTCTGGCAAAGCTCTTCTGGATGGGATCCCCGTCTCCTGTTCGATCAGGTAGTCTGTGCCTGGATCACTCCAACTTTGCAATATGAGGGGAAAACACAGACGAAAGACCAGCTTCCAATAGTGTCAGTATGCTTTATTTTAAAAATACATTTAAAAATGGCTGCCTGCGGCAAAGCAATATTACAGTGTGCTGTAGGTGGGTTCAGCTCCCGGGTGGCTGCCGACACTGATTGCTGGCTTATGCCACTGCTCGCCCACCGCCTCAATATAACAAGTTCCTCGCTACACGCCGGTCTACTTCTGCATGCATTCGCCTACCTTCTCACGTCACTCTGTGGCTCCACCCCGTGGAGAGGAGCCACAGAGTGACGTGAGATGCTAGGTGCATGAGGAAGTAGACAGGAAGTAGACAGGCGTGCAGCAAGGAACTTTTTATAATGTGGCGGTGGGAGAGCAGCGGTGTGTGGCGTGTAGATTTACATATGGTCATGAAGAGTGAGACTAAACGAATGAGGAGAAGGAGGATTTATATAGTGCTAACTTCTTCCGCAGCGCTTTACACAGTATACATAGTCTTGTCACTAACTGTCCCTCAGAGGAGCTCATAGTCTAATCCCTACCATAGTCATATGGCCATCATAGTCTAGGGCCAATACAGAGGGAAGCCAATTAACTTATCTGCATGTTTTTGGGATGTGGGAGGAAAGCGGAATGCCCAGAGGAATTAAGCAGGCCACTTCGGCACTGGAACCATGAAATGATAATTCACAAATCCTGTGAAAATAGTTAAACAAAGCACCTATTTATCCCCAAGGCACTTTATTGAAAACTAGCAGACCTAAGCCCATTTAAAAACGGGCTCTAGGTCTGTGATTCCCCACCGTCACCTGTTAGTGCACACGCGCGCACGTGCACACTCGGCCGCCCTCTCACACGCCCGCCCATACCCATCCTCCTGTCTGTTTGAGGCTGGGTCTGTGCTGCGAAAATGCGCAGTAGCAAAAAGCACGGACCCAGCTACACAGAGACAACTGTCCCTGCTGTACGCAGGGACAGTTGCCTATTATTATATAGGATAGGTTCAACGTATCAGAGCACATAAAAATAGCTCAAAAACAGCACTTAGATGTAAAAGATAACATTTAATGAATAAATACTTAGCTACAGAATGATGGTCAAACATCCAGATGTCTTTCAGCTCAATCAGATAAGTTCACAAATAGTTCTGAGGGGACCCATACGACCTAATAGGCATCTCAGGATTAGGGCACCTGGGTAAACTTTGCTGTGTCCCATCATGAAGCCGGTGATATAGGTTGTTGGCTCCCTTTTATACCTATACAGACAAAGACATAGTCCCAGGCAATCCTAAGTGGTCTTCAGACACCTTACCTTATAAGCAGGGCCGGGCCGAGGCATAGGCTGGAGAGGCTCCAGCCTCAGGGCGCAGAGTAGGAGGGGGGCGCATAATTCATTCAGCTGTCATTCCTAATTGTGTTTGAAGCAGAAAGAAATAAGAAAAGGGGATACATGGAAGTGACTGCAAGCCAGATAACTAGAGATTAAGGTGTTGGGGAGGTTGTGGGCCATTTGGCGCTTCTTAGTCTAACAGCAATCAGTGTGTGACAGCTGAGGTAGCAGGGATGGAGGGGCGCACTTTGGTGTCTCAGCCTTGGGTGCTGAAGGACCTTGTCCCAGCTCTGCTTATAAGGCAATGGTCATCTGTCCAGCAAGATATATTACATGTACTTAAAGAGACTCTGAAGTCTCCCGAAAAATTAAAATTATTGCCCCTCCTAAAACCCTGCAGAACAGCGGCTGAAAACCCCCTCAATCACCCCAAACTCACGGGGGTACATCGCAGGCTCCTTCCACATAGAGGCAGCTCTGCCTCTATGCGCGTCAATCAGCCTGGATCGCTGCCTCTTCCCCACCCCTCTCAGTCTTCCTACACTGAGAGGGGTGGAGGAGAGGCAGAGATACGCACTGATTGACGCGCATAGAGAAGGCAGCAAAATCCACGACCAAGAAACTTGTGGATTTTGCCTGCCGAGTAAGGGGTGAGTTTGAGGTGATTGAGGGGGTTTTCAGTCACGGTTCTGTGGTGTTTTAAGCTGGACAATAATGTTAATGAGGTTTTTAAAATAAAAACCTAATTTTCGAGAGACTTCAGAGTCTCTTTAAAAGACTGTTCCATATAAGGAAATAGTCAGTAGTAAAGGAAATGGCTGAAATAAAGGAATGTTAAAGCGGATCCGAGATGAAAAACTAACTATAACAAGTAACTTGTCTATATATCTTATCTAAAGTTTAGATAGTTTACTCAGCAAATCTAGCTGCAAACAGCTTTAATAGAAAATGATTATTTCTTCCTGTAATACGACAGCAGCCATGTTTGTAAACATTACACAGAGGCAGGCTTAGATGTCTCTAGATGACTCCTAGATGTCTATAATAATCTATAAACTGCTATATTTGTCATATTTCCTGTGTTGCAAGGCTGCCCTGCCCTCCAAACTCACAGAGTGTGCCCGGCTTTGCCTGGCGCTGGTACTGAGAAGGTCTCAGAACATTATGAGTTATGGGCTGTCAGTTAGGCAGTTCGAAAGTGTCCTGGTGATACCACCGGGGTCCTACCCCTCGTGTTTGGTATCATTGTGCTGGATAAATTGGGACTGACCTGGAAATGTTAGTAAATCTGCCCTGACCTGTACGGTTCTGTGAGATAGAGCCCATATATGGTTAGATATGATTTTTGGTCCCCAGGAGAAGGGGAGGACTCATCTCATGTTCTAAGGGGGTGTGTGGTTCCAGCCCTCACTCCCTCCTACTGGGTCAGGGGTATAAAAATGGCAGAGGACCCAAAATCAATGTCCTCCACTTTGAAACATCATCCTGAGTGATTACATCCTTGCCATCTTGAGGACATGCTGGCATCCGGCTCGTTTGGACTTTGACACTGAGTCCTCTACTCTGAAGCCAAGGACTTAGCATTTCTTTTCCCAGAAAGGACATATTTCCACATGAACTTAAGTGTACGTATTTCCTTCCATTTTTATTTCATACTGTGCTATTATTTGTCTCTATAATTGTTGATTTTAACGATTTTCTGTATATATTAATTATTTCTATTGTATTTTTTAATAAACGACGCTAACGTCCTTTATTTGTTCGGCTACATCTATTATTCAGCAACACAAAAAAAATGAACCCTGGCTTCTGCAGAGTCGCTACTATTGTTGATAGCTAGATAAAATAGAGTGTGTTTAACCGTTTTCTATTTGCAGGTCTAGAGTCAGCAAGTCAGTGGTTTCCTCTGTCCCATGGTAACAGAAGTAGTGGCAGTTATACCCTGAAATAGTGTGTAATTTGTATTACCGTAACTCACAGGCTCCCTTCTAGTCGGTCTGCTGCCAAATTTCAAGTGGCTTCTGCACACCGATTGCAACCACAGATTGCATGGTCTGTGTGCTGAAACCGATTGGAAGGCATTGTGCGGTCCGGCCAATAGGGGTACTGTGACAGTAATGCTATAGTCCGCACCTACGTAGCTGTAATTTGGGTGCAGGAGATAACATACAAACTCTGTGCAGTCAATGTCCTGGCTGGAATACAAACTGGGGGCCCAGGGCTGTAAGGATGGAAGGGCTATCCAGTATGCCAGTAACAAAATATGTCAATTGATAGAATAACATGTTTTTTTTTCTGTTTGTTAGTTCTTGAAGGACAACTGAGATTACATGTGACATGATGAGATAGACATGTGTATGTATAGTGCCAAACACACACATTACTAGGCTGTGTTTCTTTTTTTTTCTCTGCCTGAAAGAGCTAAACATCAGGTATGCAAGTGATAGTTTCTGTCCTTGTCGGGACCGGGTCGGACTGGGTCAGACTATAGCATGACATTAACTGATAAGTAATTACAGTCATAAAATTCTTTCCTGTCAGTAAATGGCTTTCTGGAGCAGGACAGAGATAAAAAGGATCAATAATTCATACATTTATTTATTTATTGTATTTATAAAACGCCAACATATTATGCAGTGCTGAAATTTGAGCTGTAGCATACTTCAGTGAAGGTGTCATTGAGCAGAGACAATGAAACAATAAAATCTTAAAAACTAGATTTAAATATCAAAAAAACTGTGGGTTATCAAAAAAGTCATGTTTTAGGAGAAGGAGGATAGATACAATAGTTTTCCCCTTCAATGTTGAAAAAAAAACAATAGTTTTCCTCATCAATTTATTTTCACCTCGGTTGTCCTTTAAAATTCAGAAGTGAATTGCAGATATCCACAAGGGGAAAACTGCAGAATTAACAAATGAATCCCAACGTGATTATTTCCTCCCAGTGAGAAAAAGATATTTTACTATAAATGTATGAATGTCTACAGCTTGCAAACAATATGTGTTTAAAAGGCCCTGCACTTGTGCTAGTCTGTAAAACTAAACTGCCCTATTTAATTTTACCTTACTTTAAGACTAATAATCAAATTATCCAACATTTTTCTTAATAAAACTCAAATGTTATCCAGATAGCTTAATAAACGCTCTTCAAGGTGTTTATTAATGTTAGATTAAAATACAGCTTGTGGGTTGCTTACTGTGAGAAAGCGCGGTGGAGCCGCCGCCATGAACCAGCGGCGGGCGGCTCCTTCCGCATATGGCAGCAACTCACACGGAGAGGCAGCCGCCTCCTCACATCTTGAGGCGGCTACCTCCGTGAATCAGCCAGCTGAGAGCGGCGTAACCGCCGCGCTGGATGCGGCGATTAGCCGGCAGGTCCCCGCTGCGGAGACACCGCAGAGCGGGGCTGTGCTGGTTGGGACTCGTAGTCCCTCAAGATTCAGAGTGACGCGCGCGCGCGCACTCAGACAAACTTTATGACACCAGGGAAGAGTCAGCTGACCAGGCTGATCAGCTGACCATAGCTTCACTTCCCATTGGTCCAGCAATCAGGGAGGTGCTGGGGGACACCTAATGTGTATATATACTGCTGGCTGTCCATTCATCTGGTGTCTGGCGTTGCGTTCACATACGTGGGAGCACCCAGATCCGTTAGTCAGATCCTTAAGTGTGCCGGGACCGGCTGGAGCCGTAATCCTACACTTAGTTAGAGATTGATAGCTAAAGTACTAGTTTGATTGTGATTATTTGTTATGACTCTTGCCTGCCTCGACTATTCTCCTGAACTCTGACCTTGTACCTCGTTATATCTGATACTCTGTTGCCGACCCCGGCTCGTACCTTGACTCCGCCTTTGCCTACTGATTTTGTACCCCGATATCTCTGATACCTCGTTACTGAACCCTGCCTGTACCTTGACTCCGCCTTTGCCTACTGATTTTGTACCCCGATATCTCTGATACCTCGTTACTGAACCCTGCCTGTACCTTGACTCCGCCTTTGCCTACTGATTTTGTACCTATCTGTCCGTGTGTATACGACCTGGCTCGTCCGACCTCGAGAACCGACCTCACGATTGGAGGCGGTTCCCCGTCCTGTTAGTGATACTCCCGCCTGAGTGTCACTTTCGGACTTTCCTTCCCACTGTCAGTCTGACTCCTCCCGTCTTGGAGAGCTCAGACCTGCGGGAGGAATCTGTGCAGTTCTCCTTGCTGCACTGAGGCTTGTCCTCTGTATTACTGTTGCACCAATCACAACACTCTACCCAGGTGACCAGAGGTTAGCTAGTATATCGGATTATCGGTGATACTGCAGATCACATATAATCTGGTATACGTCTGTATTTCCCGTGATACTGCAGATCACCGGTAATCAGACCTCTCTGTGCTTCACCGAGCGTTACAGAACGCCAGACCACAAAAACGATGGAATCACGCACTGATCCTCTGACTGTGCTTGCCACTTTGGTGGATAACATTCACCAAGCACTGGGCCAGCACAAAGCCTTAATTGATGCCTTATCAGGCTCTGTGAAAACCCTACAGACATCAGTTGATTCAGTGCGATCCCCTCCTAGTGATGACATACGTATGCCTGTACCAGATAAGTTTTCCGGCCACAAGTCTGACTTCCGGAATTTCAGGAGTAGAGTGTTGTCATATTTCGAGTTAAGACCCCGATCCTCGGGGACTGAGACCCAACGGGTCATTTTTATTAAAACTTTATTGACTGGAGACTCCCAGTCTTGGGCCTACAATTTGCCTTCCACCGATACTGCCCTGACCTCGGTGGAGGAGTTCTTTAAGGCCATGGCCATAATCTACGACGACCCTGACCTTGCTGCGTCCTCAGAGCGGAAGCTCAAACTTTTACGGCAAGGCAGAGGTTCGGTCGAGGATTATGCGGCGGAGTTCCGTAGGTGGTCCGTCACCTCTAGATTTGATAATTTTGCCCTTATGGATTACTTCTTGTCTGGGTTGTCGGAGGAGGTCTCCGACCTAATGTTAACCGTGCCCGAGCCCAAGACAGTTGACGAGGCGATATCATCGGCCATTCGCGTAGATCGCAGGCTACGCCATCAGAGACAGGCTAGGAGTAGTCATCGGGTCAGGGTGACATCGTACGCAGTACCGGCTGCTGCATCTTCAGTAACAGCATCTCCGTCCGTCTCGCCCTCTCCGGCCTTGCCTCCACCAGAGCCAATGCAAATTGGTCGATCAAAACTGACCCAGGTGGAGCGGAGGCGGAGAATGACGGAACAACTGTGCCTATACTGTGCAGAGGCAGGGCATAGGGTACGAAACTGCCCTAACAGGTCGGGAAACGGGTCTGCCTAGGAGTAGTGGGGGGTGGCACCCTAGGCACACAATCCTCACCCCTTAAAGAAAGAAAATTAATTCTCCCTTGTACTGTTACATGGGAGGATAAGTCCGTAGCCGCTGAAGCTTTTCTTGACTCCGGCTCAGCGGCTAATTTTATGAATTTTGAGTTTGCTCAGGAGTTGGGTCTACCACTCACTCCCGTGACACCCCCCATTCAGGTCACGGCAGTAGATGATTCCCCTTTGCAGCGGAATTGTCCCCTGTCACAGACTCCGCTTGTAAAGCTCACCATTGGGGTATTGCACGGGGAACAGTTGCAATTTTTTGTTTTACATATGTCAACCTCCACTATTATCCTAGGCATGCCTTGGTTGCAGGTTCATTCTCCGCAAATTGACTGGGCCACAGGGCAGTTGACAGCATGGTCACCTCATTGTTTTCAGCAGTGTTTGGGGAGGCTGACATTAGGTCAGACCAAGGTGCAGGTGGAAGGCGTACCGGAACAGTACTCGGATTATGCCGATGTATTTTGCCCCAAGGCGGCAGATAGATTGCCCCCACATCGCCCGTTTGATTGTCCCATTGACCTTCGTTCAGGTTGTATGCCTCCTCGTTGCCATTTATATAATTTATCTGGCCCCGAAAAACTAGCCATGCAGGAGTATATCCGCGAGAACTTGGCCAAGGGCTTCATTCAGCCGTCCCGATCACCCGCTGGGGCAGGCTTCTTTTTTGTTAAGAAAAAAGATGGGGGGTTACGGCCGTGCATCGATTACCGTGGCCTCAATAAAATCACAGTGAAGAATCGCTACCCGCTGCCACTTATAGACGATTTATTCACACAGGTCACAGGGGCTAGGATATTTTCAAAACTGGATTTACGGGGGGCATACAATTTGGTGCGTATAAGAAGGGGCGACGAATGGAAGACGGCCTTCAATACCCCTGATGGGCATTACGAGTACAGGGTAATGCCCTTCGGGTTATGTAATGCCCCGGCCGTCTTCCAGGAACTAATCAATGAGGTTTTTCGAGAGGTGTTAGGGAAGTTCGTTCTGGTCTATTTGGACGACATTCTCATTTTTTCTAACAACCTCTCGGAACACAGAACCCATGTCAGGATTGTATTAGACAAACTGAGGCAGAATTTGTTATACGCCAAACTTGAGAAGTGTATTTTTGAGGTCACGTCGGTTGCCTTTCTGGGATATATAATCTCCACCTCAGGTCTGTCTATGGACCCTGCCAAAGTCTCCGCGGTCCTGGAGTGGCCGCAGCCGGTGGGGTTAAAATCACTACAACGGTTCTTGGGGTTTGCGAACTATTATAGAAGGTTTATAAAGGGGTACTCCACGGTGGTCGCCCCTCTCACTAGCCTTACTAAAAAAGGGGCAAACACCACTCATTGGCCTCCTGAGGCCTTACAGGCGTTTTCTAAGTTAAAAGGGTTGTTCTGCTCAGCACCTATACTCAGACATGTGGACACTTCCTTCCCATTTATTGTCGAGGTAGACGCCTCGGAGGTCGGGGTGGGAGCTGTGCTGTCCCAGCGTTCAGGTCTCCAGGGTAGATTACACCCGTGTGCCTATTTTTCCCGGAGATTCTCTCCAGCAGAGAGAAACTACGATATAGGCAATAGGGAGCTCCTAGCCATCAAATTGGCCTTCGAAGAGTGGCGTCACTGGCTAGAGGGAGCTGAGCACACCATCACGGTTTATACCGACCACAAGAACCTGGAATACATCGAGGGGGCTAAAAGGTTAAGCCCAAGGCAGGCTCGATGGTCGCTATTTTTCTCGAGGTTTTCATTTTTGATCACATATACGCCAGGTAGTAAGAATACCAAGGCAGACGCACTCTCTAGGTGTTTCGAACCGGAGACAGCACAGCCCTCTGTCCCCGAGACCATTGTCCCACGAAGAGTGGTGTTGGCCGCTACCGAGACTTGGGGGGACTGGAAAGAGACTTTGAGTCCCTTCCAGCAGGATATCCCGGAAGGAAAACCTGATGGGGTGTTATTCGTCCCGTTACCGTTTCGTCTCCAGATCTTGGAGATGGTCCACTCTCACAAAAATGCGGGACATCCTGGAGCGTCTAGAACGCAAGATCTCGTGGCCAGATGTGCATGGTGGCCTTCGTTAGCCGCTGACTGCAAGGAGTTTGTTAGGGAATGTACAGTGTGCGCAAAAAGCAAGCCCTCCCGCCTAGCATCTGTAGGTACATTGCAGCCGTTGCCCACCCCGAGTGAGCCATGGACCCACCTGTCCATGGATTTCGTGGGAGAGCTTCCGAGATCTGAGGGCATGTCGGTCATCTGGGTGGTGGTCGACCGTTTTAGTAAAATGGCCCACTTCGTGCCCCTGAAAGGACTCCCCTCGGCCCAAGAACTGGCCGATTTGTTTGTCAACCATGTCTTTAGACTACATGGCATTCCAGAAGACATTGTATCCGATCGGGGAGTCCAGTTTGTTTCGAAATTTTGGAGGGCATTTTGTCGCCAGATGGGCATGAAATTGTCATTTTCTTCGGGTTACCACCCACAGACAAATGGCCAGACGGAGAGGGTCAACCAATCATTGGAACAATTTTTAAGATGTTACGTTGCAGAAGCACAGAATGATTGGGTTAAGTTTTTGCCTTACGCAGAATTTGCGCACAATAATTTAAAGAGTTCCTCCTCAGGATTCTGTCCGTTTCAGATAGTAACCGGGAAACTACCTAAATTCTCCCCATTGCCAGTCGCCTCCACTCCGTTTCCAGCTTTGGAGGCTTGGCAAAGGTCATTTAAAGACATGTGGTGGACCATCAAGAATAATCTCATAAAAGCATTTCAGAGTCAGAAGGGTCAGGCTGACAAGAGACGCTCCTTAGAATGGAGATTCCAACCAGGAGATTTGGTTTGGGTGTCTACCCGTCACCTGTCACTAAAACAGCCTTCTGACAAACTTGGTCCCAGGTTCGTGGGTCCATTCCCAGTGACTAGGAAGATCAACGATGTCACATATACCGTTGATCTTCCCACCAGCATGCGGGGAGTGAGGTCTTTCCACGTATCACTTCTCAAACCCGCAGTCCAGATGGGTCCCACTCCTCCTCCTCCTGTTTTGGTCGATGCCCAACCCGAGTATGAGGTAGAGAAAATCATAGATTCACGTACTGTACAGAATTCAGTGCAGTATCTCGTACATTGGAAGGGATACGGCATTGAGGAGAGGCAATGGGTTCCTGGGAACCGCATGCATGCGGACGAGTTAGTGAGGGTATTTCATACTGTACATCCAGAAAAACCTGGAAGGAGCTGTCCGGAGTCCACTCCTCGGGGGGGGGGGGGGTACTGTGAGAAAGCGCGGTGGAGCCGCCGCCATGAACCAGCGGCGGGCGGCTCCTTCCGCATATGGCAGCAACTCACACGGAGAGGCAGCCGCCTCCTCACATCTTGAGGCGGCTACCTCCGTGAATCAGCCAGCTGAGAGCGGCGTAACCGCCGCGCTGGATGCGGCGATTAGCCGGCAGGTCCCCGCTGCGGAGACACCGCAGAGCGGGGCTGTGCTGGTTGGGACTCGTAGTCCCTCAAGATTCAGAGTGACGCGCGCGCGCGCACTCAGACAAACTTTATGACACCAGGGAAGAGTCAGCTGACCAGGCTGATCAGCTGACCATAGCTTCACTTCCCATTGGTCCAGCAATCAGGGAGGTGCTGGGGGACACCTAATGTGTATATATACTGCTGGCTGTCCATTCATCTGGTGTCTGGCGTTGCGTTCACATACGTGGGAGCACCCAGATCCGTTAGTCAGATCCTTAAGTGTGCCGGGACCGGCTGGAGCCGTAATCCTACACTTAGTTAGAGATTGATAGCTAAAGTACTAGTTTGATTGTGATTATTTGTTATGACTCTTGCCTGCCTCGACTATTCTCCTGAACTCTGACCTTGTACCTCGTTATATCTGATACTCTGTTGCCGACCCCGGCTCGTACCTTGACTCCGCCTTTGCCTACTGATTTTGTACCCCGATATCTCTGATACCTCGTTACTGAACCCTGCCTGTACCTTGACTCCGCCTTTGCCTACTGATTTTGTACCCCGATATCTCTGATACCTCGTTACTGAACCCTGCCTGTACCTTGACTCCGCCTTTGCCTACTGATTTTGTACCTATCTGTCCGTGTGTATACGACCTGGCTCGTCCGACCTCGAGAACCGACCTCACGATTGGAGGCGGTTCCCCGTCCTGTTAGTGATACTCCCGCCTGAGTGTCACTTTCGGACTTTCCTTCCCACTGTCAGTCTGACTCCTCCCGTCTTGGAGAGCTCAGACCTGCGGGAGGAATCTGTGCAGTTCTCCTTGCTGCACTGAGGCTTGTCCTCTGTATTACTGTTGCACCAATCACAACACTCTACCCAGGTGACCAGAGGTTAGCTAGTATATCGGATTATCGGTGATACTGCAGATCACATATAATCTGGTATACGTCTGTATTTCCCGTGATACTGCAGATCACCGGTAATCAGACCTCTCTGTGCTTCACCGAGCGTTACACTTACATTTTAAGAATACAAAGCCTTTCAGAGACAAGACTGATTTTTTCAGAAAAGAATAAAAGCACATGGGGATAGTTTTGAATTATAACGATATTTAATGAAAAACAACGGTGCTAGTTTAGTTGAAACATTACAGGCAAGAACTGGGTTAGTAAAGCATCTGTTTGTTAACCATAACTAACATGTAGCATGCACACTTCTGGCTGAACAAATCTGAGATATGGGCCCATATGCAATTCAGTTTTTCTCCTTAGTTTTCTCCTGGGTGATAGTTTTACACCTTTTCATAAAATGCCTTTTAAATCACCAGCAAGCAAGAAAATACTCAAAATAATTCTGATAGTACTTTTTCAACAACTTTTTGATACTTTTTTAATTGTAAAATGCTGAAAAGTTAATTTAAAGAGAAGATGAAAATTATCTCCTAGGAGATAACGCAGGTGAAAAAGTTAATTGCTGAAACCGATTGGAAGGCATTGTGCGGTCCGGCCAATAGGGGTACTGTGACAGTAATGCTATAGTCCGCACCTACGTAGCTGTAATTTGGGTGCAGGAGATAACATACAAACTCCGTGCAGTCAAAGCTCTGAAGTCCTACCTTTATATTATGCTGAGCAACTTCAATCCCTGCTATTTTATAAATAAAATAGAAAACTGAGTGAAATTCTTCTTCACCTACACTTTGCTAGACAGGAGCAGGACAGTGATCTACTGGGGTGGTGGCACCAATTACTACTATCCTTTATTTAGAGTGTGTAATTATATTATATAGCACTGTAAAGAAACAAAAATGCGAGTAACACATTTCCAGAGGTAATGTACCACATGTGACACAAGAAGAGTTAAGTACCCCAAAAAGCCTTAGACACCATAAAAAAAATAGAATTGTATATGTATTTTAAATGTGAAATTCATAAATTCATATCTGGGCTTAGAAACCACCAAAGAATAAAACTTCTCTGCTTTTTCATTTGATATATTGTTTTACACATAATTCTGCCTCCGGAGAAATCACTAGGAACCGTGTGTGTCATGTAACACCAGTAACTGCTGCTTCTCTTGTTGTCTGGAGACTTGTGACAGGTGCTGTCCATTGTCCAATGAATTTACAGGCAGAAAGCATTGTAATACCCTCTACAACAAACAGACAACCGACGCCTAGACCACCGGCACCTGACTCTCTGATAAAATGTTTAACCAGAGTCACAGTTTTCTTCTCATCGAGCTTCAGTACTCCCGAAACCTACAGATCGTTATTGCTTTTCTTCTTTTATTAAGCTACTTAGCCACATTGACTGGAAATACACTTGTAGTTGTCCTAAGCTGGAAGCAACAGCGACTTCATAGTCCTATGTACTTCTTTCTCAGTAATTTATCAGTATTAGAGATATGTATAACTAGTACAATAACAGCAACATTTTTCTCTGTCCTTGCTACCCGAAACCGTTCCATCTCCTTCTTGGGTTGCATGACCCAGAGCTATTTGTACTTCTCTTTGGCTTCTGTGGATTTCTTTCTCCTGGCCGTCATGTCTTTTGATCGATATATGGCAATATGCCATCCATTACATTACATGACTATGATGAATTCCAGGGTGTGCATAAGCCTGGCTGTTGGCTGCTGGCTTGGTGGATTTTCAGACACTATATTTTCTACCATACTGGTTAGCTTTGTATCTTTCTGTGGCTCCAACACAATTAACCATTTCTTTTGTGATTCAGAAACAATTCTAATGCTGGTCTGTACAGATGTTAGCTTTATAAAACTTGTAAACATGTTAGCCTCTTCCGTTACTGTTTTAGGTTCGTTTGCATGCATCACTGTGTCATATACACTTATAATAATAGCAATAGTCAAATTGTCAACTGAAGGCCAACGCTGGAAGACTATTTCAACATGCTCATAGCATCTAATCCTAGTGTCTATATTCTACACAGGTTCACTGCTGATGTGGTTGCGTTTCCTTAGGATCTCTTCCGTAGACTTTGGCAAAGTGGCAGTTATTTTAAATACCATTATCACCCCACTCTTGAACCCATTCATTTATACTTTGAGGAACAACCAAGTGAAAAGTGCCCTGAAAGAATTTATAGGCTGCAGTTAGCAGACCTATCTATGCAATTAGTCTAAATTGTTTCTAAATTATTTTTCATGAGGTTTGTAGGTCTAACTAGAAAGGAGGAAAAATGACACACCTCAAAATACTATATGACAGATTTTGTAATGAATTGGTTAAAAATAGATTTATATGTACATACGTTTGTTCATCCTTGGCTAATATACAACGAATTATTATTGTGCATGACATCTTCTCCAGCGCTTTATAGTGCTATTAGTCATATCATAACATAGTTCATTTTGCAAATGAAACGTAATAAGCAATTACTGCCAGTGGCGGACACAGCCAGCAGTGGGCCCCTGTGCAAAATTGTAATTGTGGGCCCCCTATGACCTGCGGCGCGCGTAGCGCGCCGCGGCAACATATGGGCGTGGCTACAACCTGCGGCGCGCTAAGCGCGCCGCGGCAAAAATTAGTGGACAGAACCTGCGGCGCGTAGCGCCGCGGCAAAAAAATGGGCGTGGCAATGACCGGATGAGGGCGGAGCTAACTGTAACTTAAAGCGAACCCGGGGTGAGGGTTTATTTCCTTTTAAACAATACTAGTTGCCTGGCGGCCCTGCTGATCTATTTGGCTGCAGTAATAAACTGAATTACACCAGCAACAAGCATGCAGCTAATCTTCTCAGTTCTGACAATATTGTCAGAAACCCCTGACCTGCTGCATGCTTGTTCAGGGTCTATGGTTGAAAGAATAAGAGGCAGAGGACCAGCACGGCAGCCAGGCAACTGGTATCGGAGCAGTGCTTTTCAGCGCTGCTAGCTTTGGGCGCAGCCAGCGCCGCCATAGACTGTAATGGGAATCAGTCTATAGCGGCGCTCAGTGAGGAAGGTCGGCTCCGTCAGAAGACGGAGCCGAAGTTGTTTAAAAAACACAATAATTCGGCCTCCAGCAATCGCTGGAAGCCGAATTATTTCATTCCCCCACTATCCATGTCGGCCTGGAGGGGGAATAGTAATTAAAACGCCCCGGACTTGTGCAGAAGCAGGACCAGCCATTTAACAGCTGGATCCTGCGCCCAAGTCTACCAGCGCCGTATTCAAATGTACGCACTGGTATTGCTTAAAAGGAGAGAAATATGGCAGCCTCAATATTATTCTCACCTCAGGTTCCCTTGAAAAGTGCAACGCAAAGACAGTGGGCCCAAGTTTTGGTGACCCTTTCCCCAGAAAATTCACATAATTGTGCAGGTTTTCTCAAGAAAATACACATATATGCCCAGAAAATACGTGCAATCATGTCGGCAGATATGCCCAGAAAATACGTGCAATCATGTCGGCAGATATGCCCAGAAAATATGTGCAATCAAGTCGGCAGATATGCCCAGAAAATACGTGCAATCAAGTCGGCAGATATGCCCAGAAAATACGTGCAATCAAGTCGGCAGATATGCCCAGAAAATACGTGCAAACAAGTCGGCAGATATGCCCAGAAAATACGTGCAAACAAGTCGGCAGATATGCCCAGAAAATACATGCAATCAAGTCGGCAGATATGCCCAGAAAATACGTGCAAACAAGTCGGCAGATATGCCCAGAAAATACGTGCAATCATGTCGGCAGATATGCCCAGAAAATACATGCAATCATGTCGGCAGATTTGCGAAGAAAATACATGCAATCATGTGGCAGACCTGCCCAGAACATACACCTGCTAATATAAATAAAACAAAAACATTTACTCACCTGCAGCAGCAGACCTCCTGTCCCAGCCTCCATCCGGCGCGCAGCTCCCATGGGTGGTTGGGTGGATAGGTAGCCTAGTGGGTGGGTGAGTGGGTGGGTGGGTTGGTAGCCTGGTTGAGTGGGTGGGTTGGTAGCCTGGTGGGTGGGTGGGTAGGTAGCCGGGTGGGTAGGTAGCCTGGTGGGTGGGTGGGTAACTAGCCCGGTAGGTAGGTAGGTAGCCCGGTGGGTGGGTAGGTAGGTAGCCTGGTGGGTGCGTGGGTAGCCGGGTGGGTGGGTAGGTAGCCTGGTGGGTGGGCTGGTAACTAGCCCGGTAGGTAGCCGGGTGGGTGGTTAGGTAGGTAGCCGGGTGGGTGGTTAGGTAGGAAGCCTGGTGGGTGGGTAGCCGGGTGGGTGGGTAGGTAGGTAGCCGGGTGGGTGGTTAGGTAGGTAGCCGGGTGGGTAGGTAGGAAGCCTGGTGGGTGGGTAGGTAGCCGGGTGGGTAGGTAGGTAGCCGGGTGGGTAGGTAGGTAGCCGGGTGGGTAGGTAGGAAGCCTGGTGGGTGGGTAGGTAGCCTGGTGGGTGGGTAGGTAGGTAGCCTGGTGGGTGGGTAGGTAGCCTGGTGGGTAGGTAGGTAGCCGGGTGGGTAGGTAGGAAGCCTGGTGGGTGGGTAGGTAGCCTGGTGGGTGGGTAGGTAGGTAGCCTGGTGGGTGGGTAGGTAACCTGGTGGGTGGGTTGGTAACTAGCCCGGTAGGTAGCCGGGTGGGTGGTTAGGTAGGTAGCCAGGTGGGTGGTTAGGTAGGTAGCCGGGTGGGTGGTTAGGTAGGTAGCCGGGTAGCCGGGTGGGTGGGTAGGTAGCCTGGTGGGTGGGTTGGTAACTAGCCCGGTAGGTAGCCGGGTGGGTGGTTAGGTAGGTAGCCGGGTGGGTGGTTAGGTAGGTAGCCGGGTAGGTAGGTAGGTAGCCGGGTGGGTAGGTAGCCGGGTGGGTAGGTAGCCGGGTGGGTGGTTAGGTAGTTGAGTGGGTGGTTAGGTAGGAAGCCTGGTGGGTGGGTAGGTAGCCGGGTGGGTAGGTAGCCGGGTGGGTGGTTAGGTAGTTGGGTGGGTGGTTAGGTAGGAAGCCTGGTGGGTGGGTAGGTAGCCGGGTGGGTAGGTAGGTAGGAAGCCTGGTGGGTGGTTAGGTAGTCGGGTGGGTAGGTAGGTAGCCGGGTAGGTAGGTAGCCGGGTGGGTAGGTAGCCGGGTGGGTAGCTATCCGGGTGGGGGGCCCGACTCCTATCCTCCCTCCCTCCCTTCCTTCCTCACCTCGGGGGGCCCCCTCCCGATATGCGCGGCGGGAGAGTGAGCGGCAAATGCAGGAAGTCTTCAGGGCTCTCCAGGCATCCGCTAGAGGCCCAGCCGCTGAGTCTCCAATATGTCTCCAACTGGAGACATATTGGAGACCAAGCGGCTGGGCCTCTAGCGGATGCCTGGAGAGCCCTTCCTGCATTTGCCGCTCGCTCGCTCTCCCGCCGCGCATATCGGGAGGGGGCCCCCGAGGTGAGGGAGGGAGGGAGGATAGGAGTCGGGGGGCCCCCGGGAATAAAATAATAAAAAAAAAAAAAATATTAAAAAAAAAAAAGTACTTAATGCCATGGGCCCCTGAAGAAAACGGAACTTCAGGGGCCCTCGTGCGGCGGCACGGCCTGCACGGCCGTATGTCCGCCCCTGATTACTGCAGGAAACAGTGTGACAACCACATATTTACACAATTATTTTTTAGTTCTTGAATTTTATTTTTTTTAAAGTGTTTATTATTTATTCAATTTATATATGCAATACAGAGAAGAATCCATCAATTTTTCAAAATACTGCGATCGCTTCTTCTAATAGCATCAATCTTTGCCAGCCTTACAAGAAAACACCTTGAAAAAGGGAAAAAACATATATGGTGTAGCCGGTTTAAAACTCCTATTCTATCACCCTCATGTGACAGGCATCCATAAACATACAAGGTGTGAGTATACACTGAAGGGGTCCACCACCTGCGGGCTCAGGCGCTCCCCCCCATATACCCCTGCTCACCAAAAGTTCGCCTTTAATCACTCATCAATGTCTGCCACCTGGGCATTTCCTCATGGATATATCTGCAACCAAACTTAGAGAGATGCGCTATGTGTAAAACCAATTTTAATACTTAGATTAAAAACATAGTAATGCCCGTACATTAAGAAAATACAATAACAGCATTGTATATCACCATCCCCTCGGTCAAGGCAGGATTCAGCGTCTCGCGTCTCCACAGCCTCCGCACCGCCTCATAGACTCAGCTCGTATGTCCTGTAGCTCCGACCCGTCTGTCCTAAATAAATGGCTAATCCGTTTTTCCTCCATGCGCAGATCATGTACTCTAGCCCTTTGAGAAGGCCTAGGGACAAAAAGCTCATCCGCCAAGGTATTATATTGCCCTCTGATGTATTTATACATGTTAATTAGATCCCCTCTAAGGCGTCTTTTCTCTAGACTAAATAAACCCAGTTTATCTAACCTTTCTCGATAAGTGAGACCTTCCATCCCACGCATCAATTTTGTTGCTCGTCTCTGCACCTGCTCTAAAACTGCAATATCTTTTTTGTAATGTGGTGCCCAGAACTGAATTCCATATTCCAGATGTGGCCTTACTAGAGAGTTAAACAGGGGCAATATTATGCTAGCATCTCGAGTTTTTATTTCCCTTTTAATGCATCCCAAAATTTTGTTAGCTTTAGCTGCAGCTGCTTGGCATTGAGTACGATTATTTAACTTGTTGTCAATGAGTACTCCTAAGTCCTTCTCCAAGTTTGATGTCCCCAACTGTATCCCATTTATTTTGTATGGTGCTAGACCATTAGTACGTCCAAAATGCATGACCTTACATTTGTCAACATTGAATTTCATCTGCCATGTATGTGCCCATATAGCCATCCTATCCAGATCCTGTTGCAATATGACACTATCTTCCTGAGAGTTGATGATTCTGCACAATTTTGTATCATCTGCAAAAATAGCAACATTGCTCACTACTGCATCTACTAGGTCATTAATAAATAAATTGAAGAGCACTGGACCCAGAACAGTCCCCTGTGGGACCCCACTGCTAACAGTCTCCCATTTTGAGTACGATCCATTGACCACAACTCTTTGTTTTCTGTCCATTAGCCAGTTCCCTATTCATGAACACAGACTCTTCCCCAGTCCTTGCATCCTCAACTTTTGCACCAGACTTTTGTGGGGAACAGTGTCGAAGGCCTTTGCAAAGTCCAAGTATATCACATCTACAGCATTCCCAATATCCATATTAGCATTCACTACCTCATAAAAGCTGAGCATGTTAGTCAAACAGGACCTGTCTTTGGTTCACAGTGCCCACGTTGCGTTTGAGTATAACGCTGCACGTTAAATGAAAGTGCAGCATGCTGTGCATTATATTCATATGTAGCTGCGTTAGACTGTTTGCACATGCTCAGTAATGTGTTTTTTTTTATTTAAAAATGTGCCACATGCGCCGTTTTCGTTCGATCAGTATGCGTCAAAAAGTATGCATCAAGTACGCATCAAGAGACGCATAACGCAGTTCAATGTAACGTCCAACTTCAAAGCTAACATGCGTTGCGTTAGGGGCACGTTATGCTATCTTAACGTCGCATCAAACGCAACGTCTTAGTGTGAAAGAGCCCTAAAGGTCTACTATAGAGCTTGCAAAGTGCTGTCAATAGTGAATGAACAATTGTTAACATCCATAGCTCTCCCAACCCCCAACAGCCGATTGGTCTTGGATAAAGATGTTTTACTCTGAAGCGTGGATGGAAAATAACACACCACCTAATGGACTAGTCCACATAACCTCAGTGTTCCACCCTACATTCAGTAGTGGATTGCTTTAGGTTTTAGGTTAATGGTAGTAGCAGCAGTATGGACAGGGGCCATAACAAGCACTTAATGATGTGTAACGATTGGTGTCAGCAAGCACAGCTATTCTGATTACTGGTGATCTGCAGTATCACCAATAATACAGATGCTATTCCTAAGAATGTAAATGAAGCGGCGCTTTAGGGGTTAACTAAGCTGCAGGTTCCAAACAGGGGGTTCCCAAAAGATGCTATTCCTGATTACCGGTATATGGTGATCTGAAGAATCACCAATAATGCAAGTATAGCGTGACACGATACAATCATATGCAAGAGGGTGCTTGGTACAATAGAGTATCTCTATAGGGCACAGAGATACAACCTCCAGCAAGCTGGAACAGCAGACAACAATAATAATATACAGCGTAAATTCAAGTCTGTGGAAATATCCACCACACCGTAATTCCTCAGAGGTGTGGTTACCTCTGAATGGGAACCCTGTGTGTGAGATCCTCCAAAGGACGGAGTGGAGGAGTCTCGGCCTCTAGCAGCAAGGGTTTGCTAGTGGCGGTCGTCTCAAAGAGGCAAGCCTCTGATAGAACCTTACAGTGGGAGACGTTCCACTGAAGGGAAAAAGGTCAGACAAAATGAGGTTCGGCAACACATCAGGCGGTGGCAGTACAGAAACGTGAGACAAGAGAATAGTCGGAAACCAAGCCAATAGTCGATAACGGTACGGGCTGGCGAAGTACAGAATCAGGAAGCAGAAGAGTAGTCAAGACAGGCACAGAATCATACACGATAAATCAAACAGTATAATATGTGTATATATTGGCGATAAACCAATATATAACACAATATCAGAGACAAGGCTGACTAGGTCTGAGTGCTGACACAGGGTATCGCAAACACAGACGAAGTGTGACTGAAAAGCACTTCCTTATATACTGCCTGGGAGAGAATTCACCACCCCAAGCAGCAACCAATCAGAGCAGGCTAAAATGTCAGCTGACCTCCAGGTCAGCTGACACGCTTTCTAAGAGTATAAAGGCATGTCTGGCGTGCGCGCACCCCCCCCTAGAGGCAAGATGGCAGAGCCCTGATGTGCAGCATGCTGGTGAGTTTGGAGCAGTGCGCTCGGACGGGTTTGCGCAGCGGATGCGGACGAATTTCCGCATCCTGCGTTGGAAAGTCCGCTTGCCGGACTGGATGCGACCATTTTTCCGCAATCCATCCGGCGTTGCGGATTTTTCATTACAGTACCCCTCCCTCTAGGCGTGGACTCCGGACACGTCCCACCTGGCCTGTCAGGATGAAGCTCATGAAACCGTCTCCTAAGATTATCTGCATGTAAATCGCCTGTTTTGACACAGGCTCTTTCCTCTGGACCATACCCTCTCCAATGCACCAAGTACTGTACTGAGCCCTGAACTCACCTGGAGTCCAAAATCTCCTCATCTTCTCACTCGGGCTCACCATCAACCATGACAGGGTGAGGAGGGAGGGAATCCACCTGGACAGCCGGCTTCAAGAGCGACACACGAAAGGTTATTCCCACCTTTAGGGAATGCGGCAAACTGACTCTGTAAGACACGCGATTAACCCTTTCAGAAATTGGATATGGTCCAATATACCTGGGCCCCAGTTTCGCGGACGGCTGTCTCAGAGCTATATGCCGAGTTGACACCCAAACCTTGTCCCCTGGTTTAAACTCCCACTCCGGAGATCGTCTCTTATCTGCCTGCCTCTTCTGTATGCCAAAAGCCTTTTTTAGATTTTCTCTGACCTTAGCCCAAATCCTCTTAAAAGATTCCTGCCACTCCTCCAGAAAAGGGAACGGAGATGCCGTCACTGGCAAGGGAGAAAATTTGGGGAACTTCCCATTGACTATCTGAAAAGGCGCATAACCAGAGGACTCATTCCTGAGATTGTTATGTGCGAATTCTGCAAATGGTAAAAAATCCGCCCACTGATGTTGGGCATCCGCCACATAACATCTCAGGAACTGTTCTAAGGACTGATTGATCCTTTCTGTTTGACCGTTGGTCTGCGGATGGTAACCTGATGAAAAGGACAATGACATACCCATCCCCTTACAGAAGGCCTGCCAGAACCTGGAGACAAACTGGACACCTCTGCCCGAGACCACATTTTCCGGAATACCGTGTAATTTAAAGATGTTTTGAATAAAAAGATCTGTCAACTTTTGAGCAGTAGGGAAACCACTCAAAGCCACAAAGTGGGCTATCTTACTGAATCTATCAGTGACTACCCATATGACAGTCTTCCCGTTGGAAACCGGAAGTTCTCCTACAAAGTCCATGGAAATGTGCGTCCATGGCTCCTGAGGGGAGGGCAGAGACTGTAAAGTTCCGACTTGAGCTAGTCGGGAGGGTTTGCTCCTGGCGCAGATGGTACAGGTTTTAACAAATTCCCTGCAATCTGATTGTAACGATGGCCACCAGACAGATCTACACAATAATTCCTGGGTTCTGGTAATGCCAGGATGTCCAGCATTCTTGTGTCGATGAAACAACTGCAATACTTTGGGACGCAAGAGACAAGGAACATATAGAACCCCTTCTGGTTTCCCCTCTGGGAATTCCAACTGGAAAGGGCTTAAGAGGCTAACAAGATCCTCAATAATTTCAGTGGCTGCCAGGATGATCTCTTTTGACAGAATACTCTCTGGGGAAGGAGATGGAGCAGTCTCAGGTTCAAAACAATGAGAAAGGGCGTCTGCTTTAACGTTCTTACTCCCTGGTGTAAACGTAATTATAAAATTAAAACGGGAAAAAAAGAGAGCCCATCTAGCCTGTCTGGGGGTGAGTCTTTTAGCCTTTTTGATGTACTGTAGGTTTTTATGATCTGTGTATACAGTTATTACATGCTCAGCCCCCTCTAACCAATGGCGCCATTCCTCAAAAGCAAGCTTAATGGCCAACAATTCCCTGTTCCCAACATCATAATTTCTCTGGGCAGGGGAGAATTTTCTAGAAAAGAAAGCACAGGGATGAAATTTGTCCTGAAGTCCTGAACATTGAGACAACACTGCTCCCACTCCGACCTCCGAGGCATCCACCTCCACTATGAATGGATAAGCAACATCTACATGACGTAATATAGGAGCAGAACAAAAAGCTTCTTTTAGAGAGGAAAATGCTGCACATGCTTCTTTGGACCAATGAGAGGCATCAGCCCCTTTCTTAGTCAAGTTAGTAAGTGGAGATACCACAGAAGAGAACCCCTTGATAAACTCCCTGTAGTAGTTTGCGAATCCCAAGAATCTCTGAAGTGCTTCGAGCCCAGATGGTTGTGGCCATTCCCTTACAGCAGAGACCTTCTTGGGATCCATGGACAACCCTGTAGTGGAGATAACGTACCCCAGAAAGGCAATCTCCTTTACTTCAAAAAGGCATTTTTCTAACTTAGCGAATAATTGATTCTCTGTAAGTTTTTTCAGCACATACTTAACATGTTGACGATGTTCAGTGAGATTTTTAGAAAATATTAGGATGTCATCCAAGTATACGATTACAAAGTGACCCAGTACCTCCCTGAAGATTTCGTTCACAAACTCCTGGAAAACTTCAGGAGCGTTACACAACCCAAAGGGCATCACCAAGTATTCGTAATGCCCCTTGGGAGTCATGAATGTCGTCTTCCACTCATCTTCCTCCCTGATACGGATCAGATTGTAGGCCCCTCTTAAATCTAACTTTGTGAAGACAGAAGCCTCGGAAACCTGTGTAAATAAATCATCGATTAACGGTAGTGGATACCGATTTTTAATCGTGATCTTATTTAGACCCCTGTAGTCGATACAGGGGCGCAAACCTCCGTCCTTTTTCTGAACGAAAAAGAATCCCGCTCCTGCAGGAGATCTCGAAGGGTGGATGAATCCTTTCTGTAAATTTTCCTGGATGTACTCATCCATGGCCAATTTTTCTGGGGATGAGAGGTGGTATAGGTGACCCCTGGGAGGCATGGTTCCTGGCTTCAAATCAATAGGACAGTCAAAAGGTCTATAGGGGGGGGGGTGGTAATTTATCTGCTGCCTTGGGACAAAAGACATCGGAATACTCCTGATATTGTGGAGGTACTCCTTCCACTTGAACCTTAGTAGAACACAAGACTATTCTCTGTAAACACTGCTGTGAGCAATAAGGTGACCAAGTAATCAACTGCCCATTCCCCCAATAAAACTGAGGAGAATGTAATCGTAACCAAGGTAACCCTAATATCACCGTAGAGGTAGACATCTTTAAAACAAAAAAAACTGAATGATCTCCTTATGCAGGGCTCCTACTTGCAGCGCGAGAGGAGGAGTCTGGCACAGTGGGGACTTTCCCTGCAAAGGAGTGTCGTCGATTGCTGTAACATACAAATGTTTTTCTACCAGAAGTACAGGGATATTTAAACTTAAAGCAAAACTTAAATCTAAAAAATTAGCAGTCGACCCAGAATCCACAAATGCTGTGGTAGGAAAGTTCTGCACTTCCCAGTTTAAGGAGCAGGGCAATAATATTTGTTCTTGTTTAGGGGGTGAAACTACTCCGCTTAGGGTTGTACCCCCAACCACACCTAAGCTAAGGAGTTTCCCGACTTCCTACCACAGTTTTGTGCAATGTGGCCCTTCTCTCCGCAGTACATGCAGAGACCCTCTTTGCGTCTTCTTGACCTCTCAGCCTCCGTAAGGCGTCCGTGGCCTAGCTGCATAGGCTCCTCAGTCTCCACTGCTGCCGAGCTACAAGCACCTGAAGCCCTGGAGTACATAGGGTATCTGCCCTTCTTATTGTACATCAAACGTCTATCTATTTTAATAGATAGCGATATAGCCTCATCTAGGTCTTTGGGTTCTGGGTGACTAACCATCACGTCAGTGACTACCTCTGATAACCCATCTAGGTATCTATCCAGGAGTGCATACCACTCCCATCTAGAGGAGACTGCCCACTTCCTGAACTCTGATGCATACTCCTCTGCTGTACTGCGTCTCTGTCTAAGGCTTTTGAGTTTACGCTCAGCCGTGGCGGCACTATCTGGATCATCGTAAATGACCGCCATGGCCTTAAAAAACTCATGGACAGAAGAAAGGGCAGGATGCTCATCAGGTAAGCCATAAGCCCAAGTCTGGGAGTCTGCATGTAAGAGACGATGAGACGATGAGAGTAACCTTCTGAGCCTCGGTTCCCGAGGACACAGGTCTCATCTTAAAGTAAGATAACACTCTGTGGCGGAAGTTCTGGAAATCTGCCCTAGCGCCTGAAAATCTCTCAGGAATATTCATTTTAGGCTCACTAGGAGCCAAGAGAGGTAGAACGTTAAAGGGTGGTTGCAGCCTCCGGACAGTCTCAGTCAGCTGAATAATCTGAGCCTGCTGTGCAGTCACAGTAATCTTCAGCTGTTATACTTTTTCCCTTATGGTCTGAAGCTGATTTACCACCTCCTCCATCTTACTTCTTTCTGGTCTGTGTTTATGTAACGATTGGTGTCAGCAAGCACAGCTATTCTGATTACTGGTGATCTGCAGTATCACCAATAATACAGATGCTATACCTGATTATATGGTGATCTGCAGAATCACCAATAATGCAAGTATAGCGTGACAAGATACAATCATATGCAAGAGGGTGCTTGGTACAATAGAGTATCTCTATAGGGCACGTAGATACAACCTCCAGCAAGCTGGAACAGCAGACAACAATAATAATATACAGCGTAAATTCAAGTCTGTGGAAATATCCACCACACCGTAATTCCTCAGAGGTGTGGTTACCTCTGAATGGGAACCCTGTGTGTGAGATCCTCTAAAGCACAGAGTGGTGGAGTCTCGGCCTCTAGCAGCAAGGGTTTGCTAGTGGCGGTCGTCTCAAAGAGGCAAGCCTCTGATAGAACCTTACAGTGGGAGACGTTCCACTGAAGGGAGAAAGGTCAGACAAAATGAGGTTCGGCAACAGATCAGGCGGCAGCAGTACAGAAACGTGAGACAAGAGAATAGTCGGAAACCAAGCCAATAGTCGATAACGGTACGGGCTGGCGAAGTACAGAATCAGGAAGCAGAAGAGTAGTCAAGACAGGCACAGAATCATACACGATAAATCAAACAGTAATAATATGTGTATATATTGGCGATAAACCAATATATAACACAATATCAGAGACAAGGCTGACTAGGTCTGAGTGCTGACACAGGGTATCGCAAACACAGACGAAGTGTGACTGAAAAGCACTTCCTTATATACTGCCTGGGAGAGAAGTCTCCACCCCAAGCAGCAACCAAGCAGAGCAGGCTAGCTGAAATGCTATCTAAGAGTATAAAGGCGTGTCTGGCGCACGCGCGCACCCCCTAGAGGCAAGATGGCAGAGCCCTGGTGAGCAGCATGCTGGTGAGTTTGGAGCAGTGAGCTTGGACGGGTTTGCGCAGCGGATGCGAAAAAATTTCCGCATCCCGCGTTGGAAAGTCTGCTTGCCGGACTGGATGCAACCTTTTTTCCGCAATCCATCCGGCGTTGCGGATTTTTCGTTACATGATAATTGTAATCTCTATCGAAAAATGCAGTGGCTAGGATCAGCATATCAACTTTAAAGTTTCTTTCAGCCAACTTATTCTTTTTGCTTGTCACAAAAGCCAACACGATGAAATAGTAGTTTGAATCATAATTAACAGCCCCTGCCACCATTGTCCCATATGTCAACATCGAGTCCAGTAGTCTTCACAGAAGGAATGGACGCCAAACCATGGCCTCTGATTGCAGCCAGGACGCCAACCCTCATGTAGCCAAGTCCACAAGGTGTGCAGAGAACAATGCAGAATGCAATGAATAGTTTTGACCCACCCCCAAAGCTTCCTCAGAATGTAACTGTGTCATACGTCAAATTAACCCCATCCTATTATTATATAAGAAGCCTTTGCTGGGCTCCACTGGCCAAAATGATTCATTAATGATTGGCAATAGGAACCATCAACATCTAAATAATCCTTGTCTATAAAGTACCATCCAGAAAACACCTCTAATCTAACGGTTGAGAGGCAGGCCACACAAACTAATATAACTAAATGCTGTACACATGCTATATACTGTATGGACAATCATGTATATACAGTCTGTTGACACAGTCAGATTGGTTATGCAAAGGTTATACAATGTGTTCAACGGTGTTTCTGCAGTAGAACAGAGTTTTACATACAATTAGATCACAATCAGATAGGCTGCATTGCAAATAACAAGCGTAACAGTCCCACAATATATACTGTAATCAGTGGTGAGAAAAAAGGTCAGTGGAACAAACTTTCAGACATGGATGTTACAAAGGACTAATGTCTTGAAATTTTCACACTAGAAAGTAGAAGAAGGTACTCCACAGGCTTCAAGGCATTTGTAATTTATTGAACAACCAGACACACTACATTTTACGAGTGCACAGACAGTTCCTCACCTGAGGAAGTGTCTGTGCACCCTTAACATGTAGTGTGTCTGGTTGCAAGTTTGAATCCTAAGTAGTACCTTCTTTTACTTTCTAATGTGGATTACTGTTGATGCAGGAGTAGTGTTTCTGCAGAAGTGCCCTGGCCTGCGCTACCCAGTCTAGTGTTTAGCATTGCTGAGGAGCCAGGTGATTATCGTTGGTCTGAGTGACGTGGTTCCTGGACCTAGGACGATTTTCTACAGTCACATAATCTGTTCATCAATGCACATTGTACTCCATCGGGATCTCATGTATTTATGCAACCTGATCTATAGATAGGGAAGACATGGAAATAAATTCAAGGAGGCAACTACAGTCAACTAAAAACTAAAGAAATGCACCAACTGCCCCCTGAGCATATTGAATGGCATTAACAATCTCCCCACACTCATAGTTGATGAAATGATATGGATAAAATGGGCCAGCCCGTTACTTGTTGATAACACTGAGTGTTTTTTGATATAAGAATGGTGGTGCTGCATTCACAGGACATCGTAGGTAGAGTTGTCCTGAACGGTTCTGCCGTGAACTTATTTGCGCAAACATCGTTGGTTTGCGTTCGCGTTAAAACACAAACTTTATGGCAAATTCGACCCATCCCTATACTACATCATTGGGCTAAACTTTGACCCTCTACATCACAGGCAACAGACACATGACAGCCAATCGGGCTGCACTCCCTCCTGGAGCCCCCCCCCCCACCTTATATTATATAAGGCAGCTACGTCGGCCATTATCTCACTCGGTGTTGCTGCAGTAGTGAGAGAAGGGAGAGGAACCTGCTGCAGAGATAGGGAAAGCTTAGTCAGGCTCTTGTAGCTTTCTCCTAGCTGATATTTGTTGTTGAAAAGCACCACAAAAAGAGCTCTTTTCGGAGCTAATATTGTTGTGAAGTCTTTTTTTTGATTGTGTGCCACTGACACTGCATTATACAGCCCTGTATGTCGCAGCTGGCCCTTGCTAATTGCTATACTGTGCAAGGCACAGCACATTCAGTTCCTACCTTTTCACTGCACCTGTGTGTGTGACAGCTGCACATTTGTAATACCAGTCCGACCGTGCATACCTGTTTATGTTCACTGTACCTGCGTGACAGCACGCAGTGTTATATAATACCAGTCACTGCATAACTGTTCACTGCACCTGTGTGTGTGACAATTGCACACTGTATTGATACCAGTCACTGCATACCTGTTCACTGCACCTGTGTGACAGCACACAGTGTTAAATACCAGTCACTGCATACCTGTTCACTGCACCTGTGTAACCGCACATCGTATTAGTCAAGTCAGTGCACACCTTTCACTTCATCCCCCCCAATATGGACAAAACAAGAGGCAGAGCCAGAGGCAGGCCACCCAGCAGATCTGTTCGAGGTTGCACTGTTGTGATTTTGTGCGGCCCTCGACCAAAGTACAGTGTTCAGAAGAAGGCACGTGCCATTAACCCCCAATATTGTCAGGACGTAGTTGACTATTGAACACAGAACACCTCATCTCCCTCAGCTTCCGCACGGAAGCGTGACATATCTTCCTCCTCCTGATTCTGGCACCCCACTTAACACTCAGTCGGCAGCCATCACCAAAGTGCCATCATCCCAGGGTCCAGTAGTGTGGACATTTTTTGTGTGTCTGCCTCAGATGAGAGCAATGCCATCTGTACTCTCTGCCACCAAAAATTGAGCCGTGGAAAGACCAAGACCCACGTAGGGACAACTACCTTACGAAGGCAAATGATTACAAAGCACAAACTGCAATGGGATGACCACCTGAGGAAAAGCAGCACACAAAAGCAAAGCCACACACCGCAGTGGAAGATACCAGGCCGCAATTATTTCTCAAAAAAGGCGATACCCAAACTGTACCGTGATGTTGAAAGGCAAGTGGTGTCATCTCTGGTACACAGCGTTGGGTCAAGGGTCCATCTGACCACGAATGCCTGGTCTGCAAAGCACGATCAGGCCTGCCCGAAGACAGTCCCCACATACAGCATCTCTGCCTGCACACCGTGTGACTGCCTGCCCCAAGACTAAGTCGGTCCCCACACAGCATCTCTGCCTGCAGGCCGCTTGACTGCCTTCTCCACCACCACCAACAGGGTGCAGGACTCCAGATGGATTCCTGAATTTAGCTAGCAGTGGCCGCTATAATAATTTTTCTGATGCGTGTGCATGCCTACCTAATTTTTCTGGCTGCACTGCGGCTGCAACAACAAAACAAAAGGCATGTACATGTGTAAATTCCCCTTCGTGATCGTTACCTTGCCATGGTGAAGGGGCTTGCATATCACAATGAAGCAATGACCGGCTAAATGAGTGTTTTGGGGTTGGGGGGCACACCTGACCCAAGAAGATAATAAGGTTGTTGCTTCATTGTGGACAGACCAAATTCGATCAGCTGGACACTCAGTCACTGTTGTTCTGACATTCAGCTACCTCAGCCCTACCATATGTGCTTGAAAACCGTCATCGCCTGCACTCTCGCCATGGTGCGCACCAGTTCAGCATGGCTGTCACTTCATAAACAGCTGTTTGCGGTGCGTTACACAGTGAGCTTAGTCTGTCAGTGTGAAGCAGTACACTAATTACACTACCTGATTGATGTATACACATGCAAGATGTTTTAAAGCACTTTAGACCTCCAATTTAGCAATAAAATGTGATTTCTGCCCTTAAACTCTGCTATGCGTAAAATCTGGATTTTACCCCGGGACTTTTGGCGTGTATCCCACTCCGCCATGCCCCCCTACAGGTGTTAGACCACTTGAAACATCTTTTCCACCACTTTAGTGGCCACAATTAATGTTTGTAGTTTTGAAGGTTCGCCTGCCCATTGAAGTCTATGGCGGTTCGAAAGTTTGCATGTTCGCAAACTTTTTTCGTGTGATCGGGTTCGTGGTTCGCGAACCAAAATCAGAGGATCGCAACAACTCTAATCATAGAATGACACTGGCAAATAGTGAAGTCTGGACATTTTGACCCCTTATTTCTTATGCAGGCTGGTATCTTCCAGATAATTCTGAGTCAGTAAGCATTAGGCTCCCTCCCTTGAAAATACTAATCCATATGCTCCATAGCATCAAACCGTACCTTTTAAAGACAGGCAGAAAATTGTCAATGTTGGGACAAGAGTTTAATCCCCACCTCTATGAGCTTGGAGGTAAGGATAACTCAAAGCAGGTGATCTGGCCACATTGTCTTCAATTTAAGCATCAGTTTTGATCCTGGCTTTCAGCTTTTATATAGCCAATCACCAACTATCACTTATACTGATTAAATTAGGTGGAAAAAATGAGATTGTCCCTTTACAAACATTCCATGCCTACAATTTTGAAGATGTATTATTTGGTTTATTGTGAAGCAAACAAGTAATAGGGCAAAATAAACTATAAAGTACTGAGTTCCATAAACTCAGTACTTTATGGAACCACATTTTGCAACAATTACAGTTGCCAGTGACTTTGAATAAGTCTCTATAAGCTTGCCACATCTTGCCATTGGGATTTTTGTCCATTGCATGGTCCATGATTTTCGCTTGTGAACAGTAATCTTCAAGTCTGACCACAGATTCTGTATTAGATTGAGGTCTGGACTTTGACTAGGCCATTCTAACACATTTACATGTTTACCCTTTAACCACTCGAGTGTTGCTTTAGCATTGTCATTATCCTGCTCTATGGAGTGTACAGCTTATTGCGGGCCTATGAACAGACATGCTAGTCTCTGGTGTGGAATTATGCAACTCCTGCAGGGTTACTTTAGGTCTCTGATTAATGCCCTCCTGCCTGTGAGTTTTGGTGGGCAGACCTCTCTTAGGAGGTTTGTTGTGGTACTATGTTTGATGGTGCTCTGGCGGATATTCAAAGCTTTGGATATTTTTTTTTTATAACCCAATCCTGACTTATACTTCTCATCAACTTTGTCTCTGACTTGTTTGGAGAGCTCCTTGGTCTTCGTGGTGTGATGCCTCTTGCTTTGTGGTGTTGAAGCCTCTGGGGCCTTTCTGAAAAGGTGTGTTTATTATACTGACAGATCTTGTGACGCTTAGATTGCACACAGTTGTACTTCATTTCACTAAATATGTGGCTTTTGAAGGTAATTGCTTGCTTCAGGACTTTTTTAGGCCTGGAACCCATTAAAAAACGGTATCGCTAATCGCAATCGCTAGCGTTTTGTATGAGCAGTTTGTAAGCGATTTCATGAGCATTTTAGGGAGCAATTTTAGAAAGTGTATTCAATTTGCCAGCGGTTGTGTAACAAGTAGCGATTAGCGTTTTAAAAGTCTGATTGGTCCTTTCAATTATTTTTCATTTTGTTACAGTGTACATTAACTTTAAAACGCTAGCAAAATCGTGCAAGTTTTGAAGAGCGATTACGCCAGTGATTACATATTTTACATTGAAGCGCAAACGCTAACAAAATGCTGCATGTCCTGCGTTTGCGATTTTGCTAATCGCAATCATTTTTTTGGAATTTTCACCATACATTTACATTGGCAGAGCGTTTAGGGAAATCGCTAGCGATTTCTCACGCTCCCTAAACGCTCAAAAAATCGTTTTATTAGATTCCAGCCCCGAGGGGCTTCATGGAATTGTATATATTTCTCATATCACTTCACCAATTTAGGCAATTTTGTGCAGATCCATCACAGAAAATAAGATTAAGAAACTTAATCCTTAATTAAACCTTAATTAAAGGTTGGAATGTATCAAAATTGGTGCTGGGGGGGGGTTACTTTTGCAAGGCACTGTATGTAGTGGAGCTGTTGATTTGCCATGCAGTCACTCTGTACGAGAGTTAATCTTATGTAAAGTACTGTGCCAATGTAGGAGACACTGCTTGAATTGTTGGACCAGATAAAGAAGATATCATAGCTCCCAACTGTGTCTCTTTTGGAGGGACAGTTCCTCTTTGGGAACCCAATCTCTCTGTCCCTCTTTCCTCCTCATTTGTCCCTCTATCAGGACTCATGTACAGATCTATGCAAATATATGCATTTCCCTACTGAAAATCTGTTTAATTGACTCTAAACTTTATTCCCATCATTTAAATTGGTATATTTCTTATTTTTGTATGTTTATGTGATGGAAAATGCACCAGGATAGAAATGACCAGTGTGGTTTAAATGATAAAACAACATATTTTTCTCATGAAATCTTTATGGTATGCATGACTAGTGGTTGTTCCAGGGGCATGATTAGGGGTGTAGAAGGGGTGTGGCTTAAAGAAAACCTGAACTGAAAATTAAAAGTCAAAATAAGCATACACAAGTCATACTTACCTTCCATGTAGTCTACTCCTCAGTGTCTTTCTCCTGTCCCGCGTCCTGTTTGTTCACTGTGATCAAGGGTATTTTCCGTCCTCCATTTTGAAAATGGCCATTACCCATAACAGCTTCCTGGTCAGCACACAGTTAAACTGTAACATCGCCCACTTGAGCCATAGGGAAACATGGACATTACCTGGTACATCAGTTTTCCTCTCAGCTATAACTGACAGCAACTGATATTTTACTGACAGCAACTGATATATTTCAGATCTGACAAAATATTGTCAGAACTGGAAGGGATTATTGTCAGAAGAAAATGGTGAGCTTCTGAGAGGAATTGATGGCAAGGTAACTATGGAATGCTCATTTGAAGTTACCTCATGTGTTTATTTTAAATATTTTTACTCAGTACAGGTTCTCTTTAAGTGTCCCTCTTTCCTATCTCAAAAAGTTGGGAGGTATGAAGATAGGACAAATGCCTAAATAAAGGAGGTGATTATGTGAAGAAATAATCAGAAGATACACTGTGCCTAAAATAAAATAAATAAAATGTTCCCTTAATTGATTAAAGGAGCAAAATCCTATATAATAAAACCGCTGTCTCTGCGTCCTCTTGTGTCCCTGGGTCCGTGCCAGCTGCTTGGTGCACATGCATGGCAGGGTTTCAGGCAATGGTCATGGATAGGCAGTCATGGATGGGCATGCGCGCATGGGGGTTTGCAGTTCTGTGTGTGCACGCAAGGTACACGTGCATAGGGGGTCACGGTTGTGTGGGGGTGTGGTTGGGGAATTGAGGCTGTTCTCGCGCAGGCTTCCCTAGCGCACAATATTAAATGAGCGGACTTGCAACCAGTATATAATAATCAAACTGAATAGAAATGGTGCAGTAAGAACATGAGTGCTACATAAAAAGGTTAACAAAGCGAATGAAAAGGTTTAGTTCCATAAAATAGGGCATCGTTAAACGGTACCTATTACCGACGTTTTTAGGACAAGATCAAACAGTCAACAGGGTGGGAAACATGCAGGTGTTTGTAGGTAGAAGCCATCCCCCTTTTAGGTCAACATAAGCATAGTTTGATCTCTCTAACTACATCCTCAGCTCCCATGAGAACAATGTTGATTGGTGAAACTGACAGCTTGTGTTGAAAGCTATGCTACCCCATACAGCAGCATAGCATGTACAGGATCTTCTCAAAAAATTAGCATATTGTGATAAAGTTCATTATTTTCTGTAATGTACTGATAAACATTAGACTTTCATATATTTTAGATTCATTACACACAACTGAAGTAGTTCAAGCCTTTTATTGTTTTTCTTATTGATGATTTTGGCATACAGCTCATGAAAACCCAAATTTCCTATCTCAAAAAATTAGCATATTTCATCCGACCAATAAAAGAAAAGTGTTTTTAAAACAAAAAAAGTCAACCTTCAAATAATTATGTTCAGTTATGCACTCAATACTTGGTCGGACTCGGGAATCCTTTTGCAGAAATGACTGCTTCAATGCGGCGTGGCATGCCATGGAGGCAATCAGCCTGTGGCACTGCTCAGGTGTTATGGAGGCCCAGGATGCTTCGATAGCAGACTTAAGCTCACCCAGAGTGTTGGATCTTGCGTCTCTCAACTTTCTCTTCACAATATCCCACAGATTCTCTATGGGGTTCAGGTCAGGAGAGTTGGCAGGACAATTGTGCACAGTAATACCATGGTCAGTAAAACATTTACCAGTGGTTTTGGTACTGTGAGCAGGTGCCAGGTCGTGCTGTTGAAGAAAAATAACTTACTCAATGAGACTTCTCCAATGTGGGCCAAAAACATAGAAATCTTTATTTACTCAGCTGAGGACTTTTTCACATGCCAGCATACAGAACCCAGGTCTAACACAGATTCGCTCAGCAGGGAAAAAGTGACCTCTCCCTCCTGTGCTTCATCTTTTAAAACCTAATTAATATAATAAAATATTCCTCCCTCCAGGCAGTCTGTTCTGGTATGAGTCCAATCAGTTTTCATGTCAGGATGACTTAGACCTACTTTATGGGCAGGATCACCTCTGTCCTTCAGAAGACTTCCTGTAATTTAACTTTCACTTTCATGGAAGACAGAACAGATTTGTTTCTCCAGAATGACCTCAAAAATAATCCTGCCTCCAGAGTCCGGTTCAAACTGCCTTTTCCAAGGAATTCTTTCTTTGTGTCCTCTAAAGGACAGAGGAGAGGGGGGGGGGGGGGTCGTTCTGAAATAGAGAGGCTTGAAAACAGTAACTGTATTCTACATTCACATTAATTTTGGTTACATTGTGTGATTCCTAAAACAATACTATAATCATATTCTTAAAGTGTCACTCTAGCACACTGGTCTGATTACATTAATGTGGTTCTTATAGCCACGTGAGAATATAAAGAACATACCATGTGATTAATTATAAATCTTAACAAATTCTTTCCACAGTGCTGAAAAATGGAATATTCATCTCCATAAAGCTTTTCAGCAGATGGAAGCATGAAGTGCTCCAAAATCTCCTGATAGCTAGCTGCATTGACCCTGCCCTTGATAAAACACAGTGGACCAACACCAGCAGCTGACTTGGCACCCCAGACCATCACTGACTGTGGATACTTGACATTGGACTTCAGCAGGGCCGGCCCTAGACTTTTTGCCGCCTGAGGCAAAATTAGAAAAAATCGCCGCCCCCCCCCCCAGCCATGGGGGGGGGGGGGCGAGCTGGAGGGGTAGCTGGCAGAAAGGGGGTATTGGGCCTAGCGGTGGGGAGGGGGGTCAGACCCCCCCCCTCCCTCGGCTGGGTCCCGCGATCTGCGCTCCTCCTCCAGCGTTAACTACCAGCCTGCATATGATAAAGAGGCAACGGGCGGGGGAATCACTCACCTCTTCCGTGTTCCATCGTGCGCTCCACTGACGTCACTTCCTGCAAGGCCGTCCACTTACAATACAGTGGGCGGCGTTGCGGGAAGTGACGTCAGTGGAGCACACGATGGAACGCGGAAGAGGTGAGTGATTCCCCCGCCCGTTGCCTCTTCATCATATGCAGGCTGGTAGTTAACGCTGGAGGAGAAGCGCAGATCGCGGGACCCAGGCGAGGGAGGCGGGGGTCCGACCCCCCTCCCCACCGCTAGGCCCAATACCCCCTTTCTGTCAGCTACTCCTCCAGCTCGGCGGGCGGCCCAGCAGCGGGTGCCGCCCCCCCAGATCTGCCGCCTGAGGCAAATGTTTCACCCCGCCTCATGAGCGGGCCGGCCCTGGACTTCAGGCATTTTGGCATTTCCCTCTCCCCAGTCTTCCTCCAGACTCTGGCACCTTGATTTCTGAATGATAAATAAAAGTTGCTTTCAACCGAAAAAAGTACTTTGGACCACTGAGCAACAGTCCAGTGCTGCTTCTCTGTAGCCCAGGTCAGGCGCTTCTGCCGCTGTTTCTGGTTCAAAAGTGGGTTCATGCTTCCATCTGCTGAAAAGCTTTATGGAGATGAAAATTTCATTTTTCAGCACGACCTGGCACCTGCTCACAGTGCCAAAACCACTGGCAAATGGTTTACTAACCATGGTATTACTGTGCTCAATTGGCCTGCCACCTCTCCTGACCTGAACCCCATACAGAATCTGTGGGATATTGTGAAGAGAATGTTGAGAGACGCAAGACCCAACACTCTGGATGAAGGCCGCTATCGAAGCATCCTGGGCCTCCATAACGCCTGAGCAGTGCCACAGGCTGATTGCCTCCATGCCACGCCGCATTGAAGCAGTCATTTCTGCAAAAGGATTCCCGACCAAGTATTGAGTGCATAACCGAACATAATTATTTGAAGGTTGACTTTTTTTGTTTTAAAAACACTTTTCTTTTATTTGTCGGATGAAATATGCTAATTTTTTTTAGATAGGAATTTGGTGTTTTCATGAGCTGTATGCCAAAATCATCAATAAGAAAAACAATAAAAGGCTTGAACTACTTCAGTTGTGTGTAATGAATCTAAAATATATGAAAGTCTAATGTTTATCAGTACATTACAGAAAATAATGAACTTTATCACAATATGCTATTTTTTTGAGAAGATCCTGTTTAGGACTTCAGCCATATACTTTCAGGCATAGCTAAGGGCAGACACCATCTCACAGATACCGGCCCAGAGTACTGCAACGTAGCTTACAGCAAGACCTGTCAGTTGCACTACTGCTCAAAGGGAACCAAGGATTAAAATACACTTTTGCTGGTTTGATTACTTTTTTGTTGTATTTTTCACCATTTTCGATATATATATATATATATATATATATATATATATATATATATATATATATATATATATATATATATATATATATATATATTCTGTTTACTTGCTTGTTTCACCGAAGTACTGCCAACCACAGTCTGCATTCATCACTTCCCCTGCTTCGGCTTATTGTAAACTCCCACTGACACTTCTCCATTGGACTATCCTTGGCTTATTTATATCTCACGCTGTGACACCAAATCTTTAGGGGAATTCCAAGCAATTAAAAAAAAATTGCAATGGTTGGAATATGTTTTTACTTTCAAGGACACCTAAAGTGAGAAGGATATGGAGGCTGCTATATTGTTTTCCTTTTAAACATTACCAGTTGCTTGTCAGCCCTGCTAATCTATCTGGCTGCAGTAGTGTCTGAATCACACCTGAAACTGGGTCTACGGCTAAAAGTTTTAGAGGTAGAGGTTCAGCATGACAGCCAGTCAATTTGCATTGTGTAAAAGGAAATTAAATCACTGGCTGTAAAAGCGACCATTCACAAAAACAGGCACAGATTGGCTCAGGGAATATGTTCCCTTACACCAATTAGTGCAGTTTTAGGAATCATTGAGAGTATGCATGTACGCGCATGTGTGTGCATGAAAGCACAGGAGCATGGATGATCGCACATACATGCTTGTGATTATGAACAGGGGTAGCGATCGTGCACAAGGGGCGGAGTTCACGCACAGGCAGAAATCATGCACAGTGGTGGGGTAGAGGTCAGGAAAGAGGTTGTGAGTGTCAATTGCCATGCATGGATTATTATCACTGTTACTGGCTGCAACATTGATCATTAAAGAAAAAGGCACAGATTAGCTTAGGGAACCAATCATTGCTGCCATTAGGGCAACGGGAGCACACGTGTACAAACAGGCATGCGCATAGGAGGCGTATGCACAAACATAGAGACCTGCGGGAGTTTGTACACATGCAGGATTGTGTGTACACGTGCATAACTATGCCTACTCGTTCTCAATGGTACATAGTGGCGGGGATCATGCACAGGAGGCAATTATGCACAGCAGCACCAGGTCAGTAGAGGTAAGTACGCTTGCAAATTGGGTGCAAAACAGATTGCACTAATCTGTACAAGGCATCATGATCACTATGTTGAATCAGATTGTAATGCATGCAGTGTTGAAGGGCCCTACTGAATGTCTGCTGCCCAACAACAGTTGTTCCTCTGCTGACCGTAGAACAGGGTGCTGTTTGCCCTTTCACCTGCAAGTAGTGTTTGGAGCCTGGAGTGCTGTTACCCAGAGGTGTATTTCATTACTTATGCTGTACCTGCAGCTCCTTTATATGGAATGCCTCTTCCTCCCAAAAGCTACCAGGATATTCAGTGAATAACTGCTGTTCCTGGGTCCTCCACTGTATTTGCCCCCACCTCTTTGCCTGTCCTGCTACCCTGATCACTGGTTTGACCCATTATATTGCATTGTTGACTTTCCTTTTCATTATATATTTGTATATCCTTTCTCAGTCCGACAATCCAAAGCAACTGTTAAAGGAAACATCCAAGCTAAAAAAAAAAAAAAAAACTCAGCTTACCTGGAGCTTCATCCAGCCCCTGGCAGTTGTTCTGGGCCTTCGCTGTAGCTCCAGTGGCTCCCAGTGTCCTTCGCTGCAGAAGCCAACCTTGCCAGTAAAATTAAAAACAATGGTGCACAAGCCAGCCTGGGGCCCCGGGAACTCTCACTGCCCGGGGCCCCAGAACCAGCATGCAACACCATATGTGAGCGCAGCCAAGCCCTGGAGCTGCCACCCCCAGGAGCCTGTCCCCAACTGCTCTGAGACTTACCAAACACACAAAGGGAAATACTCACTTCCCAAACAGTTCTCTGCTGCTTATATAAAGCCTGCAGGCTGCTTGTAAGCCAATAAGAAGTGCACACACACGTTACACCTAGTCTGCAGTAATCTATTAACCTCCCTGGCGGTTTAATTATTTTGCCAGGGAGGCTGCAATGTGGTTTTTTTTTAATTAAAAAAAAAAAATTTCATGCAGCCAACTGAAAGTTGGCTGCATGAAAGCCCACTAGAGGGCGCTCCGGAAGCGTACTTTCGATCGCCTCCGGCAATCGAAAGTAACAAGATAGGCCGCAATGAGCGGCCTATCTTGTTTCGCTTTCCTCGTCGCCATGGCGACGAGCGGAGTGACGTCATGGACGTCAGTCGACGTCCTGACGTCAGAGCCGCCCGATCCAGCCCCTAGCGCCGGCCGGAACTGTTTGTTCCGGCTGCGCTGGGCTCGGGCGGCTGGGGGGACCCTCTTTCGCCGCTGCACGCGGCGGATCGCCGCGGAGCGGCGGCGATCGGGCAGCACACGCGGCTGGCAAAGTGCCGGCTGCGTGTGCTGCTTTTTTCAGAATGTAAATCGGCCCAGCAGGGCCTGAGCGGCGACCTCCGGCGGCATACCCCGAGCTCAGCTCGGGATTACCGCCAAGGAGGTTAAGCAGAGGCTGAGCAAATTCAGCCAGTCGTTGGAGAGGGTTTCAGTTGCATATAGACAATGGCTATATGGCCAGCAGGGGGCACCAGCGTGCAGGATATTCCCTCTCATCTGCCCCCCTCCTAACTAAACTGCATGGGAATCTACAATAAAATTAAAAACAATGGTGCACAAGCCAGCCTGGGGCCCCATATGCGCTCACATATGGTATTGCATGCTGGTCCTGGGGCCCCGGGCAGTGAGAGTTCCCGGGCCCCAGGCTGGCTTGTGCACCATTGTTTTTAATTTTATTGTAGATTCCCATGCAGTTTAGTTAGGAGGGGGGCAGATGAGAGGGAATATCCTGCACGCTGGTGCCCCCTGCTGGCCATATAGCCATTGTCTATATGCAACTGAAACCCTCTCCAATGACTGACTATATTTGCTCAGCCTCTGCTTAACCACTTGATGACCCAGCCTTTTCCCCCCCTTAAGGACCAGCGCTGATTTTGCTGATCTGTGCTGGGTGGGCTCTACAGCCCCCAGCACAGATCAAACACCAGGCAGAGCGACCAGATCGCCCCCTTTTTTCTCCACTAGGGGGATGATGTGCTGGGGGGGTCTGATCGCTCCTGCCTGCGTGTGGCTGGTTGGGGGGGGGGCACCTCAAAGCCCCCTCCACCGCAGGATTCCCCCTCTCCCTCTCCTCCCTCCCTTCCCCGGAGATCCGAGGCTGCACAGGAACAGATCTGCAGCTGCCAGGGCGGCTTCCGGGTCGGCTTCTTGTGCGATCCACGGCGCGGGTTACGCAGTCTGGCCGACGTCTACGTGACACGCGGTGGAGCGCAGAAAAAGCCGACCCGGGAATCCGACCTGGCAAGGTCGGCTTCTGCAGCGGAGAAGACAGGGAGCCACCGGAGCTGCGGCGAGGGCACAGGACGACTGCCAGAGGCTGGAGGAAGCCCCAGGTAAGTGGAGTTTGTTTGTCTTTTTTTAGCTTGGACTTTCTCTTTAAGTACTTTTAACTCGTTTCCATCACTCGCCTTATTTTCCTTCTTCCTGCCTGTCAGCTGAAGAATTTGTATTATTCTTCACTTATAGCATTGGCACTAAATGTAGTGTTTTCTCCCTGTAGCCCTCAAATTCTCTCTGTATTCCTCTGTGTAACTGTTCTCTACCTGTCTTCATTCCACTCTCTAAACAGTCTCTTCTGTAATCTCCAAATCCCACTTTACTGCCTGTGCTCTGGATCCTATTCCCTGCCACCTCATTCCACAGCACTCCTCCTGCTTCATCCCTGCTCTGACATCTCTTTTGAATGTATTGCTTTCCTCAGGCATTTTTCCATCCTCTATCAAAATAACTGTCATTACACTAATATTTAGAAAAAACATCTTTGGATATCACTGCATTCTTTAGCTACCGTGCATTGAGGTGTATGAAATACACTGCATTAAGCAGAATTACACATGCATAAAGTATTACTGCATGATGAGTACGGCAATACTTTACGCATGGAATTCTGCATAAGGGCTCTTTTCCACTGGGAAGCGCGATCACAACAGCGATCGCGCGAACTCACAATTTCCACTATCTGTAATTGCACCGAATTGCTGCTGGGAACGGAGTGCGATCATGACAAGAAAAAGCATGCAGAGAAAAGGCGATGTGCACTAGTGGGAAATAAGCACCCTAATTTACATGCAAATTGCGGTGCTCTAGCGATTGGCAAAATGGCTGCGATCCGTTTTTTGAAGTGGATAGCAGCAAGTTGAAAACACAGTTTATTGCATACACCTAACACAGTTTATTGCATACACAGTTTATTGCATACACCCCAGTGTCACTCCTCCCCTTTGCCTCCAAATTACTAGATCACCATGTCTATGCAGAATTAATTATCTTCAAATACAGAAGTTATCTTCAAATAAACTTGAGTAACTCCAGTCTGGCACCCGCTAATCACTTCACTAAAATGACCTATAGCAAAGTAGCAAATGGTCTCCTATTAGCTAAATTCAAAGGCCATTACGCCATACTTATCCTTCTTGATCTGTCCTCTGTTTTTTTGACATTGCTGATCACAATCTGCTCCTCCAGACACTTTCATATTTAGGCCTTGCTCCTTCTTGGATATCTTCATATCTGTCTGTCTTTCACTGCCTCTTATTCAGCCTACACCTCCTCTCTACAGAGGCGTAGCCAGTGGCGGCTCCACACTGGGGCTTACCTGGGCTCAAGCCCCAGATGACATTTTGTGAGACCATCCGAAAGCCCCCCTGGCCCCCCAACCGACCCAGGAGGGAGAGCAGCACTAGAAGTAAGGGCGGAGGGGACAGCGGCGGGGCAGGGGGCCAGAACCCTCCCCCCCTCACCTGGGTCCCCTCCTTCTGCTTCACTCCCCCTCCATACATGCGGTGGCAAGCAGGTGGGTGGGCAGAGAAGTACTCTGCGTTCCATCACCGTCGCCAAAGGTCTCCGCCTCAAATGCTGCCCACTGTGCTTCCTGATTAGCGGAAGCACAGTGAGTGGCATTGAAGGCGGAGACCTGTGACGACGGGGATGCTGCGCTCCAGCGCTTGGAACTTAGAAGTAAGGTGAGTAATTCTCCACCCGCCCGCCTGCTTGCCGCCGCATATATGGAGAGGGAGAGAAGCAGAAGGAGGGGAACCAAGTGAGGGAGGGGTGGTTCTTGTCCCCCACCCCGCCACTCCCCCTCCTTCTTGTGCTGCTTCTCCTTCCTGGTGTAACTATACCAGCTACACTGGGGGCAACTATACTACCTACACTGGGGGCAACTATACTATCTATACTGGGGCAACTAAACTACCTACACTGGGGCAACTATACTATCTATACTGGGGCAAATATACTAGCCTATACCTGGCATTACCTGATGTGGCCAGCTTAGTATGCCGCACTTGCTCCTTTCCTTTTTGAAGTTAGGGTGCGCCTGTGAGCTCCGCTTGCCAACCATTGTGCCCCTTGTGAGCCCCCCCTTCCCCCCAAAAAAATCTGAAGCTGGAGCAGCCACTGAGCATAGCAATAGAGAATGCAGAGGTTGCGACTGCACTAGGGCCCCTGGACCCGAGGGGCCCACTAGGGGCCCTCATTCATCCATCCAATTAGCTTTTCATTGATGCTATGCTGATATTGAACACCTCTATATGTGCATTGCATAGTGGTAATCCTTATGGGCAACTGAAGAGAGCAGTATATAGAGGCTGCCATGTTTATTTCCTTTTAAGCAATACCAGTTGCCTGGCAGCCCTGCTGATCCTCTGCCTGTAATACTTTCAGCCATAGACCCTGAACAAGCATGCAGCACATCAGGTGTTTCTGACAGTATTGTCAGATCTGACAGATTAGCTGCATGCTTGTTTCTGGTGTTATTCAGACACTTCTGCAGCCAACCAGACCAGCAGGGCTGCCAAGGAACTGGTGTTGTTTAAAAGGAAATAAACATAGCAGCCTCCATAGTATTCTCACTTCAGTTGTCCTTTAACAAACTGTTTCCTTACTTATAAATACACCTCTTTAACACTGCAGCTGTCCTTGGTAGGTTTTGGGGCTCCATATCAATAGAGTGCTTGGGGCCCCATGTAAAACTCACATTGGGGCCCCAAGCTCCTTAGTTATGCCACGGCCTCTCTACATACACTGTCTGTGGGGGTACCTCAGAGCTCTGTCCTCTTCTTTTTCCATGCATATGCATGGTTATGGCGACTTAAGGGGCTTGATTCACAAAGCGGTGCTAACCTAGTTAGCACACCTAAAAGGGCTTGATTCACAAAAGAGTCCTCACTGATAGCACGGGCGTTTTCGCGTTTCACGCGGTCACGAATTTTTGCGCAAATGATATCGGTGTCACACGAAAAATCGGGTTTTGCGCGCGAAAACGTGTTCGTTTCACGTGAATATTCACGATTGCGCGAAAAACGTCTGTGCTATCAGCACTCTTTTGTGAATCAAGCCCAAAGGCTTTTGGCATGCTAACTAGGGTGCTAAGTACTTAGCACGCACCAGTGAAATTTAGATAGGCGATGCGACAAAAACGGCATTGGGTGCGACCTTAACGTCGCACTATGCAACCTTATAGGCGCATCGGATGCGCCGTTTTCATCGCGTTCCGCGTGTACCGCGCTGTGCACGCACAAAGTTTTGCATGCGGGACTTTGCGTGCGAGCGCTAATTAGCATGAACAAACTGACTTTAGGCATGAAGAGGAGCTTTTCACAAGCAGCAAATAGGAGTAACAAGAGTAGTGGCTGAATAGAGTACTGGTAAAGGGCTCTGCCTTTAACATGGGAGACCAGGGTTCAAATCCTGGCTAGGTCAAGTACCTATTCAGTAAGGAGTTCAAGACAAGACTCTTGAGTGATTTGAGTCCGACAGGAGAAAAGCGCTATATAAATGTTCGGATTATTATTATTATAAACTAGCTGATTGCCCGGCGTTGCCCGTGTATGTATTTGGCTGGTGTTGGCTCCACCTACTTTTTCTAACCCTAACACACAATTACTCACTGACCAAGTTTGTGAGCTTTGCGGTCTTTGGTATCAATAATCTGAATTGAAATGAAACAAATCTGATTGGCTGTTTGTGGCTCCACCCCTCTCCAGCATTTGAACCCCAGTCACCCAATGACCAACTGTAGCAGGTTTGAGGCATCTGCTATTAACAGTGTAAAAATGGCAGCAATTTAAATTGTCCACTTGAAAATCAACAGGTGAATTTTGATTGGCCATTATAGGCTCCACCCACTTCCCTGAATATTAATCTCAGTCACTCAGTGACCATCTGGGCAAAGATTGTGAACCCTGACATAAACAGTGTAAGGGCCCGTTTCCACTTTTGCGGTGCGAATCGCCGCGGTAAAAATTCGCATGCGGATGCGAATTTCACATGCGGTTGTTTGCGAATTTTCGTGTGAATTTGCATGAAAATTCGCATGGATGACGCTGTATGCGAATTTAACCATGGCAGTGCCGGTGTGCTTTTCCATTGATTTCCATGCGAATTCGCATGAAAATTTGCATACCAAAGCCGCAGGCGATTTCCCTATTAAAAACATTAACGGCGATTCGCATGCATTCCACACGCAGGCGAATTCTGAGGGCTCTGCCGTGCAGAAAAATCCTGCACAGAAAAACGCTCAGGAAAACTGACAAGTGGAAACAGGCCCATCCACTTGTATTGGCTGTGCAAATCTGCATGCAGGAAACGCATGCAGATTCGCAATAGTAGAAACGGGCCCTGAGAAGGGCTGCAGTTGACACTTTCCCAGTGAAATTTATTTTTGGCTCTGCTCACTTTTTGTAACCTGGACACAAAGACACTAATCAATGCCCAAGTTTGTGAGTTTTGGGGTCCTTGGCATCAATAATTTGTATTTTCCCACGAAATGAAACAAATCTGATTCACTGTTTGTGGCTCTGTCCCTTTTTCTGAATTTGAACCTCAGTGACCCAATGACCAACTGTACCAGGTTTGAGGCTTGTGCCATTAACAGTTCAAGAATGGCAGCAATTTTAATATTCTCCTTGAAAAGCAACATGTGAAGTTTGATTCACTTTTGTAGGCTCCACCCACTTTTCTGAATATTAATCCCATTTACCCAGTGACCAACTGTGCAAAGTTTAAAAACCCTGCCATTAACAGAATGGCTGCAGTTTACATGTTCCCAGTGAAATTTGTATATGTCTCCACCCACTGATGACCCGGCATCGCCCGGGTATGTATTTGACTGGTGTTGGCTCCGCCCACTTTCTAACCCTAACACACAAACACTCAATGACCAAGTTTGTGAGCTTTGGGGTCCTTGGCATCAATAATTTGTATATTCCCATAGAAATTAAACAAATCAGATAGGCTGTTTGTGGCTCCATCCCTCTCCAGCATTTGAACCCCAGTCACCCAATGACCAACTGTAGCAGGTTTGAGGCATCTGCTATTAACAGTGTAAAAATGGCAGCAATTTAAGTATTCCACTTGAAAATCAACAGGTGAATTTTGATTGGCCATTATAGGCTCCACCCACTCCCCTGAATATTAATCTCAGTCACTCAGTGACCATCTGGGCAAAGATTGGGAACCCTGAAATAAACAGTGTAAGAAGGGCTGCAGTTTACACTTTCCCAGTGAAATTTGTTTTTGTTTCTGCCCACTTTTTGTAACCTGGACACAAAGTCACTAATCAATGCCAAAGTTTGTGAGTTTTGGGGTCCTTGGCATCATTAATTTGTATTTTCCCATGAAATGAAACAAATCTGATTCACTGTTTGTGGCTCTGTCCCCTTTTCTGAATTTGAACCCCAGTGACCCAATGACCAACTGTACCAGGTTTGAGGCTTGTGCCATTAGTGCAAGAATGGCAGCAATTTTAATATTCTCCTTGAAAAGTGACATGCGATTTTTGATTGGCATTTTTAGGCTCCACCCACTTTTCTGAATATTTACTACTCAATGACCAAGTTTGTGAGCTTTTGGGTTCCTGGCATCAAAATTGTGCTAATGGAAGCAGTTTATCCAGCAAAGAAATCTGGCTGTTTTTGGCTCCGCCCCTTTACTGAATTTGAACCCCAAACACTTAACGACCGACTGCAGCAGGTTTGAGGCCTCTGCTATTAACAATGTGAGAATGGCTGCAGTTTCAATATTCCCCTTGAAAATCAATAGGTGAATTTTGATTGGCTCTTGTAGGCGCCACCTACTTTTCCGAATATTAATCCTAGTCACCCAGTGACCAACTGAGTGAAGTTTGAGAACCCTGCCATTAACCGTGTAAGAAAAGCTACAGTAGGAGAACAGAGGCACCAGCAGAATAAAAGTGGATAAAATTTTTAAAATTTGCTAGGAGGAAGTGGTGGACTTACCTCCATAAAGCAAACATGAAAGACTGTCTGAAAAGTAGCAATCACATTTATTATATGGTACCCCAAAAGTGCAACGCGTTGCGCAGGCTGAGCCCGCTTCATCAGGCAATAAACGTGGGGACAAAACAGAATTCCAGCAATAGCAGGTGTAGCACCTCAGTGAGGAAAGCTGCAGTTTACATTTCCCCATGTAAAAAGTTAGTTGTTTTTGCCCACTATTTCTAATCTTGACATACAGTCACTTAATGACCAAGTTTATGAGCTTTGGGGTCTTTGGCATCAATAAGTTGCATTTTACCATCGAAATTAAACAAATCTGATTGGCTGTTTTTGGCCCGCTCCCTTCAGAATTTAAACCCCAGTCTCCCAGTGACTGACTGTAGCAGATGTTAGGCCTCTGCCATTAAGAGTGCATGAATGGCAGCAATGTAAATATTCCCCTTGAAAATCAAAAGGTGAATTTTGATTGGCTGCTGTAGGCTCCACCCACTTTTCTGAATATTAGTCCCAGTCACCCAGTGGCCAACTGTGTCACGTTTGAGAACCCTGCCAATAACAGAATGGCTGAAATCAATCTAACAAATGTAATTGGCTGTTTGTGGCTCCACCCCTTTAGTGAATTTAGACTACAGTCACCCAATGACTGACTGTATCAGGTTTGAGGCCTCTGCCACTAACAGTGAAAGAATGGTAGCAATGTGAATATTCCCCTTGAAAATCAATAGGTACATTTTGATTGGCGGTTGTAGGCTCCACCCACATTTCTGAATATTCATCCCAGTCACCCAGTGGCCAACTGTGTAAAGTTTGGGAACCCTGCAATGTAAAAAATGAAGTTGTTGCCACCGCCCACTTTTTCTAACCTTGACATACAGTCACTCGATTATCAAGTTCATCAGCTTTGGGGTCCTTGGTATCAATACTTTGTATATTCCCATTGAAAAATAAACACATCTGGCTGTTTGTGGCTCCGCCCCCTTCCTGAATTTGGACCCTAGTCACCCAGTGACCACCTGTACCAGGTTTGAGGCATCTGCTTTTACCAGTATAAGAGAATGGTAGCAGATGAAATATTCCCTTTGAAAATCAAAAGGTGAATTTTGATTGGCTGTTGTAGGCTCCACCCACCTTCCAAAATCTTAATCTGTCACCCAATGACCAACTGTGCAAAGTTTGAGAACTCTGCCATTAACGGTGTAAGAATGGCTGCAGTTTATATTTTCCCAGTAAAAGTTGTTTTGGCTCCGCCCACTTTTTGTAACCTTGACGCACAGTCACTCAATGACCAAGTTTGTGAGCTTTCAGGTTCCTGGCATCAAAAATGTGTGAATGGAAGCAGTTTATCCACCAAGGAAATCTGATTGGCTGTATGTGGCCCCGCCCCTTTAGTGAATGTGGACCCCAGTCACCCAATGACCGACTGTAGCAAGTTTGAAGCCTCTACCATTAAAAGTGTAAGAATAGCAGCAGTTTAAATATTCCCCTTGAAAATCACCAGGTGAATTTTGATTGGCTGTTGTAGGCTCCACCCATTTTCTTGAATCTTAATCACATTCACCCAGTGACCAAGTGTGCCAAGTTTGAGAACCCTGCGATTAACAGTCTAAGAATGGCTGCAGTTTACATTTTCCCATTTAAAATGAACGGCTGAAATTTGATTGGCTGTTTTATGCTCCGCCCACTTTTCCTGGATTTGTAACCTCGGTCACCAAGTGACTAACTGTGCCATGTGTGGGAACTCTGGCTTGATTACTGTGAGAATGGCAGCCTTTTACATTTTTTCCATTGACTTGAATGGGTGGAATCTGATTTGCTGTTTGTAGCTCCGCCCAGGTGTGCAGGGGGGCCGCGAGACCCCCAGAACATATCATCCCAGGTAGTGAGGGATCTGTATACCAAGTTTCGTTCAAATCGGTCAAGCCGTTTTCGCGTGATCGCGGCACATACACACATACATACATACATACATCCGATTTTATATATATAGATGAATATATTGGGCTTGATTCACAAAGCGGTGCTAATTGTTAGCACAACAGTTAGCACCGCTTTGTGAATCAAGCCCAATATATTCATTTGGTTTTCAATATCACATATTTTCCGACGATGTTCAACCGTATCTCTCAGCCCCAGACGTTAACTCTCTCTTATCACACATTCCTGACTGCCTGTTTGCTGTATGTACTTTCACAACCTCTCACTTCTTAAAACTGAACATGTGTGTTAATACAGAACTGATCATTTTCCCTCTGTCTCTATCCACTTCTCTGTTTTCTTGCCACACCCCCTTCAGCACCTCCCTTAATACTTATATAATGTCCCAACTAGAGGCGATGTGCCTGGATATATATCCACTTCTCTGCCTGACTCACAAAAGATGAAGCCAATAAAAATAGCACCATTGTATAAAGTAAAGTCAAAATATTAATGTATTTACAATTCAAACAACAACACTTAAATAATGTTCCCCACTTGCATAATAATAGTATTGTAGCAATTAAACAATATGATACACATAGGAAAAATTATTGCAAAAAGTGAATCTTTGTGGTTCCAACGAGGACCCCACTCAGATAGAAACCCAGGTTTCTAACCAATGCAATCAATATACAGTATAAACAATGTGTATGAAAAATTGGAAAAGTAGCAGAATTCAGCAATATAGCTGTACTCACACTAGAGTGATTTAAAGTGATATGTCAGAAAAACTGATATCAAGAGGATAAAGTGCCTGACATAGTAATAAATGTTGATAACACCTTTATTAGAGCCGTCTCACCCACCAGGCAGCTATAAATTCCTGCCTAGAGTGGAAGGAGGAGCCAGGAGCGCTGCTGAGAGTTGAGAGAATAAATGCCTCTCAGCCCACTTAGGTTTCAGTTTACACAGCAGCAGCTAACAGCAGCGCCTGACTGGACTCATAACTGGATTCACTGACTGATTAATTCAGTTCCTTCAGCTCAATGATTCAAAGAACCACAGTACTGAGTCAGTGAGAGTACAGCATCAGCTTCTGAGTCCTGACTCTTCACTCTGATTCACTGATTCATTCAGTTCCTCTCTCTCTGCTACTAGTAACTGAGTGGATGTAGAGACTGAGCCTAGCAGGATTAGCAGCCAGGCATGGACTGCCCCCAGGCTTTTATTCAGTGATTTAAGGATGGTCAGGTGTATTCAGGTTTGTTGTTGTACAGCAATGTGAAACACTAGGCTAGCTGATAAAAGTGCAATTAGAGGACAGGCAAGCTGGTAAATATACACAGCATGATGCAGAACTTGCCTGGAGGGTCCCTGGGAAAACATCTGTCTTGTCTCTCCCCATTGTTATAATGACTGCATATGCAGATAAGGTGTTAAACAGGTTGAAAAGTTTTGACAGTCCCTAGACTCCAGGAGGACTCCTTTCTGACTTGTGTTTGAGACTGGCAGGGACAGCAGTCCTATTACCAGCAACTAGTCTCTGTGTAATTTGGGACTGCAATACAGATTAGCTCTCTGCTCCATCTCCTGCTATTCTCCTTTAGACTGTAAGCTCGCAAGGGCAGGGCTCTCTCCCCCTTTTGTGTCTTGGAAATCATTATACATTTTATTCATCATGTTATTTTTATCACTGTCATTACCACTTCTGTATTTTGTATTCTGTATGCTGTATCATTTTTTTGTATTTTGTCACTAATTATGTATCTTGTATATTAGTGTACACCATTGTCTATATTATGTACCCCATGTTTGTTTCTCACTTTGTACAGCGCCACGGAATATGTTGTCGCTTTATAAATCAATAATAATAATAATAATTCTCAGTCTCACTCCACTCCTCCTCTCTCTGGGCTAGTACATGACAAAATCGCAATAGCAATCGCTAGCAATTTGCAAATGCGACTTGATAATTTGGGCTGAGGCTGCCATGATAATGGGCCTCAAGTCTGTTTCCCCACAGGCCAAAAGGTCCCAGTCCTCCCCTGGTAGCAGCATAGTGTGTGTGTATAGTGTATATCTACTGTGTGCTGTGTGTGTATAGTGTGTGTGTGTGTGTGTGTGTGTGTGTGTGTGTGTGTGTGTGTGTGTGTGTGTGTGTGTGTGTGTACTGTATATAGTGTGTGTGTGTGTGTGTGTACTGTGTATAGTGTGTGTGTTGTGTGTACTGTGTGCATATGTATATTGTGTGTGTGGTGTGTGTGAGTGCATGCCGCAATAAGTATATTTTATGGTGAAACGCTCTGCTGCATTACAACTATTTTGTGGTGAACCCGTGCCGCAATAACGGGGGGGGAGGGGGGGGGTGCGCCACAGGATTTCTCGCCTGGAGGGACAAAATGGCTAGAGACGCCCCTGACCTTTATAACTGCAGTGCGGACAGCACGTTGTCTAGTGATATCTGATTACTCTCTTTCATTTATCCCTCACATTCACTTTCAAACCACCTCACATCATTTTCAACTTGAGAACATATCTCAAAACCAACTCTGTCTCACTCACAATGCAATTTGTAATACCCTGTTCACACACTTGCATACCGCCAGTCTATACTGAACTCAGAACTTGATTCCTCCGTATCTCTTCTCGCTCTTCTCAATCTGCTGCTCCTCTTTGCCAAGCTTTTCCTTTGCTGCCAATTAACCAGAGGATTCACTTTAAACGTATAACTCTAATCGTGGCCATTCATCACTCGATCTGACATCAGATCGACCATTAGATATATTCCTTTCTGATCGAATCTGATAAGAGAGGTACCATTACTTGCCCATACACTGCACACTGATTTCCAATAGATTTCAGCATGAAACGCCTGCTGCTGTCCCAGAGGTGGCCTTAGAGTATGCGGGGCCTGGGGCGAGTGTCATATGTGGGGCCTAGAGACATATGCTGTGGATACACACGTTGTGGAAGCACACACTCTGTATAGGTTAGATAGGTAGGTGCCTCCAGTATAGGTTAGATAGGTAGGTGCCCGCAGTATAGATTAGATAGGTAGGTGTCCTGCAGTATAGAATAGATAGGTAGGTGTCCTGCAGTATAGATTAGATAGGTAGGTGTCCTGCAGTATAGATTAGATAGGTAGGTGTCCTGCAGTATAGATTAGACAGGTAGATGCCCTGCAGTACAGATTAGATTAGATAGGTGCCTGCAGCATAGATTAGTTAGGTAGGTACCCCACAGTATATATTAGATAGGTGCCTGCAGTATAGATTAGATAGGGTGGTGCCCTGCAGTACAGATTAGATAGGTGCCCTGCAGTATAGATTAGATAGGTGCCTGCAGTATAGATTAGATAGGTGCCAGCCTGCAGTATAGATTAGATAGGTGCCAGCCTCCAGTATAGATTAGATAGGTGCTTGCAGTATAGATTAGATAGGTGCCTGCAGTATAGATTAGATAGGTGCCTGCAGTATAGATTAGATAGGTGCCAGCCTGCAGTATAGGTTAGATAGGTGCCAGCCTGCAGTATAGGTTAGATAGGTGCCAGCCTGCAGTATAGGTTAGAAAGGTGCCTGCAGTATAGATTAGATAGGTGCCAGCCTGCAGTATAGGTTAGATAGGTGCCAGCCTGCAGTATAGGTTAGATAGGTGCCAGCCTGCAGTATAGGTTAGATAGGTGCCCGCAGTATAGATTAGATAGGTGCCGGCCTGCAGTATAGGTTAGATAGGTGCCAGCCTTCAGTATAGATTAGATAGGTGCCAGCCTGCAGAATAGGTTAGATAGGTGCCTGCAGTATAGATTAGATTGGTGCCAGCCTGCAGTATAGGTTAGATAGGTAGGTGCCCTGCAGTATAGATTATATAGGTAGGTGCCCCGCAGTATAGATTATATAGGTAGGTGCCCTGCAGTATAGATTAGATAGGTAGGTGCCCCGCAGTACAGGTTAGATAAGGTGGCTGCAGTGCTGGGGAGAGTGGGCATAGTTGTTAAAACTCACGTGTCTTCTTCACCGATGTTCCCAGCTACCATCTATTTCCTCTCCCGGCATCTGTGTATTGGTAACAGTGCCCCCCTGTGGTGACATGCGGTCACGTCATCATAGGGGGTGCTGTTACCAATACACAGATGCTGGGAGAGGAAATAGATGGTAGCTGGGAACATCGGTGAAGACACGTGAGTTTTAACAACTATGCCTGCTCTCCCCAGCACTGCAGAGGGTGCGGGGCCTGGGGCGATTGCCCCACTTGCCACCCCCAAAGGCCGGCTCTGTGCTGCCCCCAAGTGTATATGTGTCCCTCCCATGTCCGTGTGCAATTTTGAAGACTCACCTGTCACATACCAACGTGTATCCTGGCCTTCTCTGGTGTCCAGCATTACCGCGAGTACCTGTACCATGTTACACCACCATAATGTAGTGACTTCGCTACACGTGGCAGTGTCACATGGTACAGGTGCTCAGGGGCGTAACTAGAAATCACTGGGCCCCCTGCAAAACTTTGGATGCCCACCTCACTTTCTGCACAGGTAAACTAAGAACCAATATTATTCAATAGGCTAGTGCACACTTGAAGGTGTTTTCCCCATGCAGATAAAAGCAGACAGCAGTGAAGCACTACCTGCATTTTCTCTATCAATTACATCAGCTTCTGTGATAAAACCTGCATGTTTTCACACCTACAGACACAAATGGTGTGCAGAAAACGCATAGAGAAACTGACAGAGGAGTGTGCTCCCAGCCTCAGCTTATTACTCTCACTCTGTCCATCTCTGATAGAGCAGAACTGGCTCTGCAGACTACTCCAGCATCACTACAGTACACAGCACTTGGGGAGGGGTAGAGAGGTTGGGTACTGGGCGTTGTACACAAGAGCCTGCTGTACATTGAATACATTGAATAGGGACTATCTACAAATCTTTGTCTGCAAAACTTTGTATGATTTCTCATCAGTGGCTGAGCAGATGCAGTCATTAAAACAATTGTGCAGAGAGCAGAAAGTTTTTTTCTCTGTGCGCTTAGTTGTCAGTCTCTTAGGACAGAGAAAAGAAACTTCACCCCCACCCCCCACGGGGTCCCCTGCGGCTTCTGGGCCCCCCTTCGACTGCCTCCCTTGCAGGGTCTATTGTTATGCCCCTGCAGGTGCTCATGGTCAAGCCGGACACCAGAGGAGGCAAGGATCAGTGATGAGTGAAAAATGAAAATACTCTTTTCACTGAATTTTCTCAAAAATAAGTACCATTTTCGTTTCAACAAGCGAAAATTCGACCAAATATTTTAGCGTTACGATAGGAAAAAAGTATACATTTATGTTTTTTTTGTTTGTTAAACGCCTCAATATAGCATAGTGATTTGAATAAAAAAAATATTTTATTAAGTGCATGTGTCAGTATTATTACAGTGGAAGCAGCAGCTCCGTCAGAGTGACCATCACCCCCATAAGTCAGAGAGACCGGTCTTGAGCATTCCGCCGGGCGGATCGCTCAAAATCAGTCTTATCACCCAAACGACAGTCTGTACACACGCCCGATTAGGCGTGCGGACGACTGAACGACGGGACGTTCAAACGACCCGTCGTTCGCAAAAGTCCGACGTGTGTATGGGCCTTTAGTGGTGCACTGCACAAAGTTGGCCTTTATGGAAGAGTGACAAGAAGAAAGCCATTGTTAACAGAAAAGCATAAGAAGTCCCGTTTGCAGTTTGCCACAAGCCATGTGGGGGACACAGCAAACATGTGGAAGAAGGTGCTCTGGTCAGATGAGACCAAAATGGAACTTTTTGGCCAAAATGCTAAATGCTATGTGTGGCAGAAAACTAACACTGCACATCACTCTGAACACCCCATCCCCAGTGTCAAATATGGTGGTGGCAGCATCATGCTCGGGGGGTGCATCTCTTCAGCAGGGACAGGGAAGCTGGTCAGAGTTGATGGGAAGATGGATGGAGCCAAATACAGAGCAATCTTGGAAGAAAACCTCTTAGAGTCTGCAAAAGACTTGAGACTGGGGCGGAGGTTCCCCTTCCAGCAGGACAACGACCTTAAACATAAAGCCAGGGCAACAATGGAATGGTTTAAAACAAAACATATCCATGTGTTAGAATGGCCCAGTCAAAGTCCAGATCTAAATCCAATCGAGAATCTGTGGCAAGATCTGAAAACTGCTGTTCACAAACGCTGTCCATCTAATCTGACTGAGCTGGAGCTGTTTTGCAAGGAAGAATGGGCAAGGATTTCAGTCTCTAGACCTGATAAGCTGGTAGTGACATGCCTTAAAAGACTGGCAGCTGTAATTGCAGCAAAAGGTGGTTCTACAAAGTATTGACTCAGGGGGCTGAATAATTATGCACACCCCACTTTGCAGTTATTTATTTGTAAAAAATGTTTGGAATCATGTATGATTTTTGCTCCACTTCTCACGTGTACACCACTTTGTATTGGTCTTTCATGTGGAATTTCAATAAAATTGATTAATGTTTGTGGCAGTAATGTCACAAAATGTGGAAAACTTCAAGGGGGCCGAATACTTTTGCAAGCCACTGTATTCCATAAAATGACAGTGGCAGGGGGAGCAGTGGCTTGGTCAGAGTGACCATCACCCCCATAAGTCAGGTCCAGGGGAAGCAGGCAGGGTACATATTCCATAAAATGACAGTGGCGGGGGGAGCAGCTGCTCGGTCAGAGTGACCATCACCCCCATAAGTCAGGTCCAGGAGAAGCAGGCAGTGTACATATTCCATAAAATGACAGTGGCGGGGGAGCAGTGGCTCGGTCAGAGTGACCATCATCCCCATAAGTCAGGTCCAGGTGAAGCAGGCAGTGTACATATTCCATAAAATGACAGTGGCGGGGGAGCAGTGGCTCGGTCAGAGTGACCATCACCCCCATAAGTCAGGTCCAGGAGAAGCAGGCAGTGTACATATTCCATAAAATGACAGTGGCGGGGGAACAGTGGCTCGGTCAGAGTGACCATCACCCCCATAAGTCAGGTCCAGGAGAAGCAGGCAGTGTACATATCCCATAAAATGACAGTGGCGGGGGGAGCAGTGGCTCGGTCAGAGTGACCATCACCCCCATAAATCAGGTCCAGGTGAAGCAGGCAGTGTACATATTCCATAAAATGACAGTGGCGGGGGAGCAGTGGCTCGGTCAGAGTGACCATCACCCCCATAAGTCAGGTTCAGGTGAAGCAGGCAGTGTACATATTCCATAAAATGACAGTGGCGGAGGAGCAGTGGCTCGGTCAGAGTGACCATAACCCCCATAAGTCAGGTCCAGGTGAAGCAGGCAGTGTACATGTCCCATAAAATGACAGTGGCGGGGGAGCAGTGGCTTGGTCAGAGTGACTATCACCCCCATAAGTCAGGTCCAGGTGAAGCAGGCAGTGTACATATTCCATAAAATGACAGTGGCGGGGGAGCAGTGGCTCGGTCAGAGTGACCATCACCCCCATAAGTCAGGTCCAGGAGAAGCAGGCAGTGTACATGTTCCATAAAATGACAGTGGCGGGGGGAGCAGTGGCTCTGTCAGAGTGACCATCACCCCCATAAGTCAGGTCCAGGTGAAGCAGGCAGTGTACATATCCCATAAAATGACAGTGGCGGGGGAGCAGTGGCTCGGTCAGAGTGACCATCACCCCCATAAGTCAGGAGAAGCAGGCAATGTACACATCCCATAAAATGACAGTGACGGGGGGAGCAGTGGCTCGGTCAGAGTGACCATCACCCCCAAAGGTCAGATCCAGGAGAAGCAGACAGTGTACATGTTCCTTAAAATGACAGTGGCGGGGGGAGCAGCGACTCGGTCAGAGTGACCATCACCCCCATAAGTCAGGTCCAGGAGAAGCAGTTAGTGTACATGTCCCATAAAATGACAGTGGCAGGGGGGAGCAGCGGCTCGGTCAGAGTGACCATCACCCCCATAAGGCAGGAGAAGCAGTCAGTGTACATGTCCCATAAAATGACAGTGGTGGGGGGAGCAGTGGCTCGGTCAGAGTGACCATCACCCCCATAAGTCAGGAGAAGCAGGCAATGTACACATCCCATAAAATGACAGTGGCGGGGGGAGCAGTGGCTCGGTCAGAGTGACCATCACCCCCAAAGGTCAGGTCCAGGAGAAGCAGGCAGTGTACATGTCCCATAAAATGACAGTGGCAGGGGGGAGCAGCGGCTCGGTCAGAGTGACCATCACCCCCATAAGGCAGGAGAAGCAGTCAGTGTACATGTTCCATAAAATGACAGTGGTGGGGAGAGCAGTGGCTCGGTCAGAGTGACCATCATCCCCATAAGTCAGGTCCAGGAGAAGCAGGCAATGTACACAGTAGATTCAAATACACACAACTGAAGTAGTTCAAGCCTTTTATTGTTTTAATATTGATGATTTTGGCATACAGCTCATGAAAACCCAAATTTCCTATCTCAAAAAATTAGCATACTTCATCCGACCAATAAAAGAAAAGTGTTTTTAAAGCAAAAAAAAGTCAACCTTCAAATAATTATGTTCAGTTATGCCCTCAATACTTGGTTGGGAATCCTTTTGCAGAACTTACTGCTTCAATGCAGCGTGGCATGTAGGCAATCAGCCTGTGGCACTGCTCAGGTGTTATTGAGGCCCAGGATGCTCCGATAGCGGCCTTAAGCTCATCCAGAGTGTTGGGTCTTGCATCTCTCAACTTTCTCTTCACAATATCCCACAGATTCTCTATGGGGTTCAGGTCAGGAGAGTTGGCAGGCCAATTGAGCACAGTAATACCATGGTCAGTAAACCATTTACCAGTGGTTTTGGCACTGTGAGCAGGTGCCAGGTCGTGCTGAAAAATGCATTCTTCATCTCCATAAAGCTTTTAAGCAGATGGAAGCATGAAGTGCTCCAAAATCTACTGACAGCTAGCTGCATTGACCCTGCCCTTGATAAAACACAGTGGACCAACACCAGCAGCTGACATGGCAACCCAGACCATCACTGACTGTGGGTACTTGACACTGGACTTCAGGCATTTTGGCATTTCCCTCTCCCCTGTCTTCCTCCTGGCTCTGGCACCTTGATTTCCAAATGACATGTAAAAGTTGCTTTCATCCGAAAAAAGTACTTTGGACCACTGAGCAACACTCCAGTGCTGCTTCTCTGTAGCCCAGGTCAGGCGCTTCTGCCGCTGTTTCTGGTTCAAAAGTGGGTTCATGCTTCCATCTGCTGAAAAGCTTTATGGAGATGAAGATTTCATTTTTCAGCACGACCTGGCACCTGCTCACAGTGCCAAAACCACTGGTAAATGGTTTACTGACCATGGTATTACCTTGCTTAATTGGCCTGCCAACTCTCCTGACCTGAACCCCATAAAGAATCTGTGGGATATTGTGAAGAGAAAGTTGAGAGACGCAAGACCCAACACTCTGGATGAGCTTAAGGCCACTATCGAAGGCCTCCATAACACCTGAGCAGTGCCACAGGCTGATTGCCTCCATGCCACGCCGCATTGAAGCAGTCATTTCTGCAAAAGGATTCCTGACCAAGTATTGAGTGTATAACTGAACATAATTATTTGAAGGTTGACCTTTTTTTTGTTTTAAAAACACTTTTCTTTTATTGAGCGGATGAAATATGCTAATTTTTTGAGATAGGAAATTTGGGTTTTAATGAGCTGTATGCCAAAATCATCAATATTAAAACAATAAAAGGCTTGAACTACTTCAGTTGTGTGTATTTGAATCTAAAATATATGAAAGTCTAATGTTTATCAGTACATTACAGAAAATAATGAACTTTATCACAATATGCTAATTTTTTGAGAAGATCCTGTATATCACCCCCTGCTTCTACATAAAATCCACTGAGCACAGAAAAAATTGTCTTAAAAAATACTTTTGTTTTAGAATAAAAGTACAATCCAGCCTGCTGTAGCTTGTATTTGTGGGAATTTTCAAACCACAAACACACAGTAGGCTGCAAATAAATAAGCAGTAGCTAGCTAAGCTCTCTCTAGTCCTATCACATCCGCTAACTCTTCCCAACAGAGGCTGGTGTGTCAGAGAGCTAGTCTTATACTCAGAGGGCTGTCTGTTGTCTGATTATATGAATCCTGGGTCAATTGTGCTGCTAAGAATCATGGGAGGCCTAATATGGGTAGAGAAGACATTACTTTTTTTATCAATTTTTGAATTTTCATGCTAAGCACATGTCGAATATAGCAGGTATTTTCGAAATGTAGTATTTGGGTGAAAATATCGTACTTTCCCTTTAAATTTCGCTATTAGGCGAAAACGCGAACATTTCCAATCATTTTCACGAAAATTTAGCGAAATCAAAACTAGGATTTTTGATGCAAAAATTTGCAAGCAACACTGTCAAGGATTCACACCGGGGTGACAGGTGAGACTTTAACACTGCACATGGGCATAGGAGGGACAGACATACACTTGAGGGGACACCAGCTGGGGGTTCCTCAGTCATTGGGATATGGAACACTATTACCATCATGCACCCAATCGAGCCCTTACAACTGAGATTTTATCACCTCTTACCTGCCTTAACTTTTGTCCTGAGTTTTTCACAGGATATATTTTCACACTTTTACACCCCCAACAAACAAGAAAATACTCAAAATGAGCTATATATTACTGTTGGCCTTCTTTCTAGTATTTTTCAATTGTTCGGTGCTAAAACGTTTTCATCTTCTAAGATTACAAAAATGTTAAGAATGTTCTTCTGGTAGAAAACTCAGGAGAAAGACCAAAATGCAACTCGATTTTTCTCCTGAGTTTTCTCCCAGGAGATAATTTTTCAACTTAAAGTAAGTTCTTTTTAAAATAATTTCTAAGCACTTTGAATTTTAAAAAAAGTACCAAAACTAGGTGTAAAGGTACTATCAAAGTTGTTTTGATTATGTTCTTGCTTGCTGGTGGTTTAAAGGACAGTATATTAACAAGGTTTGAAAATCTCACCTAGGAGAAAGCACAGGAGAAAAAGTCTATTGCTTGTGGGCCAGGGTAATTGAATAGGGTTCGAGGGTTTACAAAGCAACTTTTCAGCACCTTGCAATTGAAAAAAGTGCCAAAAAAAGGTTTAAAAAAAGTACTATCAAACTTATTTTGAGTATTTTATTGCTTGCAGGTGGCTTAAAAATATCTCCTGTTAGAAAACTCAAGAGAAGATGTAATTTAAGAGGCGAATATATATGTAAAGTACAAAATATTTTAGGCAAAGTATGAAATGTCTGTTTCTGTTACGTACTTTGCCTAGGCATTCTATAGAATGCCTAAGACAGGTTCGGGCAAAAGTGCGAAATGTCTGGGTTTTTAGTTACGCACTCTCTCTCTCCTCTCCTGTTATGTCTGCATCTCTCTCTTTCTCTTCCTTACTTTAGTTTTTTTTTCAGTAGTGCTCTCTTGTCTGTGCCTCTGCTTTGCTTTGTCAGTCTCACCAATGAAAAAAAATTAAATATTAAATTTTAAATTTTAATATTAAATATTTAATTAAAAATTAAAGTCTCTTCTTTAGTCTATGGGCTTGATTCACAACGCGGTGATAACTCAGTTATCACGCCTAAAAGACTTTAGACGTGATAAGCCGTGCAAAGCTAAGTTATCACCGATTTTTGCTGCTCTTCGCGCGAAGCTCCCGCGCGCAAAGTTTTGCGTGCGCAAACGCACAGGCGCGCGCGCAAAGTCCCATAGGGTTCAATGGGCGCTACGGAAAGTTTTGCGCGCTGAAAATTCGCGCGAGTTTCTTCTTATCATGCCTAAAGTGAGTTTAGGCGTGATAAGGGGCTTTTCACAGGCGTGCAAACACTTTGCACCGCTTTGTGAATCAAGCCCTATGCCTCTATTTTCTCACAAAAAAAATCATGCTTATTTCTTGCTGCAAGTAAGAGGATTATATCATGACTCTAAACTTTTTTTTTTTTTTTTGCTGCATCATGGCCTTCCCTCACTAGCCTTCAGCTGCCAAAACCCAACTGCCGTTCCCCCCCTTCCTGCACATGATGTCCAGCTTTTTCCTCTTTCCTGCTCATGGGCTCTCTCCTGGCAGCACCTGAAGGCTCCTTCACAGCAGCACTTTCCACATACAGTAAATATCAACATGCATGCACCCATCATCACTAGCCTCACTGACAGCGTAGGTATTGCAGCTGTTACAGTCAAAGAAAAAAAAAAAAAGCAGGCATTCTGTAGAGAATCGGGTATTCTACACTTTGCCTAGGCAAAGTACGTAACGAAACAGACATTTCGTACTTTGCCTAATCGCTTCAGGCATTCTATAGAATGCCTGATTGCGTACTTTGCCTGTAAAATATATATTATCTAATGAATTATCTTGTTTGGCCCATATTCAATTAACTTTTACTACTAAGTTTTCTCCTACATTATATTTTCATACCTTATCTGTAAATTGCATTTTAAGCCTCCAGCAAGCAAGAAAATACTCAAAATATTTTTGACAGTACTTTTTCATCTACTTTTTCATTTAATTTTCATTTCTCCTAGGAGAAATCTTAGTAGAAAGAAAGTGAATTGAATAAGGGCCTATCTGTTCATCTCCTGACCCCTCCTTAAAGAGACTCTGTAACAAATTGTTTATCTTTATTTCTTCTATGCTATAAGTTCCTATGCCTTTTCTAATGTGGTCTGGCTTACTGCAGCTTTTCCTAATTGCACAGTAGCTGTGTTATCTCTGTTATATGATCTAATCTTCTCTCTATAGTCGGCACAGTCAGGCTGAGGCAGTCAGACTGGAATGTGCAGGGCTGCTTGTGATTAGCTAGAAGCTGTACACACCCCCTGCAGGCTCTGTGTGACTAACACACTCTGCTTAGCTGAGCCTATTAGAAGCTGGTTAGTTTGTTTGTAAACACTGCCTAAAACTGGCAATTACAAGCCAGGTTTGCAGCAGAGAATGGCAGAAACAGCACAGAGGGGACCAGGAGCACATAATGAATAGAATGGTATGCTTTTTATTGTAAGAATTTCAGAGTACAGATTCTCTTTAAAGCTGAGGTGAAAGTAAGTAAAGGTGCGTACACACGCCGGACTGGAGGCAACGGCGGGTCCATCGTTACCTCCCGCTGGGTGGGCGTGCCAACGACAGTCCGGCGTGTGTACGCACTGTCGGCGGACTGATACGGCTGCTTCTGAGCGATCCGCTGGGCAGATCGCTCAGAAGCAGCCGTATCAGTCCGCTGACAGTGCGTACACACGCCGGACTGTCGTTGGCACGCCCACCCAGCGGGAGGTAACGACGGACCCGTCGTTGCCTCCAGTCCGGCGTGTGTGTACGCACCTTAAGTAATGCTGGGGATTATCTTATCTTCCGCACGTTTGTTTTATCTTTTTCCATTCACCTCTATCAGGAATCGAGCGGCAAAAAGATTGAACGGAGATCGGACATGTCGGAAATGATCTATCTAATTATCTATCTGCCGCAGAAACGACCCGTGTATTCCCAGCCAGGGCCGGTTTAATGCTTGATACACACCATGCGTTTCCGCGTCGAATGCGTCCGTCAATACGCGTCGATTCAATTAATTCCGAGCATTTCCGAACGCATTTCGATGTATTTTAGGTCGATTGCCATGCAAAGTACGGCAAATCGACCTAACAATCCATCGAAGCTTGAATCGGACATGTCGGAAATAATCGAATTGATGCGTATCGACGGACGCATCGAACGCGGAAACGCATGGTGTGTATCCAGCATCAGCAACAATGGGGCCCCAGGGCAAAATAAACCTGCCCCCCCCCCCCCCAACAGATACCCCGGAGCAAAAATTGGCATTAAGGGACCTTTTTTGCAGCTGGTATAGTCAGGGTTTGAGGCCCCAATCGGTCGGAGCGCCACATTCTGGCTACCCCAGCCTGCATGGGGGACAAGGGGTTAAAAAGTTTCAGGAGGGGGGACCCCATATAATTTTTTTTTAAAATTCCCACACTCTAAACATCAAAAGAAAATTGTAAAAATAGGAAGAAAATGCCAGGGATCTTCATACAGCCATATTGCGGCTGTATAGCGATCCCTGGCCAAAGCGCTGCGGCTGCATATGGGCCCCCCGGAAACCCCGTCAGGAAATGTATTGCTCTTTCTTTTGATGCATGTAAAATTACACTACCGTTAGGTTTGCTACTAAAAGTGACATTTACCGCATTTAAAAGTATACTTTTTTCCTTCGAAACTTTAAAATCGATTTTCTCAAAAACTATAAGGTCTTTTTGAAAAATTGTTTTTCCTCTTATTCCCAATGACCTCCTTAACATATCCTGCAAATTTAGGGTTTCTAGAATTTAAGGTGGATTTGCTATTAACCATTAAAGTCGGCTGGTTTTTAAATGTGTATTTTTTTTCCTTTAAAACTTTAAAATCAATTTTCTCAAAAACTATAAGGTCGATTTGAATTTTTTTTCCTCTTGTAGCCACTGGGGGCCCCTACAAGCTCTGGGGCCCTGGGGCAGCTGCCTCCTTTGCCTCTATGGTAGCGCCGGCCCTGTTCCCAGCATAATGTAACATCATTCATGAGATAAGTTTGGTGAATCAATCCCATATCCTGTTGTGAAACTTCTTATACACTATTTAGTGTTTCTCTTTGTCTATAGCCTTGGTCTAACTCTATTCACATGAAAAGCAGCACTTTATTAATCAGCTGAAAGGAATGGTGTTTCAGGCACTGTGTCCTCCCCAGTGTTCTATAAAAGTATTTTGTTTTATCAACGTCATTCAGCCATCCGAACGTCAGGGAGTGACATAGATAAGAGGGCTGGAAGCTGTGGCAAAGGAAATCATGGTGAAGACTGAAATAGAAAACATGCATATGTTTAAATTAAAGTAAACACATGTTGCAATAAAAAGAAATGCCTATGCTTGTGTTCTCAGAGACTCTGGGATGAATCTGAAGAGATTACTGTTGTATGGCTTGTAGTGAGAGGTGATTGGAAACATTCTTCTCCAGGCTAAGTATGAGCTGGGCGTGACTCTTATCCAGCATGTCTTAACTGGAGAGGAGGAAGGATAAACCAACAGGGAGTAACTCATGGGCTGCAGACCAAGAAAGAGACAGCCAAGGCAGACAAGTATTGAGATGAGACTAAGAAGTACACAGCAATAAGACATACACGCAATGAATAGGAAGAGTAAGTCTGCTTATATGTTTGTATAAAGCTTTATTTAATCCCAGTTTTCCGTACTATCCAGTACTCTGTTTTATTACAGTGAGAGCGAAATACCACAGGACGATGGTCTCTATCACTTCAGTCTGCACAGCTTGAGGCTACCTCAATACCAGGTGGGTATGCATGTGTGCTGAATTCTCTTTTGATTTGGGAGTGGAAGCTAGGGGACATGTGACAGCACTTATGTCAGCCTCAGCATGTGGTCTTCAGAGGATTGTGAAATAGCTAGGATGCAGGGAGTGGAATAGTGCCTAATGCGCCAATATGCATGTCTGTTACTCAATAATGTATTAGGTCTGTCTCTATGACTGTGTCTACCTTTTAAACGTAAACCGAAGAGCTACAAAAAAATGTAATTTGTATATCTATGCAAACTGCATTTGCATCTGTGAATGCAGAAACAAAACTCAACAGGCAAACCAAATTGACAGAAATCATGCCGCTGCTTGTCTCATCTTATCAGTGGTGACACTGACTTGCTGTGCGCATCACGTGGTGTGCTAGTGTTTTAAAAACATGCACAAATCAAATTCTGTCATTCGCACTAACAAAGTATGGCTTACTGCTGTGATCAATGTAAAACACTTACCGGTATGTATTTGGGAATAATTGATGAGATCATGGTTTAGGAAATTAAGCGAAATATGTTGGCCAATAAATTATAGCAAATGACTGATAAATCTCAACAAATGAATGTGGGCCCTTTTCCACTAGCTGCATTTGCTATCACTTTTTCAGATCACCACAATTCACCGTGATTTGCTTCTTGAAAAAGCACCCGAATAATCAACACACTGATTTTCATTTTCCACCTGTGTGCTTAGATTTTTGGCAGGTCGCAAAAGCAATTTATGCTGCATTTTCTGTGTGATTGCGATCGGCCCATATTAGTTTTTTTTTTTTGTATAACGCCAGTAAAAGCAAGCTTTTTTAAATGATGAAAATCGCAGTTAGTATTGAAGCGCATTTGTGCCTCTGATCGATCACAGTTTCACTAGTACAGTACACAGTACAATCCCAAAGCACAGCAAGCCTATAGTATATAAAGCATACAAAACAATTCTGAATTTCAGGTCATAAATTCCAGCATACTCTCTTCACAGAAACCTAGGCAAGATTATTAGGAGAGGTCTTATCTAGAGATAGCCCGAATGGTTTGCCGGCGAACGGTTTCCGGGGGAACTTCCGTGGTTCGCGATCGCGGAGAACCGCAAACTTTTCCGGAAGTTCGGTTCGCCCCCATAATGCACCATTAGAGTCAACTTTGACCCTCTACATCACAGTCAGCAGGCACATTGTAGCCAATCAGGCTACGCTCCCTCCTAGAGCCACTCCCACCCTTATAAAAGGCAGGCAGTGTCAGGCATTGGACTCACTCGTGTGCCTGCAGTAATTAGAGAAGGGAGAGCTGCTGCAGACAGAGCAGACTCTCATAGGGAAAGATTAGTTAGGCTCTTGTAGGCTTCTTAGCTTGCTCCTTGCTGATTCTTATTGCTAAAAAAGAAAACACCCCACAACACAACAGCTCTTTTGAGAGCTAATCTTTTTCTTGTGATCTATTTTTTTGTGTTTTTTTTTTTGTTTTTGTGTGTCCCACTGACACTTGTGCTGCATAGACAGCCTTGCTAATTCATACTGTGTGTGTGCCACTGCCAGCCAGGCCCAGCACATTCAGTGACTACCTGTGTGTGTGACAGGCAGCTGCACATTGTAATACCCAGTACTGCATATACCTACCTACCTGTTGTTCACAGTGCACCCACCTACCTACGTGAGCGCACGCAGTGTCACTGTGTCTGTCCAGTACCTGTTTGTGTGTGTGTGTGACAGGTGCACATTGTAATACCCAGTACTGCATATACCTACCTACCTGTTGTTCACAGTGCACCCACCTACCTACGTGAGTTGAGCGCACGCAGTGTCACTGTGCCTGTCCGCTACCTCTCTGTGTGTGACAGGTGCACATTTTAAAACTCATTACTGCATATACGTACCTACCTGTTCACAGTGCACCCACCTATCTATGTGAGCTGAGCGCACGCAGTGTCACTGTGCCTGTCCGCTACCTGTCTGTGTGTGACAGGTGCACATTGTAATACCAATCACTGCATATACCTAACTGTTGTGTTCAGTGCACTCACCTACTTACGTGAGTGCACGCAGTGTGATATACCACTCCGTGCATACCTGTTAACTGCACCTGTGTGACTGCACATTGATTTAGTCAAGTCAGTGCATACCTTTCACTTCATCCCCCCCAATATGGACACAATGGACAAAACAGGCAGAGGTAGAGGCAGACCCAGAGGAAGACAACCCGGCATGTCTGTGCGAGGTCATGTTGATGCGATTTTGTGCGGCCCTCGACCAAAGTACAGTGCTCAGAAGAAGGCATTTCCCATCAAATCCCAAAATTATCAGGACGTGGTTGACTATTTAACACAGAACACCTCATCTTCCGCAGCCGCTGGTGGCTCATCTTCCACAGCGCTACAACAAGCACCACATCCATTGCATTTGACACTTCGCAGGAGTTAATTGGTGGGGAATTAACTGATTCATAGCCATTACTGTTACAACCAGATGAAGGCGCTAAGCAAGTTACACCACCCCATATGTCTAAATTAGGCGGTGACACAATGGACGTAACGTGTGAAGATGATGAAGTACCTGCTGTTGGTGCAGTTTTTGAGGTGTCCGAGGCAAGCAAAGCTGGGCAGGATGATTATGATGATGACGATGATACGGATCCTACGTATGTTCCCAATAGAGGAAATGAACAGGAGGACAGTTCAGAAGGGGAGTCAGAGAGGAGTAGGAGGAGACGAGCTGCTGAAAGAAGCAGGGGGAGCTCATCGTCAGAAACAGCTGGTGGCAGTGTCCAGCGCCATGTATCGCACCTATGGACAGCCAGCCAACATGCCCTTCAACGTCAGCTGCTGATGCCACCATAGTGCCATCACCCCAGGGGGGCTCAGCGGTTTGGATTTTTTTTCATGTGTCTGCCTTCAGATTGGAGCAATGCCATCTGTTGTCTCTGCCTCCAAAAATTGAGCCGTGGAAAAGCCAACACATTTACGTAGGGACAAGTGCCTTACGAAGGCACATGGAGAAAAGGCACACACTGCAATGGGAAGAGCATATTGTTATTTTTGGTCACTACCTCGGGACGTGCATGCCATGCCTGCTGCCTTCCTTGGATGTGTGGTAGCCGTTCCTGCATCTTTGCCCACAGCGTGCCTGCTGCCTTACTTGGATGTGTGGTGGTGGTAGCCATTTCTTAGACTCCAACTCCGGACCAGAATCGAATCAGGTTTCCCCGGCCATTACCCGTGGTCACTCGCAATGGCAGACTTGCCCTCCATAAAAGATTCTCGTTGCAGGTACTGAACAGCAAGCAGAACAAGTACTGTATATTCCTGCGTATAAGACTACTTTTTAACCCTTGAAAATCTTTTGAAAAGTTGGGGGTCGTCTTATACGTCGGGTGTCATTGATGCCGGGTGATACGCCCTGTCCTGTTACCGCCTCTCAGATCTCCCTGCTGAGGGAGCGCAATCTATTCTTCCATACCACTCTGATAAACAGGTAGACAAGGAGAGCTGACCAGTCTACTTAAGGAGAGTTGACCAATGCAACAAGTCAATTGACTGTATACTGTTATATACTAGGTAACACATACAGTACAGCACCAGTATCTGTTCATACACAGCACCAGTACATGATTTTTTACATTTTTATTTTAATTTGGTGTGCGTTGGAAGAGGGGTAGTCTTATACGGTGAGCGTATCCCAAACTCTATATTTTAACTGGAAAAGTTGGGGGGTCGTCCTATACGCCCAGTCGTCTTATACGCCGGAATATACGGTATTTAAAAAAATAGATGTAAGCTTTAACAATGGTAGAGAAAGTACTGTTGAAAGTTGATAAGGCAGTCAGACATTACCTGACATCACTGAGTGAGGAAGAGCAATCTCGCCATGGTGCACACCAGCTGTTTGCGGTGCGTTACACAGTGAGTTTGGTGTGTCAGTGTGAAGCAGTACTCTAATTACACTCCCTGATTGATGTATACACCTGCAAGATGTTTTAAAGCACGTTAGGCCTGCAATTTAGCATTCAATGGGCTTGATTCACAAAGCTGTGCTAACTGTTAGCACGCCTGTGAAAACCCCCTTAGCACGTCTAAACAAGCTTTTCGCGCATAAAACTTTACGCGCGCAAAACTTTATGCGCGTAAAACTTTACGCGCGTACTGCACAGAGCGAAGGGCGCTCCGCGCGAAGTGCCCATTAAAGCCTATGGCATGGTTTTTTAAACCTATTTTTTTTTAATCATGTAGCTAGCCTAGCACTAGCTACATGATACCCTCCTCCCTACCGATCCCCACCCACCCTTCCGATTGCCGCCGGTGCCTATGCCGTCAGGAGATCCCGTTCTAAACGGGATTTCCGTAAAACTTTGCGCGCGTAAACCGTTGCGCGCGCAAAGTTAGCACACGATCTGATTGAGAAATCCGGTGCTAACCTACTTAGCACCCTGGTTAGCGTGTCTAAAGACTTAAGACGTGCTAAGTAGGTTAGCACCGCTTTGTGAATCAAGCCCAATGTGATTTCTGCCCTTAAAACGCTGCTTTGCGTCACATCCAGATTTTTCCCCGGGACTTTTGGCGTCTATCCCACTCCGCCATGCCCCCCTCCAGATGTTAGACCCCTTGAAACATCTTATCCATCACTTTTGTGGCCAGCATACATTTTTCTAGTTTTCAAAGTTCGCCTCCCCATTGAAGTCTATTGTGGTTCGCGAAAGTTTGCGCAAACTTGCGCGGGAGGTTCGCGAACCGAAAATCGGATGTTCGGGCCATCTCTAGTCTTATTTCTGTTTTTGCTTCTACCTGTGCTGCTGTAGAGAGCTTATAAACCATGAAAATACTACAGCTAGACAGTTATGTATTTGTACAATATTAAATTTTAAACACACTTAAGTCTAAGCACAATAACACTAAGCTTCTTGCACTATGAGGGTCTGTGACTTTCAGGGAAGATAAGAAATACAAGTCACTGACTGAGAAGATTAACCTCCCTGGCGTTTTAATTATACGCAGCCGCAAGGCTGCGCATGGTTTTTTAAACCTATTTTTTTTTAATCATGTAGCTAGCCTAGCACTAGCTACATGATACCCTCCTCCCTACCGATCCCCACCCACCCTTCCGATTGCCGCCGGTGCCTATGCCGTCAGGAGATCCCGTTCTAAACGGGATTTCCTTTAAGGCTTTCCCCGTCGCCATGGCGACGAACGGAATGATGTCATCGACGTTGTGTCATCATAGGGAGTCCCGATCCACCCCTCAGTGCTGCCTGGCACCCCTAGCGTCGGGTAGCGGCGGATCGGCAGCGAGCGCAGCAAACGCGCAGCTAGCAAAGTGCTAGCTGCGTGTTTGAAAAAAAAAATTATTCAAATCGGCCCAGCAGGGCCTGGGGGAGGTTAATGATGAAATATTTAAAGTAGAACATATGTATTAGCTATCATATACCAACTTGTCAAGTGAGAAGTGTGGAGAGATGTCATCGTTTATCACCAGTTTATTGCAGATTCTGGCTTTATTGCTGATCTTGTTATGCTACTTTCTCAGTAACTAGCCTGTAGCAGTTATGCAGAAGATCAAGTATTTAGAGACTAATCTATATACTTGATCTACATACTTATCTATCACAGCTAGTTAAATTAGTACTTTTAGAGGGTGTTTACTTTAAGCACTTCTGAAGACTCTTAACAGTTAAAATTGTTGAGTTTTTTCTCATTACATTTTTATATGAAATCCAGACCAGGGGCGTTCCCATGTGTTTTGCAGAATGATTTTTTCAGATAAATGTTGCGCAACGCTAACATTTTTGATACTAGCATTGTCTGGGAACTGAAAATCATTCCATATAGCTTGTTGAGGCTTAAGATCAGACAGACAGTCTATTATTACATACCATTCTTATCAACCCTTCCAATTGTCCAGCAGGTATTTAATCCAATATTAACTACAAAACAAACGAAAAAACGAACATCATGGTTTCAGGTACAGCCAGACCAAATATTCTATTGGACATCATAGAAACAGGGTCAAAATGATACCTTTTTTTCAAAACCTGTCAGATTTATAACATCTACAGTAAGTGACAGGGACGTAGGGAAAATACATTTTTAGTGCATCTAGGACACATGTATTTTAAATGTTAAATTTTTTCATGATAGTAGTCCTTTAAAGCAAACCTAAACTGAAAATAAACGTATGAGATAATTAATTCCACGTGTAGTATTAATGATAAGTAGAACATCAGTAATATAGAACAGAGTCTCATATTTTTCATTTTCAGTTTAAAATCTGAATTGTTTACACTGAATTCTAAGCCGTAGTCATGATGTAATGACCCTTTGAACTTTCCAGCACTGTTATCAGCAGTGTGTCCTCATCCAAACAAAAGTGTGTTGCCTTCTACTTACTTTTCAGGGCATAGAGTTGTATATAACTTGCTTTTTACTGGCTCATTTTCTCATTTGCATAGATAGTAAAATCAATACTAGTTGCAATTCTGTAAACAGAAAGTTTTCTAGGATTCTGCTAAGTAAGATATTAGATGATTTCTTTTGTGTTTGGTACTAGGCCGCATTTATTTTAGATTTTACAATATTTCGGTACAGTGATCCTTTGCCAAGTTAGTCATGTGATTTGAAGTAGTTCTGCTCAAGCTATTCAAACTGCAAAGGAAGTAGAGAGAGACTGAACTCTCTGTGGACACTGCAGCCAATAGCTATGGGGGTCTGGGGTGCAGAAAGTGGCTGGTTTGACCACTTGAGGGCCGCAGTGTTAAAACACCCTAAAGACCAGGCCATTTTTCTGTAAACAGACTACTGCAGCTTTAAGGCCTCGCTGCAGGGCCGCACAACACAGCACACAAGTGATTTCTCCGCCCCCTTCAGCCTATGAGAGCCGATCCATCTCATGTGTCCCAGGGGGACAGCCATGTCACACGGCTGTCCCCAGTACAGCGCTGCCTTAGATTGCAGTGCTGTAAAGCCTAATTAGACGACGAGCGGTGATCGCCGCTGAGAGACTGAGGGCGGAGCAGAGCTCCGCCTTCCAAGCGGTGATGCGCACGCATCGGAGCACGTGATCTCCTGCTAGCCCCATTGACAGCCGTTCACACCCTGGGACTGCCGCCGCGTTCACGCCAATCGGCTTGGATCGGTCGGAAAGTAGTTAAAGGTTCTGAACCAGATGTAAGTTATTTTATATCAGCTAAGTAGAAGATTCTAAAAAGAAAAAAAAAAATAAGCTCTGGAATTGAATACCTGCAGAAGATTAGGAAACTGTTTGTGCCAGGAGTTGGGTTTTAAACGGTACCCAAGGTGATATGTGACATGATGAGATAAAGGTGTATGTACAGGGCCAAACATATTAATAACTAGGCAGTGTTCCTTTTTTTCTGCCTGAAAGAGTTAACCTTTAGGCATGTAAGTGACAGTTTCTCTCTTGTAGGAACCTTGCTGGACTATAGCATAATCCTTGCTGATAAGCAATTACAACCACAAAACATTTTCAAGCAAAGAACAACTACAGTACATGGGATAGATTAAAAAAATGGTCAATAGTTCATATATTTTAGCAGCTGGGAGGAGGTTAGGCATAATATGTATTGCTGGAACATATAATTGTGTGCTGGAGCTCTTTGGAGAACATAAGTGATACTGAAGACCTTTCAGAGAAAAGAAAAGCGTGTGTGTGTGTATGTGTGTGTGTGTGTGTGTGTGTGTGTGTGTGTGTGTGTGTGTGTGTGTGTGTGTGTGTGTGTGTGTGTGTGTGTGTGTGTGTGTGTGTGTGTGTGTGTGTGTGTGTGTAAAGGGGCGGGGGCATAAACAGGGAGATACAAATGCATAAATATATACAAATGTTTTAATAGTTAGTCAAATAGAGAAAGCAAGCCATACCGGTAGGCAATGGACCGACCAAAAAAGTTCCCCCCAAAACAGTGGATGTTAAAATATCATAGGACATTCAGATTTCCTTGCCATGGCTGTGAAGCAAAGTGATAGGTGGATTGTGAGAGTTGAAAGCCTAGGCTACCAAAAGCACAAAATTGCATCCAATTTGTACGCACAGAATCCTGGGTCCAGAGATGCATTTAGGTGAAATGGGACCCTTGACAAGCAACTACGTTGGGCTCACCCTTGATGGCAACTTGGTTTATTTGATAAGATTTAGTGGTGGCTACTAGTGTCAACCAGGCCACTAGTCTCTCTCTAGGCCCTAGGCATTTGCCTAAGGTGCCTTGTGGATGATCCAGCTCTGCCATATCACACCAGAGAGCGGTGAAGCAGAAATATCTGATGTTGCCACTATTTGGTCATTTGGATATAATGTTTTACCTATTTTTTTAAACTCCTCTTTGTACACTCCCTGTTTGCGCATGCTCCTGTAGTTATTACTGCTGACAAACTTTATGGCCGCAGTACATTTTTTTTTAATAAACACTGTAATCCATCTGCAGTCTCAAAAGAGTGAGTGGGACGCATGAACATATTCAGTACAGACTATCCCAGCTTAATCTGTGCAGAGAGCCTCAAGAGAACATGGTTTCTGTACATAATAGTGGCACTGTGGGTTGGGCAGGATGCAATCATATCCTGCCCAGAGATCACATTTACCACATCAAACTAAGCTGAAGGATCACAGTTTGCAATCCTTTGGCTTAAAGCAAATCTGAAGTGAAAATAAATATGTGTAGTACAGATCACAAATAGAACACAGGTAGCAAAGAGAAAGTCTTCCATTTTTTCCGGTACAGGAAGAGTTAAAACACTCGAGTTGTTATCTATGCAAAAGTGTTTCTCTGAGCTATTCCCCCACCTTGTTCAAACTCAGTCCTGTTTTCTATACAGCTTAAACAGCCAAGAAACAGTGAGAGGCAGCTTGAGATAAGGTTTTACTGCAGGAAAGTTTTAAGAGTCATTAGCTCTGTTCTGTTTTACAGTCTAAAATATAGAGTGTGGTTTCTAAACTGCAAGGGCTTGATTCACAAAAGGGTGCTAACCTAGTTAGCACGCCTAAAAGCCCCTTAGCACGCCTAAAGCCCTTTAGGGCGTGCAAAGTTTAGCGTGGTAAGTTAGCGCACCGGGTGCACCATTTCGGGCGCACCCAGTGCGACGTTTCATGCACACTGTGCAGAGCTAAACTTTGCACACTGGCGTGCTAACACTTAGCACGCTTTTGTGAATCAAGCCTATGTTTTTCGCGCACCATGCAGCGCTAAACTTTGCGCGCGATCAATAAAAGCTTTGGGCATGCTAACTACTTAGCACCTAGTTAGCATGCCCAAACCTTTTAGGCGTGCTAACAGAGTTAGCACCCTTTTGTGAATCGAGACCCAAATATGACAGAATGATGCAATGCTATAAATAAAGCTGAAAATAAAAATACGATGTTCTATTAATTATCCGTACTATACATACAATTCATTATCTCATAAGATTATTTTCGCTTTAGGGTCACTATTTAAACATATGTATTTTACGTTTTAAAATATGGTGGTTAACCAAAAATGGTTGTTTTAAAACCTCCTATTTGTGCACTAATTAGGGCAAATAGGATGTTTAATAATGTAGGTTTATGTGGCTGAAATGCATGCTCCCACACGTGCGCGCACACGGGGGCACGCGCATGCTAGTTTTAATCTCTCAATAGCGGGGGTTTGAAGTGGTTAAACAACATATAGCATGAAAAAGATCTCAGCAGATATCTGGAACAGCAGTGCAGAAATCAGGGGACTCTTGAACAGACAGGAAACTGTCACCTGAAACAATCATGAATGATCGTTTTGAGCTGCAAAAGTGTATTGGTGTATGTAGCTTTACTTCATCATGGAAAATCCTGATAAAGATGAGCAGTCATTGCTATATGACTGCTCTCCGATATCGTATAGGCTGGCTTGGCGGCAAACGTACACCTAGCATACAAGGACACCAGGTTTGGCACAATCATCAGTGACAGTACATTGCTACTTATATGAAGGGGAACTAAAGTGGACCTGAACTCTTGCACATAGAAGTAGGAACAGTCACTGTGGGGGAACCACGGAAGCTTGTGTGACAAAGACGATACCAGGAGCAAAATAGTGCAGTATCGTAGGATAAAATTAGCTCAATATAAGGCCCCGTTCACACTTGCGTTTTGGCATGCAAACGGACCGGATACAGATCGTATCAGGACCTGATCCGGATTGGAACCGTATGGTTCCGATCTGGATCCGATCCGAATGCGGTCCGCTTGCATCAGGACTGCTTCAGGCTGCCATCCGGATCCGTGGGGGGGAAAAAAAAAACAACAACAAAATACCTTAAAATTTTTTGGGGTCTGCAGAAGGTGCACCTGGTGCACCTGTAGAATCAGGTCCTCCGCTGTAGGCCTCACCTCCACCTCCGACATACTGCCAAAACAGCTCCAGCATGTGTGTCACTGCTGCTCCACTCCAGATATGCTGGGCCCATGTGTCCCCATCCGAAATAGCCGCTATAAATCCTCATAGGAAGTGGGGTAGAACGTCCGGTGTTGTCTCCAGTGTGTTCTGTGCTTCCGTTTCCCATTGGTTTTCCATATCCGGATGGTGCAGTCAGGCTCCGGTCCGGGTGCGTGGGCCGGACCAAAAAATAGCGCATGTTGGAAAAGTGTCCGGAGTCCGGATCCGGTCCGGCTCCGTACTGTACGGAACGGACACGTGTGAACGTCCGCATAGCCTTTGCATTGCTATGCGGAACGTATGTTCCGTTTGTACAGTATACGGTCCGGATCCGATCAGGCGGATCCGGACAGGGAATGCTAATGTGAACCGGGCCTTACAAGAGTAGTTATACTCACAAAGGTGGGTTACAGAACCTGCAACCACCGTATATCGCCTACGGGGAAAACACGGTCCCTGCTCGGTACTCCGAGTCCTGCCGGGACCAGTTGGTCGCTCTCCTGGGGTCCTTATTAGCTGTGGATGGCAACACACTAGTGGGAAGGACACCTCCAAAGAAGTTGTAAGGGGCAATGAAGGAGGGTGGAGGCGCCCAAAATAAATATCTCTCAGAGTATACGGTAAATACAGAAATAAATACATGAGGTATCTTACTTCTCCCGTTGAACCAACCCAGAAAAACAAGGGTTTAGATCAGGTAAGGTTTATTCAAGCACAATTAAAGAAGACAACACGTTTCTCGGGTCTCTGCCCGCTTCCTCGGGTATACTCTAAGAGATATTTATTTTTGGCCGCCTCCACCCTTCTTCATTAAACTCTTGCACAGGACAGAAGGAAAACATGGAAAACATAGAAATGCACCCTGTATGTATTTAGAGAATTGAACCTGTCTAATTCCCCCTCATTTGTGAATAATCTAACTGTAATGTGATCTCTCAGTTTCAGCTCAGGAATCTCCTCTGCCATGGCAGAGCGACTAATTTGTAAACACAGGATGTTAACTCTTTGTCTGTTTCCATGAAAGCAGGAAGTAGACACACAGCAGATTTATTGAAGGATTTTTATCAGCTGTAACAAATATTATTTAAAAAAAAAAGTTATTATCCTGTTGCTCATCTTTTAGAGCAGAGAGGAAGTTCTGGGTTCAGGTCCTCTTTAACATGGAATACATTAAACACATGTGGTGAAATAAGACCCGAGTTTGTTGAAAGTAATTTGTTACTAGGGAACAACAGAGATTCTCATTGCTGATCTTGTTAGGAAGATGCTAGTTACATGTTCTGTTTTTTTTTATACAATAAAAAATTAGAATTTTCATTGTATGACAAAGACAGAGTAAGAACATATACAAGGTTGGTTTACTCAAAACACTGACAAAACAGTTGGCCCTAATTGCATATTTTGACATAAACACAGCAACAAGCGAGTCTTATAAAATCATTGAAAGGAAACGCAGTCAAATGAGGCAACACTACAGGGATTTCAAACTCACACAATACCAGACCCAGATAGTTACTATACCAACCTTTCTGAGCTATCCGTGAAAGGTTGGGCCTGTAATCTTCTACATTCTAACCAAGGTTCAAAGACTTGTATATATCTAAGCATCCAGTACAATACTGGTTATTCTTTTATTTTGCATGGTCATAAGAATCTTATCCAGTATCATTCCTGTTGGAAGGTCCTGCTTTCTTCATTTTAGAGAGATGTACCAGCTGACCTGAGTAGACATGCATCTTATGGCCCATACTCACGGGTTACAATTGTCGCCGCAACCACGTGGCGCGCGCGTGTTGCTGCGACAGGTCGCCCGTGAGTATGGTGCGCGCACCCCGAACCGTCGCTCGTCGCTGCTGTCGCCAGGCGATAGGCGCGGTCAATCGCCCGGCGACAGTTGCTGCCGCAACTTCGCCGCAACTGCCGCTAGTCCGCGTGTGTATGCGGACTAGCGACAGCAACCTCATAACCGATACACGGAGCTTCCGGGGGGAGGGACATCGGCGACAGCTTCCGTCGCATCACTCGTCCCTCTTCCGCAGTGTGTATGCGGAGGGACCTGGCGACGAGCTGTCGCCGAACTGTTGCCCGCACCCTCCCGTGTGCCAGCCACCAGCTACATTTGTAGCTGGTGTGTATGGGTCATTAGGAAGGTCAAAGTGAGGTTAGAATGGGTAACCTACATGGTTAATGGTTAGCAGAAAACAATGGGTCTGATCCAATTCACTTTTTCTTCTAAGTTTTCCCCTAGGAGTTAATAAATGCCTAAAGTAAATAAAAAATGCTAGTTCAACTTGCCTTGGGATTCTTCCAGACTAGCCCCTCGAAGCCCTCCTAGTCCTTCACTATCATGCCTCACCTCTATGTTCAGCAGCAGTGCCCTTCTGAGAACTGGCTGACTCAGCATTTGCGGCCCCAGCTGTGCATCCCCTTGAGCGTTCTATGCATGCGCAGTAGCAATTTTTTATGCTGTGCAAGTACAGAATGCTCTTGTCCATGGGTCTGTCAGAAAGACACTGCAGCTGAAGAGAGGATCGCAGAATGATGGTGAGTGCACAGAAGTATTGCAGGGGGCTGGAAGTTTTATCACTTTACATTCCCTAATCTAAAGACATCCACAGCTATAATTACTAGGTAAATCCCAGGAGAGTTGATCCAGGGATTTATCTGACTGACATCTGGAGTCAGGAAGAATCTTTTTCCTTGTAAGGCTAATTGGCCCAGGTCTTGTAAGGTTTCTAGTCCTCACCTGGATCAACTGGGATATGTGTGGGTTCAGGATGGTGGGTTTTTTGTTTTGTTTGTTTTTTTCCCTTCTAGTTGAACTTGATGGACGGATGTTCTTATTTAACCAAACTAACTATAACTTTTGCACACTGCAATTTAAAAAGTAACAAAAGTAGGTCAAAAAGTACTGTAAAAATTAGCATTTTCTTGTTTTCTGGTGGTTTAAAGGGCATTTTATTTATAATGTGTAAATATTACCTAGGAGAAAACTTAGGAGAACAAGTGATTTACATCCATACAAGTTACATTTTCAGAGGAGACTATGTACAGTAAACCTATTGCTGACAGGGTAATTAAATAAAAAAAAATTATTTGATCTACTCTTTCTTGGTTATGTTTCTTTAAAGTTACCTGAGATGTAAAATACTGCAGCATTTATACCTGCCTAGGGGGTGTTGGTTAAGGTTAGGCATCGATAGTGGGAGGGAACAGTGTGAGAATAGGCTTGTTTAGCTATAGTAAAATATTGGTATTTAATACGGATATTTTACTATCGTTTTTTTCACTTTAATAGTAAAATGTCAGTAAATTTGCAGATATTCTACTATCAGGACTAGTGCTGTGCTGACGGGTAGAAAACCAACCGAATCCGTGATTCTAATGAAGCTTAACTGTGGTAGGTGTGTGCATGGGGGACAGGGGGTTAATTACCCAGATGACCGTGCGCTTCTATGCGTATCAGACGTTCACACGCATCCAATGGGACGCATTCCATTAATCTATACCACGAACTTCCTCCTTCCGGCCTAATGCCCCATGCACACACCTGCCGCAATTAAGCTTCATAAGAATCACGGATTCAAATAATTTTCTACCCATGAGCCCATCTCTAATCAGGACTACTGGGCACCCAAATTTGCAGGCTAATTTTTTTACAGATGTCTCCCCTGCTTTTCCGTTGTCTTGCTGTGATCTCCTGTAAATTGGCCAGTTGCGCTTTGTCACGCATGGGTGTACTACTGCGCAGGTGCAGGGAGCTCCCGGCAATAGGAATAGTGTTGGGCGAACACCTGGATGTTCGGGTTCAGGAAAGTTCGCCGAACATGGCCGCGATGTTCGGCATGTTCGGGCCGAACCCCGAACTCCCCGAACATCCCGCTTTTGGGGGCCCTATGGGGTCGCAGGCATAAGGGGGGAGCATGCCCCGATCGCGGGGGGGGGGCGGAAATTCCCCCCACCCCCTCCGCTAGCGCTCCTCCCTCTGCCCGCTTCCCCATACAAAAGTTTAAGGAAGTAAAACAGTACTGGTGGTAGTGGGTGGCTGGCAGTGGGCGGCACTATGAAGTGAGTGACTGAGGAGGAGGAGTCCGGAGAGTGACGCGTTGAGGGAGGCCGGGCAGCGGGCGGTTCAGCAGTAGTACCGTACTACTGCTGAACCGCCCGCTGCCCGGCCTCCCTCAACTTTTGTATGGGGAAGCGGGCAGAGGGGGGAGCGCTAGCGGAGGGGGTGGGGGAAATTTCTGACCCCCCCGCGATCGGGGCATGCTCCCCCCTTATGCCTGCGACCCCATAGGGGGGCAGTATTCGGCCGAACAGGGCCCTGTTCGGCGGCCATTTAGTAGTTCGGGGAGAACCCGAACTTAAAAGGCCGAACACCATCAGGTGTTCGGCCGAACGCGAACATCACCCGAACAGGGTGATGTTCTGCAGAACCCGAACAGTGGCGAACACTGTTCGCCCAACACTAAATAGGAGCACGATGGGGGGCATACTAGTGTTCCGGATTATGAACGATTCCGAATCTCCTTCGTGAGTCGAATCATCCAAATCATCAAAATGAGTGATTCGGATCGCAAAAGGGGTGGAGCCAGGAGCAGCACGCCCCCCTCTCAGCGGGCAGCGGGGTCCTGGAAGCAGAGCAGAGATGGATCGCTCTGTTGCCGTGACGTACATGCGCAGTGGAGCGCAGTTGGCCAATTCACCAAAGCTGACCATGGGACAACGGTGCAATCCGGGAGTACAGAGAAGGAGCCCTTGGCCTGCATGGGGCTGGGGGAATCTCCAGGTAAGTATGAATGCATCAGTAGTTTACGTCTCAGGGGACTTCAGCCTAAACAAACATACTGTCATTAAGTTACATTAGTTACTGTATGTTAATTAAAATAGATAGGTAATATACCCCTATTTTTCGGATCATAAGACGCACTTTTTCTCCCCCAAAAGTTGGGGGGAAAAGTCAGTGAGTCTTATAGTCCGAATACTAAAATTTGGACCAGCACCAATGTGTCCTCCGTCTCCCTGTGTATTCTACCTGGTGTCTGTTCCTCTGTGTCCTCGATCCCGCTGTGTATCCTGTGCCCGTGTCCTTTCTCCCGCTGGGTATGCTGTGTCAGTGTCTGCTGTGTATTGCCCACCGTCTGTCTCCTGCCTTCTTTGTGTCCGTGTCCTTTGTTCCTTGTCACGCTGTCCAATGTCCGTGGTGTTTTGCCCGCTTACCGCTGTCTGTCTCTTGCCCTATGTCCCCGAGCGCAGACCTGTTTGTCCATACTCAGCTACAGCACATCGCTCCGATGAAGAGGAAGCAGCCATCTACCAATCAGGTGAGGAGGCGCTGCCCCAAACCGCCAATCATGGCAGCTCACTGCTCCTGCTCCCTTCTTAATAGAAAGCGATGGACACGCGGGCGGGAGCAGGGCTCCATCATTGGGGCCAATCACTGCACTCCCTCAGTTGCAGGGTTTGCAGCGATTAGCCCCAGTGATGTCACTCTGGTCCCGCCCTCAAGACCGTGGAGATGACTGCTTCTTCTTCATCGGAGCGGTGTACCGTAGTTAAGTATGGACAAAGGGGTCTGCACTCGGGGACATAGGGCAAGGGACCGACAGCGGTCAGTGGACAAAACACCACGAATCTGGATACGTACGCAGCATGACAACAAGGAACAAAGGACACGGACAGGAAGTCAGGAGACAAACGGCGGGCAATACACAGCAGGCACAGGATACAGGGCACGATCGAGGACACAGAGGGACAGACACCAGGTAGAATGCTGCATTCGGGGACATAGAAAGGGGGAGAGAGAGCAGGGGACAGACAGCGGGCAATACAGCACGGACACAGGATACACAGTGAAACGAAGTACACGGACACAAAGAAGGCAAGAGAAAGACAGTGGGCAATATACAGCAGACATGTACACAGGATACAGAGCCAGGATACACAGCGGGATGGAGGACAGGGGTAGAGAGTACACAGCAGAAAAGACTTGTAGCAATAATGTATGGGATCATATGGGACAGAGGACACAGTAAGAAGGAGATGGGGACACTGGACACAGGGATAGGGGACAAAGGAGGGCACAATAGGTACTTGGAAGGTACAAGGAGGACATAATTGGGGGGAGGAAGGTCTATAAGACACCCTTGCACTATAGATGCACCAGGTTTAGAATATATATTTTTCCCTGGTTTTTGCCCTCTAAACCTAGGTGCGTCTTATAGTCCGGAGCGTCTTATAGTCCGAAAAATACGGTAATCTCTCACCCACCGTGTTGTAAAAGAACAGGCATATGTTTGCAATTTCATGGGAGCAGCCATCTTTTTGGTTGAAAGGAGGTGACAGGGAGCACCAACTGTCCTGTGTACTGATCACCCCTCCCAGCTGCGTGCCCTGGGCTTCAAATCTCAAATTCAAAATAAAATTAAAAAAAAATTGTGCCAAAACAGCAGAAGGAGAAGAACAACAACATCAAAAATCCCATCATGCTTTGCACAGCATCAAGGGAAAAATGCCCCGGCAGTTTTCTTCTGAGCAGCTAAAAATGCTTGGATAAAAAAAAACAAAGTTCTGATGTTGTTAAACTGTTAAATAAACACCAAGGGCTTGATTCACAAAGCAGTGATAACTGTTATCACGCTGTGAAAAGTGCTTCGCGTGAAAGTTCATGTGAAAACGGTTATCGCACGCAAAAAAATCACGTTTGTGCGATAACGCGAATTTTCGTGCGTTAACCTTCCGCGTTCACGTGATACATTTGCATTATCATGCGAACGTTAACGCGCAAATTTTTGCGCGCAGTAACCTTTTTTTTGCGTGGCAAAACGCGCGCAAAGCACTTTTTCACAGCCGTGATAACAGTTATCACTGCTTTGTGAATCAAGCCCCAAGTATTTTCAGTTCTGCTGAGTAGATTTTTAGTCTGGAGGTTCACTTTTAGAACTGAAATCTAACATTACTTGCTTTTTTCACCCTTTCATTTTCTTTCTACTCCATTTAGGTGGATCTGTTTCAAAGATGAACATTTGCGTTAATAATTATGGAAATGACACCATTCTCAGCTCTTCGGCTTCCCGCATCCCTGGTGCAATCTTTTTGGGACTGGCAGCCTGTTTGGGTTTACCTGGGAATGCCTTCATTATTTGGAGTATTTTATGGAAAATGAAAGGCCGGGAAAAATCGGTGACCTGCATCCTGATCTTGAACTTGGCAGTGGCTGATGGGACAATACTTCTTCTCACTCCATTTTTTATAATATTTTTGGCTTTGAAAACCTGGATGTTTGGAAGAGCAATCTGTAAAATTGCCTATTACCTCTGTTGCCTTAACATGTACGCCAGCATCTTTATTATTGCACTAATGAGCATGGATCGCTTCTTCGCTGTCTTTCGCCCATACCTGGCTCAGTCTCTTCGGAGAAGGGACATGGTGTTAAAGGTCCTTCTAGTCATATGGCTTCTAGCAGGTTCTTTGGCTCTTCCAGCTTTTGCCTTCAGAGAGGTGATAGAAAACAAGGACATGAATGCCACAATATGCGAACCTTGCCATGCCACCCGAGCAGAGGCAATCTTTCATTATTCCTTTGAGACGTTAGTGGCGTTCATACTTCCTTTTCCTGTGGTATGTTTTAGCTACATGCTGGTGTTACAGAAGTTGAAATCAAGTCGCTTTGGACAACGGTCACGGATTGAGAAACTGATTGCTGTCATTTTAGTGACATTTGCCATCCTGTGGCTTCCCTACCATGTGCTTAATATCATCCAGGTCACAGCCAATCTTACCTCGGGAAATATATCTGATACACTGGCAAAAATAGCTAAAAAAAGCAGAGCTGGAGCCACTGCTTTAGCATTCTTCAGTGCCTGTGTCAACCCTCTACTTTATGCCTTTGCTGCCTCTGATCTGTTTAAGGTATTTGGAGTGGGATTTGTAGCAAAGCTACTGGAGGGAACAGTGGCCGAAATACAAAAACGAGTTAAATCACAACGTGACCTTGTAAAAGGACTCGTCAGAGTTGGTAGCCGAGGTGAATCTGTGGACCTTGAGATGAGGAATGGTGTAAAGTTAGGGACTTTAAATGGTGACTACGAATATAACTGCTAGTAAAAGCATTTGCAGAGTTGAGGGACAAACAATGATAAATGTACATATTACATAGCTCCCCTTAGTGATCAGAAGTGGCACTGCACACATACTGTATATTCTATTTCTATGACTCAATACGACAGACTACACAGCAAGCTCATGGTGAGTCTGAACTCCTAGGAGTGTGTAAGGGGCTACAAAGGACCAAAAAGCCCTCTTCATTAATATGATATTCATCTGTTTGAAAAGAACAATTTTGAGGAAATCAGTGACAAATAAGACATCAGTCATAAAGGAAAGAAGAGTGCCAAACTCATTGATACACATTTCATAGAAGTCATCTGAACTGGATCTTGGATTGAAAACTTTATTTTAATTTTCCTTTTTTTTTGTATAATCATATGCCAGAGAGTTTATCCTTGGATTGAATCATTTCATCCTTCTCTCTTTCACAGACTTGAAAAAACGTACCGGAAAAGTTGGTAAACATGATCGGCAGCTTAAAATATTATAAAATAAAATATGCAATAAATGTTAAAATCATAACACAGTGGTAACATTTTGATGTCAGAAATTATATTGATTTCACAAACATTTATTTTCATATATCAATCTGGTATTCTTTAAATATGTGTAACCTAAACTAAGCTGTAAACTAATTTGAATCAAGCTAGACCAGGTCAAGGTTCCAATAGATGATTTTATGCCACATACCAGCAAGAACTTCACAACACATAGCTTCTCTGTTTACATCTGTTCCTGCCCAACTGGAGAGTAGAAGCTAATAGTCTTCGAGTCAGGGCTGGATTTTAAATAAGGCACTGTAGGCACGTGCCTAAAAGCGCCTTTTGTGGGAGAGGCGGCCCCTCTGGTGCCTAGGAGGAGGTGGAGATAGCTACCCCCATGCCTGTGGGTGTACGCTCTAGGGGAAGGGATGTAACTACAGGAGAACAGTCCCTGTGACTGCTGGAGGGCACAGTGCTTTAAGGGGACCTCAACTAGTAATTTACTCCCTCCGATAAAGGGGTCCATCCTTCACATCAGATGTATTTGTGGCTACACTTGGTATGGGTGTAAAGATTATGATGGCCACCCTTGTTTTATGACCCTTGCAAGATGGGCCCCCAAGGCTGTGCAGGTCACCAGAGGTAGGCAAAGAAAAGGGTGTGACCATTGGGGAGACCCATCAATTTTTTTTGCTGGGGGCCAAATGATTTGTAGCTATGCCCCTGACCAGAGGGGTAGGGTTTGTGTGCATTTTATGGTGGAATCTGGGAGCCCCTTTTAAAGCGGAGCTGTAAATACAATTTAAGCACAGTGTTCCACTTACCTGGGGCTTCTGCAAGCCCCCAGCAGCCGCCGTGTCCCACGCCGGTCCTGCCCGAGCTGCCGTTCTCCCGCCTCCAGCTCCGTTCCATTCCTAAACTTCAAAGTTGACGCCAGCGCAGCCCTGCCAAGCGTATCCTTTCTTCGCGTTCCCCTCTGCAGTAGCAGGGGACGCGAAGAAAGGATACGCGTGGCCAGAGCCGCGCAGGCGCAGTGGCCCGGCGGCGAAACCGAAACTAGCTGGCGCGGGAGAACGGCGGCTTGGGCAGGACCGGCGCGGTGCAGGACGCCTGCTGGGGGCTTGGGAAAACCCCAGGTAAGTGAAACAGCGTACTTAGATTTTGAAAAATGCAAAGGAGAGAACCGAGAGCCAAATATAGTGTAGTATGTTTTGTCAAATGGAAAGAGTTAAAATAACAATAAGAAATATACTCACAAGTCAGGGTTACCACTAAGGCAACCACTGATGGTGCAGGTGGGGAGAATTATAACCTGACCCCACTCAGGTTTAAGAAGTCGCTCTCTGTAGACAGGAAAAAACGGGGATATACCCCTCCACCAAGGGTGGACTAGATCAATGAAGGAAAAGGAGTAACAGAGGCGCCAGATTAGTGTAAAATGTTTAAAAACCGCTTAAAAGGAGGGGGGTTGGTGGTTACCGCCCTCAGGTAAAGAGTGACCAGCCAATGAGTCATATATAAATGAACAATGAAATTTATTTTAAAATCTCCAGGCAAGCAACGCGTTTCACGGGTCCAAAACCCGCTTCATCAGGTAATCAATTTGGAGACATACATGACTGTGTCAGTGGAAGGAAAAGCGCCTACTGTGTGACACATATATATGACTCATTGGCTGGTCACTCTTTACCTGAGGGCGGTAACCACCAACCCCCCTCCTTTTAAGCGGTTTTTAAACATTTTACACTAATCTGGCGCCTCTGTTACTCCTTTTCCTTCAGCGTACTTAGATTGTATTTACAGTTCCGCTTTAAGATCAAGGGAGCAGCCAGATGTCCCTGCCCCAAAAGGGGAAATGGGTATAGAGTAATAAAAAAACACACTACACAATATACATTGTGCCAGCAATCTTTCCATTTTTGGTACACATGTATACATACAGTAAATAATTCATTTTATGGTATAAATATGTCTTTTTCTTTGCACTCATGTCCTCCGAATAATGGTTTCATGGTACTGGCACAAGTCTTAAAGAAAACCAGGGGCTTGATTCACAAAGCAGTGCTAACTGTTAGCACGCCTGTGAAAACCCCCTTAGCACGTCTAAACCAGCTTTTCGCGCGCAAAACTTTATGCGCGTAAAAATGCGCAAAATGCCCATTAAAGCCTATGGGACTTTGCGCGCGATCTGATTGAGAAATCCGGTGCTAACCTACTTAGCACTCTGGTTAACACGTCTAAAGACTTTAGACGTGCTAAGTAGGTTAGCACCGCTTTGTGAATCAAGCCCCTGTTGTGAGAGGCATATGGAGTCTGCCAAATGTATTTCCCTTTAAGCCAGTTGCATGGCAGTCCTGCTGATCTTTCATGTATTTCAGTATTGTCTGAGTCACACACCCGAAACAAACATGCAGCTAATCTTGTCACATCTTGTCACAAACATCTGATTTGCATGCTTGTTCAGGGTCTATGACTAAAAGTGTTAGAGGCAGAGGATCAACTGGTATTGTTTAAAATTAAATAAATATGCCAGCCTCCATATCCTTCTCACTTCAGGTTCCATTTAAAGGACACTGAAGTGAAAAGAATATGGAAGCTGCCATATTTATTTCCTTTTAAACAATACCAGTTGTCTGGCAGCCCTGCTGGTCTATTTGGCTGCAGTAGTGTTTGAATAACACCAGAAACAAGCATGCAGCTAATCTTGTTAGATCTGATAATAATGTCAGAAACACATGCTCTGTATATGCTTGTTTAGGGTCTAGGGCTAAAGGTATTAGAGACTGAGGATCATCAGGATAGCCCGGTAACTGGTATTGTTGGTTGTTTGAACTTTATTATAATTGCACTATAATTGCATTGCCAGTTGGAGTTTAGTGATAAAATAACAAGCAACCATTTGTGAAGTGACTGGAAAGCAATTGAAGGGAATGTGTAATGAGAGGGATACGGAGACTGAAATCTCCATTCCCTTATGCTTGGTGTGATTTGCCTTCTTAAAACAGAAGGAAACTTGCAATAATTCAGCTTTAAGTGAACATTTGTGGTTACCCACAACGCACCTCTACTGAATATGCAAACTATCTCTTTATGCCCCTGTAAGCTAGGTTAACATCCAGAACCGCTGGTGTATAGCAAGCTTATAGCTTCAAACTTTACACAGCCACATCAACCCCACATGTATGTTTCTCACCAGGCTGTTAAGTTGACTTTCTTTCCTCCAGGCTGACCACACCCTTCTGGTCCAAGTGAATTTGCTGGTAAATCTGATTTCAATAAGTCACAAAGAGCTCTGCTAGTTGCACTGTTCACACAGAAGGTGAACATGACTAGTTTGCCAAGTTGGATTCCTGAGAAACAAGTATTCTGAATATTTTTGTATGGACTAGTTATTTGAAGTGATTGTAATTGAAATCTTGAGTGAAATTAAACCAGACCTTGTTATGTATTCAGAATCCATACTATGCTAGTGATTAAGCTATGATATGATTGTTCTAATTTAGTTTCCTTCACACCCCTCTACCAATTCTGTATGGGCTCACATGACACATGGGCAGGGCCGGATTTAGGGCAAGGCCCCCTAGGCACCACAGGAGCAAGGGCACCAAAGCAACAGTCTAAACAGGTGCAAGCTTGCAAATGCTGCAATGCAGGGAGATCAGGTGAGACAGTACTCTGCTGCCAGCGGCCTGTGCAGCGGCCACCTTGCTCTCTGTGCACGTTTGCATTGCGGCCGGAGGCTATGGACTTGGGCAGCATTGAGACGGAAAGGAAGAGGACGCTTCTGCACTGGAGATGAGCGGAGAAATGAGTGACACTGATGACTGCTGCGGTGTGAAGGCGAGCTGGCTACCTATACTGACGGGGGTTCCGAAAAGCAGGGATTAAGGGAGTGATCTGGCTACCTATACTGGAGGGAAGGGGGAGGGGTCATCTCACTACCTATACTGAAGGGGGCGGCTGGTGACAGTGGCCTTGGGCGGTAAAGAGTACAGATCCAGCCCTGACAATGGGGTATGATGTAGACCTCACACATCGGTGGGCAAACAATGAGCTTGCTGCAGGAGGTTTGTCGCTCAAAGCAGAAAAGATTTAAGATGAAATATAGCAGCAACATAGCAAGTTTGACCCAGCGCTGATGATCATCTGGCTTTTCAGTAAGATTTGGGGGGGGGGGGGCTAGCATCCACCAAGGCCCCCAGACTTTCTCCAGGCCCTAGGCAACTGTGGATGGTCTAGCTCTGGCTCAAACATACAGCATGCATGCAGGGATGGTGACACGCTTTATCTCCACTGATGATCTGCATTCTTTTTGTTGGGGGGGGGGGGGGAGACGTCAGGGCTCCCAGCATACCTGACTCTGATATCGGCGTGGGGGATCACACCAGCTTACCGGGATGGGAGCCTAATTCTGATATAAGGTGGTGGTGATATTTGCTATCAGGTTGTTCTTATGTATTACATAGATGAGCTGAAAAACAGATTAGGGAAGATATTTTGTGAGAAGCATTTGTGAACCAACCACATGGTGAGGTTGATAAGAGATGTGGTTATGTGATTGCCGTCATGTGCTGGCCACTTTATTAAACATACCCTAAGTGCTTGCTGTGGCTGTGTGCTCTGATGTATGCAATAGCATAAATTCTACTTCATTCATTCTCACTATTTTGTGATATGACTCAGATGAGGTATGCAAACTGAAAAACAATTATTAGAAAATACAGTCAGGTTTGCCAGATCACTTAAAGCGGTATGGTCACCATAAAAATCTAATTTCAACAGCAACTGGTCTAAATGTATTAAGTGATAAAGATGCTAATCCTGCATTCAAAACTTGCAGAACTTTTTCTGCTGTTATGATTTGGAGTTATCACATACTTAAAGAGGAACTCCAGTAAAAATAATGTAGTAAAAAAAGTGCTTCATTTTTTACAATAATTATGTATAAATGATTTAGTCAGTGTTTGCTCATTGTAAAATCTTTCCTCTCCCCGATTTACATTCTGACATTTATTACATGGTGACATTTTTACTGTGGGCAGGTGATGTAGCTGCTCCTAGCTGTTTTGGCTGTTAGAGACAGCTGTAAACAGCTATTTCCTGTCTGTGAACCTTGTTACATTGTAACAAACTGCCAAAAGTACCGTGGTCCCAGAGCTTTTTGTGGGAGGGGTTTCAGCACAAAATCAGTCATACAGCGCCCCCTGATGGTCTGTTTGTGAAAAGCAATATATTTCTCATGTAAAAGGGGGTATCAGCTACTGATTGGGATAAAGTTCAATTCTTGGTTGGAGTTTCTCTTTAAGGAGCACTGGCCCTTTAATAGTGAGTGCCAAATAGTTGAATGCTGAGAGTTCTTTTTATCTATAATATATTCCTCCTCTTCCATTTATTTACCTTCCTAGCTTCTTATCTGAAACACCTTTGCTCACTTGTGTTTACAAGCAAGGCTGAGGTGACTCAGCAATTGGAGTAGAAAAGAAAAAAAAACAGTGCAGTTCCTAGTATACAACTCAGTGGGAGTGTCTGAAGACTGGGAGGAGGGCAGCTAATGAATACACAATGAGCAAGAGAAGGGAGGGGGGAAAACAAGAGTCAGGGAGGATATGATGTCAGCATTAGCTTGGCAAAATGGCCACATGATTTTTTGCTTTTCCTTTATAAAATTCACAGGAATCATTACGTGGATAGCACAATACATCTATTATGTAAGTAGAAGTAGTATTTATCTACTTATATATGTGTTTCTTATTTCAAGGTTAGCATGGGTGTCGCTTGTTCTTTAAGGTCCTACTCTACCCCAAATATCTTTTTTTTTAATTGAAAAGAGAAAAACTTGAAGTAGAGTAGGGAAAGGTGTCTGTGATCCTATGAGTTGCAAAATTGCTTTTACATTTTTAATAACTTAATAAACTATTGAAGCAGCTTTTTTCGTTTTTTTTTTATTTATTTTTTTTACCCGAAAAGAAGTACTGACAGCTTTGCTAAAACTTCCAGGAAAAATGTTTCTTTGTTTTTCCCTGTGTTGCTCTTGAGGTGATTCCCCCTCAGTTTTTGTCGTTTGTGGCACCAATGAGAACAAAAGGAAGTGAGTTAAATTCTTTACAATATACTGTCGGCTCAGAAAGCGATAAGAAAACCTGGCATGGGAACGCTACCTTCTTGATTGTATCAAGATCCCAAACAGAAGGGTCATAAGAAAGGAGTAAGGCCTCAAGATCTTCCCCGTTCTCAAACATGCTCCAGCTCAGGCAACGGTTAGTAAATATGCCCCTTAAAGAGAACCTGTAACAAAAAAAGTTCCCCTGGGAGGTATTCAGTTTCAACGAGCAAGCAGGGGCGTAGCAATAGCCATAGCAGCTGCTATAGGGCCCTGGAGCTGAGGGGGCCCAGGTGGTACTTGATGGATTCACTTAACTTTCTTTTGTTCCTCCACTCTCTGACTATTAGTACCCATGGACTATATGCAGTGTAAATTACACGGGTATGTAAATTGTAAATTAACTCATATCCATAGGATGGGGCAAGTGACAGAGTTAAAGAGCCAATATCTGAGGGCCCAATGAAAGTTTTGTTACGGGGCCCGATAATCTCTAGCTATGCCACTGAAATCTATTTCTGTGCCAGATAACCAGTCAATATAAGGCAATTTTCGGCTCAGCTCAGTGTGGATAGCAGCTGAAGCAAAGCAATCCACCCAACACCAGTTACAAGGAGAAGAAGAAAAAAAGAGAATTGTAAAATTCTGGTCACATGCTTACACACAGGTTACAGTGTCAGTAATGGAATATTCTTTCTTGCTGATGTGTTTCCTGGAGATGATGATTAATTTATTTTTATTGGAATCATTTCCCCTATAGCCTAGTAACTATCTGCCTCTACCTGTCTGCTCCACATTCCTCTCTTGGACAATAGCATGGAAAAAGCCCGATTTCCAGTAAATCCTGCCAGAATTCACAGTGTCAGCTTATTTAATCAGTGAGGTGTTGTGGAAGCGGCGCTCGTGACTGGAGATGAACTGTTGCTCTGCGTCTCACTGTACAGCGTAACATTAACAGAAAACCATTGTTAAAGTTGTGTCTTATCCGACTGGTTTGAACACAGGCAAGACACTATTATATCTTTGCTTATCACAGATTACTCAGTCATCAGTAGAGGGTGCTACAGGCTTGAACAAGCACAGTTGGAAAACAGAGAGTTATTTGAAAAAAAAAAGGTACAACAAATAAATAAAACACAACAGGGGCTGAGCATCATCAAATAATGCTTAGCATGAGTTGTAGAAGAGAATTATAAGATTAAAGCTAGTTAGAAAAACTCCTCAAAATTACTAAGTTCCCTTGAAGCTTTGGGAAAAGTAGTGTATTAATGCTCACTGGAATAGGAGGGAGGGCGGAGTGGGGAGCAATGTGTACGTTTCTGATTGCTGACTATCAGCAGGGCACGGCTAGTCGTGTTTTTGGCTCACCATACAGGGATCTCTTCAAACACTACAGACGTTACAGGACATATTGCCAAAACAGTAAGTATACCTGATACATAACATTCTTAGTTCCTGTGCCATGATGACAATAGCATGTTTCATAGACAGTATGCTAGATAAGGGGAGGTTGAGTAAGCGTGTATTGTTTTGCCTTCCTTGCTCTTTCACAACTTTTAAGCAATATCTTGCAGTAATCTTGACATGTGGTGTGCACTTTTTCTACAACCCCTTGCTGGCAACACATCTGTTGCTTGTAAAAAAAAAAAAACTTGCAGAAGGAAATTACTTCAAACTAACAAAGGTGTGATCTACACAGATGAATGTGAATAGATATTAATAAGTGCTATAGATTAAACATTAAATAGAACGTATGACTAATTATTTGGAAACAGAAAAAAGAGTGACTAAGAAGTACTGTAGGCTTTTCTGTAATATTTCTAAATTTAAACGTTCCAGTAAAGTTGCCCAATTTCCATGTTCTTCATTTTTTGTTTTTTTCCCTTTATATTGAATATATCCTTTAATATCTGACAGATAATATAATTCAGTGGGACAAAGAATATGTGAAGTGCAAAGTACAAAGCTCAGGAGTGTATCAAATTCATACTTTTTCTTTTAATGAATTAAGTCATTATCATAAAATCTTCATAATGCTTGCTTACATTCTTACATACAGTAATAACAACAAAACATTTGTGAAGCGCTTTTCTTCCATAGGACCTAAAGCTACAGGAGCTCAGGAATATAATTTATATCTTACAAAATGATGCAAAAACTGTCAATATCAATTTTAAAGTGTCTAATCCTTACTCCTGGAGATTAATAGGTTTTTGACCGACGTGAATAGGAGCTTTGGCTTTTATTTCACAAAAGTATATGTTTTCTTAATGTGAAAATCGTGCATCTCAGCAGGGATTTTAAAATGTCTGTAGTGCTAGGCAACAATGGTAAAAGAAATGATTTTTGTATATAGATCTCAGTATAGCCCTCTCCCTCCTGCAGCCTCAAGCATTGTACTGCTCACCACAGTACAAAGCTATAGAGCCTTGCTTGTGTGACACAAAGATAAAAGTGGAACACTTGAGAGCCCCTGATAGTGTAGTATATTAGTACAGAATATTTGGTGAAATGTTACTCACAAAGCTGGGTTAACACTAGGCAACTACTATGACAGCAGGTGGGAGACTCTGAACCTGACCCCACTCGGCTTAAGATGTCCCTCTCTGTAGATGATAAAAACAGGGGGGGGGGGGGGGGGGGTAACACCACCCACCAAGGGTAAAGTGGACTACTAGTGTAGCCCTTTTCAGGGGACAAAGTGTTTTTTGTTATTTATTTAACATGTGTATTTATGTTCGCGTCAGCAGCAAAATTTTGCCTGCTGCTAACATAGGACTTGGTAACGGGCAGATTTAAATAGGCGCATAGAGACAGTGCATGTGGACATATCGTCGCATGCACTCTTGCAGGTCGCCTAGGAACCAGGTACACAAAGCGGGGAAACTTCTAGAGGGAGTGCGAGCGACATTGCGAGCGGCAGCGCGAGGGGGAAAGTGCGCGACAGGAGCATTTCCTCACAGAAAGTGTGCAGTTAGGCGGTGGAGAGCGAGGGGAGAGGAGGCACACCATGCAGCAGCAGCAGTTACCTCAGGGTGGCAGAGGCGATCCGGTGTGTTGGCTAGCAGCTATCCAGGTGCAGAGAGGACACCATTTATAAAGAGGAATGGTATAGGCAACAGCTGGGAAGCAGAAAAGGGACAGAGAAGCAGATCCAAATGTAACGCAGCAAGTCAGAAGTGACAGATGAGTATGAGTATTGCTACTTGAAAGTGCCACAGTCAGTAATCAGAGCAAAAGTAAGAAGGACAAAGAGAGAAAGAATTCATTGACAGATGGAACGTGACAGTTAAAGACAGAAATTATGAAACATTTTTCTCTGATTAGAGTGGCGAACCAGGTCTGCCTGTCTAGTATGAACTTAAGGAAACAGTAACCTTTGAAATGATGAACAGTTTAATTATACATTATAACACTGTTTATGTCTGAGAAACTAAGACTGTGTCCAGGTTACATCCCAGTATATCTTGAACTATGTTGCCATAAATTGCCTGGCCTCCTTGCGAAACCCTCAGTTGAGGTGTAGCTCAGCCGCCAACTGTTAGTTTGTTTCTGAGACACTTTTTCTGTTGAACAGTGTCAAACCCTCAGCCCTATGCTAATTGTAGCCAGTCAGTAAAGTTGATATACTTTCATAGATGCTCTGCCAGAATGAAAATCCTATTAAAGAAAAGAGAGAGAGAAATCTACCACAAGGGAACCTATCAGTAAGACACAACATTGTTTTGGTTACTTACCAATAAAAGGAGAGATTGTGTAGCTGAGTCACCGTGGAAACTGTTGAAGGAGAGGAACTACAGTTAATAGAGGGTAGCATCCAATAAAGAGGAGACGTCACCCAGTTGTTTAAATCCAGTTGTTATACTGGAATCCAGTTGTTCTGTGGAACGTCATCTTATGTGGAATCTAAGCAAAGCAAGGAGGAGCCTGTGTTACCCGACTTGAATATAATTGATTCCTAATTTATTTTATTTATTTATTTATTTTATTTCTCTTATGTTATTTATTTTATATTTATTTTGTTAGTTTTTTATTTTCATTTCACACAAGATGGAGCTTCTATGAACTCACCATACTCCTAACGGAATACCTTGGGGTGTCTTCTTTCTAAAATGGGGTCATTTGTGGGGTTCCTATACTGCCCTGGCATTTTAGGGGCCCTAAACCGTGAGGAGTAGTCTTGAAACCAAATGTCGCAAAATGACCTGTGAAATCCTAAAGGTACTCATTGGACTTTGGGCCCCTTAGCGCACTTAGGGTGCAAAAAAATGCCACACATGTGGTACCGTCGTACTCGGGAGAAGTAGTATAATGTGTTTTGTGGTGTATTTTTACACATACCCATGCTGAGTGGGAGAAATATCTCTGTAAATGACAATTGTTTGATTTTTTTTTACACACAATTGTCCATTTACAGAGAGATTTCTCCCACCCAGCATGGGTATGTATAAAAATACACCCCAAAACACATTATACTACTTCTTCTGAGTACGGCGATACCACATGTGTGATACTTTTTTGCAACCTAGGTGCTAAGGTGTTAGGCCCCTTAGGTGCTAAGGGGCCTAACGTCCTATTCACAGGTCATTTTGAGGCATTCGAATTCTAGACTACTCCTCACGGTTTAGGGCCCCTAAAATGCCAGGGCAGTATAGGAACCCTACAAGTGACCCCATTTTAGAAAGAAGACACCCCAAGGTATTCTGTTAGGAGTATGGTGAGTTCATAGAAGATTTTTTTTTTGTCACAAGTTAGCGGAAAATGACACTTTGTGAAAAAAAAACAATACAAATCAATTTCCGCTAACTTGTGACAAAAAATAAAATCTTCTATGAACTCATCATACACCTAACAGAATACCTTGGGGTGTCTTCTTTCTAAAATGGGGTCACTTGTGGGGTTCCTATACTGCCCTGGCATTTTAGGGGCCCTAAACCGTGAGGAGTAGTCTGGAAACCAAATGCCGCAAAATGACCCTTGAAATCCTAAAGGTACTCATTGGACTTTGGGCCCCTCAGCGCAGTTAGGGTGCAAAAAAGTGTCACACATGTGGTATCGCTGTACTCAGGAGAAGTAGTATAATTTGTTTTGTGGTGTATTTTTACATATAACCATGCTGGGTGGGAGAAATATCTCTGTAAATGACACATTTTTGATTTTTTTTTAAACACAATTGTCCATTTACAGAGAGATTTCTCCCACCCAGCATGGGTATGTGTAAAAATACACCACAAAACACATTATACTACTTCTCCTGAGTACGGCGTTATCCCACATGTGTGACACTTTTTTGCAGCCTAGGTGCGCTAAGGGGCCCAACGTCCTATTCACAGGTCATTTTGAGGCATTTGTTTTCTAGACTACTCCTCACAGTTTAGGGCCCCTAAAATGCCAGGGCAGTATAGGAACCCCACAAGTGACCCCATTTTAGAAAGAAGACACCCCAAGGTAATCTGTTAGGTGTATGGTGAGTTCATAGAAGATTTTATTTTTTGTCACAAGTTAGTGAAAAATGACACTTTGTGAAAAAAACAATAAAAATCAATTTCCGCTAACTGTTGACAAAAAATAAAATCTTCTATGAACTCATCATACACCTAACAGAATACCTTGGGGTGTCTTTTTTCTAAAATGGGGTCACTTGTGGGGTTCCTATACTGCCCTGGCATTTTACGGGCCCAAAACCGTGAGTAGTCGGGAAACCAAATTTCTCAAAATGACTGTTCAGGGGTATGAGCATCTGCAAATTTTGATGACAGGTGGTCTATGAGGGGGCAAATTTTGTGGAACCGGTCATAAGCAGGGTGGCCTCTTAGATGACAGGTTGTATTGGGCCTGATCTGATGGATAGGAGTGCTAGGGGGGTGACAGGAGGTGATTGATGGGTGTCTCAGGGGGTGGTTAGAGGGGAAATAGATACAATCAATGCACTGGGGAGGTGATCGGAAGGGGGTCTGAGGGTTTGGTCGAGTGATCAAGAGCCCACACGGGGCAATAGGGCCTGATCTGATGGGTAGGTGTGCTAGGGGGTGACAGGTGGTGACAGGAGGTGATTGATGGGTGTCTCAAGGTGTGATTAGAGGGGGGAAATAGATGCAAGCAATGCCCTGGCGAGGTGATCAGGGCTGGGGTCTAAGGGCGTTCTGAGGGTGTGGGCGGGTGATTGGGTGCCATAGGGGCAGATTAGGGTCTAATCTGATGGGTATCAGTGACAGGGGGTGATTGATGGGTAATTAGTGGGTGTTTAGGGTAGAGAACAGATGTAAACACTGCACTTGGGAGGTGATCTGACATCGGATCTGCGGGCGATCTATTGGTGTGGGTGGGTGATCAGATTGCCCGCAAGGGGCAGGTTAGGGGCTGATTGATGGGTGGCAGTGACAGGGGGTGATTGATGGGTGGCAGTGACAGGGGGTGATTGATGGGTGATTGACAGGTGATTGACAGGTGATCAGTGGGTTATTACAGGGAAGAAGAGATGTAAATATTGCACTGGCGAATTGATAAGGGGTGTCTGAGGGCAATCTGAGCGTGTAGGCGGGTGATTGGGTGCCCGCAAGGGGCAGATTAGGGTCTGATCTGATGGGTAACAGTGACAGGTGGTGATAGGGGGTGATTGATGGGTGATTGATGGGTAATTAGTGGGTGTTTAGAGGAGAGAACAGATGTAAACACTGCACTTGGGAGGTGATCTGATGTCGGATCTGCGGGCGATTTATTGGTGTGGGTGGGTGATCAGATTGCCCGCAAGGGGCAGGTTAGGGGCTGATTGATGGGTGGCAGTGACAGGGGGTGATTGATGGGTGATTGATGGGTGATTGACAGGTGATTGACAGGTGATTGGCAGGTGATCAGGGGGGATAGATGCATACAGTACACAGGGGGGAGGGGGTCTGGGGTGGGGTCTGGGGAGAATCTGAGGGGTGGGGGGTGATCAGGAGGGAACAGGGGGCACTTTAGGGTTAAAAAAAAATAGCGTTTTTAGATAGTGACAGGGAGTGATTGATGGGTGATTAGGGGGGTGATTGGGTGCAACCAGGGGTCTGGGGGGTGGGCAGGGGGGGGGTCTGAGGGGTGCTGCGGGCGATCAGAGGGAAGGGAGGGCAGGATCAGTGTGCTTGGTGCAGACTAGGGTGGCTGCAGCCTGCCCTGGTGGTCCCTCGGACACTGGGACCACCAGGGCAGGAGGCAGCCAGTATAATAGGCTTTGTATACATTACAAAGCCTTTTATACACTATCCGTGCGGCGATCCGGGTGCTAGTAACCCGCCGGCGCTTCCGAACGGCCGGCGGGTTACAGCGCGGGGGCGGAGCCAGTCGCCAGTGGCTGATCGCGTCACGAATGATGCGATCGCCGCATAACCACGCCCGCCGCCGCCACCGCCGATGGGCGTATTGCGGTCGTTTGGGCCCAGCCCTTGCCGCCGCCCATCGGCTTAAGGCGGTCGGCAAGTGGTTAAAGTAAGCCAGAGATGAAGCACCCTCATGTATTTTACCATATATATCAGTGGGAACATTAGAGAAAACACCTACCCTGCTCTCTGTTTCATCCTTCACTGCTCAGCCTGCTTGTTGTCAGCCCTGATAAAATCCCTGACTGAGCATTCAGTTTGGCTTTGCTCAGGAATCATTATAGCTGAGTCTGTCTTTTCTGATGTCTTTTCAAGCCCAAACCTGCCCCCTTCTAGCTCTGCTATGATATATATGGTAAAATAAATGAGGGTGTTTTGTCTCTGGTGCACTTTACATGTCAGAAGGCCAATCATGAAAAATACTCTACAAATGATGGATAATCAGTGGAGTGAGCAAAGAATGTGGTGGGTGGGTTTGGTTTGTTAACAACCCGACAGCAGCATTTTGTAGTAACTGTAGGAGGTTGATTTTCTTTATTTTAAAGGTCCATGTAGAGGTAAAAAATTACACTATACTTACCTTATAGCTCACCCATGTCTCGCAGGTTCTCCTCTGCACAAGGAAATCTCCCATGCACCGGGATGGACTATAATGAAGTTCCAGGTGATACAACTGAAGCGAGTGCATGCTCTAATAATTATTCTAACACTTGTATAGTGCTTTTCTCCTGTTGGACACAAAGCACTCAAGAGCAGCAGCCACTAAGGGCGCGCTCAAGGGGCCACCCTGCAGTGTTAGGAAGTCTTGCCCAAGGACTTCTTACTGAATAGTTACTGTCCCTAGCCAGGATTCGAAACCCTGGTCTCCCACATCAAAGGCAGAGCCGTTAACCAGTACACTATCCAGCCACTATATCACTCCACATCACTGGAGATTGTCATTATAAACAGCCTCGGCAGACAGAGAATTACTGCTGTCTCTTGCTTGGCCCCAATAAAAAAGTTAAACTTTATTTAATAAACATTTCACCCAGACTAAGTCAGCGATGTTATAAACCTCCCCCTCCCAAGCACTTTTAACTCTTTTTCCACATGTAGGCTGGTATTTCTGAGGGAAATGTAAGTTTAGATGCTTGGGGCTCCCCTGAGCAATATATGGTCACCAGGGGCGTAACTAGAAATCACTGGGCCCCCCTGCAAAACTTTGGATGGGCCCCCCAGCTGTCGTTGCTGGAGGGGGAAGCGATAATGGTAGCCCAAGATGAGGGGGAGGGGAGCTGGGCCAAAATCCCAGCTGTTGTTTGTGCCGGCTGCTCCCCCTTCCTGCACTGTGCCCCCTCCTGCCCTAAAAATGGCCCTGGAGGGCCCCAGAGCCAGGGACCCCCTTCAGGCTTTTCCTTCTAAGGGCCCCTCTGTGGCTGCATCCCTTGCCGGGGCTATTGTTACGCCCCTGATGGTCACCACATGGTCTATATGATTAGAAGGTACCATACAAACGGGTAGGAGCAAAGCCTTCCCCCTTCACAGAACCCCGTTTTTAATATTATTTACAAGGGGATCATCCCCATCTTTTGCTCAGGTAGGTGGAGGGGGGGGGGGGGGTAACTACTGCCACCTGTGTGATGATTGCCCTCAGATTTATGGTGGAATATGAGAGCCCCCTTTCAGTGGCGTAACTAAGGGGATTGGGGCCCTGGTGTGAGTTTTACATGGGACCCCAAGCACTCCAACCAAGGACAGCTACAGTGTCAGAGAGGTGTAATCAGAGTGAGAAAATAGCTTGTTACCGGTTACCACTATTCAATGCACACATAGAGGTGTTCATTATCAGCATGGCACCAATACAAAGCTAACAAGGTGGATGAAGGAAGGCCCTTAGTGGGCCACTCTGGCCCAAGGGCCCCCAGTGCGATCACAACCTCTGCATCCACTATTGCTACGCCACTGTCTCCTTTAATAATATAGGGGGTCAACAAAAATCTCCCCACCCCCAAAGTAGAATGAGTGTAGGTATACGTTAGTACCCCTTACACAATTCTACAAATAATTAAAAGTCAAATAAAGAAATACTGAAAAAAATACTTAATGTAAATAAAAACTATTTTTTTTTTTTTTATGATCCCAGCCATACCATATCCACAGAAGAACACACACATCTCACATGTCTCACATCAGTATCCTCAGAAATGCAGTTCCTCAGAAGGGGACAAAGAGACCCCATCTGCTAGAATAGGAGACCAGGATCCCTACACTGAGTCTAAGGGGAGAAGGGAAGGGGAGAAATATGCCAGAATTCAGGCAGAGTGGAATCTGATAATTTTTGCTCATCCATATTTAACAATTTCCTTTCAATCAGACCATGCTGTTAAAGAGGAGCTGCCAGCCATACTAGCTCAGAAAAAAAACATATACAGTATAAGTAGATAAATACTTGCTCTACTTACATAACACATTGCACTGTCCACGTTTTGATTTTAGCGATTTTTCTACAGTAAAAAAGAAAAATTCTTTCTTAGCATTTCCCATATTAACTATGGCTATTTTGGAGCCAATCCTGACGTAATTTCCTCCCTTACTTTCCTCTGCCTGATTTGCCCGCCCTTCACTATAGAAAGTGCATTGTCTCAGCATGAGAAATATTGGCCAATCAGAGAGGAACAGAGGTGTGGGAGGTGAAAACAGGAGGGAAAGAGGCTTCAGCCAATCAGGCTGCATTAGTTAAGTCTGAAGGGAAATAGAGATGCAAAAAAGGACAACCCAGCATGCCCTGCAACTTCCTTTTTGTGTACCAAATTTTGTGTGTACCAAATAAGAGTCAGGTAAACTGAGCAATGATCATTTATCAACAAGAAAAGTAATAGTGATTTTAACTTTTGGATTGCCTGGTTAGCAACCCTATTACTTGTTTACCAGATAAAAATAAAGAATTGATTTTTTATTTTATGCCAGACAGTTACACTTAAAGGTGTTTCTATTTATCTGATATTACCTCTGTGAGGTGCCTGGCTCTTCTACTGACCACATATACTATTGCTCTGTTATTATTGCCTGATGAAGCGGGATAAAACCTGCGAAACTCGTTGCATATTTGGAGTTCATAAATAAAATATATTGACTGTCTTTACTACAGTGTGTCTACTTGGAGGAGGTAAGTCCACCACTACCTCCTCTATTTACCAAGCATTTGGTTTTTTAGGCTCATTTAGCTTTCTTTAATGCTTTTGGCGCTTCTGTTCTCCTGCCTAATTCTCACGGTAGTCGCGTGCACAGATGATGCAAAGCCTTTACCTCCGAAACTTCACTGCACATGACATGGTGTATCACATTGAAAGTCCATACTCACAACCTCCCAGTGTCTTTCTGCATTTAAGCGGGAGCTAAGCTCTGGGCCCAGTATCAGCACAGATGCCCGACATCTCATGTCACCTCACTCGCGCTCCTCGCTGTGGTTGTCTCACGCTGTTCCGGTGCAGTCCGTGGCTTGGCCTGGCTGTGTTGTTGGTGAGCGCTCACGTGTGCCAGCTAAGCCACGCCCACTGACACATTTCACCCCGCCCACAAAGCCAAAAGGAGAAAGGACTCATTGCAGCAATAGAAACTTTTATTCTCATTCACTATATGTCATAATTCCAGGTGTGGCTACCTAACATGGCACATTCATAGGCAAAGTTTAAGCTTTGTCTATCTTTTCCTCTTCATGAAATCCTCATCTGTTGCAAAAAGATTTTAAACAATCAACAGTGATCTTTTTTCATTCATTTTGCCTTTCATGCCAGCCATATCACATAATAGATTTTGTCCTCTTCACCATATCCGTGTTATTCCAAAAAATAAACCATATTCAAGTCCAAATTCAGACCATCTGGGATTCTAGTCCGCAGACGGTAGATCCACATTGCTTCAATCTTACACAGATCATTTTCAATATCACCTCCTCTATTGGACACTTTTTGCTTGATTATACCCTTTTAGCAGCCACACCCAGTTATGTAAGATAACTAGGGGCACGGCTGCTGCAGCCGGCTATACTCAGGTTGCCTCCCACACTGTAAATGCAAAGAGGTGGAGAGAGCGATTGATATTTACTTGATCCCGACGCATGATCAGTTCTCCTCTTCCACCAGCAAGCGGTGCTTTAATGCTTACATCATCCTCTGGGTCCCAATCACATGATATGACGTGATCAGGACCCGATGAAGGATGTCACTGTTACAGTGCCACTTGGTGGTGAAAGAGGACAGCCATTCCTGCGTCTAGATGAGGTAAATATCAAGCGCTCCCTCTGCGTGGTGCCGCAGCGCACGGAACAAAAATAAAAGACAGAAAGACAGGGAAAAGGTTAACTATGCATTAGCTATAAATGCTGTAGGTTGGAAGATAGACCAGTTAGATCAGACATTGAGAAGATGTTGCCAAGTTTGTCATTATTTGTAGATGGTATACTCGGATTCTCACAAGATGGGTTGCAGAGATTGTCCGTTGTGCGAAACGAATGGCTTGTTTTACTTCATCCTTTGCAGTCACTAGTGATGGAAAGGAACACTTCCTCTTGTGGAATATTGCTTGTTAGTTAGTTAGTTCGTTTTAGCCGAAGATCTAGGAAATGTTTGCCTTTGGTGACTGCACTTGAACTAGGTACTGACAACGTCCCTGTTCTGTTAGAGAACTGTACAGGTCCCTTATCAGATCATGCTGCGTGCATGGACATCAATCAGCTATGTGATGTGAGTTTTGGGGCACTACATCCAATCTTAGCCATGCAACCATATACATTAACAGGACACTAATTTGTTTGGTTGTACCAAATGTTTGGTTACACATGAGCATCTTTTATCCAGTGTTGCTATTTTCGATTTTGAGGAAATATTCATGAAAATACATAGTATTTTTATAATCTGGTCAAAGAAAATATTTTTTTTCCAAAAATTCATGAGTAACGCAAAAATCATTATTTTTTTACCGCAAAATGTGCAAAAAGCGCAACATTTGTTTCTATTTAGCAACATTTGCAAAAAATGTGAAAAATTTCAGAAACTAATTACACAATGTTTTTTGATGGTATTTTCGCTCGAAAGACAAATTTTACATTAACCTATTTTGGTTTCTGGACGTAGAAACTACGTCCAGAAACCATGTGCGCTACCGCGCGCCCCCGCGGCCGATCGCGCGCGTGCACGCGCACTCCCGGCCGCGGATTCGGTAGTCAGGGAATCAATGTATCGGACTATGAAGTCCGATCACTGATTCCTCTCCCCCGCTGAAAAAGCGACAGCTTCTCTCGGAAGCTGCGCCTTTTCTGGCCATTCACTGCCTGATGCGCCACTCTAAGCGTGTGTTACGCTTAGAGTGACGTCATGTAAACAAACTCATTGCCGCCATCTTGTGGCCAAAAAGTAATACTACACCTGAAAATAAAAATGAATTAAAATCAACACACATTTACATTATAAATCTATTGTTTACCCCCCACCCTCCCAAAACTACCCAAATAAAATGTTTACTATAAATAAAAAAAACCATTACATTAAAAAAAAAAAAACATGTAAATATTTACCTAAGGGTCTAAACTTTTTAAATATCAATGTAAAGATGAAATATTTCTATATTTTTTTTATTTTAAACTTGTTAATAGTGATGGATGCAAAATGGAAAAAATGCACCTTTATTTCCAAATAAAATATTGTCGCCATACATTGTGATAGGGACATAATTTTAACGGTGTAATAACCGGGACATATGGGCATATACAATACGTGAGTTTTAATTATGGAGGCATGTATTATTTTAAAACTATAATGGCTGAAAACTGAGAAATAATGAATTTTTCCATTTTTTTCTTATTCTTCCTGTTAAAATGCGTTTACAGTAAAGTGGCTCTTAGCAAAATGTACCCCCCAAAGAAAGCCTAATTGGTGGCGGAAAAAACAAGATATAGATCAGTTCATTGTGATAAGTAGTGATAAAGTTATAGGCTAATGAATGGGAGGTGAACATTTCTCTCGTGAAAACCACGGAACCTGAATGGGTTAATTTCGTGACAGTAATACAAAAGGAATATCTGCATTTTCACTCATATCACTGCAAGGGTGTAGCAATAGCCATAGCAGCTGCTGTGGGGCCCTGGAGCAGAGGGGGCCCATGCAGTACTTAGATTGACCTTTTTTATCTCTCCTTGCACTAAGAAGTTGAATTCTGCCAGGAAAACTTTTATTGCTGTAATTTGAGGTTATAATTTGTGGTTTACTATCGACAGAAGCAGTCACTTCCATGCCCCGCCCCCAAAATTAATTCTTTCTGGCAGCAAAATAAAACAAGTAAAACATCCTGGTTATTAATACGCTTTGCACTGCACATACACCTGTTTATCTCATCATGTCATATGTTGCCTTGGGTACTCTTAAATGTATTCACCAATAACTTTCTTGTGCTCCTCCACTCTCAAACTTTGTCTCAGTGCCCACTGATTATGTGCAGTATTGATTACATGAGAATCTAGGCTGCCCAATTAACTCACATCCATAGGGTGGGGGCAGGTGGCATTGCTGAAGCATGCCTACAACTGAGGGCCCCAGGAAAGTTTTGCTATGGGGCCCCATGATCTCTAGCTACGTAACTGTATCACTGTTTTTATGCGTGTTTTTATGCGTGTTCAAATGGAGTGATGTCTTAGTAGTACCATTACTTTTACTTTTTTTACTCTGACATTTTGCATCTGCTGAACCCTTAATTAATGGCTCACTGCCTTCTGCTGCAATGGGAAAACAATGTGCACTCCACTGTTTTAGAGAATTGTTTATATTAATATAAACTTCCATGTGCTTGGTTGGCTAACATTCCTCCTCTCACTGGATTCTGGGGATGTGTTGTCTAATTTAGAACCATAATAGTCACTTTTCTGACATTCTGCTCCCATGGTTGGATCTATTCCCACCACCCTGTCCTCTACTAATCTATTTTTGGTGATTAGTGTTTAATCATAAATTTAGTATTTTCATTCTGTTTTTATTTTTCACAGAATATTGTTTCTTGATTTAAAAAAAAGACTCTGAGTGATCTTAAAATGGGCATACTACTTGCTTTATGTAACTGAATAAACTTTAAGGGCTTGTTCACGCTAAGGGGGGATTCGCCTTTTTTTAAGCACTGACGATTTTAAAAAAATCGCCCCAAAAGCTCTTGTGTAATGATCCCCTATGAGAGTGTTCACATCTGAGCTGTTTGATTCCGATCCGCTCACAAAAGCGCTGCCTGTACCATTTTTGGGGCGATTTGCCTCAATGGAAGGTATAGAGAAATCGCAAAACGCTTGAAAAATCGCTTTGTATAGCGTTTACCCCAGCGCTTTTAAGAATAAATACATTGGGCTTGATTCTCTAAAGAATGCCAACTGTTAGCGCACCCATGCTAAATAGTTAGCACGCGAAGTGCCATGCGTGTAACTCGCGCAAAGATACGCGCACGGCACTTCGCATGCTATTTAGCATGGGTGTGCTAACAGTTAGCACTCTTTAGTGAATCAAGCCCAATGTATTTATTCTTTTCTGGGTCAAAGAGTTCACTTCCTGACTTGCATCAGGAATTGAACAAACAAATCGCTCTGCAAAAGCGCTTAGAAAGGCACTTTACAAAAAAATCGAAGCGTGCAGGTAAGCGTTGGCATTAGCGATTTTGATTTTAGATGTGAACAAAGCCTTACAGGGATATTTTTTGTTTCTATTTCAAGCTATCATGAAGCCTTGCATGATAGCATAAAATAATGAGAATATTTTCATATACAGGATCTTCTCAAAAAATTAGCATATTGTGATAAAGTTCATTATTTTCTGTAATGTACTGATAAACATTAGACATTCATATATTTTAGATTCAAATACACACAACTGAAGTAGTTCAAGCCTTTTATTGTTTTAATATTGATGATTTTGGCATACAGCTCATGATAACCCCAAATTCCTATCTCAAAAAATTAGCATATTTCATCCGACCAATAAAAGAAAAGTGTTTTTAAAACAAAAAAAGTCAACCTTCAAATAATTATGTTCAGTTATGCACTCAATACTTGGTCGGGAATCCTTTTGCAGAAATGACTGCTTCAATGCGGCGTGGCATGGAGGCAATCAGCCTGTGGCACTGCTCAGGTGTTATGGAGCGTCTGCACCCTCATTACCAGCCGTGCAGACTTGAAATCAGGAGTGCTACCCCTCGGGCAACCTGGTCCGAGCGAACTCTGCTGTCCGCCTCCATCATGATGCCCCTCAGTTTTTCTCAGCCTTCTCTCTCTACTTTCGTGGACAATCGGTAGCACCTGTCTTGTTGGGAGCGTGTCGCTGTGTAGCGTCCAGTGCCGGAAATGGCAGCGCTCATATCAGCTCTCAGGCTGCTCCTCCAGTCCCACTCTTTTCTGTTCCTGCTATCAATGTATGCTTTGCTATGTTTGTATTATGTTAACTGTACGTGTATGCTGTAATGCTCTGTTTGTATTATGTTAACTGTACGTGTATGCTGTAATGCTCTCTGTTTTGCATTTTGTTTTTTACTGTTTATATGTATGCTTAACTGTATGCAATGCTGTACTCTGCTTAATTGTACACACAAGCTGTAATGTTGTCCTATGTATGCTTGTCCCCTGTCTATGTATGTACCATGCTTATCCGTATGCTGTTTCTTGTCTTTTTCATCGACGACTCTGTATGGCCAAAACCAATTCCGGGTACAACCCACTGTTGTACTTGGCGATAATAAATTCTGATTCTGGTTCTGATTCTGATTCTGGAGGCCCAGGATGCTTCGATAGTGGCGTTAAGCTCATCCAGAGTGTTGCGTCTTGCGTCTCTCAACTTTCTCTTCACAATATCCCACAGATTCTCTATGGGGTTCAGGTCAGGAGAGTTGGCAGGCCAATTGAGCACAGTAATACCATGGTCAGTAAACCATTTACCAGTGGTTTTGGCACTGTGAGCAGGTGCCAGGTCATGCTGAAAAAAGAAATCTTCATCTCCATAAAGCTTTTCAGCAGATGAAAGCATGAACCCGCTTTTGAACCAGAAACAGCGGCAGAAGCGCCTGACCTGGGCTACAGAGAAGCAGCACTGGACTGTTGCTCAGTGGTCCAAAGTACTTTTTTTCGGATGAAAGCAACTTTTACATGTCATTCAGAAATCAAGGTGCCAGAGTCTGGAGGAAGACTGGGGAGAAGGAAATTCCAAAATGCCTGAAGTCCAGTGTCAAGTACCCACAGTCAGTGATGGCCTGGGGTGCCATGTCAGCTGCTGGTGTTGGTCCACTGTGTTTTTTTTTTCAAGGGCAGGGTCAATGTAGCCAGGTATCAGGAGATTTTGGAGCACTTCATGCTTCTATCTGCTGAAAAGCTTTATGGAGATGAAGATTTCATTTTTCAGCACGACCTTGCACCTGCTCACAGTGCCAAAACCACTGGTAAATGGTTCACTGACCATGGTATTACTGTGCTCAATTGGCCTGCCAACTCTCCTGACCTGAACCCCATAGAGAATCTGTGGGATTTTGTGAAGAGAAAGTTGAGAGACGCAAGACCCAACACTCTGGATGAGCTTAAGGCCGCTATCAAAGCATCCTGGGCCTCCATAACACCTGAGCAGTGCCACAGGCTGATTGCCTCCATGCCCCGCCGCAGTGAAGCAGTCATTTCTGCAAAAGGATTCCCGACCAAGTATTGAGTGCATAACTGAACATAATTATTTGAAGGTTGACTTTTTTTGTTTTAAAAACACTTTTCTTTTATTGGTCGGATGAAATATGCTAATTTTTTGAGATAGGAATTTTGGATTTTAATGAGCTGTATGCCAAAATCATTAATATTAAAACAATAAAAGGCTTGAACTACTTCAGTTGTGTGTATTTGAATCTAAAATATATGAAAGTCTAATGTTTAGCAGTACATTACAGAAAATAATCAACTTTATCACAATATGCTAATTTTTTGAGAAGATCCTGTATATTTAGGAAGCTTTCACCCATTATGCCTAGCATATAGAAAAGTATAGAAATAGGGAAGTTTCAATTTGTGTGAGAGGAATTACAAAATTGCGCTTCAAAAAAAGGTTATCATTTCATGACATTCCCAAAACACATGGTAGAAATTACTAGGAATTGTTTTGCTTTTGAAGCATAGATCATTCTGTTTCCAACTTATCTAGTACAGTCTAACGGTTATGTAAAATGTGTGTGATGTAATATATTGAAGGACAACTGTAGCGAGAGAGATTTAGAGGCTGCCGTATTTATTTCCTTTTAAACAATACCAGTTGCCTGGCAGCCCTGCTGATCTATTTTGGCTGCAGTAGTGTCTGAATAACTCCGGAAACAAGCATGCAGCTATTCTTGTCAGTTCTGACAATAATGTCAGAAACACCTGATCTGCTGCAGGCTTGTTCAGGGTCTATGGCTAAAAATAATAGAGGATAAACAGGATAACCAGGGAAGTGGTCTTGCATAAAAGGAAATAAATATAGCAGCCTCCATATACCTCTTACTACAATTATCCTTTAACTTTTACTATTCTGTCCCTGAAGGCTATAACACAATTTGTATACTGTAGCTAAAAGTAATAATTTACTTCCACTCATCATAAAGTAAATCGGGAGCATCTCCCTCCCACTTAGTAAATGTTTTGCAAGTGCTCTGAGGGCCCATTCACACTTGCTGATCACAAAACGCTGGCGATTTTGCTAGCGTTTTGCTCTGGCGTTTTTTGTCGATTAACGCCCCAAAAAAAAAATCACCATTCACACCTGGTGATTTTTTCGCGATCACGTTTAGCGCTTCTACAGCACTGAAACGCGATCGCCGGGAAATCACCTGAAAATGGTGCAGGCTACGCGTTTGCGTTTAGTGTTTTGGGGCGACTTGCGGCGATTAGCGCAAATCGCCCAAATGAGAACGGGCCCATAGACTTTTATTACCCTAGCACTTTGAAAAGCGCTAGCGTTTGAGCGTTTTGCAGAAATCACCGTCAAAACGCTCAAGTGTGAATGGGCCCTTATGCTGCTGCAGAGGTTAAGATTAGATGGGATTCATTTTGTATGGTCCTTAGTAAATACATTTCCTTTATGATGGTCCTTTTTGCTGATGAGGGTGGGTTCCAAATTGTTTTACTGAGGCATGTTTGAGTTGTCTCTACTGTAGACACCAGTGGTATGGGGATGTGGAACGCTGTGTCTTTTCAAAGGATTTAAAGATAACACCATCATAGAGGATGTGTACAGTGCTGCTCAGAGCGTATATCAAAAAAGGGCGCCTGGAAAAAAGGGCGCGGGGTGTAGCCGAAATTAGAAGTTTGAATGCAAAACCGTATTTTTCGTTTAAGAGGTTATAAACGATAATTTAGTGCTAAATACGTTAAATAAACGGAAATGAAATGGCAAAATACCGTCTATAACAGTAAATGAATTCTGAAATGAAACGTCAAATAGCGTCTATAGCAAAAACGATATTTACACTTATATTAAGCATAGTACTAGAATGGTAGGTTTTACAGGTATTTTACTACAATTATACCTAACTTTAGGGTCACAGATATCTCTCCTTATCCCTATCTCTCACACCTAGACCCCCCTTTGTGTAAATACACATAATGTAATAAATTGTATATATTACATATATTGGACTATAACTATACCTAACCTTACTCTCATACAGAGCCCTCCCTGTACCTATCCCTAACCCCTAGACCCCCCTGGTGGTGCCTAAACCTAAGACTCCCCTGGTGGTGCCTAAACCTAAGACCCCCCTGGTGGTGCCTAAACCTAAGACTCCCCTGGTGGTGCCTAAACCTAAGACCCCCCTGTTGGTGCCTAAAACTAAGACCCCCCTGTTGGTGCCTAAACCTAAGACCCCCCTGTTGGCGCCTAAACCTAAGACCCCCCTGGTGGTGCCTAAACCTAAGACTCCCCTGGTGATGCCTAAACCTAAGACCCCCCTGTTGGTGCCTAAACCTAAGACTCCCCTGGTGGTGCCTAAACCTAAGACCCCCCTGGTGGTGCCTAAACCTAAGACCCCCCTGGTGGTGCCTAAACCTAAGACCCCCCTGTTGGTGCCTAAACCTAAGACTCCCCTGGTGGTGCCTAAACCTAAGACCCCCCTGTTGGTGCCTAAACCTAAGACTCCCCTGGTGGTGCCTAAACCTAAGACCCCCCTGTTGGTGCCTAAACCTAAGACTCCCCTGGTGGTGCCTAAACCTAAGACCCCCCTGTTGGTGCCTAAACCTAAGACTCCCCTTCTGGTGCCTAAACCTAAGACCCCCCTGTTGGTGCCTAAACCTAAGACTCCCCTGGTGGTGCCTAAACCTAAGACCCCCCTGGTGGTGCCTAAACCTAAGACTCCCCTTCTGGTGCCTAAACCTAAGACCCCCCTGGTGGTGCCTAAACCTAAGACTCCCCTGGTGGTGCCTAAACCTAAGACCCCCCTGTTGGTGCCTAAACCTAAGACTCCCCTTCTGGTGCCTAAACCTAAGACCCCCCTGGTGGTGCCTAAAACTAACCACCACCCTGGTCCTAACTCTCCCTGTACCTATCCCTAACCCCTAGACCCCCTAGTAATGCCTAAACCTAACCATCCCCACTGCACAAAACACGCTAAACACATATAAACAATAATATATTTAATCCTTAAAATACTTCACTCCAAATAACATGAATAAAATAATTTATATATTTGTAATAGAATAACTAGCCTTAAAATCACGTAGAAATCTTAAAATAACAGTAATTTGTAATAGAATAACTAGCCTTAAAATCACGTAGAAATCTTAAAATAACAGTAATATTTAAAGCGATATTTTAGTAACTATAATCAACGCATTAGAAGTGTAAAAACAAAGTTAATACCATAAGCGATGTATTTCTAACACAATCAGCTTTAGAAACGTTATTTAAGCATTATACATATGAAAACGAATTTTAAATGATAAAAGAAGTGTAAACGAAATTTTAGTTGTTATAGTTTTATAAGCGCATTTTTAAAACGAAAAAACTAGTTAAAACCCATATAAGCGAAATTTACAAACGAAAAAATAAGTATACTACAAAGTCTAAACGAACTTGTAAACGATATTTGTTATAAACTTTATCCTGTAAACGAAAACCTTTGTTAACACGATCCCTGTAACCGCTATTTCTCGTGCGCCCTTTTTTCCTGTCGGGCGCCGAATAGCCGATATTTTGCATTGCAGTCTATGGCGGCGCCCTTTTTGTCCACTATCCCTGTGCGCCCTTTTTTACTAGTTCCGCTGCTCAGATACCCCTTTTCAAAATCCGGATTCGATTCCGATCCGGATACCCAGATATCTGATCCGGGTCGGATATCCGAGTTCAAACTTTTGCGATCCGAATCGGATATACAACCTCAGTATCCGGGGTATCCGGCCGCATTCGGATATCCGGATAGCAAAACCAGAAGTGGCCTTTAAATTGCTTTTAAAATGTTTTTTAGGGTAAATGAGGCATGTAGCATCATTTTTTTAAAAAAGAGAAACACTAATTGATGATGTGGGGACTTAAAATTCCCCCCCCCCCCAAAAAAAAAATGGCTGTCAATTAACATCAGGACTAGGCTCCAGACAGCGGTCGTGCAGCTCACATTGTGTCCAAAGTCCAACCGCACAACTGGGACATGAGTGTTTTCAGCCCAGACACCTCCAAAAAAATATGCAGCAATTGTGTTTTGGGTTAAATATGGGTGGAATCAGCAAAGCAGCAGTGGCCTGTGGCACCTTGGCGGACCTGGCGGTGTGAGCAGCAAAGGCAGCAGGAGCAGGGCAATGCAGCAGCAGCAGCAGGTGTAACATCAAAACAAAAAGGTGTAACGTCTGCCAGGAGCATGGCGGATGTGGCACTTGGCAGTGGCACTTTGCACTTGGCACGTGGCACTTTGCACGTGGCACTTTGCACTTGGCACTTTGCACATGGCACTTTGCAAAGTGCCACATGCAAAGTGCCAAGTGCAAAATGCCAAGTGCCACGTGCAAAGTGTCAAGTGCCAAGTGCCACGTGCAAAGTGCCAAGTGACACGTGCAAAGTGCAAAGTGCCAAGTGCCACATGCTAGGGCTTCTGCTGGGAGCTGGGAGCCCTCTGATTGGCTCAATGATGTCAGGGACGTCATCTCCTTAGTTACAGTATCTGGATCCGGATATCCGCGGATATCTGGGTATGCAACCAACTATCCGCGGTTTGCTATCCGGATTTGGGCCCAGGTATCCGGAATCCGAATCCGGCTGGATAGCTGAAAAAAGTTTGGATATCCGGTTTACCCGGATATCCGGAATCTGGGTGAGCAGCCCTGGATGTGTATATATGTCCCCCAAAGCCTCACAAATTTTAAGATGTATGAAATTATAATTCTGGAAATTGATTATTTTCCCAAGTAGGACAGTTTGGTGAGGTTTCAATGGGCTCGATTCACAAAACAGTGCTAACTCAGTTAACACGCATAAAAGTTATGGGCGTGCTAACTAGGGTGTTAAGCAGTTAGCATGCCCAAAGCTTTTATTGATCGCGCGCAAAGTTTAGTGCTGCATGGTACGCGAAACACATAAGGCTTGATTCACAAAAGCATGCTAAGTGTTAGCACACCAGTGAAAAGCTGCTTATCACGTGCAAACTGCCTCTTCATGCGCTAAAGTTTTATGCGCACTACTTCACATGCATAATCAGCCGCTTTGCGTGCTAAGTAGTGTGATAAGCATACTTTGCATGCGAAGCAGCTGATTTTGCACGTGAAGTAGTGTGCGTAAAACTTTACACACGCAAACTTTTACGCGCGCTAAAATAGCACGCGAACAGTAACAAAGCAGTAACAAAACTTTTAGGTGTGCTAACTGTGTTAGCACCGTTTAGTGAATCAAGCCCACAGAGTGTGCGTGTGTATGTAAGGAAAGAAGGGAGGAATCTGCAAGTAGGTCAAAACAGCCCTAAGGAGAACCATAGCATAAGCATGGTTTGGTATGTAAAACTGTAGTAGATGTTCAGGTTGCTTGCTCAGTGAACAGGGGGAGTAACTACGAGATCTAAAGGAAAAAGAATAGATGTCTCCAAATTTAATTTTAAACCAGTGTGCTCTCAAAATTGGTGAACTATTTGGGGGAGTTCATATAATGTTGCAGGGGGGGGCAGCAAATGAAATGAGGAGATGGTCTGAAAAAAGTGAAACTTGCTCTTCTATTAGGCTTATTTTTCAAATTTGAAAAGTTGTTGGTTGCCTCCTGAATTTGGTTTAATTATTAAAATGAAGATACGTGAGGTGAGTGGGCAGTATGCGCTTCTTGGGCTTGATTCACAAAGCGGTGCTAACTGTTAGCATGCCTGTGAAAACCCCCTTAGCACGTCTAAACAAGCTTTTCGCGCATAAAACTTTACGCGCGCAAAACTTTATGCGAAGTGCCCATTAAAGCCTATGGGACTTAGCGCACATAAAACTTTACGCGCGTAAAACTTTGCGAGCGCAAAGTTAGCGCGCGATCTGATTGAGAAGTCCGGTGCTAACCTACTTAGCACCCTGGTTAGCGCGTCTAAAGACTTTAGACGTGCTAAGTAGGTTAGCACCGCTTTGTGAATCAAGCCCCTTGTGTTTTGGGAAATATGAGTAATTATAATTATTTATCTGTATTTTGGTTCCACAGAGAATAATTTGTGAGATTTGCATCAAAACAGTTCTTTCTACACTGTCAACAGGAAGGGTCATTTCATGGTGTCAAAGGCATTATGTCCATCAAAAGCCAGGATTACTGTATGGCCTGAATTATGGTACAGAAATTGTATATTAGTAAAAACAATCTGTGTAATTTAGCTCTATTAGACCTGAGCAGCCCAGTATAAAACAGGATTAGTTAATTTTAATAAGCTTAATAAGTTGTCTGGCTGGCAGGAAGGGACAGATCAGAGCTGTATCCATTACAGGGGGCCAAGCCACCACCAATTAATTATATTAATCATGAGAAAACAGAGCAAAGAAGTCAGGCAGTCACCACCACCAGATACTGTTGAGAGGTGGAGACACTTTAATTAAAAAGCAAAACTGTCTCAGCCACATGGCTGTACGGGATGAGGAGTTGGGCTCTGGAGGCAGTGATATTCACGCAGAGTTCAGTGGAAGCCACGGCACTCAATCCCTTCGACCTTTACTATTTCATACTGTCAGGGGGTCTGTCTGTCAATGGGGTCTGTCATGGGGATCTCATCTTCCAATATGGAGATACTGACTAGTTATGTTAGGTGTTAGAAATACCTGCCTAATTTTTTATTTTAAATACAGGCTATCTTGATGTTACTTAGAGACATATTGTGCCTAGTTGCCTTTCTTTTTTTGGAGAACATTTAAAGAGAACCCGATTTTTTATAAATCATAATAGGACACAGAGGCAGGTTCTGTGCACAATGACATGCCTCTCTGTCCTTCTAGTGCCTGTGCCAGCCCCCCCCCCCCCCCCCCCGGGCTCTGCTGTCCCCCCTTAAAAATAGTGCCAGGCTAGCGACAATCTGCTCGTCGCTAGCCTTACTGTATGTTTACCTTGTATTTGTCAATCAGTGTGCTCCTCCCCAGCTTCATGGCTCCCACTAGTTCAATATTATAGAGAATGGAGCTAGGCACATCCAGTACAAAAAACAGCCAAATTTATTGAAAAAAACTTTAAAATCAGAGGTACAGATGAAGCACCCCATAGGTGGGTGCGAAACGGCTGTTGACCTCTGAACATGCTGTAACCCTCTCTCGTATCTTGATGGTCTGTACCTCTGATTTTAAAGTTTTTTTCAATAAATTTGGCAATTTTTTGTACTGGATGTGCCTAGCTCCATTCTCTATAATATTGGACTAATGTCTTCTGCTTGCTGAGCTGAGAGCACTCTCGTGGGTTACACAGGCAGATCCTGTGCACCACTTCACTCTATGGGCCTTATTCACTATTCGGTGCTAACCCAGTTAGCATGCCCAGCAGCTTTGGGCGTGCTAACCGCGGTGCTCAGTAGTTAGCACCAAGGAAAGTTAATCAGCTCGCACGCAAAGTCCCGCGCACAAAACTTTGCACGCGAAATGTTGCATCCCTGTGCGACGAAAATGGCGCACCTGATGCGACTATAAGGGGTGCGACCTTAACATCGCATAGTGCAATGGTAAGGTCGCACCCAACGCACCCTTATAGTCGCATCAGGTGCGCTGTTTTTGTCACACAGCGGTGCAAAGTCCGGTGCATGCGCAAAGTTTTGTGCATAGGACTTTGCGTGCGAGTACTAGTTAGCGTGCACAAAGTGTTTTAAGGCATGAAAAGGGCGTACGTTAAAAAGGGGCGATGGGAAAAAAGGGCGCCGGGTTTTTAACGATAAACATGGATTACGTTTAAAAATGTATTTCGTTTAAAAGTAATGTTTTTAAACGTTATAAATCATTAAATAATGTGTATTAAATCGGCAATTGTAAAAACGTTAATCTTTCGTTTAAATAATGAAACGCATAATAACGTTTAAAAAAAAAATTACTAAGTAACCCTCCCTGTACCTACCCCTAACCCCTAGACCCCCCTGTTGATGCCTAAACCTAAGACCCCCCCTGTTGGTGCCTAAGTAACCCTCCCTGTACCTACCCCTAACCCCTAGACCCCCCTGTTAGTGCCTAAACCTAAGACCCCCCTGTTGGTGCCTAAACCTAAGACCCACCTGTTAGTGCCTAAACCTAAGACCCCCCTGTTGGTGCCTAAACCTAAGACCCCCCTGTTGGTGCCTAAACCTAAGACCCCCTGTTGGTGCCTAAACCTAAGACCCCCCTGTTGGTGCCTAAACCTAAGACCCCCCTTTTGGTGCCTAAACCTAAGACCCCCTGTTGGTGCCTAAACCTAAGACCCCCCTGTTGGTGCCTAAACCTAAGACCCCCCTGTTGGTGCCTAAACCTAAGACCCCCCTGTTATTTTTTTCGTTTAAAAATAATGTTAAAAAAAAGTAATGTTTTTCGTTTAAAAATAATGTTTGGAAAAAATATTGTACTGGTTTTCGTTTAAAAATAATATTTAAACATGTATAAATCATTAAATAATGTGTAATCATGAGAAACAGTAATAAAACATTAAGTCTCCGGGCGCCGCTTTTAAAACGTTAGTTTTCTCCGGCGCCCTTTTTTCCTACCAGGCGCCCATTAAACGATATTTATTATAGAAGTGAATGGCGGCGCCCGATTTGTCCACTAGCCTCAGGCGCCCGAATTTACTGTTTCCATGAAAAGGGGCTTCTCACAAGCGTGCTAACAGTTAGCACCGCTTTGTGAATCAAGCACCATAATCTGCGTTTCATGGCTCCCATCTGTCAGCAACCGGCCCCATGGCACGCCTGCAGGAACAGTTCCCGACTGGTGGTTTTGACCAGATTGAGAGGGGAAGCAGCCTTATTCAAGCTAACACAAGGCTGTCACCCCTCAGTAACGCTTCTCACTGCCACCACTAGCTGCTGCTAGACACTTCAACACTTCCCACTCTGCTGTGGAGTGGTCTGCACTCAGTCCAGCGTTTTCATATTTGGGTCAGCTTCGCGCTTAGGCCAAATATGGGAATGCCACACACACAATACAATCACACAGTAGCAAGGCACAATCAGGCACTTAACTTGTAATGCAAATTACACTGCAGTCTCTTCCCAGACTATGAGTTTTTGCTAGTACATCAGAAGTCAAACTTATTAAATAAATATTTAATATTCCAGAAAAAAGTGGAGCAGTGCAGAAAGGTAAATATACAAGAGATTTACAAAAAACAAAGGAAAAATTACAAAGACACACAAGACAGTTTGCAAAACATAAAAAGACGAATCAAAACAGAAATTGAACTTTTACCAGTGCAAAGGTCCAACTTGGCCGTGGAAGGACACGAATTCTGATTGGATCAGGATCGTCTCTACCTGTCACTACCTTCAGGAGAAAATGATTTGTGACTGTCCTAGGCCGACTTATATAGTCCGATTTGTAGCCTGGGGGTACAAGTCCAGATATAATTTAATTTCCCAGATTGTGACACCACCGTTCACTGAGCCCTCTGTAAAATCTTTGCTTGCTGTGATACAAATTTTGAGTTTTCCTGTTAGCCTTTGAAGTTTCCAGACGCAGTCAATCTGATTGTTTTTTGAGAACAACAGGTAGCTGTTTACATAAATAGACTTCAAAGCAATGCAACATTTTTCAGCAGATTCAAGACAAAAGGGTGGGTCGTTACCTAATTACCTGTTTCCTTGTTGGAGGCCACAGTGTCCAGAGGAAACTGAATGCCAATGTACTTTACACTGCCATACAGACAATCAAATTAGCAGCTTCCTTCAGCCTGGTGGCAATTATTTCCAAAGCCAGCCGGCTTCTGAACATACATACACATCTGAAATAGTGCACAGCAGATAGAAAAATGAAAAATGTGGCTTCTGTATTATATGCAATATCACAAATGCCTGCTATGTTATGACACCACCTCTGTCCCCTCGCTCCCCGCCTCTGTAAGCTTCCTCCAATCGGAAGCTAAGCCGCGACCCAGTAGTACTTCCTGGGTTGCGGCTTAGCAATGAAGAATGCAAAGGAATGCTGTAGTGCTGTCTTGCAAGGCAACTCCCTGCTTCTAGTGCTGGAGGAGATGAATGGGTAATAGGCCACCAGTGGTCATGTGTCCACAAACTCCATCACCCTAAAAGAAAACAAGCTTTTTATTACTCAGTTATAGTTGTCTTGCTGATGTATTCAGGATTTTGAAGAGAATATTGGAGGAGTTGGGTAAATATCTATTTATATTTATGCAATGTGATCCAGGTAGAGGTCCTCTTTTCTCAATATTCTTCACCTTTTTGTGATGACAGTGGTTTCACAAAAAAAGTCCCTCATTGTGGGAAAAGAGGTTTGAGACTTACCCAAGGCACTAGCTGCATAGAGTTTGCAGGTTCTCCCTGTAATTGCTTCCACATTCTGAAACCATGCTATTTGGTTTGTAGGCTTCCACCAAAAAATTGGTCCTAAATTTTGGCAGAGGAATTTTGCAGACACAGAGTGCAACAAGACTGGGGTGGCTTACTTAGTCCACTCCTATTCAGCCACTACTGATCTGCTTTGTGTACTATGGGCTTGATTCACTAAAGCGTGCTAAGTGTTAGCACCTCAGTGAAAAGTCCTTTAGCACGTGTAAAGTGCCAAATGTTTGCACGCGCAAAGCAAAACATTGCACCGGTGTGCGCGAAACGTCGCACCAGTCACGTGCAAAATAGCCTGACAAGCGTACTTTGCACGCGAACGGTGGGACGTTTCGTGTGCAATGGTGCAACGTTTTCGCCGCTCCAAATAGCACACGATCAGTATCAGCTTTGCCCGTGCAAACTACGTAGGACCCTAGTTTGCACATGCAAAGCTTTTATGCGTGCTAACTGTGTTGGCACGCTTTAATGAATCAAGGCCAGTGGGAGAAAAATGCTTTACAAATGTTAATGTTAGATCATTCATTTATTTTGCATTTTGCTTAAGGACAGCCTATAATCTTCCCAGAATTTCCACAGAGTAGTAGGTTACGACTAAAGAATACTTGTTAGCTCGCAGAAAGCATGGGCACTCTCATTCCACAATTCACATTGATGCCAGCCATGTATCGAGTGGAACAATGGGGAATGCTTTTTTTCTCAGTAACAGTGGAGCCTCACTTTAAAGAGACACTGAAGCGGAAAAAAAATGATGATATAATGATTTGTATGTGTACTACAGCTAAGAAAAAACACATTAGCAACAGAGACATAAGTCCAATATTGTTTCCAGTAAAGGAAGAGCTAAGAAACTCCAGTTGGTTTTTATGCAAATTAGCCATTGAGCTCCACGACTTTCAAAGTCGCAGAGAACTCTGCCAGACACTTGAGATAAGCTTTAAAAAAGACTATAGGCCTCAATTCACTAAGATCATGCTGGAGATAATAAGGCAAGAGAAAACTTACCTCCACACAGTGAGAGTGTTATCTTATCTCTTCATTCCTTAATTTACCTCCTCTGTAGTTAATTTACCTCCTCTGTAGTTATTTTCACACGCAGTTAATGAACAGCCTGTCTTTAACTCTGGAGTTATTTTAAGGATTGAAGAGTTAACTTAAAGACAGAAGAGTTAACATTAGGTTTGCCTGAGGTAAAATGTTTCCTGAATACTACATGCCTTATCACCATGGTAACAACTCTAGAAGAGTTATTAAAGACAGGAGATAAGCTTAGTGAATTGAGGCCATATCTTTTTTTTCCCTCTGCAGGGAAGATTTTCCAGAGCAAGCTAGTGAACTTTTGAACCCATTTAGAATGCTGGTTAGTGTCTAAACTGCAAATATTAGATAATGATGCAATGGTATAAAAAAAACACTATATAACTGAAAATAAAAATATTACAATATTTTCTTTGCTACTAAAATTCTAGTAATTATCCGTATTACACAACCAATGCATTATATCATAAAAAAAAATTGCTTCAGTGTCTCTTTAAGTCCTTTGAGCTTTTACTTTTGTATGTGACATGACTTTACTACTATCACATCTCTTCCTTTTATTTTGACAGATCTGAGATGAAAAGACACACATTGTAAAGTGACAGGCTACACTTGTGTACACTCTTGTCTACTGAGTAACCCACCAGAACCTCCCTATTCATCAGTGTACAAAAGCATCATGTCAGAACCAGTAAGTAAAGGCAATTGTGGAACGGTAAAAACTATTTTAAAAAATAATGCTAAATGTTGAACCAGCAAATTACCGTAACCACATATATGTTTTCAGTGGTCTAATTCTGACACCTGGGGCTTGATTCACAAAAGAGTGCTAACTATTAGCACGGCCGTTTTCGCGCGAATGTTCACGTTTTTGGGCGATCGTGAATTTTCGTGCACAATTAAAAGTTTTCACGCACAAACGTGAATTTTTGTGCGAAATTGTTATCGTTTTTGCGTGAAAATTCGTGTTTGCGCGCGAAACTGATAACAATTTAGCGCCAAATGGTTAATTGCGATCGCGCTAAACAGCAAAAATTTGCGCGAAAACGGCCGTGCTAACAGTTAGCACTCTTTTGTGAATTAAGCCCCTGGTGTATTGTATTGCGAGCAACACAGTGGCACATCCTAAAAACATACAAATAAGTCAACTGGTTACAATCAAATTGACCTTACACTGGAGGCCCAAAACTTAACCAATCTGCCTGTATCCAGATCAATCCTAATAACTTCAAGTATTTCCCTGTCACAGACAGGGTGAGACAGGGATGTCTTCTGCCCCTCTATCTATTCAATTTTGCTCTGGAACTCCAGCTTCAGTTTATACAAATGGACCTCTATATACATGACTTGGTGGTTAACCGCACTGAACTAAAGATACTGGTTTTGCAGATGATCTCTTATTGACTTTCAGACCCTGGAAGTTCAATAGAGACAACTGACAACCTGTGAAGTGGATTTGTTCAAAATTTAGAATCAACCCTAATAAAATAGAGGTTTTAAATCTTGGATGTTCTCCCAGTACAGAATGGCATATTAAGTCATTCTGGAACTACAACTGGCGAGTGAAAAGTATCAGGTATTTCGGAAATAGGATTTGTAGAAATTTAGATTTGCTGTAATGACTTCCTGGTTTAACACATGATCATGACCTGCAAATCAGAGCCTTACAAATCGGGTCCAGTTAAAAATGGCGCGTATGAAAAATGGCGCATGGTGATGCCGCTGTTATTTTTTTGCTGCTTATTGTTATTTAACAATAAACTATAAACATTAATAAACATTATTTAATGTTTAGCTATAACATGTTGTAAGTTCTTCTCAGTGTTGCCTGCTGTTAATCTCATTAAAAGAGAACCTCAAAGCTGCCGTGTCAGATATCAGCCAGATGACAGAGGCTACAAATACAAATGCCAGGGCTCTGCCACTGCCTTGAAAGTACTTTCTTACCCTGTGCATGATGCTCCTGGCTGGTGGCTGGCAGGCAGTGCCCGCAGTCTTGTTGTGCTGGAAGTGGTCAAGCAGCCGATCCCGTGTGGGTGACCCAGCTTACTGCTGCCTGCGTGGCATTCCGGCTCCTGCTGCTGCGCTCTCCTCCTGCCGGCATCATCCCCGTGCTGTGCCAACCATCCTTACCCTGGGATCTGCTTTTCCTAGACAGCAGAGAGGTGGCAGGGCTAACGTGTCTGCTCTTCACCCATCCACTCCTCACGGTCGATTAATTAACGTTAAAGGCAATAAAATGATAATTAGCGATATGCCGCTTAACAATTGAACCTTTTAATTACTTTTTCCTCTGTGCGCCATAATTAGATATTGATATTGCAAAATAACGTTAAGGCTATGTTTTCAATGCGGCGCCATTTTTAAATATCAGTGCTGCTAATTTTTCTCTGACCTGTACAAATCTACCAGCATGCTTTGCCATCCTTTTCTCCTAAGCATTGCCATCCCTACTCATGAGCCTGCCACAAGACCTCTAGCTGTGTAATCTCCAGAAAGAGAAACTTAAATTTGGGCATCTGATCGCCAATAAACATAAATTATTAGTATAATTGATTTATATAGCACCATCATGGTATCCTCTATATCCCTTCTATATCCCTAGCCTGTCCCCAGACTAATTTATACAGGTGAATCGAGAAATCTTAGAATTGTTTTTCTTGTGAAATTCCCAAAAAGTTTGATGTGTCACATGACCCTCTTCCTATTGAAAAAAACAAAAGTTGGATTAAAAATGGCCGACTTCAAAATGGCCACCATGGTCACCACCCATCTTGAAAAGTTTCCCCCCTCACATATACTAATGTGCCAAAAACAGGACGTTAATATCACAACCATTCCCATTTTAACCTCTAGCCGACCACGTCCCGCCAATGGGCGTGGCCGCGGCGGCAGCCCCAGGACCGCCTGAAGCCGATCGGCGTAAAGTCCTGGGGCTCTGTTTTGCAGAAGATTGCGCGCAGGCTGCGCATGCATCTCCTGTTTGGTGCGGAGCGAAGCTCCGCCTTCAGTCTCCGTGTGTATTTACATGTACAGCGCTGCGATCAGCAGCAGCGCTGTACTGGGGACAGCCATGTGACACAGCTGTCCCTCGGGGGGACAAGACAGAGAGCGATCGGCTCTCATAGGCAGAAACCTATGACAGCCGATCGCCAGGATTGGCCGGCTGGGGGGAGGAAGGGGTTTTAGTAAAAAAAAAAGAAAAGAAAATGACAATATTTATTATAAAAATAATAAAGTAAATATTTGTTTAAAAAAAATAAACACTGTGGGGGGGATCAGACCCCACCAACAGAGAGCTCAGGCAGCGATTGGCCAGGCTGCGCAAGGGGTATGCAGCGGGTAGCGGCGCATCGGCGGCGGCAATCACAACAAACACGCAGCTAGCAAAGTGCTAGCTGCGTGTTGGAAAAAATAATTATGCAAATCGGCCCAGCAGGGCCTGAGAAATCCTCCGCGGCGGCTTACCCCGTGTCCAGCACGGGGTTACCGCTAAGGAGGTTAAGTAAAAAATAGCCTGGTCACTAGGGGGTTTAACACCAGGGTCCTCAAGAGGTTAATAAGGTGTATCCATATAAATGGACCACCCTGTACAATAATGTTAAACCCGGGTAGTCTCAAAATATAAAATGGGCATAATGGTAAAGCATGCATTAGCTATTCTCTATGTTATATGTTTATTGTGCATGTTAAAATTATTTTTACACTGCTTCTAAGATACAGTAATTGCTTGCAACACATTAACCACTTAACGACCGCCTAACACCGATAGGCGGCGGCTGGTCGTAAGTGGGTTTCTATGGAAACGGACGCTCATTCGAGCGGCTGTTTCCTGTCAGTTCACGGAGGGTGTCTCCGTGAACAGCCTGCGAGCCTCCGATCGCGGCTTGCAGGCTAAATGTAAACACCTGGGGAAGTAATCCCGTTGTTTACGTTGCATGGCGCTGCTGTCGCCGCAGTGCCGTAAAGGAGATCCCTGACCTCTGATTGGCCGGGGATCGCTGGCATCTGATAGGCCGAAGCCTATCAGAGGCGGTACAGGACGGATCGCTGTCCTGTACCACCTATTCTGAGGAGGAGAGGGAGGGAAGGAGAGGGAGGGGGAATAGCGCTGCAGAGGGGGGCTTTGAGGAGCCCCCCCGCTCGGCAGTAGGCAACGGCGGCGATCAGACCCCCCCAGCAGGACATCCCCCTAGTGGGAAAAAAAAAGGGGGGGGGGAGTCTGATTGCCCTGCCTGTTATCTGATCTGTGCTGCGGGCTGAAGAGCCCACGCAGCACAGATCATCCAAAACGAGCCTGGTCCTTAAGTGGTTAATTCCACAATGTAGTTTCAGGCTTCTTTTACACTGCAAATCGCAAATCCGTTTTATGATTTTCATTGGATGCCAGCAGCACAAGAAGAATAACACAGAAAAAAATCACAGCATGTAGGACTTTTTTTAATCACATCAAAAATCAGAAACGCATGTAAAATCGCTTCAAAATCGGAATTGCATGTAGTGTTAAAGAGCCCTTAGAAATGAACCTTCGTAAAAGTGGCATCAACAGTCCCTGTTTCCTTATACAAGCCGCAATCACACTCAGACATGACACAAGGTGACTCTTTGCTGCCAGGTTGCTGCACCACATGTCAAGCGTTGACACAGGAGGGGCTTGATTCACAAAACGGTGCTAACTGTTAGCACGCTGTGAAAAGTGCTTCCCGCGAAATTTCGCGTGATAATATTTAAATATTGAAAAATTCACGTTTTAACGCGCGAATGCAAATTTTTGCACGCGATAACCGTTTTTTGTGCAAAATCTGTTTTGCACGAAAAAAAAAAACACGCTAAAACGCGCTAAAAGCCATGCTAACAGCTGTGCTAACAGTTAGCACGGCTTTGTGAATCAAACCAGAGGAGTTATGAAGGCTTCTGTTTGGTTGTATTACATTTCAGCTGGTCCTAAAAGGTGCAAAAACTGGCAGATCCATTCAGTCTTAAATGTGTCAGAGCCCTCGCAGGGTCACAGTGGAGGAATCAATATATTATATAGCACTATTAAAGGGACTCCGGCTACCTAGATGACGCGAGGCGGCCAACGTGATGAAGTCAGACGTGACGTATGCGGAAGAGAGAGCCCGACACTCGGCCAGTGTCGTCTGGAGCCGCCCGGAAGCCGCTGGGCAGCCATCTCTGGGAGAAGACCTGAGAGAAGAGCCAGGACGCAGTCGTGGGACCTCCCGACCTACACTGGGCTGCAGAAAGCCCAAGGTGAGTACCATTTTCATTTTTTTTTAGCTCGGAGTCCCTTCAAGTTGATGTTATTAACAGTTCAGTAAATACGATTTTTTAAAAGTCCTGACCTTTACATTAAATCACAGCCCACTCAATAAAAAGTCATACAAGTTCCACATACAAGTTCCTCCTTGAATTCATCCACATTCTTCCCCACCCAGCAATGTCACTTCTCCTTCAATAGTTTGCAACCACAGATCACGTCATATGCCCAGAACTTTACAGAGGGAATCAGATAAGTTCAGAGAACAGAACAGATTGAAACACATAGAGAGATCACTGCACTTGTCTGTTCACCCGAGCGGCCACAGATGCTGTGTCTTCCCATTCACTCTGACGTCACCCTCCTCTGTTAGATGCCTCCTTCACCACTCCAGTTTGCGATATTACTGTAATGCTCTAGCTAGATCTTAAACTCCCTTTGCTTGGAAAAAGAAGTACTCCTACAGTGGAATACTTTAATTTTCGTTAAATTTAAAACATGTTAAAATGTAATAACTATTACAAATTACAGTACTACGTTAAGGAAGTGCTTGTTTTTCTTTGAGAAACACTTTTCTGCATCATTAACAAGATATCTAAAACTGGCATCAAAGAAGTGAGAAAGGAGGCAGAGCTGTTACAGCTGGGAGCTACGTGATCAGCAATTGAGAACAGGAAGAGCAGATAGGCACAGTGGTGAGTCTCTTTATCCATTTATGTCTATTTCAATCTGCTAACAGAGGACAGCAAGTGTAAAGTAAAGAAAATGAGTTGTGACACAATAAATAGATCTCTGCTATATTTCACCAAGGTTGTAGGTTGTATTACCATTATGATGTACTCAAAGCAAAGCACTTAATTTGGTTGCATTGGCTCTCAATTCACTCCCAATTTGCTTGCCACTACCATAGAATGCAATGTTATACTGCGGCTATGGGGTGCCAAGGTGTTTAGTTTTCAGCATGACAGCAGTGACTCCCAGCAAGCGGAAGTGCGATGGCAGTACTGATCGGCAAAAGCAATGATAGTTAAGCAGCATGAGTGTAGTGGTAGGAAGGTTAGTTTTATGCTTAGTGGCACAATGCATAGTGTTAGGTGCAGCGGTAGTTGGCATAATGGTAGGAAGATAAGTGTAAAAGTCATATTAGAAGGATTAGTGTTGGTTGTAGTGGTAGTAGACGTATTAGTGTTAGATGGGGTTAGTGTTAAGTGTAGTGGTAGTAGGAGGGTTAGTGTCAGGTGTGGTGGTAGTAGAAGCGTTAGTGTTAGGTGTAGTAGCAGTAGAAGGGTTAGCGTAAGGTGTATTGGTAGTAGAAGGATAAGTGTTAGGTGTAGTGGAAGTAAGAGGGTTAGTGATAGGTGTAGTGGTAGTAGGAGGGTTAGTGTTAGGTGTTGCTGCAGTAGGAGGGTTAGTGTTAGGTGTAGTGATAGTAGATGAGTTAGTGTTAGGTGTAGTGATAGTAAAACGGTTAGTGATAGGTTTGGTGGTAGTAAGAGAGCTAGTGTTGGGTGTAGCAGTAGTTGAAGGGTTAGTGTTAGGTGTACTGGTAGTAGAAGGGTTAGTGTTAGTTGTAGTGGTAGTAGGAGGGTTAGTGTTAGGTGTAGCGGTTGGAGGGTAAGTGATAGGTGTAGTGGTAGTAGGAGGGTTAGTGTTAGGTGTTGCTGCAGTAGGAGGGTAAGTGTTAGGTGTAGCGGCAGTAGGAGGGATAGTGTTAGGTGTAGCTGTAGTAGGAGGGCTAGTGTTGGGTGTAGCAGTAGTTGAAGGGTTAGTGTTAGGTCTACTGATAGTAGAAGGGTTAGTGTTAGTTGTACTGGTAGAAGAAGGATTAGTGTTAGGTGTAGGGGTAGGAGGGTAAGTGTTAGGTCTAGTGGCAGTAGTAGTGTTAGTGTTAGTGTTAGGTCTAGTGGTAGTAGAAGGGTTAGTGTTAGGTCTACTGATAGTAGAAGGGTTAGTGTTAGTTGTAGTGGTAGAAGGAGGATTAGTGTTAGGTGTAGTGGTAGGAGAAGTGTTAGTGTTAGGTCTAGTGGTAGTAGAAGGGTTAGTGTTAGGTGTAGTGGTAGTAGGAGGGTTAGTGTTAGGTTTAGGGGTAGTAGGAAGTTTAGTAGAAGGGTTGCTCCAGCTCCCCTCCGTCCAGCAAACCCCTGCTGCCACACCTTTCACTCCCAGTATTTTGGTAGCTTCTAGCCTCCTCCAGCACATTCTTTATGTGGAAACTGTCATACTTGAGATATATATCATGGTGTCAAGAAAGGTAATATCCTTGTGAGAGTAGCTTAGCTCCTGTTTGATTGCGGGATGGAAGGCGTTAAAGTTCCTATGGAATTGCGGAAGATCCTCCTCCCTTACAGACCACATGATTAAAAGATTGTCTTTAAAACAGAAGTAGGCCATGGGCTTGATTTGACATGTATCAAGATATTCCTCTTCAATTTTCACCATGAAGAGATTTGCATACTGTGGTGCAAATTGTGAACCCATTGCCACACCCATCTGCTGTAGATAGAGCTCCTGTCCAAAAATAAAATAATTATGGGTGAGAATGAATCTCTGGCTGTATACGTATGCCCAGACCTTGAAGATATTTATGACAGACCATAATACCATAAACATGGTAGGTGTTGGTGTACTGTACAGAGACTATGGGCTTGATTCACTAAACTGTAATAACTCAAATATCACACCTTATGAAAAGATATCACACCTTATGAAAAGATATTACACCTTATCAAAGTTATCACACCTTATGGGAAGATTTCACACTTTATCAAAGTTATCAAACCTTATGGAAAGATATCACACCTTTTTAAAGTTATCACACCTTATCAACGTTAACACGCCTTATCAAAGTAACAAAGCAAGCACTACGAACCCGCAGGGGCTCAGAGCAGGACGGGTGCCATTGCTAATTAGCAGGCATAAGTTTGTAGTGCTCGCTATGCTATTCTGATCAGGCGTGTTGACTTTGATAAGGTGTGATAACTTTGATAAGGTGTGATATCTTTTCATAAGATGTGATATCTTTTCATAAGGTGATATCTTTGATAAGGTGTGATATTTGAGTTATCATGGTTTAGTGAATCAAGCCCTATATGTCCATAGTGGCAAGAATATGTAAAATCCACAAAGATCAGCACATTCAATAGATAATGCAAATCTTCTTGCTTTTTATTGCAAAGGACATCAATAAAGTGTAAAATGTCAAAGCCCTTAAAAGCCAGTTATCTGAACGTATCCTTTTATAACCCATTTATCCCAGTTCTCTCCTTTTTTGAACTTGTCTGATTTGACCATGTCTAATTTCCTCCATAAACTTGTGGGTATATGAAGTTATTGTACATTGCATTATATTGAAGGAGAAGTGACATTGCTGGAATTGGTAGAGTGTGGATGAATTAAAGGAGGAACTTCTAATTGATACAAGGGATTTTTTTATTTTGTGGAATGCAGTTGTATATGTAAGGTATAGTGAAAAAAATCTGTAGATCATTTTATTTGAGATGCTGTAGGTGGCGCTGTGTACAGATATGGTAGTACTCGGTTTACCAATGAGATAGGTACTGTAGATTTGTTCTTAACCTAAATGTGTATGTAAGTCGGAAATCCAGTGTACCCCTTTGTGTCACCCCTGTCTCTCTTTGTCTCCTCTGCACTTCCAGTGTCCCCCTGTGTCACCACTGCCTTCAGTGTTCCCCTCTGTATCCCGTGCCTTATCTGTGTCTACACTGTCTCCCTCTGTCCCACCTCTGTCCCCCTGGGCCTCCAGTATACCCCTCTATGCAGGGCCGGATTTGTATATTTCACCGCCCAAGGCCCGCTGTCATGGGGCTCCTGTGTCTCTGTGTACTCCAATTTATCCTTAGCGTTCAGCCCCCGCTGAGAGAAATCCACCAGACACTGACTCAGATGCGAATATCAAGGATTTATTTGTGACCTTAACAATGGCCACTGGTAACTTCCTCAACCAGTAACACTTTTAACACAAATTTACACTTTCCTTGCACATCACAGGTGAAACATACAATCTTCTCCTCTTCACAGCCGGTGCACCGGCAAAAACTGCGGGATAAAAGGTCAGGTTACTTAAACACATTTATACATAAATTGAGCTATAACAGGTCTTCTTTTACAATCATGAACCACTTTTCAACAGTACCATTCACCGAGGTATAGGGGCTTGGGTAGGGACAGATCTACTGAGCAATTCAGTTCCTATACAGTCTCAGTCCCTTGCTGCCAAGTCCAAGCTATATTGTTCAGCACAACTGGGTGTTGGGGACCCTCTTTAATATGGCACTGAAGCAATTTCCACAGTTCGTTGAATGGTATATGGCATCCAAAATGATGTTCAATTTTACTCAGAAAATCTCTCAGACTCTTGTTCTATCTACTGTACTTTTCAAATTACGGTATCTCTTAGGCACCACTTTCTTTGATGGGGATTCCCAAAATAATAAACAAAAATAAAGAAAGAATCAACTGATCAAAAAGGGGTTAGAGAAATAAAAAGAAAAGAAAAGAAATGACAAAATTGACCAATGCACCCAGCTATACCATCAATATCTCACTTTTCCAAAATCACTCTTTTCTTATGCTATTTTGAACTCTATACTGAATAAGCTCTAATTTTTGGTATTTGCGAAACTTGTATCTCCAACTTTGTTGACAATTTATCTCTGTCAGATGTCATTCTGCTTCGTAAATAACTGAAGAACAAATCAACTGATGAACTGATGACTTATGAACTGAAGCAGGTTGACAGGCAAATGTCTCTGAGTCAGGATCACTGCTAACGGCTGAGCTATATTAGCTCTGAGGGGGCTATCAGAGACTATTCACTTTTCTGGGGACAAAATTTACTCACACTTAATATACTTGGTTACAGTCTCTGTTTCTTTGGCAGTGCAGTATTATCTTGCATTATTAAACTGATTATCATCACAATGTCACTGTTTCTTTAAGGCTTTATCAGACAGGCAGATTTTAGTCACACCACTTTCATCAGAATATGCCTTTCAGTATGCTGGGGTTAACTGTCACTATTCTCAGACAACCTCCACTGAACTCTGGCCCTTTTCTGATCACAACCTGCAGCTTGAAGCTGGCGCAAGGCCTATACTCAACTGGCCTGACAGGATCTCTCTCCTCCTGTGCTCACCTGGATCTTGCCTGCTGTCTCCTCACACGGTCTTCGGTCACTGCTTTGAGCTCTGTCACTCACTGCCCCCACTCTGCTGGTGGTCTGGTTGCTGCCGCCGGGCCCCTGCTCTGCCTCATGGGGTGACTGCTACTGCTGCTCTGCTGGCCTCTGCCTCCCTCGCTCACCGCCAATGACTGACTGACTGACTCCAGAGCGCGATGTGAGGACAACTGATTTTGACCAGTTCCCTCAGGCTGTGTCTCGCATGCTCTGCCCTACTGCGCCTGTGCTGTGTCTCGCTCTGCTCGCGCAGGGCTTCTGGAACATTCCTCTCTTTGTATATGTGGTCGCCTAGCAACCTAGTCTATGCGACTATCTGGGCACCCAGGCCTCTCTCTATGCGCCGTTTTGATTCCACAATGCTAATTCTAAGGCGAATTTTAGCCTAACATGCTAAGTTTACCTTACACATGTAAATACACCTCCACGTTACACTACCCTCTTTTAGACGGTTACACTTGTTTCTTCTGTCCTCCTGTGCCTCTTCCTATTCCCCCTCTTTGCCTTCTCCTGTGCCCTTGAGCCTCCTGATGTCCTCTTGTGCCTCTCTGTGCATCTTCCTGTCCTGCCATCCTGTATTACTGATCCCCATGCCACCAGGGCCTCCTCTCATCTCTGAAGATGTCTGATGCCACTCTGGGAGGCACTCTGCAGTCTGCATCCCTGATGCCTTGCAATTTGATTATAAGAAAGATCAAAACTAGCAGAAACAAAATAAAACAAAAAATGACAATAAGCTCACCATTCTTAATACTCCTGTCTACTGCTTTTTCTTAGGGACAGTGTGAAACGGCTATGTTTTATGGGCACATAAAACCTATGTTAGCGGCTATATACCAATATACAGCAATATGTAGCTATAGTAAGGAAAATTACCCTAAAAGCAGGTATCCTGAATAATTTACTGCATTCTACTATATGTTCATACAGTGTCTTTTTAAGTGAGGCCCCTTTAAAAGGTATTTAAAGTCTGAATGCACATTTCCTTTCCATTTATTCAGGAAACACATTTCCGGTATTAAAACTAAATCATTTCTGTCTAAAGATGACACTATGGTTGGCGTCTCATATGCATCACAGAATTATTTACACACGTATGCTCAAAAGCTTACTCAGGCAAGCTCAAGAGTTTGTTCCCACATGCACATATCTGCCAGTCCTGACCTCAGCTTAAGTACTGATTTTGTTTTTCTTCACAATGCAGCCTCACCTGTTCCCATAGCTCCCAACTGTCCCTTTTTCAGAGGGACAGTCCCTCTTTGGGAGCCCTGTCCCTCTGTCCCTCTTTCCTCCTCATTTGTCCCTCTTTCAGGACTATGTCCCTCTTTTTTTGTAAATATATATATTTCTCTACTAAAAAATGTGTTTAACTGACTCTAAACTAATTTTAAAATGTTACTATGAAGAAAAACGAAACAGGATAGAAAGTACCAGTGTGGTTTGAATTATAAAACAACATATTTTTCTTAGGAAATCTTTATGGTATGTGTGACTAGGGGTGTGATGGGGGCGTGATCTGGGGTTTGGCAGGGGTGTGGCTTAAGTGTCTCTCTTTCTGATCTCAAAATGTTGGGAGGTATGCCTGTTCCCAGAGCCAGTTCTAGACTGTCTGCTGCCTGAAGCAAACTTTTGAGGACTTGGAATGATCACACACCAGCAGACAATTTGCACTGTGCATTGTAGCTGCAGTGGGACAAAAATGCTCTCAGTATGAGTAGGTAGGTAGCCAGGGAATCAGTTGAAAAGGGCACCTGAGCCATCTGTATTAAAAGGGGCCTCCAGGGACTTCAATGTTATTTCTGTAAATCTCAGCTACAAGGTGGTGAAACGGGCGCCTGAATTTTCATTTCGGCTACAAGGTTTTCAATTTGGCTACAAAAGTGCACCCCTTTGCAGATGAGATTTTTGATTCGGCTACAAGGTTTTTAATTTCGCCTACAAAAGGGCCCCCTTTTATAGCCAAGATGTTTGATTTGGCTACAAGGTTTGGCTACAAGGTTTTTGATTCAGCTACAAAAGGGCGCCCTTTTATAGCCAAGATTTTTTATTCGGCTACAAGGTTTGGCTACAAGGTTTTTGATTGGTCTACAAAAGGACGCCCTTTTATAGCAGAGATTTTTGATTCAGCTACAAGTTTGGCTGCAAGGTTTTTGATTGGGCTACAAAAGGGTGCCCTTTTATAGCAGAGATTTTTGATTCGGCTACAAGGTTTGGCTAAAATGTTTTTGATTGGGCTACAAAAGGGTGCCCTTTTATAGCTGAGATTTTTGATTCGGCTACAAGGTTTGGCTACAAGGTTTTTGATTGGGCTACAAAAGGGCACCCTTTTATAGCCAAGATTTTTGATTCGGCTACAAGGTTTTTGATTGGGCTACAAAAGAGTGCCCTTTTATAGCCGAGAATTTTGATTCGGCTATCCAGGTACAGGTGCCCCCAGTATAAAAAGCCAGGTATAAGTGCCTCCAGTATATAAAGCCAGGTATAAGCTCCCCTAGTATAAATAACCAAGTATAATTGCCCTCAGTATAGCTAGCCAGGTATAGGTGCCCCCAGAATAGGTAGATGCATAGGTGGCCCGGTATAGGGAGCCAAGTATAGGTGCCCCCAGTATAAGAAGACAAGTATAGAGTCCCCTAATATAGAAAGCCAGATAAGGGTGTCCCCAATATAAGTAGCCCGGTATAGGCGTCTCCAATATAGGAAGCCAGGTATAGGTGCCATCAGTATAGGTAGACAGGTATGAGTGACCCCAGTATAGGTAGCCAGGTATAGATGCCCCCAGTATAGGTAGTCAAGTATAGGTGTCCCCAGTATAGGAAGCTAGGCATAGGTGTCCCCAATATATTGCCATGCACTGATGAGGATCAAACAATCCGAAACAGTCTGTATGCATGTTGGATTATTATGGCTCTGTACAATTTAACAAGCTGACACATCATTGCATTCCAGCGGTTTTGGAGGTGTGTTTAGCTTCTAAGGGTACAATGGTTAATTTGCATATATTCAGCAGTGGTGCTCTGGGAGACATCTCGAGCTCACTCCAACCTGAATTATCGCAAATTCTTTCTGTTTTAGGAAAGCAAATTTTTGTTTTTCTTAACATCTTAGTAAGGGGGCTTTTAGGACCATTGTAGTCCCTTACACACTCCAATGAGTTCTGGGTCACCATGAGCTTGCTGGTTAGTCTGTACCTCTCGGTTTACAAGCCCTACTCCATAGAGCCAAATTAATCCATGCCATGCACTGATGAGGATCAAACAATCCGAAACAGTCTGTATGCATGTTGGATTATTATGGCTCTGTACAATTTAACAAGCTGACACATCATTGCATTCCAGCGGTTCTGGAGGTGTGTTTAGCTTCTAAGGGTACAATGGTTAATTTGCATATATTCAGCAGTGGTGCTCTGGGAGACATCTCGAGCTCACTCCAACCTGAATTATCGCAAATTCTTTCTGTTTTAGGAAAGCAAATTTTTGTTTTTCTTAACATCTTAGTAAGGGGGCTTTTAGGACCATTGTAGTCCCTTACACACTCCAATGAGTTCTGGGTCACCATGAGCTTGCTGGTTAGTCTGTACCTCTCGGTTTACAAGCCCTACTCCATAGAGCCAAATTAATCCATGCCATGCACTGATGAGGATCAAACAATCCGAAACAGTCTGTATGCATGTTGGATTATTATGGCTCTGTACAATTTAACAAGCTGACACATCATTGCATTCCAGCGGTTCTGGAGGTGTGTTTAGCTTCTAAGGGTACAATGGTTAATTTGCATATATTCAGCAGTGGTGCTCTGGGAGACATCTCGAGCTCACTCCAACCTGAATTATCGCAAATTCTTTCTGTTTTAGGAAAGCAAATTTTTGTTTTTCTTAACATCTTAGTAAGGGGGCTTTTAGGACCATTGTAGTCCCTTACACACTCCAATGAGTTCTGGGTCACCATGAGCTTGCTGGTTAGTCTGTACCAATATAGGTAGCTAGGTATAGATGCCACTGGGTAAGAGGAGGTGGGTGACACTGCAGGGAGGGGGGCCGACATAATTCCTCCTTCCATCTCCATGGGCCCCGCATCTGTCCCCCCTGCTGACCCCCCTGTAGAGTGGTGCAGCGGTGTGGTTTGTAATTAACTCACCTGCTCGCTCGCTCCCTAAATGCGATGCGTCCTCTTCAGCAGCCGGCTGGAGCGGGCATCAATGATGCTGGCTCTAAAAGGAGGGGGTGGACTGAATCCTGCAGCGTTCGCCTCTTGAGATGCCTGGCGCACATGAGGAATAGCCGCTGCGGCAGCTTGATTATTGGGCTCCTGTGTGGATGAGGCGTTTTTCAATATTACCATATGGGGGTGGCTACTATGGCTCGGAGTGTTGCTAATTTGCATGTTAGGGGTGAGTTCCCCATTACATCTGCCTGCTACTGCTGGGCTGTGATAGGCTGTGATAGGCTGAATCCTGATTAGCTGCTCTTTGAGCTAGGGGGGTATTTATTCAAGCATGTTTGTCTGGTTCACATTGATGTTATGCTGCACGGCTTGAAAAAGGGTGCGTAGCCTGAAACAGCGGGGCTGTCGCTGTATTCAGACAATATCATGTTTTTATGATTCAATAAAGAGCTATTTATTATATGGTTTCATCAATTGCGCTCCCCTCTTCTCACCCCACCCCGCATAACGCTGGGAAAAGAGCTGGGTATTCCAAGAAGCGCAGTTGCTGTCTGTAGGGCTAGGCAGCCTTACAACAAGGTGAGCGTGCCATTTGTTGGTCAACTGTCACGGATGCTGTGGTGACCCCATAATTCAAGCTGCACAATCGGACCCAATAGGGTGTTGGTCCCGACTTTTTTCATTTCAAACGGATCGCACTATGTGTTTGTTTTCCTCTTTTTCATGTGAACTGTGTCATTAACGGAAAAATCCCCTGGATCACCTGGACTTGGATGGTGGACAGTGAAGGACGTATTAAAGGGAACTGTTTGTACAAATAAATGTTCTGGGAAGGGGTAGCGCACTCCATAAGCCAATAGTTTTCTAAAGAGCTATTTATACAGACGGTGCTGACTCGCTTGTGGATTAGGACCTCCCAATATTATAACACCCTCAGTAGGATGTTGCCATGGATTGATATAAGGGCTATACCCCTAATAGGACAGAGTCACCTTCTAATGAAATGACTCACAAATTAGAAGTGGAAGTGCAATTAGCCAGAAGTTAACACAAATTAGCAAACAAAGTTTTTGCATTGTGAGCAAACTATGTCTACAGTTCCACTTCCCTTCTTTCAAGGCACTGGAAGTTAATTTACCCATTTCCTGCAAGTATTTACTATAAACACCATGGCAATCAGCTACACAAAAACAAAAGCATGCGATTGCAGAAGCAGCCACTGAAGAGCTTTTGCTTCTTACACACTACAAGGAATACGTTGCGGTGCAATTATTTCTCAATCACACCACAACATTGCGGAAAAGTCGCATTGTACATTGATGCTGCAGTGCATCTGTACACATACGGTACCAACAGTGATGAGCGAAAATGCCAATATTTTTTTTGAATACATTTTCACAAAAAAAAATTTAAATTCAATTTTCAAGCAAAACTTCCATTGAAAACAAATTTTAAAATGTTCTGCTTTTTTGCGCATTTCAAGAATCGTTGCAGTAAAAATATAAATTTTTCAGGTTTTCGTGGTACAAATTTTTGCAGTAAAAATATCATTTTATGCATTTTCATGCTTTTCACCAATTTTTGTGGTAAAATTGGCACCCAGGAGGACTACTGGAAGGAAAGAAACACCCTAAACCGCAAGCTGAGATTTGTCAAATAGTATTATGCGGATAGGCATAACCTCTGCTCAAATGACCAGAGGCGTATCTGGGTAATAGAGCACCTATGGAAAACACTGACATTGCACTCCCTTTAGCGATGTATGGGCAGTTCGACCAGGAGACAGATCTCTCAGTCTCTCTGATCAAGTCTGATCAGAGAGAGATCTGTTGTTTGCCCATACACGGCCCAGGCCGATTCCCAATCACTTTCAGTATGATCTATGAGAAATTAGATGAAGTGAATAATTAGTTAATTGGCTAGTTGGTTAGTTAAGCTACTATATAAACTTAATAAGAATGCATATTAAATAGTTTAGATAATAAAAGTTCTAAGTGAACATAACATGGGCTTGATTCACAAAAGAGTGCTAACTGTTAGCACGGCCGTTAAAAAGCGGAATCGGAAATGCATGCAGTGTGCAAGAGGCCTTAGCACCATTTTGTGAATCAAGCCCAATGGGCGCAAACCTGGGCGTTAGGTGGTTTGCACCCAAACATTGAATAAAGCCCCGCTCAGTGTGCGCGCAGCGCACATCATGGGTAATAGTGCGCATTGCGACGATAACGTCGCACCCACTGCTCTGTAAACGAAAACGGCGCATCGGGTGCCCTAAAGAAGCGCATTGATGCGCCGTTTCGGGGGCACCAGATGCGCCGTTTTTGACGCACCAGGTGTAACATTTACAGGGCAGCGGGTGCAACTTTATCGTCGCACAGCACACTATTACCCACAAGCGGGGCTGTATGTGAAGTAACTTTGCGCCACTGTTAGTGCGCGCAAAGCTACTTAGGGGGCACAAAGTGGCTTTTCACAGCGGCGCTAACACTTAGCGCTGCTTAGTGAATCAAGCCCATGGTGTTATTTAAAATAATAATAGGAATAATGGTTGCTATAAATTGTACAACAGTTGATATAAGTTGATTGTAAGCTTGCAAAGGCAGTGCTCTCTCCTCTTTTGTGTCTTGGAAATCATTATACATTTTATTCATCATGTTATTTTATCACTGTTATTACCAATTCTGTATTTTGTATTCTGTATGTTGTATCATTTTGTATTTTTGTCTCTAAATATGTATCTTGTATATTGGTGTACACCATTGTCTGTATTATTATGTACCTCATGTTCGTTTCTTACTTTGTACAGCGCCACGGAACATGTTGGCGCATTATAAATCAATAATTATAATATTAATATAAATTAAATTAAACTAAAAGTCTAATACAAACAAAGAGGACAATTGATATGATTTAATATTGTTATAATGAAATTCATATACTAAAAAGGTGATCTATTAACCTCTTGAGGACTGCAGTGCTAAACCCCCCTAGTTACCAGGCCATTTTTAGTGAAATGTGCCACTGCAGCTTTAAGACTAAGCTGCAGATCCGCACAACACAGCACACCAGTGATTTCCCCCCACCTTTTTTCCCCACTAACAGAGCTCTCTGTTGGTGGGGTCTGATCGCCCCCAGATTGTTTATTTTTTGTTTTTATAAATATTTTTGTTATTGTTTTTTATGAAAAACAGTATAGGCTTGATTCACAAAGCAGTGCTAACCTACTTAGCACGTCTAAAGTCTTTAGACGTGCTAACCAGGGTTCTAAGTAGGTTAGCACCGAATTATCTGATTCAGAAATTCGGTGCTAACCTACTTAGCACCCTGGTTAGCACGTCTAAAGACTTTAGACGTGCTAAGTAGGTTAGCACCGCTTTGTGAATCAAGCCCTATGTCTCTTTAAACCTATTCCCTACCTCCCTCCCTCCCTCCCCACAGCCAGCCAATTATGGCGATTGGCTGTCATAGGCTTCTGCCTATGAGAGCCGATCGCTCTCCAGTGTCCCAGGGGGACAGCCGTGTCACACGGCTGTCCCCAGTACAGCGCTGCTGACGATCGCATCGCTGTACATGTAAATAGACGGCGATCACGCCGTCTAACAGTCTCCCGAGCGGCAATAGCCGCTCGGAGACTGAAGGCGGGGTGGAACTCTGCCCCCCAAGCAGGAGATGCGCGCGCAGCCTGCGCGCGATCTCCTGCATTAGCTGGCCCCAGGACTTTACGCCAATCGGCGTGACGCGGTAGGAAACAGGTTAAATAGATGTTATAAGCTATTCATCTTGATATAAAGTGTAGAGAGGATATGGTTAACTGACTGGCAATGCAGAAAAAGTGCATTAGTGACGTGTTTGCAAAAGATGACATCTGGCTTTGATCCTAGTGTAACCTGCAATAACAATGACAGCTAAGGGTGCAACAGTGACAACAGTGACGTGTTAACAATTAGTGCCAGAGCAGATCAGTACATAATAAATAACATTAGAAAGCATATTGATGTTCACTAGGAACTTTGCTTATCTAATATATTTAATAAGCATTTTATCAAATCAACTGAAAATTGATGCTGCAATAAGCATGCCCGATCGATGAGTCGTTTGATTTTGGTCCAAAATTGTCCAAATTTATTGATTGAGCACAATCTCTGGAAATTCTCTGGACGATGTGGTTGATTGGGTGTGTGGCGGCAATGGAAAGTAATATCGCAATGAGCGACAAACACGACGGAACCCCTGGCCGCTATCCCCCCAAATGTTAATGTGCCCCCCGGTGCCTGTGCATTAAAATCTCACCTGTTACAGCTGCTGCACGAGTGTCCCGCTGCTCCAGTTTCCCCATTCGCTCCCCGTGTGGCTGCTGTGGCAGATGCAATGTCACAAGGTGAATCCCGAGATTCCATTCTGAAATCGGGAATTGGGCTGAGGTGTACAGGCAACCAACAGATCTCTCTGTGATCAGATTCAATCAGAGAGAGACCTGTCTCTTGGTCATTCCACCCATACATTGCTAGATGTATGGGCACCTCAGGGGCAAACCCAGGATTTTAAAAGGGGGGGATTCCTGAAAGTTCTCCCTCAGCCACGCACAATTTAGTATAATAATATGATAGGACATAATGCTGGGTACACATAATGCAATTTCCCGTCCTACTAACAGGATCTGACAATTATTTCCTAAATGTCCGATCTGCTCCCGATTAACAAAGGGATCGATCAGGAGCAGTTTGGATACAGATAGTAATGAGGACAGCCGACATTGCTAATGAAGGGAGCAGGAGCACAGGGCTATGCTCATACCTGACTCTGTTAAGTTCCCCAAAGCTGCTCTATGCTCTGTACACACACTGCTGCTCTATGCTCTGTACACACACTGCTGCTCCATGCTCTGTACACACACTGCTGCTCCATGCTCTGTACACACGTTGCTGCTCCATGCTCTGTACACACGCTGCTGCTACATACAAAGTCAACTGTAACAGGGAAAGAAAGGGGGAAGTCCTGTGAGCTGCAGGATACCTGCAGATATTCTGGTGTCTCAACTTGTGCCTTTCCCCAGACACTGCACCGGCCCTGGTCTGAGGGGGGATTCTGGGCAGCTGTAACCCCCCTGCGTTTGCCTATGCACCTTTATCTTCAATCCACATGTACCGTATTTTAAGCTTTGGTTTTCTGAAAATGACAATTAATAGATGACTTTACCTGGATATTGATTAAGTGATCCATTCCTTTATATTAATAATATTTTATTAAACATTTATTACAATTATTTGGTAATTAAGGTATTTTGTCAGTTCTGTAAATAATCATGCAAATTTTTAACCATTTTGGATTATTATGTACTCTTTTATTATTGTTTAATGTAATATCGATTTCTAAATAACCTACTTTTATGTATTTAGGTATCATGATATATGAATTGTGTACAGATAGTCCCCGGTTAACGAACGAGATAGGGACTGCCCACTCGTTCTTAACCTGAATCTGTCCGTAAGTCGGGACTACCTGTTCTGGCCCGCTGAAAAAGAAGAATATGGGCAGCGGAAGGTAAATAGAGGCCTACTCACCTGATCCTCGGCGGTAGAAGTTGCCCTCGTGGTGCTCGCAAGGTCCGCAGCCCGTCCTCTCGCTTCCTCCATTGTTTCCCGGCAGCTCCTGGCTTCACATGCGGCGCATAATGACGTAATCAGGAAGAGCCCCCTAGTGGCGGCGCTTCCTAATTGCGCCGCATGTGAAGCCAGGAGCCGCCGGGGAACAATGGAGGAAGCGAGAGGACGGGCTGCGGACCTTCCGGGCACCACGAGGGCAACTTCTACCACCGAGGATCAGGTGAGTAGGCCTCTATTTACCTTCCGCTGCCCATATTCTTCTTTTTCAGCGAGCCAGAACAGGTAGTCCCCGGCGGGCGTGACGTCATGCGACGGGGCGATGGTCGCGGCATTCGTATCGGCGGGTCGTTCGTAAGTCGGGCGTTCGTAACCCGGGGACTACCTGTAAATATTTCCTGGTATGAGATAGTTTCAGTCGAAATAGGTTAGACAGATTGAGAGTGCTTATATTTATGCATTTGATTTATGTCTCACTTTTTTGTGGTTTTATTGACCTGATGAAGTGGGAAATTCATGAGAAATGCTTTGTCTGGCCCTACTTTTGTGCAATAAACTTTTAGTAAATTCAGTTGAGTTACATTTACTACATTGGTTGTTTACCTTCTATGGGTGAGGTAAGCCAGCTTTTGGGTGCCTCCATCTTCCACTTATTGATATAGTAGATTATTTTGCAGCAGCCCTTTGTGGGTTGTCATTTGTTATAACATTAACCCTCCTGGCTTTCCGGAAGAGAAGAAAGAGAGGCACCGTACCTATGGACATCACATAGGCGGTATGCAGTGGGGGTTAGGTGAGGCCTGACAGCCGTTTCGCGTACTAACGCGTCATCAGTTAGTGCCTCTGATGACGCGTTAGTACGCGAAACGGCTGTCAGGCCTCACCTAACCCCCACTGCATACCGCCTATGTGATGTCCATTGGAGCCCAATAAAGGTGTAACATAGGTACGGTGCCTCTCTTTCTTCTCTTCCGGAAAACTGTTACTGCACCTGAGCAGCACGTACCCTATAGCACCAGTGGCTCCAGCCCACCTGCCGCGTCTAGTGCCAAGTCTTTTGTCTTTTGCCTGTACAATTAACCCTCCTGGCGGTTTGCTAAAAAATCGCCAGGGGGCAGCAAATCTTTTTTTTTTATTTTATTTTTTTTTTCATGTAGCGAGACAAAGTCTCGCTACATGATAGCCGCTGCTCAGCGGCATCCCCCCAGCCCCTCCGATCGCCGCCGGCGATCGGTGATCAGGAGATCCCGTTCAAAGAACGGGATCTCCTGGAGGGCTTCCCCCGTCGCCATGGCGACGGGGCGGGATGACGTCACCGACGTCATCGACGTCGTGACGTCAAAGGGGATTCCTATCCACCCCATAGAGCTGCCTGGCACTGATTGGCCAGGCAGCGCACGGGGTCTGGGGGGGGGGGGGGCGGCTGCGGCGCGACGGATAGCGGCGGATCGGCGGGTAGCGGCGGCGATCGGGCACTGCACGCAGCTAGCAAAGTGCTAGCTGCGTGCAGCAAAAAAAAAATTATGCAAATCGGCCCAGCGGGGCCTGAGCGGTGCCTTCCGGCGGCATAGCCCGAGCTCAGCTCGGGCTTACCGCCAGGAAGGTTAATGGTGTGTTATAGCAAATGGCCTGAAATTGCCTTTGTGTCACCCCTGCTACTGTCATTACATTTCTCTCCACAGTTTTCAGCAGGGAAGGTAATCCAAAGGAACTGGAATTTGAGAATGGACCACAAATTGTATAATTGAAGTTTTAATCTTTTCTGCAAGAGAAAAATATTGTGCATAGGAAAGCATCCGTATATTATCCCCAAGCAAATGGGGAGATTCAACAGAAGTCTTGAAGAAGCTCTTTTGACTGCAAATCTTAGTTGTAAATGTTGGAAAGTTTTTACCACCGAGTTCTTTTATGTTTACAGAGTAATGGCACAAGCAACTATACAAGCATTGACAGTTAAGCTGTTACATGGCAGACATACTGTATGTGCACTAAATGTCATGTGGTTGACATACTACTTATCATGCTGGTGCGTGACGAGGTAACGTATAGCTAAATATACAATGACAGTACAATGCGCAGTCTTAGACCGGTCAGAACTTGTGCACAAGTTTCACAATGTCGAGGTAAAAAGTCGTTAAGCTTAATTGTAGTCAAATTCGAGCAGAGTCATACAAGTGTTTCAGATGTCAGTCGTATTACAAGGATCGGGCAGTAACAGAGTCAGGGACAGGCCGAGTCGGTAACGTAAATCATAATATTTATTACTATTTTTGTATTATTATTTTTTTTTACAAGCCCTCCCTTCCCCCAGGCGGCCAATCACCACAATCGGCTGTCATAGGCGTCTGCCTATGACAGCCAATCGCTCTCTTGTCCCCCAGGGGGACAGCCGTGTCCCACGGCTGTTCCCAGTACAGCACTGCTGCTGATCGAAGCGCTGTACATGTAATTACACGGCGGTTTCGCCGTGTAACAGTCTTCCGAGCGGCGATCGCCGCTCGGAGACTGAAGACGGAGCTCTGCTCCACCCACCAAGCAGGAGATGCGCGCACAGCCTGTGCGCGATCGCCTGCAAACTGCTGCCCCCCCATCGGCGTGACGTGGTCGGTAAGCAGTTACATACAGATCCTAAAACCCCAGAAACCACCCCCAATTAGTGATTTCACCTGTGACATCACTTTCCGTCATCCCTAACCCTCCTCCTGAGCCTATAAGGCTCACTCAAACTCGCGCGTGCGCGGTGCGACCTTTGGGTCGCGCGCAAGCGGAAGACACCGCCGGAGGGATGCTGGGGATGCCACCAGAGGACGTCTGCTGCGAAGTCCCGCCGCTCGCCCGAACCACGCCGGAGATGCTGCGGGACCTGCCACCGGAAGGTAAGAATGTTACATTACCCCCCCCCCTCCCGAGGAGTGGTCTCCGAACACTCATTACTGGGTTTATCAGGAAATTTTAGATGAAAATCATTAATCAACAGGTCGGCATGAATTTGAAGGGCTAGAAGCCAACATATTTCCTCAGGGCCATATCCTTTCCAGTCTACTAGATACTGCAAGGAACCTCAAACTTTTCTAGAATCTAAAATGTTCTCCACTTCGTATTCAGTTTCTCCATCCACCTCAACTGGAGGAGGAGGAGCTGAAGGTATGATGGTATTAGCAGCTGGTTTCAGCGAGAGACATGGAATGACTTAACCCATCTCATAGACTGGGGAAGTGTCACTCTACAGTGTAAACTACATTATTCATCTTTTCCTGAATGGGATAGGGACCAATAAATCTAGGGCCCAATTTAGCTGAAAGCTGATGCAGAGGAATATTGCGGGTAGATACCCACACCATATCCTCAGGAGAAAACTCAAACTCAGGAGATTGTGGGCATCAGCATACAATTTCTGACGGGACCCTGCATCCTTCAAGTTTAGCTGCACCTGAGGCCAAATTTGTTGAATGTGAGTGCTCCATTCCTCTAAAGCTGGAAAAGAGGAGTTGGTAGATGGGAAACAAGTAAATTTGGGGTTTTGACCAGTCACAATCCAAAATGGAGATAATTTGGTGAAAGTGTTGGGTAGATTATTAAATGCAAATTCAGCGAATGGCAAAAATTCTGACCATGCTTCTTGACAGTCTGAAACAAAACATCGAAGGTACTGTTCATTGATTGGTTTTCTCTGTCTGCCCATTAGTCTCGGGGTGAAACGCACAACTTGATGCCCACCAGTTCACAAAAAGCATGCCAGAACCAAGAAACAAATTGTACCCCCTGTCCGATACAATGTTCTCAGGGATTTCATGTAAGCGGAATATATGTTTAATGAAAAGTCTCGCCAATTCCTGAGCAGAGGGTAACCCGTGGAGCAGCACAAAATGTGCCATCTTACTGAACCTGTCCACAACCACCCAAAACACCTTCTTCCCATCAGAAAATCCACTATAAAATCTATCAAGGGATGAGACCAGGGTCTGGATGGGATAGGTAAAGGCATGAGATGACTCCGGGGGGGCAGTCCTGGACACTTTACTTCTAGCACAAATAGGACAGGCTGCAACAAAATCCTTACAATCCTTACTGATTGAGGGCCACCATACATGGCATGATAGCAGATTCAATGTTTTAACCTTCCCAGGGTGTCCTGCCAGTTTAGAATCATGAAACATCTGTAGTGTCTGTAAATGTAAATGTAAAGGTACAAAATAAAGACCCGGGGATGTCTCCTGGGGCCTGTCTTGTTGAAACGATTGTAACATCTCAACTAAATCTGAAAATTCCCTCCTTAGGAGAAGCTTCCCGGGAAGCTACGGGTTCAAAGGTTCTAGATAAAGCATCGGCCTTTACATTCTTGGTTCCAGGTTTATAGGTAATTACAAAATTGAACCGAGTGAAAAATAGGGCCCATCAAGCCTGTCTGTAAAGTAGTTAACTTGCATAGTATTGCTTTGTGTTATAATTGAATATTAGTATATTTGACATTTGTTTAACCTTTTGGGGACCACCTATTTGAGATCCTACATCGCACTTGTGGCTGTTCTAGCCTGATGCAGGGTAGGATCTATACCGCCCGCCGTTTCTGCTCCAGACGCGATCGCGCGCACCCGAGAGGAGAGATTACGCTGTCATATGACAGCTGACATCTCCCTTCAGTGATCAGAAGCCATTGGGTATGGCTTCTGATCACGTGATCACTATGATCGCCACCGGATCATAGTGATCACTGTGACAGCTGCGGTGGAAGGGTGGGGAAAAGAGGATCCACTCACCTCCCTTACGTTCCCACGACGATCGGCGCTCCCTTCCGCTATGGCCAGCATCCCCTCTCGCTCTGAAGTCAGTGCCGGGTCCCGGCTTGATGACATCGTCAAGCCGCGACCTGGAACTGAGAGGAGTGCCGGCCGGACTGGAGGGGTCTACTCAGTGGCGTAGCTATGGAGCTCGGGGCCCTGGTGCAAGTTTAACAATGGGGCCCCCCAAGAACTCTATACATAACACTTGATACAGCGCAACAAAACCTGCCAAGGTCATTTACAGTATTAGAGGTGCAAGAAGGGGGTGGGGAACAAATTGTTAATGATTACTACTATTCAGAGCATCTTTAGAAGTGATTATTACCAGCACAGGACCAATAAACAGCTTATACTTTGGTGTAGGAAGGGCCCCATGGGGCCCCTTTTGCCCAAGGGCCCCGATGCGGTTGCTACCTCTGCAACCCCTATTGCTACGCCCCTGGGTCTACTGCGGCTCATTGCTGGAGCCTGGGAGTTGAGTAAAGGTTGCCAGGTACAGGGGGGGACACCTGGCCACACAGGGGACACACAGCCCAGTAAGCCCTAATAGGGATCTGGCTGCCTGACACCCCCAAACACGCCCCCCCATGCAAAAACGCCTGATCCTTAAGGGAGGTTAAGCGGCCGGTCCCCAAAGTGTTAAAGAAGCTTTTGTAATAAGAGGGGAATATGTGGTGTTCATTCATCTGACCTTTAGTTGGCACTGTTATACTTGTTTAAAGACAAGCTGTCAGCCATACTATCTCAGAAAAAAATGAAAACCACATATAAGTAGATGCATACTTGCTCTACTTACATAACATATGTATTGCACTGTCCACGTTTTGATTTAAGTGATTTTTCTACAGTAAAAAAAGAGAAAATCCTTCTTAGCATTTCTCATTTTAACTGTGGCTTTTTTGAAGCCAATCCTGATGTAATGTCCTCCCTTACTCTCCTCTGCCTGATTGTGTATGCATAGCCTGCCCTTCACTATAGAAAGTGCATTGTCTCAGGATGAGAAATATTGGCCAATCAGAAAGGAACAGAGGTGTGGGAGGTAAAAACAGGAGGGAAAGAGGCTTCAACTAATCAGGCTGCATTAGTTCAGTCTGAGGTGAAGTAGAGAAGCAAAAAAGGACAACCTAGCATGCTCTGCAACTTCCTTTTTGTGTACCAAATTGTGTGTGTACCAAATAAGAGTGGGGTTGGTAAACTGGGGAATGATCATTTATCAACAAGAAAAGTAATAGTGATTTAAACTTTTGGATTGCCTGGTTAGCATCCTTATTACTTGTTTACCAGATAAAAATAAATAATTGTTTTTTTATTTTATGCCCGACAGTTACACTTTAATGCATAATATCTATACTGTTGAGGGTCATTGGTTCCTGTTCTGCTCTGGCTAATGACACCGAGAAAAGTCAGGGCTGTATTTAGGGTTTGGGCTCCCCTAGGCACCCCAAACCTATGGCGCCCACCCCCCGCAGGAGAATGTTGGCGGCGCGCGAAGCGCGCTGCGGCGAAAAGTGGGCGTGGCCACAGAATGCAGTGGGCGTGTCCATAACACAGTGGGTGTGACCAATTAAAATTTTCTAGTAAGAGTGCAGCCCAAAGTCGGTGGGGCCATGTTTTCTCCCCGGGTATGAGTAAAGTGACCCTAAAAAAGCAAGTAGGAAATGCGCCCCCCCCCCCCAAACACACATTAGCCAGTGTTCTCTCGCACAAAATAGTGGTAGGTATTAGATTGTGAGCTCCCCTGAGAAAAGTCTGTAACATGACTATGTTCTCTGCAAAGTTCTGCAGAAGATGCCGTGCTATATAAATACATAAGAATATGGTAGGGCATTCGACTATGGCAGGATTAGATTGTAAGCTCCTCAGAGGATAGTCAGTGACATGACTATGTACTCTGTGAAGTACTGCTGAAGATGGCAGTACAATATAGTACAGTAGTATGGCAGCATGGTGCAATAGTGGTTAGCGCTCTCGCCTTGCAGCGCTGGGTTCCCGGTTCAAATCCCAGCCAGGTCAACATCTGCAAGGAGTTTGTATGTGCTCCCTGTGTCTGTGTGGGTTTCCTTAAGACACTCTGGTTTCCTCCCACATCCCAATAACATACGATACAGATAAGTTAATTGGCTTCCCCCTAAAAATTGGCCCTAGACTACGATACTTACATACACATATGACTATGGTAGGGATTAGATTGTGAGCTCCTCTGTGGGACAGTTAGTGACAAAACAATACATACTCTGTACAGCGCTGCATAATATGTTGGCGCTATATAAATAATTAGTATAAGTACAGTATAAAGTAGCCAGGTCTATAGGTGTCCAAATGTAGACATACTATAGGTGTCCCCAGTATAGATAGCCAGGTCTATAGGTATTCCCAGTTTAGGTAGTAGTCAGGGGCATAACTAGAAATCACTAAGCCCCCTTGTGAAAATTTGGATGCCCCCCCCCCCCCCATAGGTGCCAAATAATCATAATGGGGCGTTTCCCCATAAAATAATCATAAATGCAGCAATGTTTCACCATAAAATAGTCGCAATGTGAGCAGCATTTCACCATAAAATAATCGCAATGAGTGCAACATTTCAGCAGAGAATTATCGCAATGTGGGCAACATTTCAGCAGAGAATTATCGCAATGTGGGCAACATTTCACCAGAAAATAATCGCAATGAGTGCAACATTTCAGCAGAGAATAATCGCAATGAGTGCAACATTTCAGCAGAGAATTATCGCAATGTAGGCAACATTTCACCAGAAAATAATCGCAATGAGTGCAACATTTCAGCAGAGAATAATCGCAATGTGGGCAACATTTCACCAGAAAATAATCGCAATGTGGGCAACATTTCACCAGAAAATAATCGCAATGTGGGCAACATTTCAGGAGAAAATAATCGCAATGTGGGCAACATTTCAGGAGAAAATAATCGCAATGAGTGCAACATTTCAGCAGAGAATAATCGCAATGAGTGCAACATTTCAGCAGAGAATAATCGCAATGTGGGCAACATTTCACCAGAAAATAATCGCAATGTGGGCAACATTTCACCAGAAAATAATCGCAATGAGTGCAACATTTCAGGAGAAAATAATCGCAATGAGTGCAACATTTCAGCAGAGAATAATCGCAATGAGTGCAACATTTCAGCAAAAAATAAACACAATGTGGGCAGCATTTCAGCAGTAAATCACACAGTGGGCAGCATAACACCAGTGGGCTGGCTGAGTACCTGGCTGGGCGAGTGGGCAGTGGGCTGGCTGGGTAGCTGGGTGAGAAAGCAGTGGGCTGGCTGGGTACTTGGCTGGGCGAGCGGGCAGTGGGTCAGGTACCTGGCTGGGCGAGCGTGCAGGCTGGGTGAGCAGGCAGTGGGATGGCTGGGTACCTGGCTGGGCGAGCGGGCAGTGGGCAGGCTGGGTACCTGGCTGGGCGTGTGGGCAGGCTGGGTGGCTGGGCAAGCGGGCAGGCTGGGTACCTGGCTGGGCATGCGGGCTGGCTGGGTACCTGGCTGGGCATGCGGGCTGGCTGGGTACCTGGCTGGGCATGCGGGCTGGCTGGGTACCTGGCTGGGCATGCGGGCTGGCTGGGTACCTGGCTGGGCATGCTGGCAGTGGGCTGGCTGGGTACCTGGCTGGGCATGCGGGCTGGCTGGGTACCTGGCTGGGCATGCGGGCTGGCTGGGTACCTGGTTGGGCATGCGGGCTGGCTGGGTACCTGGCTGGGCATGCGGGCTGGCTGGGTACCTGGCTGGGCATGCGGGCTGGCTGGGTACCTGGCTGGGCATGCGGGCTGGCTGGGTACCTGGCTGGGCATGCGGGCTGGCTGGTTGGGCATGCGGGCTGGGTACCTGGCGGGGCATGCGGGCTGGCTGGTTGGGCATGCGGGCTGGGTACCTGGCGGGGCATGCGGGCTGGCTACCTGGCTGGGCATGCGGGCTGGCTACCTGGCTGGGCATGCGGGCTGGCTACCTGGCGGGGCATGCGGGCTGGCTACCTGGCTGGGCATGCGGGCTGGCTACCTGGCTGGGCATGTGGGCAGCAGGCTGGCTGGGCATGTGGTGGGCAGGGGGCTCAGGGCTGACTGGGTACCTGGCAGGGCTGGGCAGCTGGGCCCCAGCGGCTCCTTCGCGTGTGTCCCGACTCCCGGGCTTTTCATGACTCGCCCCCGGCCTCCAGCAGAGTAAGTGACTGTGGCAGCGGTTGGTCAGGACGTGATCCTGAACTCTGCACTCCGCCGCCTGGTCTGGTGACGTCACTAGAGCAGGCGGCGGCATGCAGAGTTCAGGATCTCGTCCTGGCCGGCCGCTACCACTCTGCTGGAGGGCGGGGGTGAGCGAGTTCCCCTCGATCTGTCGGTGCGCTCTCCGCCGCTCCCCCCAACCCCCCCCCCACCCCAAAAAAAAAAAAAAAGGTAAAAAAAAAAATAAGAAATTTAAAATGAAAAAAAAAAAAAAAAAAAAGAATAAATGAACTACAGGTGGCCGCCCCCCCCGAGGACCCGCCCATGGCACCGGCCCACGGGTGCCTCTTAATAGATACGTCCATGAGAAAAGTCCCTGTTATGTAGAGAGTTGGAGAATCCTGTAAATAAACCAAGATTCAGTTATCCTGCCTGCGTTATTATTGAACATGACAAAAGGCGATTTCTCTGGAAAAAATATTAGAATTGTGTGAATAATGGCATGGTCACCTATTCATCTGGACTAACAATTAAACATTTAGGAGGGTGAGTTATTGCTGTGACAGTGGTCTTTGCCTCACATGTTACTATGAGGCATTATATTTAGCACTGTGACATTTGCCTAACATATTAGAATTTATCATCTTTCTTTATAAGGTAATGTATTAAGCTAAGTGACATTTACTACACATTATTGTTACTGTGTGACTGTAAGCTATGATGGCTGTTGTTTTTGCCACATGGTTATTACACCAATCATTTTCAATGCTTGTGTTCAGTCTTTCTACACTATTGCCACTATTTTGCAGCGGTTACATTTTATTTTTTTAAGTGGCCCGTGTCTCCTTTGTAGATTTACATTCTTTACTTAGACATTTTAAGGACCAAGTATTATAGAATGTGTTTTTTATCAGTGTTCTTATAGTTCTGCATAGAGTTTGCGTTTAATTTGCATGGAATTCAGAATTGTTGCATCTCATTGATCCTCTCTCTACCTGCTCCCTTAAAATAACACAATACACATAGACCAGGGATCAGAAGCAGATAAATGACCTTGCCATGACCTGCAGCTAGAATCAAAAAGGTAAATCAGTTAGTAAATACATATATGTTATCATTTCAGAATGAAATCCAAAAATCATTGGAAAATAGTATAACCTTGAAATGATAATACATTTAAAACAATAGCTGCTCTGGAGTGCAATATGGTAGGGCAGTCATGTTTATTCTCTATGCAAATTATAGAACTGGTAGATTATAATTATCCCATTTGCATGTCCAAATCAGAAACTACATTTTAGGCCGTGCTGCAAAAAGTTAATAAACAAAGTATCCACCTCTGCCTTTAGCCGGCCCAACCCTGCCATTTGGAGGTTTAAAAGGAACCTGCCATATTTATTTCCTTTTAAACAATGACAATTGCCTGGTAGTCCTGCTTATGTTTCTGATTATTATTGTCTGAATGACACACCTGGAACAAGCATGCTGGAAATCCAGTCAGACTTGAGTCAGAAACATCTGATCTGCATGCTTGTTTAGGGTCTAATGCTAAATGTATTAAGAGGACAGCCACGCAATGTGCATTGTTTAAAAGGAAATAAACATGTCAGCCTCCACATGTCTCTCACTTCAGGTTCCCTTTAAAAGAGATTTGAATGCTCTGGATAATTGCTTTTGGATGTAAAGCTTATAATATAATGCTTGTTTGCTTTGCTGTAGCATAATATTTTACAAAGAGCCCAGGTGACTCATGTCTAGTGACCTTTACAGTTTGTGTTCCCACATGCCTCTCCTGTCCTAGGGTTAGATAGCAGCAATTGGTATTTCCTCTTCTTTGCATGATGCCCAAAGTGTATGTTGGCTGGCTACAGTACACCAGACTGTTGCTCAGTAGCTCAAGTGGTTTGCTGATTAGCTGGGATGTAATGATGAAGAAACACAGATCTTATCTGCATATGGCAAGCATATGGCACATAATAATTGGCTGGCATTTCAGATTAACAGAGACACTGCAAATCGTGTGCTTTCCCATCCTCCTCATCTACATGCATGGTGGGCAAATCTCCAAGGTGCCTGCATGACTTAAGCCTGTCTCTTCTCCATACACCTCCATCAGGTTACCTGCAGGCTTAATTGATTCCTTGATGTATTGCATTTGTGTGGAAAAAATATATATATCGATTTTGGATTGCAAAATTGCTCATGACAATTTTTAGATTTAGATTTTACCATAATGTTCAGGGTACAGGGTCAAATCCTGGATTTAATAATTGAAAATGCATATCAACACAATCGTGGGAGGACCAAGGACCAAGATAAAACTTGAGGTTTAAGGTTCTTTTCAAAGATTAGGTGAAAACATAGTTTTTATTAATTATTCATTGTCATGATTTCATGTCATGGACTTGACATTGTAGTCTAACTAGCTTATTCCACTTAAAGTGAAACTGAAAGCAAATCTTATCCTGTATTTATACTTACCTGGGGCTTCCTCCTGTCCCATGTGGTCTGTGGAGTCCCTCGCCATACTCCTCCACCCCTATATTCTGCCGCTATCTAGCCAGGTAAACGGGCCAGCCGCATGCATTTATGCCCCTTCAGCACATGCGGGCCTCAGCCAGGCACGCCCCCCTCCCCCCATTACGCTCCCACGTCTGAGAGCTTTCTGCGGGGGTGCGACAGGACGGGAAGCGCATGAGCGGCCGAGCCACACATGCACTGAAGAGCTTGGTTGGCCCGATTACTGGGCCTGGTAGTGGCAGAATGGAGGGGCCAAGGAGGACGGTGAGGGACTCCATGGACCTCATGGGGCGGGAGGAAGCCCGAGGTAAGTATAAATACAGGATAAGCTTTGATCTCAGGTTCACTTTAAGTGGTATAAACATATAATACAAGTAAAACGGAAAAAGTATTAACTTGAAAGCTGTTGAATGCTGTATATAAGTAAAGTCTGGTTCAGCCAACTAATTTCAGATGCCACATAATTCATTCACTATGGTCCACCTGTGTGCAGTCAAAGGGCTCGATTCACAAAAGGGTGCTAACTCAGTTAGCACACCTAAAAGCTTTGGGCGTGATAACTATGGTGCTAAGCAGTTAGCGCGCCCAAAGCTTTTGTTAATTATGCGCAAAGTTTAGCGTGACATTTTAGGCGCACCTCGTGCGTCGTTTTGATCGTCCTAAAGGGCTTTAGGCGTGCTAACGGGTTTTTAGGCATGCTAACTAAGTTAGCACCCTTTTGTGAATCAAGCCCAAAGTGTTACATGATTTATCACAAGTCCATATATGCAATTCTCTTTTTCTCCCAAGTTTTTTCCCAGATGATATTTTCCCACCTTATCAGTAAAATGCCTTTTAAGCCAACAGCAAGAAAGAAAATACTCAGAATAATTTTGACAGGACTTTTTCACCTACTTTTTAGCACTTTTTCAGTTGCAAAGTGCTAAAAATTTATTTTAAACAAAAGATGAAAAATTATCTCTTAAGAGAAAACTTAGGGAAAAAAGTGTCATGAGCACTTCTAAGGGCCATAGGGCTTGATTCACTGAAGCATGCAACACGTTAACACGCCAGTGAAAAGTCACTTTGCACGTGCTAACATGCTTTGCACGTGCTAACTAGGGTGCTAAGTAGTTTGCATGTGCAAACTACGGTGCTAAGTAGTTTGCACGTGCTAACCATGGTGCTAAGTAGTTTGTTCGTGCAAACTACTTAGCACCCTAGTTTGCACGTGCAAAGCTTTTAGGCGTGATAACTGAGTTATCACGCTTTTGTGAATCCAACCCATAGTGTTTGTATAAATGTCTGTATAAATAAACCTGTTCTGAAAGGCTCTGCACGGCCACCAAGCCAAGAACATGTATACCATGGGACACACCAGATAGGTCAGATACAAAGCTGTGGAGAAGCGTAGAGCAGAGTTGGGCTATAAAAAGTTTTTAAAAAATACCAAATTTTCATGATCCCATATAGAATTATTAACACCATTACTACACAATGAAAAAAGTACCACCACTACAAAACTTACAAGAGAAGCCCGTCCATCATGTTTTCACTTCCTGCTGTGACACCTGCTGTTTTCCCAACTACCATCTCCACCTGTGTACCACTGCTTTCACACCTATCATTCCCTTATGCCACCTGCTGCTTTTGCTCTTGGAAGCAACCATATCATGTGTATCCTCGCTGCCACCCCACTCCCCCATTGTTCTGTGCCCTCAACTGCTCAGTCCCCTTTTGTCACCCTATGTGCAGTTTCTTCTGCCCCATCCCTCACTTCTCTCGTTTCTCTATGTGTGCCTCCTTATTTCTTCTTTCAGATCACATATGTGTGACCTGCTCCTGTGATCCATTTCACCTCATTTTTGTGCCTCCTACTGCCTCCCATCCACCTTTTCTTGTGTGCCCTCTGCTACTTACCTTCCTGTTAATTGGTACTTTCCTTCCTGTTAATTACAACTTCCCTTTATTTTAATTTCCCTCCATGTGCAACACACCGCCCTCTCCTCTATTCGGCCTTCTGTTGCTTCCTCTTATCCCATTCTGCTCCCACTGCTTACTCTATAGTGTGCACCCACCCACCTCAATGGCTACCCCATATTTCTACGTTTATGCCATTCTTATGAATCCCCCCTGCTGCTCTCATCCCCTTATTAGTCTCCTGTGTCCATTTCTATTCATCATAAGTGTCCCCTACTGCGATCATCCCCTTGTGGTCCCTCCTTATACCCCATCCCTCCCATCCATAATCGCCTACCACCACTGCATGTCATGTCTTTAGTAGGTAGCTGCCCGATTGGGCTAGCTGGTACAGCACTCCACGCTGGTCAACCTACAAACGAGTGGTGCTCATTCAGATTCCAGATAATACGAACTTTTTCAGCTATCCGACCTCGGATCTGGATTCCGGATTTCTGTGTAAACCCGAAAAGCACTACGAGGATATTTATCCGCAATCCGGATATCCGTCGGATATCCGAATCCAGATACTGTAACTAAGGAGATGACGTCCATGACGTCATTGAGCCAATCAGAGGGCTCCCAGCCTAAGCCCTAGCAACCAATCACAGAAGGGAACCCTGACCAGCCCCTCCTGACCTCATTGAGCCAATCAGAGGGCTCCCAGCTTAAGCCCTAGCACCCAATCACAGAAGGGAACCCTGGCCAGCCCCCCCTGTATATTAAGGAGGGGTGCCATGATGAGAAATCTCATCCTTGCTTGTGACTGCTCACTGAGAGACATGTTCCAGTGCTGCTGGCCTAGCAAGTGCTGTATACAGTGATAAACCTAAAGCTGTTCAGTGATTAACACCTTCACTATCACTACACTATTGTTCTATTGTTTATTAGGTAGCTAGCTTTGCTTTCATTCAGTGACAGTCAGAGTGTGTTCTGCAGGTCTGCAGCAGCTGCTATAGGTCCTGTCCTGTGTGTGTGTTATGCACAGATAAGGCCAGCTGCTGGCCTGCTAATAGCCTTAGTTACAATATAGGTTAGGGAATAGGATTGCTATGTTATTGTGTAGTTAGTACTGCAGTCAGTGCTAGTTAGTTAGTTAGTTAGTTAGAGTAGTACTACTGTGTTAGCTTACTACAGAACTGCTGTGCTGAGCAGTGTCAGTGTGACAGTTAGTGTGCACTAGTGTCTTCTCCTCTGCTGTTTGTCACTCCGTGCTGATTTGCTTTAAAGTCGAAACCCCGATTTTAATAAAGTACAAGTACCCCACATCATGTGGCTGAAGCAAGCTGGCGCTGACAGTGGTCAGGCTCGGAGCACCAGAACCCCTTCTGCCACTCCTGCCGACACTGAGACATGTTCAGGCAGCCAGTCCTCAGTGGCCTCCTCTGCTCCCTACACCGCTTCCCGTGCAAGGAAAAAACTCCGCTAGACCCTGTTGGGCGAGTCTTTCCCTGTTGTTGGCAAGAGGGGGACATGAAGTGGCTGGGAATCACTATGCCTGCCTTACCACCCTTTACCCCCACCACCACAACCTCCTGGCTCCTCCTGATTAACTATTACTAACTAAGCCGCCTGGTTCACAATTTTTTTTACAGCCGTGGTACCACCAACGTTACATGGCACGTGGCACTTGGCGCGTGCCACGTGACAAGTGCCACGTGCCAATTGCCACGTGCCACGTCCAGCAAGCTCCTGGCACATGTTACACCTGCTGCATTGCCCTGCTCCTGCTGCCTGTGCTGCTCCCACCGCCAGGGTGCCACAGGCAACTGATACCACCTATATTTAGCCAAAAACACAATTGCTGCATCATTTGTTGGAGGTGTCCGGCCTGAAAACTGTCATGTCCCAGTGGTGCGGTTGGACTTTGGACACAATGGGCTTGATTCACAAAGCGGTGCTAACCTACTTAGCACGTCTAAAGTCTTTAGACGTGCTAACCAGGGTGCTAAGTAGGTTAGCACCGGATTTCTCAATCAGATCGCGCGCTAACTTTGCGCGCGTAAAGTGTTACGCGCGCAAAGTGCTATGCGCGCTAAGTCCCATAGGCTTTAATGGGCACTTCACGCGGAGCGCCCTGCGCTCTGTGCAGTGCGCGCGTAAACTTTTACGCGCATAAAGTTTAGACGTGCTAAGGGGGTTTTCACAGGCGTGCTAACAGTCAGCACTGCTTTGTGAATCAAGCCCAATGTGGGCTGCACGACCGCTGTCTGGAACCTAGTCCTGATGTTAATTTACACCCAATTTTTATTTTTTTTGGGGGGGGGGGGGATTTTAAGTCCCCACATAATCAATTAGTGTTTCCTTTTAAAAAAACATGATGCTACATGCCTCATTTACCCTAAAAAAAGTTTTAGAAGCAATTTAAAGGCCAATTCCGGTTTTCTATTCGGATATACGAATCCGCCTGGATATCCCGGATAATGCGTTCGGATATGTGCATGTACGCAGATATCAGAAAGTTCGGATTCGGATATCTGGGTATCCGGATCCGAATCAATTCGAATTTTGAAAAAGGGTATCTGAGCAGCACTGCTACAAACCACACCAACACATGGGTGCAGCAGACATGCAGTGATTCCAATGCTTTTCTGCCGCCTGTGTGAGCATAGTCATACTGTCACCACTACACTCAGTATGTGGAATAAGAGCCAAAGCTTTCTGTAGCATCTGAAGAAAAATAGTTATGCTGATGATCGACCATTACTGGTCCATACCTGATAAGAGGCGTTAGGGCACATTCACACAGAATAAAATGTAAATTTCTTCTTAGTACTGTGTTGGACTAATTTAACACTGATGAGACATTGGAAGAGGGAGCCTATAGCATTCTAGCATAAATAGCCTTCCTTGCAAAGTCCAGCTGCTCGAGGCTGATGGGCTGATGCTCCCAATCAACAAAAGCTGAATTCATATAATTCCAAAGAGCTTACATTACATCTTAAGTGAGGCCATTATATCCCCTTATACAGATTATCAGTCAGGGCAGTCCAGTGCTGCTAATCCATTCATACAATTATGTCTTTTCAAAATCCATTACAACGTAATCCCATTTTTGGCAGCCTGCCACATGCAAAGCAAGGGTAGGAACAAAGTTGCTTTTTCATATCTCAGTTTTTGAAGTTCCATACTATGGGCTTGATTCACAAAAGAGTGGTAACTGTCAGCACAGCCATTTTCGCGCGAACTTTAATGATTTCGCGCGATAATTCGCGTTTGCCCTCGAAACCATTGAATTGCGCGCAACAAATCACGATCGCGCGCAAACGCGAAAATTCGCGCGAAAATGGCCGTGCTGACAGTTAGCACTCTTTTGTGAATCAAGCCCTATGTGTGTGAATAGAAAAAAAGAGACCATTTGCTGCAGAGGAAGGGCTCTTATTTTCCTTGTATTATTTATTTCAGTCACTCTATTAAATCTATGCTTTCATCATAACAATTTACATTTGTTTCTTTTCCCATATGCAGTACGCAGGATTTGGACAAGTAACTCCTGGAAGTTCTTCCTTCACAAATGCAACTACGCATGGAGGTGCTCCTCATGGCTACTCCCCGGGCCTCAGCATCGCCGTCCTCTCAGTGGCCTTCATCATTGGTTTCCCAGGCAACACCTTTGTCATCTGGACCATTGTGAGATGCATGAAGAAATGCTCCGTCACCTGCCTCCTTATCCTGCATTTGGCCATTGCGGACATCATTGTCATTCTCACAGCACCTGTATTCCTTCATCTCCTATCCACTGGCAGCTGGGCATTTGGCAATATTATTTGTAAAATCTGTCATTATATTAGCTGCCTGAGTATGTATGCCAGCATCCTCCTTATCACCTCTATGAGCATAGACAGATATTTTGCTGTGGCCAGACCCATGTCTTGTCTAACCATTAGAACAAAAATAGTTTTTAGCAAAATAATTGTTGCTATCTGGGTGTTCGCATGTTTGTTAGCCATTCCTATGCCAATATACCGAGCAGTTGAAACAATTAACACTAAGCAGCAGTGTAAACATATTCACAGTTCTCCCGGAGACATTATTTTTCAGTATATGTTTGAGACTATGACAGGCTTCACCATCCCATTCACCATCATCCTGTCCTGTTACGTCTACATTGGACTGAGGCTACGTAGTGCTAAGTTTCAAAGCAAACAAAAGACAAGCTGGCTGGTCGTCATGATTATAGTGATGTTTGCCCTGTTTTGGCTTCCTTACCATGTGGTCAATATGATAGAGGTGTCAGGTGAAGTGTTCTCATCAGACAAGATAAGACGTACCGCTCGCATTGCCAGACCAAATGTGACAGCTCTTGCTTTCGTCAGCAGTAGTGTAAACCCGATTCTGTATGTGTTTGCCGGTAGTAGCTTCATTAGGACAGCTGGGGTGGAATTCATGGCCAAGCTGTTTGAAGGGGCTGGCTCTGAATTTGGCACTCTTAGGAAGGTTTCCCAGGCTTTCAGACAAAAAAGTCAAGAGGAACCAATTGCTTTGGGAAATACCAATAAGTAAAATATAAGATACCTCATTTGATTGTACAGAGTGATGCTGAATAAGGACTCCTTTCCACTGTCTGTGTTTTGAACCCATTTTTGGATCACGCACGATTTGCCGATAGTAAGGGCACCGCGATTAACATGGTAATTGTGGTGTACTTATTCCACTGGTGTAATGCAATTATGTTGTAGACGTGGCACACCTTTCCCCAAGTCCGGGTGCTGCAACCTGTGGATGCTGAGCCCAAACATCCGACAGTATCATAAGCAGGCAAAAAGGTCCAGGTCAGCACACCGTTAGAAGATGCAAGTTTCTTCAATTTATTGCTTCATTAGCACATGAATATGACAATTGTTTCGGGGCCACAGCGGGTCCCCTTCTTCAGATAGTGCAAACAAACAACTATCTGAAGAAGGGGACCCGCTGTGGCCCCGAAACAATTGTCATATTCATGTGCTAATGAAGCAATAAATTGAAGAAACTTGCATCTTCTAACGGTGTGCTGACCTGGACCTTTTTGCCTGCTTATTCCACTGGTGTGATCCATTTTGTGACCAAGCCCAAACATACTACACTGAACATTTTTCCTGCATAAAATTGTGTAAGTAAGTAATGATCCTGGCTGCTAAAAGTGTACATCAGCTTTAATTGATATACTGCTCTTCATACAGCATACATAGCAAATGTGGTCAGTTAGTGACAAGACAATAAACTCTGTACAGTGCTGCGTAATATGTTGGCGCTATATAAAAACTTGAATAAATAAATAAATATACACAATAAGTACATGCCCTTCACCACAGTGAGGCTGTGGGGCAGTGTTAGGAGCGGACCTGCCATGAAGTCACCTGAATCACGTGATTAAGGTGGCAAAATCTAGGGGGCGCCGCTTGGACAAACAGTTTGGGTCACCTGGCGCCTGCCACCTGGGGGGGATTCTCCAAACTTTGCTTCAGGCAGCAGAAGTTCTAGAACTGGCCATGGGCAGTGTGAGACCAGAGCAACCTGCCTGACGGCTGTCTCATGCCCTGTACATCTTCTGAGGCTCCATGGCCACATCCACAGCGAGGGTGGGTTTCTCTGCTCCCACACTGCTCCACAGCCTCACCGTGGTGATGGCATGTGGCTTATTGTGTATATGACCTTACATGCTACTATGTACACTGTATGAAGAGCCGGATCTATCAAAGCTGATGTACACTTTTAGCTGTGGTCCCGACATTTTGTGTTACTTTCTACAATTTTGTGCAGACTGCTGTCATTCACCCACAGCACACTGTATGTAGCAATGCTCTCACAACATTGTAACTAACTCAGGAATCACAACGTGCCTGCAACTTTATCTTGGAGAAACATTTCAACAACAAAACATTTTTCCTGCATTGCAATTTTGGTCAAATCTTTCTTTTTCTGATGGATATTGCAAATGCAATTGTGAAAGTGCAAATATTGGAAACATGAGATGATCAAAATATGCACAGTGTTAAAAGGGACAATTGTGATTACAGTGTATTTTTTATGCCAATCCAATTTTCAGTTGGAAAGAGGCCTAAATAAAGCATTACCTTCATTTTGACACTTTACTGGTCTGCCAGTTATTTTTTGAGTACTTCAGGGTCCAGGCACTTTAATAGCTCTCCCAACCTGCACTAAGTATCAGAACCTCAAAAATAAAGGATCAAAAACCTAATGAAATACAGAATGAGACCCTAAAATGATGCTTGGCAAGTTTGCAGAGGGGAGGGTATCACATAAGAGGGGCACACTGGAAATAATATACACATAGCAAAACTACTTTATCCACTGACAGCTATGTTAAAGTTAAAGTTAGTACAAGAGCACTGAATTGCTCTCAGACTGTTTCCTATATCTATATATTTACACAGAACTTCTAAAAGAAAATGTTTTAAAATGATGATATAAATAACTATAGTGTAAAGGATGTAACTCATATTAGTAGTTATTTAAAGTACAAAAGTTTTTTTGATCTGGTATTGTAAACCCTATATCCAGAAACAGATCAAAATGTATAATCTAACAGCTCAGTAGCGAGAGCTCAAATGTTACCTTCTGTGGTTACACCAAGACATCTGCAGTTAAACAAATTAGTTGAATTTAGATCACATGACCGGAAGCAACATATTATAGGGACGGGAAAGCCTGGTATGCACCTTCAATTATAAATGGCCAATCCGATTGACCACTTGTACCACCTCCATGTAGTATGAGTGTTTGCCTACACAATCTGCTCATAGTTTTTAATATCTGAACTGAAGGTGTTTTACCATGCTTAAAGAATTAAGAATGATCCAAATGGCAAACGCGTGAACTAATGTTTGCAGACATGCATATTCACCAACCTGCACATCCCAATGTAAACGTGGGTTTGCCAATGAACCATACTGCAAGTTTTTCTGGCCGGCTATCCCTGTGCCTTCATTTAAATGGTGTACCAGCTCACTTACCTCTAAAGGGAGACAGGCTGATGTCACCATAGAGAGAGCTGGATGGTTGGGTTGTATGGGCACGGTGTAGGAGAGCAGCCCTGTGATTGGCTGTAACAAGCAGAGGGCTGCTCTCCTACACTCCACCCATCCAGCCCTCCCATTTCTCAGTGCATTGCTGTTTCTCAGGTTTCATACAGGTGAGTGAGAAGGGGCAGAGGTTATTGGGAGGCATGGACTGTAATGGGCAAAATTCAGGGGAATGTCAAACCCCTGAGCATTTGGGCACAGCAAAGTCTGCAAAAATAAGTTTGCAAATACACCATCACTGTGGAACAACAAACATCAGCCAAATCACAGTCACTTATTAGTAGCTGTAGGTACAATGGGCTTGATTCACAAAAGCGTGATAAGCGTGATAACTCAGTTATCACGCCTAAAAGCTCAGTTATCACGCCTAAAAGCTTTGCACGTGCTAACTAGGGTGCTAAGTAGTTTGCATCCTACTTTACACCCTAGTTTGCAGGTGCAAACTAGAGTGAAAACTACTTAGCACCCTAGTTTGCATGTGCAAAGCTTTTAGGCGTGATAACTCAGTTATCACCCTTCTGTGAATCAAGCCCCATATCTGCTGCATGAGTTCACTGGATTTGCTTTGCCCTTTGTTTGAATCATTTTAATGTCTACAAATGAGTCCATTTAAATCTGCATTAAAGCACAACTGTCGCAAAAAAATTTAAATATTTAAAATAGACACACATAAAATGTAGATATCTTCCAAAGTAAAATATACTATAAATTACTTTACTTCTATGTCAATGTCACTTACAGCAGGTACTGAAAATCTAACAAAGTTTTGACTAGTCCATCTTTTTATGGGGATTCTCAGGTACTTCTTTATTTACAAGAGCATTTACTGAACAGCAATGAAAGGCGGTTGCTCAGTCCAGCTGCCAAAAAAATTGTGCAAACAAGTGGGGAGTCGCCCAGCATCTTTGTATAAATCCTTTTCCAGGGAGTGCTTTTGTAAAGAATAAAGGTAATATTGAAAATCTCCATGAGGAGATGGGCTAGTCCAAAAAACAGTCAGATCTGTCAGATTTTTACCGAATACTGTAAATGACAGTAAACTGGAAAAAATTATTTATTGCATTTTACTCTAGGGGAAATGTACATATTATATGTATGTATTTTGAATGTTATGTTTTTTTTGCAATAAGGGTTTTCATAATTGTATTCCTCTGACAGTTACAAAGAATGCTCATTGACTTAGAGTAGCATTTCAAGGTCAAACTATATATTTTAATACATTGCTAGTCTGCTGTTCCTTAATTATGTGAAGGTTCCTCTTCCTCTCTCAAGATTGTTCATCTCTTATTTTAAACTTTTAAGTTGTGTACAGCTCTCTGTACTGTTGTGTTGTTGCTTTATAAATAAATGATAATAATGTTCATTTGAGAGGTATCATTCACTTAATGTTTTACTTATCTGAGCTTGTCCAGTGATGTTTGTACAAGATGTTCAGGCATCTCCACTGGGTAGTGGTCAGTCGGTGTCAATCACCAGAATTTCTTGCGGAAGCAAAAAAGTAGAGAAGTGAGTTCACAAGTGAATGCTCATTGGTCAAGTCTTTGTTAAGAAAATGCAGCTTTCTTTTGGAAAGTGATGAAAGGGCTTGGAAACTCATTTGGCTGAGGTGTCCCCACTGCAGAGATGTACCCTGACTCCCTGGGACCTCAGTGCCTTTAATACGTTAATACTGATCGAGAGCAAACAAATAAAAACTACATCTGGGTTTTGGCCTCTACCCCTCTAAAAAGCTTTATTTGTTAATGCTGTTAATGTTTCTGTCCCTGCTAGGTATATCAAAGCCATAGCATAGCAGCCCATAAGGTGTGATGTTTTTGCACATACATGAGGCAGGTTATCCCTAATCCTAATTTTTATATTTTGCATTCCATGTTCGGACACCTGTCACTTGTATTTAGATAGAGAAGTGAGCAGTAGAGCTCAGGGAGGGAGTTTGACATGTAAAGGAATTTCCGAAAGTGTTTTGCGGAGATGGGTTGCATAGTGCAGCTTTTTTGCAGCCTTGGTCTCCGTGCAGATATAGCGGGAGATGTTTCCAGACACTGCATACATTGTACTGTATATGCCTGTAAATTGTCATATCCTGGTAAAGCTACAGTATGGTGGAAGGCTAAGAAAGGTACTATTGTTCAGGAACGTCTAGGGCTGGGAGGGCCCCAGCAACATTAGCTGTGAAATCCCGGGAGATTCTAAACACTTTCCACTCTGTATTAACCATTCATGTAGCTCAAAAGTCTCAGTCGGAAAGTCCTACATGGAGACATTCTGTTGGGAGATATTCTGTTGCCATACTATCAGTTTCTAAGATTCATAGCAAGTTAGGATAGGCCAGATTGGACCAGGTCCAATTACTATAAACTACTACCTGCATTTTCTCACACTTAACAAGCCATTTTTGAAGACATCCCATATTTTTACTATTTATTTTTTAACTCTCCTGCTCTTTTCTAAACAAACCACTCTGCTGTACATTCTCAAACACTTGTTAAAGAGAATCTGAAGTGAAAATAAACTTATGATATTATGAATTGCATGTGTAGAACAGCTAAGAAATAGAACATTAGTAGCAAAGAACAGAGTCTCATATTGTTTCCAGTACAGGAAGAGATAAGAAACTTCAGTTGTTATCTATGCAAAAGAGCTTCTCTGACCCAACTTGGGTTGAAGACAGTCCTATTTTCTGAAGCACTTATACATCAAAGAAACGGTGAGGCACAGCTTCAGATAAAGTTTTACTGCAGGGGAGTTGAAAGGGTCATTAGCTCTGCTCTGTTTCATATTTTAAGTTACAGTGTGGTTTGTAATTGCAAATACGACAGAGAGATGCAAAGTTATAATAAAAAAGCTACTGTATATAACTGAAAATAAAATTATGAGACTCTTTTCTGTGCTACGAATGTTCTACTAATTATCTGTATTACACATACAATTCATGATGTCATGGGGTTTTTTCACTTCAGTTTCACTTTAAAGTTTTGAAACAGTTGTAAGGGAAAGGACTTGTTGTATAGTTGTGGGTAAACAATACATCCCACTTTATCTTACCATGTCGGGAAGGCAAAAAGAGTTACTAACCACCCTAGGGAGGAGGCATCAATTTCCCAACACAGATTATCAGCAAGTGGCTGTAACCTTCGAAATAAAACACTGATCTCAACACAAGATTGCAATCACAGACAGTGATGAATCCCCATATAGACACACTGCTTCAGGGCCGGTTCAAGTAGCAATTGAGCCCTAGGGCAAAATTAGCCTGGGGGCCCCCCAACAGACACCCCCCGACCAAAAAGAGTCATTAGAGGCCCTTTGTTGCAGCCAAACTTCCCTCCTGGGCCCCTGAGCTGGCTGCTGACCCTCCCCCAATCACCTCCCAACTTAACAGACTCTGCAGAGTCCCTGGGGAGCAACAGTTAAGATGGGGAGGGACAAAACTTGGGGGCCCCTACAGGCTCTGGGGCCCTGGGGCAATTGCCCATTTTTTCCTATGGTAGCTCCGGCCCTGCACTGCTTGACTCTCTGCCTAACAGCCTGCTGTGCTTTATAGAGACGGAAAGAGGGAGGACAAGCAGGGGTAAGTTGCAGTGGGAAACATCTAGCCAGCATGTGTAATTAGTAAAGATTGGTCTATAGACATCAGGGGACACAGCAAGAAACACTTACAAACAACCTATTGGACAAATAAATTCTAAGGTGTGTACAAGCCTTAAAGAACCACTATCTAAACAAATGGTAACATTTCAAAACATGCAAACATGTACAAATAAGATGTACATTAGTCCCAGAGTAAATGCACTATAAATTACTTTTCCTATGTTGCTGTCACTTGGGACTAGTCCATCTCCTCATGGAGGATTCTCAATATTTTGATTATTCTTTACAAAAGCAATCCCTGTAAAGGAACCATACAAAGATGCCAGCCGATCTCCCTACTCATGTGCATAACATTTTGGCAGTTAGGCTAATCAATTTCCATTTAGTATGTGCACCTGAAAATAAAGAAAACCCGAGAATTCTTTATAAGAAGATGGACTAGTCCAAAACATGTCAGATCTGTCAGATTTTAACTACCTACTGTAAGTAACAGCAACAAAGGAGAAAATAAACTTATGGTGCATTTTAATCTGTAACAAATGTACAGGGTATACATTTGCATATATATAAATTTTAAAAATGTTTGCAAAAGTGTACAGTGATTGTTGTCCACTAGGATTGGGATCTGATTCCTCGAGTGACAGTTCTGGGCTCAGCGCTGTACTTGGCCAAGATGATTGGGCACTTCGGATCTTTTGGTGACGCATTGGTGTGTGTGGGGGAGGGGGGGGGGATTGTGGTTGTACATATTCTAGTTTCTTGGCAGAGATGACCCCAACCAGCTGGCCCTGCCAAGATTAGTATAGCATGCATAAAAAGCTTTAATCTTTGAGATTACTTTGTTATATTGTCTTTAATGATTGTTGTTTGTATCCACTTCCACATGTCCTGCGACTTTTAGTAAACATGCTGAATAAATGATCTGCTGTTGTTTCATTAAGTCTATTTATACATTTATCAAGAGTGGTTTTCACAATCCTGTCACAGAAGCTTTAGGGTACTCCTCCCACCTCTCCACAAGTCTCCACGACTCCTCTATGCAAATCCGTCAACTGGCCCCCGATCCTATCCAGAATCAGCTTCAAGATCCTATGCCTGGCCTACAAATTTATACACAAATTTTGACTGACTAACATCTCTTGTCTAATCTGCTCCTCCAATTACATCCTCCACACCATATATCTTGCACTTTCATGTGCGACTACAGGACTTCACTAAAGCTGCCCCCATCCTGTGGAACTCTCTCCCACTGCCCTTGCCCACTCCTTTAGCATTTTCGAACATGCCATCAAAACTCACCACTTCAAGAAGGCCTACCCCACCTCACTGACTCCCTAACTCTCCCCGCCTGGAAGCTCTCAATGCAACCCCCCTCCTATCGAGTCAACACTCCTCCCTCTAGTAAGCCTTTGGTAGGGCCCTCCTTCCTTGTGTATCATACTTGATTATGCATCTTGCCCACAAGATAATGTGAACTTGAATTACTAGTACTATTGCCCCAGTGCATGATCTGGCATTGTGTTTCTTATTGCTTATTACTTGCCCGTCACTCCTATTATCATTGGCTGTAATCCTATGTATTGTACAGCACTGCATAATATGTTGTCGCTATATAAATGCAATAAATAATAATGCTTTCATGACACCTTGCATTGCATCAGACAATATACTCCCACTGCAAACATAATATGAATAAACTGTAATAGTACAAAATGCATGTAAAGAAAACAGATTGGCAGTGCTCTGAACCAAGCAGCACCTGACACACTGGCAGCATAGGGCTGTTAAGAACACATTGGCCTCTATTCATAAAGCATTCCTGCATGCGGTAATGCTCAAAACAGCTGACTTTACCGACCATTTAGCAAAGTGTCCATTCATAAAAGCTGTTATCGCATGAAAAGCTGACATTCCTGAGAAGTGCGGGAAATTACCACCTTATGCTGTGATTATCACAACACATGTCACTAGATGTCAATTCATAAAGATTAGAGCAAGCGGAATGGGAACGGAGAATACCGACTGTTTAGAAAAGGAGATAAGCCAGTGATAGCAGGCAAGATAACAGCCAAGCTAATGGGGACAGACCTCCCAGGCAGCAGTAGTGAGAGCAGAACAAAAAAAAGGCATCCCAGAATACCCAGGCTGTGTTTTTTAACCCCTTGGGTACCTGTTTTCAGATAAATTTCACATCAAAAAGCCTGCATGTGTAACATTTCTTGAAGTTCTTCTAAGCTGCGGCAATTAAATAGATTGTTTAGAAAGACTAATAGACAGATTCAATGAAGATTCAGGGCAAGGAGAGGCAGTTTTAAAAAAAAAAATGCACATCTAAAGGGAAGTTGGGGCTGCCTCCTTTATAGTAACTGTCTCTGCACAGAGAAAATGTATCAACTCAGCCAGCAGCACCGCTAGTTTAGTGCGGGAATTCCCTGACCTTTTATCGCAAGTGTAAACTTTTTATGAATTAGCACACAAAAGTCGAAAATACCGATGCAGTGTTTTCCCTCCAAGATTTTTTTTTCGGCAAATGTTTTATGAATAGAGCCCATTGTGCTCACACTGCTTACGCAGGTGCTGAAAACTTATTAGACTCTTGGTCAACTTCCTTATAGGAGATTACACTGTAACTTCATCAGAAACATCATGCAATACATGTTAGCAGGGACACCGTGTGCAGGTTGCCTCATGTCCCCAACCTAACCTAAGTTTAAAAATGACCCAATGCTTTGGGAACATTCATGCAAAGTGACTTGGGAGCTTAAAGAGGAACGTTAACCTTGGATTGAACTTAATCCCAATCAGTAGCTGATACCACCTTTCCCATGAGAAATCTTTGCCTTTTCTTGAATAATTCATCAGGGACATTTGTAGAGCTGATATTGTGGTGATGTCAGGGGACTGCCTTTTTCTCTACAATAATGGAGAATACCTTTAAAGGACAACTGAAGTGAGATGAATATGGAGGCTGCCATATGTAGTTCCTCTTAAAAAATATCAGTTGCCTGGCAGCCTTGTTGGTCTATTTGACTGCAGTAGTGTCTGAATCACACCAGAAACAAGCATGCAGCTAATCTTGTCAGATCTGACAATAATGTCAGAACCAGCGGATCTGCTGCATGCTTGTTCAGGGTCTATGGCTGAAAGCATTAGAGACAGAGGATCAGCAGGACAGCCAGGCAACTGGAATTGCTTAAAAGGAAATAAATATGGCAGCCTCCATCTACCTCTCACATCAGTTGTCCTTTAACCCTTACAGTGTTAAAATTGAAAAAGGGAACTGGCAAAAAATTTAAGTAGGACTGGTAATATACATACAGGTTTATTGCATCATGCTGAAGGGACTGGCTCTTTCTCAGCAATATTGGAGTTTCATTTTAAATGTAACCTCTGCTCAGTAGCGTTGGTATATTACACAGCTGATATTATTTCTATAAGTAGATGTGAGGAAAGGTAAATAACATAGTAACATGATTAGTCCAGTCTTCTGCTGCTTGCAGATATAATCCGACGCCCAAGGGGCTCGATTCAAAAAGCCAGTGGCGTAACAATAGGGGTTGCAGAGGTAGCCACCGCATCTGGGCCAGAGGGGCCCTCCCTCAACTGCAGTACTAGCTCTTTATTGGTCCTGTGGTGGTAATAATCACTTCTATAGATGCTTTGAATGATAATAATCATTAACGAGTTGCTCCCAATGCCCTTCTTGCACCTCTGACACTGTGGTTGTCCTTGGCAGGTTTTGGTGTGTTGTATAAATTGTTATGTATAAAGTGCTGGGGAGCCCCATGTATCACTCCCTCGCACCGGGGCCCCTAGCTCCTGAGCTAAGCCTCTGCACAAAGCCGTGCTAAATGCTATCATGGCTGTGATAAGCTTAGTGTGCGGGTTAGCGCGCGTACAGGTTTGCACGCATAATAATAAAGGTTTGCACGCATTAACGTTCGCCATTCACGTGCTAACCCATATGTTACCGCGTGAGCGGGAAAGTTTATGCGTGCAAACCTGTACACGTGCTAACCCGCGCACTAAGCTTATCACGGCTGTGATAGCATTTAGCACGGCTTTGTGAATCGAGCCCAAGATGTGGCTGCTGTGTTGCTGTGAAATATATGGGCAGCCCAATGTGTTTGCATGAATTTCCTCCAGGCACTTTGGTTTCCTCTCATGTCCCCCAATAGGTCAATTGGCTCTCCCCCAAAAATTGTCCTTAGACTGCAATAGGTACATAAGACAACAACTGACTATGGTAGGGATTTGATTGTCAGCTCATCTGAGGTAAAGTTTGTGACAGGACTATAGGGCAGTCATACCACACTAGAGCCAACTAATTTCTAGGGCCCATGCAGCTACATTGCAGTCTTCATATCTAGAGCTGAGCAGGAGAGGAGGTGGAGACAAGCCAGCAGTAGGACACACACATGCAAATAGTGTGCTCCTGCAGCTGCTATGACACGCAGCCAGAGACCAGAGCACAGGTGTCCAACACAAGGCCGGCGGGCCGAATGCGTTCCTCTTTGCCATTTTATGTGGCCCTCAATGAGCACCACACACACACACATTTGCATACACATACCTTTCCCACTGGCACTATCTCTCCACATAGCAGAGTAGCAGAGCAGTAAAAGCAATACGTCGTGCCTCTTCAGTTCCCTATCACGTGACATGCATATAAAGCATACAGTATGTCTAGAGAAAACCCAAATATTAAACTGCTCCACTGTGCTGGTCTACAGAAGGGGGAGGAGCACAGGATCATCTAGGCCCATAAACTCCACCCCCATGGTCACTCTAATTACGCCACTTTATTTGAGACTGTTCAATAAATGTTAAATCTTAATAAACAATTTAGCCCGTGACTGTGTTTTACATTTTGTCCCCTTACGTGATTGAGTTTGACACCCCTGGACCAGAGGAATGTGGCAGAAGGACAAGAGGAGGAAACTAGCCTCAGAAGGGAGGGGAAGAAGAGGAGTGGAGCTCAGCCTGAGACTGGACAGGGAGGAGAGAGGAGCCTGAGGCTGGAGGAGAAAAAGAGAAGTGCTGACACAGGAAGGAGGAGAGGAGAGACAAGCCTCTGAGTATGTGGTGAGTAATTCTGAAATTCTATAGTACTGGGGCTTACCTCTTGCTCTGACTGAGGCCTGTCTGTAAGCAGTTTCCAGGTAGGGGTAGCTTATCGAGACGCTACGCCCGATAACCATGGCAATGGCGTTCGCGTGAGCGCCGTTGTACATGATGCGTGAGCAGCCGTTGGTCCGCTTCCCCTTGCTGTGCTCACTGGATGATGTGTCTCGATAACAAGCTTCAGAAGACAGAGCTCTCTGCAACTTTGAAAGTCGTAGAGCTCAATGGCTCTTTTGCATAGATAACAACTGGAGTTTCTTAACTCTTCCAGTATTGGAAACAATATTAGACTTATGTCTATGCTCCTAATGTTTTATTTCTTAGCTGTACTACACATACAAATCATTGTATCATATTTTTTTTCCCTTCAGTGTCTCTTTAAGGTGCACACCTGCACTTACAGTGTTACCCTTCAGGATTAATCTTGATCTACAGTAACACTTCTGTGGATCAAGTGCTATACACACAGGGATTCTCTGATATGGAGAGTATCCCATGTGTTGCTATGCAGAGGGAAGGTGGGGCCAATGTTGCTTATATGGAGGAGTGCTTCCTGCGGCCAGGGTAATAACTTTCTATAGAAAACATGAAATTATGAAATTTCGCATTAAACGTGAATTTGCGCCAAAGTGCAAAATTACGTTATGGAAATTACGCGAATGGAATTCCGAATTTCAGTTTGTATGGCAATTACGCAATTACATACCCTACCAGCAAAATTCAGATCTTACGAACAGCTGGTGGATGTATGTGCTCGCTGCCACTGGAGACTTTCTGATCCACCAATCACGCGGGGGACGCTGCTCCAGAACCGCCAATCACCGCTGCTCATTTCTCTGCTCCGTCTGCTAATTGGATGCGATGGTCTCGGAGACGGGAACATTGGGTCCAATTAGCAGCAATATGAAAATAGTAAAAAAAACATACAGTGTGTCCCCCTTTCCTGAAGAGGAGCATTCTGGTAAAGGTCAACACCTCTGCATTTAGAGCATCATAATCAAAAATAAAGCAAAAACATTTGATTGTAGCTGGGATCTAAACTAATAAATCCATGCTAAGTGTGGATTCCATATGAAATAGATTATTTGCACAGCAGCAAATTTTGTTAAGAGAACAAAGTTTAGAACTCAGAACTCGTTTTTTCTTCCTTGCCGACTGTCTGAGGCAGAGGCGTAGCTAGGGCTTTCAGGGCCCTCGGACAAAGACTATTAATGCGCACGCTATGCGCGCCGCAGGAGGGACCTGCGGCGCGCATAGCGTGCCGTGACAAAAAAAGGGGCATGGTCAGAATGTGGGCGTGGTAATGGGTGGGGCCAAATATACATGACCTTAGCAGTGTTGTAAAAGGTCTGCCAGGGAAGTTTAAGCTCTGCCATAGTATTTCCCCCCAAAATACATGTAATCTGACAGCATTTCACCAAAATATATGTAATTTGGCAGAGGTTCCTCCAAAATACAGATAATATGGCAATGGTTCCCCAAAATAGACATAATCTGGCATCAGTGGTTCCCCCAACATACATATAATCTAGCAGCTGTTCCACAAAATACAATTAATCTGGCAGCAGCGGTTCCCCATAAATACAGTTAATCTAGCAGCAGTTCCCCCAAAATAGGTGCCCTCAGTATAGGTAACCAGGTCTATAGGTGTCCCCAGTGAAAGTAACCAGGCCTATAGGTGTCCCAAGAATAGGTAGCCAGATGTATATATGTCCCCTAGTATATGTAGACAGGAGTATATGTGCCCAGTATATGTAGCCAGGGGTATATGTGCCCAGTATATGTAGCCAGGGGTATAGGTGTCCCCAGTATATGTAGCCAGGGGTATATGTCCCCAGTATATGTAGCCACGGGTATATGTGCCCAGTATATGTAGCCAGGTGTATATGTGCCCAGTATATGTAGCCAGGGGTATAGGTGTCCCCAGTATATGTAGCCAGGGGTATATGTCCCCAGTATATGTAGCCACGGGTATATGTCCCCAGTATACGTAGCCAGGGGTATATGTCCCCAGTATATGTAGCCGGGGTATATGTGCCCAATATATGTAGCCAGAGGTATAGGTGTCCCCAGTATATGTAGCCAGGGGTATATGTCCCCAGTATATGTAGCCAGGTGTATAGATTTCCCCAGTATATGTAGCCAGGGTATAGGTGTTCACAGTATATGTAGCCAGGGGTATATGTCCCCAGTATATGTAGCCAGGTGTATATGCCCCCAGTATATGTAGCCAGGGGTATAGTAGTCCCCAGAGTAGGTAGTTAGGTGTACCCCCAGCGGAATTCAGGAGCACAGAGAAGAGGGAGAGCGATAGGCACAGCGGTGGGGAAGGGGGACGTATCCCCCTCTTTTCCTCACCTTAGGGCCCCTCCCTCGCTCCCCCCTCCAGATATGAGTGGCAGGCGGGAGGCAGAACACTTACTCTATTCCCGGCGTGTAGAAAGATCTGTGCTCCACAACTCTGGTCTAGTCTAGACCAGAGTAGCAGCGCACAGATCTATCTACTCCGCCGCATAGAAAGATCTGTGCTCCGCTACTCTGGTCTAGACCAGAGTAGCGGCACACAGATCTATCCACTCCGCCGCAAATAGAGTAAGTGTTCTCCCTTCCGCCACTCATATCTGGAGGGGGGAGCAAGGGAGGGGGAGCCCTAAGGTGAGGGAAGGGGGGAGACGTCCCCCCTTCTCCACTGCTGTGCCTACCGCTTCCCCTTCTCTGCCCTCCCGCTGGGGGGTAATAAATAAATATAAATAAATAAATAAATAAACCTCAGGTTACGGCTGGGCGCCCCTAGGGACCCAGCGCCCGGGGGCACATGTCCTACCCCGCCCACTCCAAGCTACGCCCCTGGTCTGAGGTTTCCTGATTTCCTGTCTGAATGACAGGAAGTTTGACATGAATTCAGGTTTTGGCTGGAGATCTGCCTTAATAAATTACACAACATCAACCCATTTCAAGATATTCTCTCTAAACTCTAATTAGTTTCCACCATCCTGTCAATTCTCAGAACGTGCTGCCCATGGCAATTGTCCAAATTGTGTATTTATGCGCACATCCTCTGAGACACAGACAGTACAATAACAGAAAGATACTGCAGAATCCTCAGCAAAGAAAGGAAACATAAGGGTGGCTCTGATAATGATAATATAATTGTGAATGTTTAGTTACAGACTTATTATTTTACTTTAGTAAAAACGTCTGTACACTTCCTATTTTCCTAGATGGAAAGAGTCACGGCTATTAGCTGGGCTACAGTGGCAGCCCTCTGACATTAAGATGCCAGCCTTTCCTGCAAGTGCCTGACTGCCATGGTGCCACTAAACAAAGAGAGCTGTTAATGTCCCACCAGAGGGCTCTGCATTTACTGGACTAGGATAAGGAAGTTAGGGGCGTGGTGGAGTTCTATAAATGAATAGGTGTAAACAATGTTCTTAGGCCGTTAGTAACTTTTATATAATATTGCTGGATAACATTTTAGCAACTGTGTAAAATGACTAAGGGCTCGTTTCCACTAGGGATGATTCTAACCGATTTCAGCCACACAGATCCAGATCCAGAATCACACCCTAATGAAATAGGCTGCTTCCGAATTCACGTGCGTGAAAAAAAAAAATGGAAGCACTGCTTCAGAACTCCATTTGAATGCCATAGGCATGCATGGCATGGCTACAGGGATCCAGGTGCATAATCACACTGCACAAGTGCCGTCAGATGCCCTTCCGACACTAGTGATACCTGGACTAACAGGAACAGTCAAAACAATATACCGGTATATCCTGGTGTCAGGTATTTGTCCCAAACCTCTACATTACGGGTACTAGTTAGTGGTAAAAGTGAAAAAATCACTATATGTAAAGCAAAGAGAAAAAATATTTAAATAGTAAAGATATCTGTCACCTACAGTATATTACCAATGAAAAAATATAGCTGCCCCTTAGTTACTGAAATAACCAACTGAGCACATTTCATATCATATTCTTAAAAATATAGTAGGAAATGAAGCCACAGTAATATCATTCATCCTGCTGAGTGCAGATTATTGGAATATATTGAGATAATAACATTCAGCTGATTCAAACAGGTTTGATTGCAGGCAGCTGTGCTGAATCTAAAACTCATTATATTCTTATCCATACCATGCGTGTGAAGTAATCCCACCAAACATTTGTGAAGATTTTTATTTCTCCAGGTCATGGTAGGTTCAATGAAAAGTTAAACAGCTTCAAAGCCCTTTTCAATGTAGAAGACTAGTGATGGTCATGTCTAGAAGGACTCATGGAGCAGCAGGTGATCAGTTTGGTCAGATAATGTAAGCCTCTGATTTGCTAGTCACGATCATGTGCTAAAGCAGGATGTAATCATGGAAAATCAGAGCTTTGCAAATCTATCAGCTGATCAAAAAAATCACGTTTCTTCGGTTCTCATGACCATCACTATAGAAAACATTTCATCACTACTATGGAGTGAATTATTTATAAGTGGAGATTCCTAGTCATGTTATAAGTACAAATCATTCACCTTCTTCAGCCAATCTAGCAGACGTCCTGTGCCCGGGCTGGGAGAAAACAATCCTCCAGTCCCTCGCCACGGCTCGCTTCCGTTTTTTGTGCCTTTAATGTCACGGGGCACTGCGCCTGTGCAGTCCTGGCCGCACGTGTCCTCGCTCCCACTTACGTCGCCGGGAGCGTACTATGCCTGCGCCAGACGCTCCCGGTAACATGAGTAGGAGCAAGGCTGCATGCAGCCAGAGCTGCACAGGTGCAGTGGCCTGTGACATTAAAGTCCCAAAAAAACAGAAGCGAGCTGTGGCAGGGGACCGGAGGATCATTTTCTCCTGGCCCGGGCACAGGACATCTGCGGGGGGCCGGTAGAAGCCCCAGGTAAGTTAAACTCTTTTTTTTTGGGACCTTACAGTACTCCTTTAAGTTCCTTACAGAAGGTATGTTCTGTCTATGAAGGATCTAGGCAAACGAGATAAAACAGCATTGTATATTGAGTACAGATTGCATGTATGGTTGTTTCAGTTTGACATACAGTAAATGGCATTCTTTATCCTCCATTGTGAGAGTATAAAAATATAATTCTTATTATTGCATATTTATATAGATGACATCTTTTTTATATATTTACATAGTGTACAAATAGTCATGTACCTAATTTTCCTTAAAGCGGTATAAAACTCTGACATAATATTCAATAAAAACATGTTCCCTACTTTTTGTATCCCATACAGTTATCATATTTGCTTTTGTGCATAAGTATTATTATTCATATAGAAATTACAAGTTTCCAAAGTACAATTTTTTTGCTCTGAGAGCTGACCTTGCATTTTATTCATAACTGATTTATTCATATTATAATGTCCCAGGAATGATTTCTGAGTATCTGTCTGTGTTCTAAGGTACATACACACATCTGATTTTTTCCAATCGTTTGGACGTCAAATCGGGTGTGTGTATAAACGGTTGTTAAGCTGATAAGGCTTAGCGGATCCGTCAAAATCAGCCTTATCAGCCAAACGACCATTTGTACACACGCCCAATCAGATGTGTGTATGTACCTTTAGAGTGTCTGAATAGCCAGAGAATGTTTTCATTCCTCACTTGATACAATTAAGTAAACACAAGATAATGCTATCTCCAGTTCAGATGCATCCAGCTTTCCCTGTAGGGAGCTTGTAAGTCCTGTGTTTAACTAGTTGAATGCTGTTCTAGTAAAAAAAAATTGGTGGTAGTGTAAAATATGCTGTAAATAATCGTTTAGAGCAAAGAAGAAATGCTGGGTTTCATACCACTTTAAGAGGAGCTCACAAGCTAATCCCTACCATAGTCAGTCACTGTTTTATGTTCTATTGCATGCTAAGAAAACATTTTTGGGTAGCGCATATTAAGCTCAGATGTGGGAGGAAACCCACACAAACATGAGTTGGGCATAGCAAAAGTGCCCTCCCGTACACACTACTGTCACTCATACCAATGACAAAGGTCAAGTGCCAAGGGTCGAGAAACTGCTTTTTTCATATGCAATAAACCAAGTGTATTACCTGTGACTATACTGGATTTCTTGTGCAGCCACCAACAGTTTGCATATTCTGCACTATTGTGTCTGCTCTATTTGCTGTAATCTGCCTCGTAGAATGCAGAACAGGAAGTCATCAGACTTTCTAGAGAGCTGCGCTACAGTCGCAGCACTGTACTGAGGGAAGCCCAGGAACAGTGCTCTGCAATTCACACCACAGTGCTCAACAGGAAAGGTGACAGATAACCGTCACCAAGAGCAGGGGACAAACTTGTCAGTCGCTTGTACTCCTTTGCATACCTTTATTGTTTAAAGTTTAAAAGGTTAAAAAGTACACAACAGGAACCCTTGAATTTGCAAATTGCATATAATGTAATATATATAAGATTGTTCCCTGATGACGGCGGAAAGCCAAAACCGGTAGGAACTGGAGACTGGGCATTTACCGAGTGTGCTACACTTATCCTGTGTGTGAATGTATTACACTATATGCGATTTGCAACTGGTCCCTGTTGTAAGGGCCCACGATGTCAGTTTACGTATAGTTTTTAACCTTTTAAACTTTAAACAATAAAAGTATGCAAAGGAGTACAAGCGACTGACAAGTTTGTCCCCTGCTCTTGGTGACGGTTATCTGTCACCTTTCCTGTTGAGCACTGTGGTGTGAATTGCAGAGCACTGTTCCTGGGCTGCCTAGCAGCGCTGAGGATTGTCATTAAATGTTGGGAAGACCATTGATGGAATTGGTTGCCTAAGCTGCTGGTAGATTTGCTATTCTAGGAGAAAAAGTATTGAGAGAGAGCCTGTATTTATATTTCAACAGTGACTGTACTGAGAGTCACAGGAGAGTTATACCATGCTCCGAACACTTCAAGAGAGACAGATGAGCCATGGAGGAATGACTACACTGACTTATTAATAGAAAATGAACACTCTCTTTTGAAACACTTATTACACAACTCACTAGAATGGTAAGATACCGTTGGCTAGTGACTGTTCATGATTTTTTACAAAATGTCCTGAACCACCGTGTTGTTTTATGAAAATCAAGAGGATTCAGTTTTTAACTTTCTTGGAAATTGGTACCTCCTTGGAGATCTTCTATTGTGGATACCTTTGTGTTGTAACTACACCCTGAATTCCCCTCACCACCGTGCTGCCCCCACAAGCTTCAGCTAGAAAATGTACGAATTACAGAAATCATTTACACCTTAACCCCAGATGTTGAATGTAGGGTTCAATACCTTGCAGCTTACACCTGTGCTTTGAAGTAAGAAGTCATAAAGCTAGTTTGCTCTTACAAAAGAAACAAAAGGTATAAAGCCATTGAGATCTTACACAAGGAACAAAAGCTTAAAGGAATAGCTTAATGGTTGGGTGAAAGAGACCCGGAATACCATTGAGGTGCTGATGTAGTAACTAGTAAGCCAACACTTTTAAAAATAGCTTGTCATATATTCCCTAGTGATACTGCAAAAGTGGTGCTAGAGTTTATAGAACATGACAAACTAGACAAGCACAACAAGAACCAGGAGTAACAAATCAACAAATTCATTGCCTTACTACTGCAGACCATAACAACAACCACAACAAAACAAAACAGGCTTGCTAACATGGAAAATGGGCAAGTGGATGAGGATCTTTCAGAGATGGAAGACCCATATAAGGGGTTACATTTTTCTCTGACACCCCAACAGTGAATTTAATCACAGTCATAGAATCAGCCATGAATAACAACCTAATAACAGATGAGTCTTACAAAATACAAAAGCACCTCCATCCCATTGGCCATGCAGGAAAAGAAAGCTGTACAATTGCTCAGCTGGGACCTACACATCACCACCCTGCTAGCAGACAAAGGAAAGTGCACTGCAGAAATTAACACATCTTAGTAACACTTCAGGGTGATCATGCTGCTCAATGATCCAAACACATATAAATCACTAAGAAGATACCCCATGTGCAGATACAAGGCACTGATTACTTGTAAAGTAAAAAACATATTTTCCAGGCCTTCTACCACTGCCTCTACCCTGCAGAAGTTATACAGTGCTAATATATAATCCTAAAAATACACAATGTAGGGGTCCCCCTCAAACCTACTGTTAGCAATATCAGTTCAGTGACATACACAGTGGCGTAGCTATGAAGCTATGGGCCCGAGTGCGAGTTTTACATTGCCCCCCCCCCCCCCCAATCACTCTATATGTAACACTTGATAAGGCACAACAAAACCTTCCAAGGTCATCCACAGTGTTAGAGGTGCAAGAAGGGGATGGGGAACAGTTTGTTAATGATTACCACTATTCAAAGTATCTATAGAAGTGATTATTACCACCACAGGACCAATAAACAGCTAATACTATGGTTGATGAAGGGCCCCATGTGCTCGCTACCTCTGCAACCCCTATTGCTACGCCACTGGACATACAACATTTCCAATTATAGACAATCTACCCAAATAGACAAATGTCTCCTTTTGGTTCCCCAATGCCTACTGAAACTCAAGCTTTAGTTGATTGCTCTTATGGAGATAAAGAATTACAAAAAAGCTCTTTATTAAATAATTGCTATAAAATATTTGTGCATCAGTACTGCCAACAGAATGAAGTCATTTAAGACCACAAGTCATTTAAACCCATGGTGGCACCGTTCTCAATGAGTGTAAGAGTTGTGCCACCATGCTTTTAAATGATTTCATTTTGTTATTATATGTAATTTTGTCTTCTTAAAACAGAAAGTATTTGCAATAATTTAGCTTTAAAGAGGAACTCCAGTGAAAATAATGTAATAAAAAAGTGCTTCATTTTTACAATAATTATGTATAAATGATTTAGTCAGTGTTTGCCCATTGTAAAATCTTTTAAATCCCTGATTTACATTCTGACATTTATCACATGGTGACATTTTACTGCTGGAAGGTGATGTAGCTGCTGCTTGCTGTTTTTAGCATTTGGAAACAGCTATAAACAGCTATTTACCACAATGCAACAAGGTTCACAGACAAGAAACTGCCAGGAGTACCATGGTCCTCAGAATTTCTTGTGGGAGGGGTTTCACCACAGTATCAGCCATGCAAAGCCCCTGATGATCCATTTGTGAAAAGGAATAGATTTTTTTTCATGTAAAAGGGAGTATTGGCTACTGATTGGGATGAAGTTCAATTCTTGGTCACGGTTTCTCTTTAAGCGAGCAACTGTGGTTTCCCATGATTCATCACTCCGGAATATGCAAATCATCACTTTATGCCCCTGAAAGAAAGGCTGCACATCCAGAACCATTGCTTTTTGGTCTCTTTTAGTCCTTTATACTTTCCTAGTGGTTCTGGGTCACCATGAGGCTGCCTGGGTATTCTTCTGTTATTATATGTATTGTTGCGTTTGAAGTGTTGCATTTGAAGTAAGTGAAAAGTTACAATCCCACTTTACTATTAGCAGTGCCAATGTCATAGAGTACTTGTGATATTCACAGCTGAAATATACTAGTCTGAAAGAAAGCATTCCAGAGGAACATACACAAATGTCATGATTCCACAAATATAAAGAGACATGGGCCCATATGCAATTCACTTTTTCACCTGAGTTATCTCCTAGGAGATCATTATTCATCTTCTCTTTAAACTAACTTTTCAGCATTTTACAATTGGAAATGTACCCAAAAGTTGGTGAAAAGGTACGATTAAATTTATTTTGAGTATTTTCTTGCTTGTTTTTGGCTTAAAAGGCTTTTTATGACAAACTGTAAAAATATCACCTAGGAGAAAACTCAGAAGAAAACATGAATTGCATATGGGCCATGGGCCCTTACTCAATTAACTTTTTTCCTAAGTTTTCTCCCAAGAGATATTACATTGTATCAACAAGATACATTGTAAGCCACCAGCAATCAAGAGAACATTCAAAATAATATACTGGTATTGCTTTTTGCCTACTTTTTAGTACTTTTTTCAAATGCATATTGCTGTAAAGTTAATTTGTAGAGAAAATGAAAAATTATCTCCTTGGAGAAACCTCAGGAGAAAAGTTAATTGCGTATGGGCCATGGTGTGAATCATAGGAGGCATTACAAGATGGGAACTGCTGCTATTCCAGAGTAACATCTTCCAAAGGAAAAGGGATGATTCTCCAGACTTTTGGAATAATATTCTGTAGACAAGTATCTCAAAAGCAGAACTGTTTGGACAACAACAGATCCAATATCACTGGTGAAAAACAAATCATTTACAGCATTCCACAGTAAGAAAACCACAAGCAGTCACATAGTACAGAAGTGTGAATTTTGCAGCAAGAGGGGAGCACAATTCCAGTGATCCACAGTCAATTCAAGGAAGACACAGAAATGCTGCCATCCATCGACAAAACACTGTATTTTATTGGATAAACAAGTTTTAATTTTTAAACTTCATTGTAAGCATCCTCTTGTGATTTACCTCACTTGCTCTCTCGGTCCCTGGATACCCTCTGCATGCTGATAACTGCAGGTCTACTGAGCCTTGCAGTCCCACTGTGAGTTCTGGGTGCCAGTCCGGTGAAAAAGCTGACTGATGAGACTCTAGCCAGAGTGTAAACAACACAAGCACAAATCTGCTGATCCTGCAGTATTACATTTTCAGCCACCGAAGGAGGTGAGAGTTATTTGAAGTAAATGTGACTCTCGCTTTTGACGCTTTTACACACACGCCTCTGTCCTCTGCTTATTCTCCTTCCCCAGTGTGGGGATACTGTGCTGCACAAGAAGGCCCAGAAGAATTGCCTTCATTTTTATTTTATTTTTTAAGGCTAATAGGATGGTTGTTTTTTTTTAAACATATATTTATTGTTGCAGTGTCAAAAACCAAAAAGGTAACAAGCATAGACACATTGCACAATGATCATAAAAAACTGGCCACAATATCCATACAGTACAGATCCATAATAACTATGATTGTATAACAAAGAACTGTACATCCATAGCTTTCAAATCCTAGACCCTCAAAGCAATATCACAGTCAGAATTAGCTCAAGCTAATTGTTGGAGAGACTCAATGATCTAGTCCTCGAAGGGTGCAGTAAATTAAAGTCTGGAAACTCCCCTCCAGGCCCCAATACTCGTAATTGTCCCACCCACTGAGAACCCAGACCATAGAAAATGGATGTGAAAGTGTGGATCCATACCAACCAAATTATCTTAATATAGTGCTTCAACAAAACCAAACAAGAACATAAAAAAAATAAAAAAAGCAAGCAACATACAGTAACACCAGCCAACTGCCATGTTCCTTCCTTAGGCCCGGTTCAAATTAGCGTTTTTTTGCGGACCGGAACGTATACAGTACAAATGGAATGGATGTGAAAGGATCCAATGTTAACCTATGGATCCATTCACATGCGTCCGTTGGATGGGGGCATGGGCCGACGCGAATCTAGCGACGGGAGTGTGAGGGGAGGGTGCAGCAGCCGGGTGGGTGGGCTAGGGAGGCTTTATACATACCTTATCTTCATGGGCAGCCAGTAAAGGCTTCCGCTTTCTTATGCGTCATGTGACTACATGACGCGTCATGTGACTAGTCACATGACGCGCTGTGTAGTCACAGCGGAAGAGGAGGAAGCCTCTACCGCCGGCTGCCTATGAAGATAAGGAATGTATTGCCGAGTGAAAACGGATCCAATCAATCATTGATCAGATCCGTTTTCACTAATATGAACAGGGCCACGGACGAGCCATCCGGATCCGGTGAAGCGGAGACCGGATCTGCTCACCGGATCTGTTTGGTTCAAAACACAGATGTGAACCGGGCCTTACTGTACCCCCCCCCCCCCCCCCCCGGTCCCATAGTTAAACCTCCTAGATAAACCACTTTCTGCTTAAGATACCACTCCGTGCCCTCTAATGGTGTCATGAGACCAACAATTTGGTCCCTATTGAAATACTTTTCTTTTTTTTTTTTTTACTCAAGTTTTTATTGAGAAGTAGTAGTGTATAACAATACAAAAGGCACAGTGAGCAAATAGTAAAAAACGTCCATGTACAATTAGTATAAAGAATAGTGCAAAATATGACATCTATACACTGTGATTATAAACTTACTGAGCTTAAGTCCAGAGCAACATACAGATAGCTTCCATTACTTATCATAGGGTAGAGAGATTATAGGTAGTGTTGGGCGAACACCTGGATGTTCGGGTTCGGGCCGAACAGGCCGAACATGGGCCAGATGTTCGGCATGTTCGGCCCGAACCCCGAACTCAATGGAAGTCAATGGGACCCCCGAACATGCCCCTATGGGGTCGCAGGCATAAGGGGGGAGCATGCCCTGATCGCGGGGGGGGGGGGGTCGGAAATTCCCCCCACCCCCTCCGCTAGCGCTCCCCCCTCTGCCCGCTTCCCCATAAAAAAAGTTTTCTGAAAGTTAATAGTCATCACGTAGAGGATGTGAGGTCAGAGAAAGGGCGGAAGTACCACAAGGGTACTACCGCTGAACCGCCTGCTGCCCAGCCTCAACGCGTCCTAGTCGGACTCCTCATCCTCACTCACACCACTGCCAGCCAGCCACTGCAGCCAGCCACCGGCACTATTAACTTTCAGAAAACTTTTATTATGGGGAAGCGGGCAGAGGGGGGAGCGCTAGCGGAGCGGGTGGGGGGAATTTCCGATCCCCCCCCCCCGCGATTGGGGCATGCTCCCCCCTTATGCCTGCGACCCCATAGGGGGGCCATATTCGGGCGAACAGGGCCCTGTTCGGCGGGCATTGAGTAGTTCGGGCGAACCCGAACTGAAAAGGCCGAACACCATCAGGTGTTCAGCCGAACTCGAACATCACCCGAACAGGGTGATGTTCTGCAGAACCCGAACAGTAGCGAACACTGTTCGCCCAACACTAATTATAGGGACCAGTGGTCCCCAAACATATCATCTCTCTCAATAATGTATACTCTGGGATAGTAAAATACCCAGAGAACTTCCCAAGGATTTTTACCTTTTGAACATAGAACAAGAGAGAAAAATAAAGATAGAGATAGAAAAGAAAAAGAAGAAGAAATAGAAGACAGAAAGGAAGAAAAGAAAAGAGTCTGAGCCATCCTTTTTCCTATTTAAGTTTTTATATCTAAAGGGCACTACCAGTTTTGCAATCATCTCTAAACAGACTTCATCCCAAATAAAGAGGAGACCTTTCCCATACCTTGTTAAATCTGAAGACATTATCTGATAATTGAGCAGAAAGATATTCTAGTTTATAAACTTTCGCAACCCTTGCCAAAAACTCTTGTTTTGTTGGACATTTGGGGTCTTTCCAATGATATGCAATCAAACATCTTGCTGCTGTCAGGTAATAATTCACCAATCCTTGGATATGTGTTCTAGTTTTTGGAATAGGTTTGCCCAAAACACATATCCAAGGATCCCCAGGAATCTCTACGTCTATCTGCGTATGTATGGTATCTTATATCATATCCCAATATTGTTGTATTTTGGGGCAGTCCCAAAACAAATGGAACATTGAACCAACTTGACCACAGGCTCGCCAACATAAAGGTGAAACAGAATGATAACATTTATGCAAACGTTCAGGAGTTCTATACCACAACATTAAGATTTTATAAATGTTCTCCTTAGTGGCTACGCAGAGTGATGTTTTAGTTATGTTCGACCAGATCTTAGACCACTCCTCTAGAGAAGTGGTAGTTTTACACTTAGCGTCCCAGTATTTCATATAACTTAGTTGAAAGTCCGGTGAGTCCTTGGTTGGGTTATTAAGCCAGGAATACAACTGAGAAATGATGCCTTTGGATGTAGGGCCCATCTCCCATATACGATCAAATTCCGATTTACCCGGAAATATCAAAGAAGGTGAGATTGTATGAAGAAAACTTCTTATTTGTTGGTATTGCAGAAAATGTGAGTCCTCCAGGTGAAGGCGATCCTTCAAGATTTCAAAAGAATAAAATTGATTTGTAAACGGATCCAACAGATCCTCCACCCAAAGAACCTGATTTGCTTTCCAGTTTAGGAAAGATTTCTCTGGCATTCCTGGAAGAAACTGTGGATTACCAAAAATTGGTTGAAGACTTGTGTCCTTAGGGAGTAAGGTCATAGATCTGCATAGATAGTTCCAGAGCTTTACGTTGACTGTAATAGATGTGAGAATCTTGGTGCCAGGAGGAACTGGTTTATTCCCAAAAAATAGAGCAGAACTAGGGTGCCAGGGTGCAAATTGCATAAATTCCATCTGAGCCCAAGGTGCATGAAGTGTTTTTGATCCCCAAGCTAACATTTGTCTGATTTGACATGCAATATAATAATTATATATATTCGGCACAGACAGTCCCCCAAATTGCCTTTGGAGCATGAGAATGCGACTGTTATAATTTAAGTAGGCCTCAGTTATTTGGACTGAGTTAGTCAAAAAGGCTTGATGAGCAGACCTGTCCTTTAAGGGGATTTTCTCTGAAGAGAGAAAATCTGCAGTTCTGTCAGCAGAACTAGAACATACCAAGAAGCTGTTCTGAACAAGGCCGCGGGTCTCTCTGACCTGGGCATGTACCACCACCAGAACAGAAAACATTGGCCATGTTTACAAAACATCCACATTCCTGTAAGTAAAGGAAAGGTGACATTAAATATTAATCGAGTAGGCGTGTAGGATGACACCACGAGTAGGGTCCACCAATAAACTGGTTTAGGGGGTGGCGAAGGTGATGTCATATTTAACTCTTTCCTAGTCGCTATTAAAGGTTGAGGGAGCTATGAGAGCTCACTTCTGCTCTTGACTTTCACGCTAGCTCGCCAGGCTGACTGGGACTTCTAAGCATGTTATTCCTTTCTGTAATCGGATATAATGTATGCTGTACATAGTTAGTCTAGATGTAACATAGAGTAGATACAAGAAGACCTGGGTATCTTCAGTAGGATAGATACTCAAGTAGCTGTAACGCAACATGGAAGTCTGCTTTGCCAGGAGATGAATGTATCTATCTGTATTCCTGTTTCCTGAATAAATAACGTAAACATTGGAAAAAGCCTGAGGAAGTCTATATCCAGTTTGCGGTGTGGAGAGTCAAGTGATCTCACAGTCTGTGAGACGATGGTGTCGAAGCAAGGTGATAAGAACAGGTTCTAACAGTGGTGCCGTGAACCCAGCTGCGCTGCCTAGCAGAAAAGGCAGGCAAGGACCGGGCCAGATGTCAGTCCATTATCCGGGACTTCCACAGCAAAACTAGCGGAATAGACGGGAGCAGACGGTAAAGCTTATCAAGCTGATACTGATAAGCTGGTGTGGGAAGTGTGCATTGCGTGAGCCAAGCAAGCACATGGGCTGCGATTCGAGAATCAGCGGCGAAACTCTTGGACGTTACACTGTGACTGCATTGTGCACTGTAGTCACCAGCCGAAAGAATGGGTCGGACGGAAGCACTCCGAGGCCAGCTTGCAACTCGCTGCGGGAGATGTCGATCCACTGAGCCAGTCCTGTGTGGGGACGGAGATATGACAGTGATTAAACGCTCAGAAGGTTCCGGAGTCCATGGAAGTTTCACAGGTGAAGTTGCGGGAATGCTGATGGATCGCCAAGAATCTGCTGCTCAGGCAAGTTTGTTTACGTTGTTGTATGGCGTTTTGGCGTTATCTGTGTTGTATTTGGTGTTAATGTGTACATTCTGTGTTAATTGCAGCATGGTGGCTGCGGGCTTCTCATCTCTCCCATGCATGGTGGGAGGGGGGAGTCTGGTTTTTTTTTTTTTTTCTCTTCAGTTTCAAGCTTCCTGTGTTGTATATTTACGGAGTGGTTATCTCTGCATTTGTCTCAAGCATGTTTGTGCTGGAAAGCAGTTTTTTTCCTCTCTTCTCTTCTCTCCATGTCTCTACAGAGGCTGGGAAGAATGTCCAGATAGAGCAGGGGGGGGGGTCCCCCGCGGCAGAGGGAAACCAGCAGGGTTAGTGGTGGACAGGGGAGAGAGGTAGCAGAGTAGACAGGAGAGAAGTAATTTTTTCCTTCGGTGAGCTGGCGTTTTTTCCCGGGCCCGATCAGGGTGTTTTTTTTCCCTCTCTGTCCATAATGGAAAGCGTAGAGAGATAAGTAGGCTTATCTCGTCCCAGTCAGAGCTGCTTCAAAGGCTTTAAATGTCGGTATCTGTTATGTTGTTTCGCCAGCTCGTCTGTTGTTCGTCTCAGTAATAGCGCTGTAATAGTTCTGAGTTATGGCTGAGATAAGCTGCAGATGAGTTGTGGAGAGAGGGGATAGAGGGAGAGAGATTCCTACGTCTCTGGGGATCCGTATGTCTGATTGCAGTTCGGATTACAGCTGAGACGTGAAGGAATGCTGAGGCTGATTTTTGTGCACTGTGGATAGATGCTGTGTGTGACTAGGCATGTTTGTTTGTATTTTGTTCTCTCTCCTAGGTCTATAGGAACGAGAGGCTGCTATGGGAGCAGCCATCTTGGCTGGCAGTCCAGGACTCAAAATGGCGGCAGTGGAGAGAGCCCGCCCCCGTGAGTCATGGCCCCCACACGTCATGGCAGGGGGGAGGAGGGGCTGGGGGGATCCACGTCACGTCAGGCTGTGCTCGCGGCTCCGGGCAGCAGCTGAAAGGAAGGGGGGTAGAAATACAGAGACGTTCTCCTGTGTGTCTCGGTTCTCAAAGTATTTCCCCAGAGTTTTTCCCAGAGTCCATGGACAGGAATGCCAGAATAGGAAGTGTTTCCCAGCTCGGTGCAGGGACACACGTAGCAGTGCAGGTCAGGAAAGTGTCTGTACTGTGTTGCTTATGGGAATCTTCCTGTAAGTGGGGCACCTTAATGGGTGGTGCAGCATGAGTTCCCAATAGAGTATAGGGGGGGACAGTGCATCAGGGGGGTGCCGGAGGTGGAAAAAAAGGGAGTTGACCAATACGGGTTTCCGTCGCCGCTGATGCAGAGCGGTAACGTTTTTTCCGGTTTTTGTCGTGGACAGGGCCAGAGCTTGACTGAGAGGTCTATGCTGGGCTGTTTTTTTTGTGCGGTTTTTTTTTTGGTTGGTCAAATATGTTTTTTCCAGCTCCTGTCAATTGTAGCACAAAGAACAAGGACTGACAGCAGTTCATGGGGCAATTATACAGATGATAGAATTGCCGTTTACAGAGTGACAGTGTATCAGTAAGGTGTTTGCCAGGTGACTACCTCCCAAGTGGGCATTCAGGGATCTGCATACAGGCATGTGACACTGGTATGCTTAGCCCTGCACCCTGTGTAGTTTAAGTGCAAAGCGCTCCTTCCTACAGGGAGGCAGCCGTTTTTTTGTGAAGTCTGGGGGTAGTGGCACGGCAAACATTGATCAGAGGGTACAACACACAGAACTTCTAGCAGAGCTGGTATCGCGATGAAGTTCTAGACAAGTAAATGCGATAATGAGTAAGAGCATTGCAGGCTCACCTGCAAAGCAGCAACAGGTGTGGCATCCGTAATCTGTGCATGCGACGGCCGCGCATGGACAGATAGGGGGGGGATGTGGAGTGAGCTGCAATGAGGTGAGAGCTTCCAAAGGGGAAGCGAGCTTCCAAAGGTGAAGTCCTCGGGAGCATATTTTAAACAGGTAAGTACTGAGGATAGTACTGAGGTAGGGGGGTGAAGTTTAACTCCAATCTACCAATAAGAGTAAACAGAGTTCATGAGAACCATAAAGCAACGAGATCAATTACGATATATATTGATCAATCTAAAGTGTAAAGAGTACAAGCCGCAGGGCGAATCCCAAATCATTAATAAGAATTGATTTGTTTGTATTTCGATTTCAGGTGTTTGGCAATATGGATTTGAGACAGATGCCGTGCTGGCAGCAAAGCTGGAGATGTCAGTCGGATAAGCGAAAGGTTCCAGATGCCAATCTAAGCTTGGAGGAACACGAGATTCCTGAAATCGGAAAGAGACTAAAACACGAGATTCCTGAAATTGGAAAGAGACTAAACCACGAGATTCCTGAAATCGGAAAGAGACTAACAAAACTGTCGGAGCAAAGCATAATGCAAAGTGCTAATGTTTTTCTTTCCCAGGGTGGTGCTTTTATAATGAAGTGTACCATGCTGATGGTGATCCTAGGTTGCCATTCCGTCCTAGGAGAACGAAGAGAGGACATTCTCATGTATAATAAGGGGTTAATGAGAATGCAAGGCCCAAGCATGTTAATGTTGGGTGACAAAGGTACTGATCCTTTCACACCTCCCTCTGATTGGCACAGATGGACCAAGCAGGGATGGAGGGAAAGAGCACTTGTGCCAGGAGAAAACAAATTTCATGGCACAATGTGGGTGAAAGGTCTGAAGGGTCAAGTGTGCGGGCAGTGGGAATTTAATGGCAGTGTAAATCTGCTATTGAATGCCACACTCCCAGAATCAATGCACCGATCCAAAGGTTTGTTAAAAGGTACATTGCAGTACAATGGGTACATGCAAAAGGTGGAGTATGTGATTCAGGGGTACCTTGTCTTGGTTATGCAGAGTGAGATGGTTCCAGATTGGAGAGGAACGAGTAGGAGGCGTCAATTCTCTTACCAGAGAGACGCAGGGGACAACATCACACTCTGGAGCTACCAACAGAGAGTGCCTCTGAAACAACTATACACACGTAAAGGCTGGAAAGCCAAGGGTGGGTGGTTCTCGAAACAAGAAGTAACAATTGAGATCAAGCCACATTTCCAGGTGACAAAGAGGGTGGGGAGAGCGGTCCCGGGGGAGGGAAAGCCAACACAGGGAACCCCATCCACACTACACAGGTCACAACAGGGGACGATATTACACAGTCCATATGCAGCAGCTTATCCTCATGATAGTTGGGTAAGTGAAGAGGTACTCTTAATCGAAAGATTGCAGAGAGTACAGTCTTCCCGACCTCAGGTACATATTGTGCCTCAGGACGTAAGGGGGGAAGAGGTCCAATCAGGACAGCTGGGGACATATTTTGTCAGCGAGAGATTGGACAAGGGGAGGTATAGTAACTTTTCTGGAGAAGGATCTTTTGCATGGCATCCTCGAGATGTTTGGGTGAACAAATGGAAACGGTGCAACATTCCTTTAGGCACCGCCACTTCCTTAGTTCCCACCTCAACACATGTCTTACACCAGGACCTGAGAGGTCAACCTTTTTTGGTGCTAGACGGGGAGGTGAAGCAAGTAGAGTTGTCCTCATGCGGGCAATTCTTGCAGAAGTATCTGCGTTGGCCGGGGCAAGCCAAATTTAGTGAAGAAGCCTGCGGGTTCAATAACGCAGACTGCGAGGCTACCATTCAAAAGATCCACCCTGAAGCCAAACCAATAGTTCCGGTGGCTGAAGGAAGGGTTTGGTTTTTTAACATAAGGTCTAATGATACATTCAAGGTATATTCTCATAATTGTTCCGATAAGGGGGATTTTCCAAGGGGAACATATTGTGTGAGTGGAGATCCCATATGGATCCTGTCATCCAGGCTGGATGACGTTGTTTCTCAAATTGTTAAGAGAACTCTAAAGGTCAAAGTTTCACGAGTAGTTCCCGTCCTGAAAGAGAACACGACATGGGACGAAGGGGAACAGGGTTTGATCCAAGACGACCACATTTTGTTACAAAGGTTAAACAAACAGTACACTAAGTTAGAGGTAAGATTTCACCATGATACAGGTGATCTTAACGAGGTAGAACACAAAAATGAGCAGGTGAGTTCCAGTCTGCCCTGGTGGACAAAGGTTCCGGTGATGTTCCAGGGACACTCGGACGGGGCATCTGCAGTTCCAAAGTTCTTTCTACACCCACTGGTCGTCTGGATGGGGATGACAATCTTGGGAATCATTATACAGGTGAGGTTGCGGGTTAAAATTACGTAAAATAAATTAACCTGGTCCAGAGATTGGTACCTCATAAACAATCTCCGGAACCAATAGTTTAAATTAAGGGATATACAGGGTTACGGGTATAGGTTTAGTAGTACCTAGGAGCTGATTGTATAAAGGCGCTCTTTTAGAAGGCACCTGGCACTGCTCCGTTTTGTAACAACCAAACGAGTTTCACTTTTCTGTGGTCATGCAAGTTTGTGAGTGATACGCAAGTGACGCAAATGCTGAGCATGTGGTATTGAGGGACTTAGAAGTAGGGCATCCCCAGAGAGCCTGGTTACAGGAAGACCAAGAGGTCTTGCTCTCTCTCTTCCAGGGGTGACCGCCTAGAGCAGAGAAGTTGTGTGAGCACGAACATCGGAAAGTGAAACATAAAAGAAAAGAAACCAGGTACTGGGAGGTTCAGACGCTGGGATCTGCGGGTCAAGCCGTTTTAGGGGGGATTGTTATAATTTAAGTAGGCCTCAGTTATTTGGACTGAGTTAGTCAAAAAGGCTTGATGAGCAGACCTGTCCTTTAAGGGGATTTTCTCTGAAGAGAGAAAATCTGCAGTTCTGTCAGCAGAACTAGAACATACCAAGAAGCTGTTCTGAACAAGGCCGCGGGTCTCTCTGACCTGGGCATGTACCACCACCAGAACAGAAAACATTGGCCATGTTTACAAAACATCCACATTCCTGTAAGTAAAGGAAAGGTGACATTAAATATTAATCGAGTAGGCGTGTAGGATGACACCACGAGTAGGGTCCACCAATAAACTGGTTTAGGGGGTGGCGAAGGTGATGTGATATTTAACTCTTTCCTAGTCGCTATTAAAGGTTGAGGGAGCTATGAGAGCTCACTTCTGCTCTTGACTTTCACGCTAGCTCGCCAGGCTGACTGGGACTTCTAAGCATGTTATTCCTTTCTGTAATCGGATATAATGTATGCTGTACATAGTTAGTCTAGATGTAACATAGAGTAGATACAAGAAGACCTGGGTATCTTCAGTAGGATAGATACTCAAGTAGCTGTAACGCAACATGGAAGTCTGCTTTGCCAGGAGATGAATGTATCTATCTGTATTCCTGTTTCCTGAATAAATAACGTAAACATTGGAAAAAGCCTGAGGAAGTCTATATCCGGTTTGCGGTGTGGAGAGTCAAGTGATCTCACAGTCTGTAAGACGATGGTGTCGAAGCAAGGTGATAAGAACAGGTTCTAACAGCGACGTGCAATTCTTGGAGGTCTGTGATGCCAAATAAAGTGGAATAGTTTCTTTTGCAAAGGTTGAAAAAGGGAGCGTGGGATCCATAGAGGCATAACCGACATTAAATAAACCAATTTAGGAAGGGAATTCATTTTAAATGAAGTCATCCTATCAATCCAAGATATATGATACGAGTCCCATTTAGATAGATCTCTATTAATTCTTAGAATCATTGGAACAATATTCAGCTGTACTGCCTCATTCATTTGTCGAGGGATCAACACCCCTAAATATTTTAGAGAGTCTGCTTGTAATTTATAAGCATAATTATCTCTCAATGATAACTGTTCAGAGGGAGATAAATAAAAAGACATCACTTCTGATTTTGAATCGTTGATTTTATAATTTGAGTACAAACCGAACTCTCGTAGTTCTTTTTGCAAAATGGGCAAAGATAACAGGGGTTTGGATAATGATAATAACACATCATCTGCAAACAATGAAAGTTTGTAATTAAATTCCCCATGACATATTCCCGATATATCAGGGTTGCCCCTTATCCTAGCAGCCAATGGCTCTATAGATAATGCAAATAATAAAGGGGACAAGGGGCAACCCTGACGTGTTCCGTTAGTTATAGAAAAATAATTGTGAGGATTAGAATATGGGAGTTTGAGAGCAACTTTAGGGGATGAGTACAGCTTGAATATTACATTAAAAAAGATACCAGAGAATCCCATTTGGGTCAAACATTGATACAAAAAAGGCCAACTCAAGTGGTCAAAAGCCTTTTCTGCATCAAGGCTGAGTAACACTGATGGTAATCGCTTATGGTTGATAATGTCAACAATGTTAAATGCTCTTCTGATATTGTCTCCTGCGTACCTCCCCCTAATAAAGCCTACCTGGTCCGGATGGATCAATACCGGCATAAGAATTGAGAGTCTATTAGCCAGAATGTTTGTAAACATTTTTAAATCTACATTTAAAAGGGAAATGGGTCTATAACTCCTATAATCCAAAGGGTCCTTTTGGGGCTTGGGGATAACAACCATATGCGATTGTAAAAAGGAAGGGGGGATTTGTTCAGATAATAAAAATGCATTATATAAGCCTAACAATTTTGGAATGAGAACATCTGCATATTTTTTATAGTATGCCCCCGAAAATCCATCCGGACCAGGCTCCTTGTGTCGTTTATGAGTCTTTAAGACCAATAATATCTCCTCTCTGTTGATGGGCATATGAAGGGATGAGGCTTGGGTCTCGGATAACCTGGAGAGGCCACAACTCCTTAAATATTTTTGAATTTTGTTGAGGGATGGAGCTGAGGAAGAATTTGAGTCATGTAAATTATAAATAGAGGTAAAATATTTTTTAAAGGTATCTGCAATTATACGTAGATCATATTGAGTGATCCCTTTTTCATCTTTAAGAGCAAAAACAGCATTTCTAGCTTTCATGTCCCTCAGTTTTTTTGCGAATAATGTATGAGCTTTATTTCCTTTTTTGTAAAATAGTTGGCGTGTAAACAAAATAGATCTTTCTACTCTTTTAAATTGGACATCTGAAAGTTCTTTTCGGGTATCCTGCAATTGACTGTATATTTCTGGAGAAGGTTTTTTTTTAAATCTTTCTTCCAGTGCTGTCAACTTAGTAAATAAATTATCAATAATTAGCTGTGATTCTCTTTTACGTTTAGAAGCTAAAGCTATAATTTTCCCTCTGATTGTGGCCTTATGTGCCTCCCATAAAATTGCTTGGGAACTAACTGATCCCTCATTATGAGTGAAAAACTCCTGAATAGCTTCCAGTATCTCTAAGGAAATGGAGTCATCAGTGAGCAAACTATTATTGAGCTTCCATGGCGAGGGGATTTGTATATTATGAGCTAAATGAAGGTCAATATCAAGAGGAGCATGATCTGACCAAGATATGGGGCCAATATGTAGATAATAATGTAGGAGAAATAAAGAAATAGTCTATTCTGGTAAATGTACCATGATTGTGAGAATAAAATGTATAATCCATATCCAGAATATTGAGGACTCTCCAGGCGTCCCAAAACCTATAGTGCTTTAATAAGTCTCTGAATATTTGAGAGGATTTGCATATATCCGAGAAATTTAACGGGAGAGTAGTTGATTTCCTGTCCCTGGTAGGAGAACAAACCATATTAAAATCCCCACCTATTATAACATTAGAACAGTTAAAGGAGATTTTCCTAAAAACGTTATCAATAAAAGCAACTTGACCTTCGTTTGGAGCATACACTGATGCAATAAGAAATATTGTCCCGTGCAGTGAACCCTTTATAATAATAAACCTTCCTCCTGGATCACTATATGTATCAGACACTACAAATGGGCAATTATGTCTAACCAAGATCGCAACTCCAGCTTTTTTAGTTGAAGCATTCGCTAGAAAAGATAGTGGATAATTTCTACTCTTAAAATGGCCAGGGCCTAATCTTGAAAATCTGGTTTCCTGAAGTAATACGAAATCCGCTTTAGAACGCTCCAGGTCTCTTAAAGTAAGATATCTTTTACGTATTGAATTGAGACCTTTTGCGTTCAACGTCATTTTCTAACATTAAAATGCAAATATGTCTGATATCACAGTGATCCAAGAGGAAACCAAATCCCAAATACATGTCCAGTACTTTCTGAAAACTAGGGTAGCTCAGACTCTTATAAATAGAAAAAAGAGAGAAAGAGGAAATTGAAAAAAAATAAAAAAAAGAAATCTAGTAAAGAAAAAAGAAAGAAGAAAAAATATAAAAGAAACCCCACCGAAAAATGGTGGGTAGCCCCACTTGCAGTTGGCTGTGTGGTTAGAAATCCTAAAAGAGGTAATATCAATACCTGCAAATGGTGCAAAAACTTATAGTCAATGGGATGTAACACTGCATCCCATGGGGTATGACCCACTTCATACCCTTGTTGAGGGAACATGGAACACTTACCCTAACAGCAGGACCATAACCCAGACACTCCCCAGCCAGGATCAGTTAGAATTCTAATAAACTTAACCTAATCCGTAAACCTTCTATAAGCATATACAAACATATATAAAAAATTATGGAGAAGCTGGCACCCTAGCTGAGTCTCTCTGCTCTTTAGGAGAGGAAACAACAGGAGAAAGTAAGGGAGGATTATCTTCATCCTGAGAAGGATCTTTTTCTGGACTTTTCGGGAGAGTGAGCCCCAGTCCTTTAAAGAGTCCGCAGGATCCGATATTGCATGATAAACACCATCTTGCACTACAATTAACTTGAAGGGGTAGCCCCATCTGTATAGAATCCCTTTATCCCGGAGGAGTGTAGTGACTGGGAAAAGTTTGCGACGTTTCGCCAATGTGATGGGAGATATGTCACTCAGAATTTGAATTTTTGTGTCCAAAAACACATAAGATTGCAGATTTCTGGTGGCCAATACAATGATTTCCTTCGCTTCATAATAATGAAACCGCACTATGATATCTTGCAGTAACGGAGCGCCGACCGGTCTAGGGCCTAGTGCGCGGTGGGCCCTGTCAAGCCTCCACATTTCCTTCGGGGTTTCCTGGGAGAGGGATACACAGAGATCAGTTACATACTGTTTGATGTCCTGCGGCCGAACTGAGTCCGGGACTCCTCGTAATCTCAAATTTTGCCTTCTGTCACGGTTCTCCTGGTCCTCCAGCGACCGGTGTAGTATGGAAACAGAGTCTGTCAGCTTGCTGTTTTCTGCCTCCAAATAATCACATCACTGCTGGAGTGTCGTCACCTCCTTTTCTAAGATGGCGGTGCGGGAAAGAACCAAGGTAACATCTGCTTTTAATTCCGCGAAAGCGTCTGTAATCGTGTCCTTCATTGATTTAGATAGCTTATCGTGAAGATCCGCTAAACATCCCTCCAGCACCCCTTTTGTGATGTATCCCGAAACAGGATCCGTCTGTATATTCTTAGACGCCATCTTGGGGCGGGGAGGCTGATCAGGCTTCACAAGGAAACGATCAAGAGTATTGTTGGCTCCACGCTTCTTCCCCCTCTTTTTGCCCATAAAACGGTGGCGGATCACTTCCCCAGACAATCGATGCTTACTCCGGGTGCCAGCAATGAAGATTAGACGGTGTAAGAACATTTAGATCTGAGCTTACATGCGGAGCTCCCAGGCTAGGCTGCCATCTTGGATCGCGCCGCGCATGCGCTCCTTGAAATACTTTTCTACATAGACACTCCACGTTTTGAAGAATTTTTGTATAGATTTATATTTGTGTTTTCCGAGTTAAGCCTCTCCATGTGTAAGAGATAGGCCATCAGACTATGGACCAGAGAAAAGAGACAGGAGGTTTTCATCCAACCAATGTTTTAACACTGCTTTTTTTAGCAACCAGGAAAAGCAAATGTTTAAATTTAGTCATTATTGGAGCATCATCTGTATCATCCAGGGCCAGACTATGAAACAAACAAAGTAAAAGCTCTCTGTCGCTCAGCTCGAGGGACAGTCCGACTTGCCATAAAGAACAAGTGACACCCATGCTAACCTAGAAATAAAAAAACACATATATAAGTAGATAAATACTAGTTCTACTTACAAAACAGATGTATTGCACTGTCCACATTATGATTCCTGTGAATTGTATGAAGGAAAAGCAGAGAATCCTATTCTAGGCAGTTTCCATCTTTGTTACCTTTGACCTCCTGACATCATTTCCTCCCTCACTCTTTTTCTCCTCTTGCTAATTGTGTATTTGTTACCCGCCCTCCTCCCAGAGTCTTCAGACACTCCCACTGAGGTCTATACTAGGAAGTGCACTGTCTTATCTCATTAGAAGGAGGGAGAACTAAAGGGAAGAGGAGGAATATATTATAGATAAAAGGACCCCCAGCATGCAACTGTTTAGCAATGGCAATTAAAGGGCCAGTGATCCTAAGGTTTGTCCAAAAGTTTTGAAAGTTTTGAATGCAGGAGTAGCATATTTATCACTTAATACACTCAGACCAGTTGCTGTTGAAATTTGATTTTTATGGTGACAATCCCACTTTAAAACAAACATGTTTAATTGTATGGTACCAGAAAAATATACAACAGTTCAATATCACTATATGTTTCACTGATGACAAAAATAACAAATGACAAGAATAAAAAAAGAAGTGAGTAAGAAGTGCTGGTTAGTAAAAGCAGAAAAGAAAATGAGTGTGTCCTCTTCCCTTTAAAGAGACACTGAAGCGAAAAAAAAATATATGATATAATGAATTGGTTGTGTACTATGAATAATTTCTAGAAGATTAGCAGCAAAGAAAATATTCTCATACTTTTATTTTCAGGTACAGTATATAGTGTTTTTTCTAACATTGCATTATTCTATAATATGTGCAGATTACACAACACTCAGCATTCAAAATTATTCTTTCAGACCAGTCTGTGAAGTAATGACCTCTCCTCTAGCAGAGAAAAAGTAAACAGTTTACTTATAGTTGAGATAATAAAAGTCAGATAACAGCCCTCTCCACGACTAACTTAGTCGGAGAGCTTAATGGCTTGTTTGCATAGAGATAACAACTGGAGTTTCTCAACTCTTCCTGTACTGGAAACAATTAGACTGATGTATCTGATCTTAATGTTTTATTTCTTAGCTGTACTACACATACAAATCATAATATCATCATTTTTTTTTTCGCTTCAGTGTCTCTTTAAAGAATGCAAAGTCTATTAGCAAAGGGTTGTGGCTCAGAAACACAGCACTATACATTCCCAGCACTGGTTGGTACAGAACTTTTTGGGCAAATCCCCATGCTTAGTGGAGTGCCCCAGTAATAGCAGTGAGGGTTATGGTGCAATACGATAATCCTGCATTTTAAGTAATCTGATAATCAATAAAAGCACACACAGGAGGTTGTAATATTTTATTGTGAAGTATTTGAAATTCTCCAAGACTTTTGTCTTCATTAGCAGCCTCTCTTGCAGTTATAGCTCCTGTTTTTATGATCAAAGGCTTCTTGCTGCATTGCTTGAAAACTTCTATCTTGTTTGAAGAGTTCCTGGAGAAGGTCCATTCTCTTCAAACTCTTCTGCTTGACTACCAGTTGGCCACCAGTAGTGTTGGGCGAACATCTAGATGTTCGGGTTCGGGCCGAACAGGCCGAACATGGCCGCGATGTTCGGGTGTTCGAGCCGAACTCCGAACATAATGGAAATCAATTGGGACCCGAACTTTCGTGCTTTGTAAAGCCTCCTTACATGCTACATACCCCAAATTTACAGGGTATGTGCACCTTGAGAGTGGGTACAAGAGGAAAAATTTTTTAGCAAAAAGAGCTTATAGTTTTTGAGAAAATCTATTTTAAAGTTTCAAAGGGAAAACTGTCTTTTAAATGCGGGAAATGTCTGTTTTCTTTGCACAGGTAACATGCTTTTTGTCGGCATGCAGTCATAAATGTAATACAGATAAGAGGTTCCAGGAAAAGGGACCGGTAACGCTAACCCAGCAGCAGCACACGTGATGGAACAGGAGGAGGGCGGCGCAGGAGGAGAAGGCCACGCTTTGAGACACAACAACCCAGGCCTTGCATGAGGACAAGAAGCATGCGGATAGCAATTTGCATTTTGTCGCCATGCAGTCATAAATGTAATACAGATGAGAGGTTCAATAAACAATAAACAGTAATTGGTGTTGTCCAGAATGCGCACAATGCGTGGGTCGCGTTCAATGCAGTCCTAGGCCGAAGAGGTCATAGCCTAGGGTCACAAAAACCTGTTTATTTGGGCAATTTCAATGGTGGCGAGTCTGACGTACATAAATCGCAGCAATGGCCGTTAGCAACGTCTGAATCTCACGAAATGTCTCATGCAGGTAGAAGACATATTGTTAGACTTGGGCTCCAAAGATGGGTTCCCTACATCTCTGCAAACCAGAGTTACAGGGCTCCAAATTTGGTAAAATCCCCCATAGGCTTTCATTGGGCCTCCTATTTACAGTTCCAAAATCTCACATCTTTTCAAAGGGCAATTGCTCAGCAGTGGCAAATTTTCTAGCATTGTAGGGACCCTTAGGGGGAACATGACTGGTGAGTTTCGGGCCCCTAGGCCAAAGAGGTCATAGCCTAGGGTCACAAAAACCTGTTTATTTGGGCAATTTCAATGGTAGTTATGCTGACGTACATAAATCTCAGCCATGGCCGTTAGCAACGTCTGAATTTCACGAAATGTCTCATGCAGGTAGAAGACATATTGTTAGACTTGGATTCCAAAGATGGGGTCCCTACATCTCTGCAAACCAGAGTTACAGGGCTCCAAATTTGGTAAAATCCCCCATAGGCTTTCATTGCCTCCCTATTTCACTTTCCAAAATCTCACATCTTTTCAAAGGGCAATTGCTCAGCAGTGGCAAATTTTCTAGCATTGTAGGGACCCTTAGGGGGAACATGACTGGTGAGTTTCGGGCCCCTAGGCCAAAGAGGTCATAGCCTAGGGTCAAAAAAACCTGTTTATTTGGGCAATTTCAATGGTAGTTATGCTGACGTACATAAATCTCAGCCAGGGCCGTTAGCAACGTCTGAATTTCACGAAATGTCTCATGCAGGTAGAAGACATATTGTTAGACTTGGATTCCAAAGATGGGGTCCCTACATCTCTGCAAACCAGAGTTACAGGGGTGCAAAATTGGTAAAATCCCCCATAGGCTTTCATTGCCTCCCTATTTCACTTTCCAAAATCTCACATCTTTTCAAAGGGCAATTGCTCAGCAGTGGCAAATTTTCTAGCATTGTAGGGACCCTTAGGGGGAACATGACTGGTGAGTTTCGGGCCCCTAGGCCAAAGAGGTCATAGCCTAGGGTCACAAAAACCTGTTTATTTGGGCAATTTCAATGGTAGTTATGCTGACGTACATAAATCTCAGCCATGGCCGTTAGCAACGTCTGAATTTCACGAAATGTCTCATGCAGGTAAAAGACATATTGTTAGACTTGGATTCCAAAGATGGGGTCCCTACATCTCTGCAAACCAGAGTTACAGGGGTGCAAAATTGGTAAAATCCCCCATAGGCTTTCATTGCCTCCCTATTTCACTTTCCAAAATCTCACATCTTTTCAAAGGGCAATTGCTCAGCAGTGGCAAATTTTCTAGCATTGTAGGGACCCTTAGGGGGAACATGACTGGTGAGTTTCGGGCCCCTAGGCCAAAGAGGTCATAGCCTAGGGTCACAAAAACCTGTTTATTTGGGCAATTTCAATGGTAGTTATGCTGACGTATATAAATCTCAGCCATGGCTGTTAGCAACGTCTGAATTTCACGAAATGTCTCATGCAGGTAGAAGACATATTGTTAGACTTGGATTCCAAAGATGGGGTCCCTACATCTCTGCAAACCAGAGTTACAGGGCTCCAAACTTGGTAAAATCCCCCATAGGCTTTCATTGGGCCTCCTATTTACAGTTCCAAAATCTCACATCTTTTCAAAAGGCAATTGCTCAGCAGTGGCAAATTTTCCAGCATTGTAGGGACCCTTAGGGGGGAACATGACTGGTGAGTTTTGGGCCCCTAGGCCAAAGAGGTCATAGCCTAGGGTCACAAAAACCTGTTTATTTGGGTAATTTCAATGGTAGTTATGCTGACGTACATAAATCTCAGCCATGGCCGTTAGCAACGTCTGAATTTCACGAAATGTCTCATGCAGGTAGAAGACATATTGTTAGACTTGGATTCCAAAGATGGTGTCCCTACATCTCTGCAAACCAGAGTTACAGGGGTGCAAAATTGGTAAAATTCCCCTAAGGCTTTCATTGCCTCCCTATTTCACTTTCCAAAATCTCACATCTTTTCAAAGGGCAATTGCTCAGCAGTGGCAAATTTTCTAGCATTGTAGGGACCCTTAGGGGGAACATGACTGGTGAGTTTTGGGCCCCTAGGCCGAAGAGGTCATAGCCTAGGGTCACAAAAACCTGTTTATTTGGGCTATTTCAATGGTGGCGAGTCTGCCGTACATAAATCGCAGCAATGGCCGTTAGCAACGTCTGAATCTCACGAAATGTCTCATGCAGGTAGAAGACATATTGTTAGACTTGGATTCCAAAGATGGGGTCTCTACATCTCTGCAAACCAGAGTTACAGGGCTCCAAAATTGGTAAAATCCCCCATAGGCTTTCATTGGGCCTATTATTTACCGTTCCAAAATCTCACACCATTTCAAAGGGCAATGGCTCAGCAGTGGCAAAACTCACCAGTCATGATCCCCCTAAGAGTCCCTACAATGCTAGAAAATTTGGTACTGCTGAGCCATTGCCCTTTGAAAAGATGTGAGATTTTGGAAAGTGAAATAGGGAGGCAATGAAAGCCTATGGGGGATTTTACCAATTTTGCACCCCTGTAACTCTGGTTTGCAGAGATGTAGGGACCCCATCTTTGGAATCCAAGTCTAACAATATGTCTTCTACCTGCATGAGACATTTCGTGAAATTCAGACGTTGCTAACGGCCATGGCTGAGATTTATGTACGTCAGCATCACTACCATTGAAATAGCCCAAATAAACAGGTTTTTGTGACCCTAGGCTATGACCTCTTCGGCCTAGGGGCCCAAAACTCACCAGTCATGTTCCCCCTAAGGGTCCCTACAATGCTAGAAAATTTGCCACTGCTGAGCAATTGCCCTTTGAAAAGATGTGAGATTTTGGAAAGTGAAATAGGGAGGCAATGAAAGCCTATGGGGGATTTTACCAATTTTGGACCCCTGTAACTCTGGTTTGCAGAGATGTAGGGACCCCATCTTTGGAATCCAAGTCTAACAATATGTCTTCTACCTGCAATTCAGACGTTGCTAACGGCCATGGCTGAGATTTATGTACGTCAGCATCACTACCATTGAAATTGCCCAAATAAACAGGTTTTTGTGACCCTAGGCTATGACCTCTTCGGCCTAGGACTGCATTGAACGCGACCCACGCATTGTGCGCATTCTGGACAACACCAATTACTGTTTATTGTTTATTGAACCTCTCATCTGTATTACATTTATGACTGCATGGCGACAAAATGCAAATTGCTATCCGCACGCTTCTTGTCCTCATGCAAGGCCTGGGTTGTTGTGTCTCAAAGCGTGGCCTTCTCCTCCTGCGCCGCCCTCCTCCTGTTCCATCACGTATGCTGCTGCTGGGTTAGCGTTACCGGTCCCTTTTCCTGGAACCTCTTATCTGTATTACATTTATGACTGCATGCCGACAAAAAGCATGTTACCTGTGCAAAGAAAACAGACATTTCCCGCATTTAAAAGACAGTTTTCCCTTTGAAACTTTAAAATCGATTTTCTCAAAAACTATAAGCTCTTTTTGCTAAAAAAAATTTTCCTCTTGTACCCACTCCCAAGGTGCACATACCCTGTAAATTTGGGGTATGTAGCATGTAAGGAGGCTTTACAAAGCACAAAAGTTCGGGTCCCCATTGACTTCCATTATGTTCGGAGTTCGGGTCGAACACCCGAACATCGCGGCCATGTTCGGCCTGTTCGGCCCGAACCCGAACATCTAGATGTTCGCCCAACACTAGTGAAAGCCTGTGGTCCAAATTTCTGCATTTAAAAACTATTGTGCATACCCTGTAGTAATTACAAAATTTTCCTAGGAATTCCATTCTATCATGCTCCACATGAATCTTCTATTAAGGGAATCAAAACTTTTCTCAAATCCTATAAATGTCAAGTACAGTGTAGTTCTCCATTCTGCACTTTGATCTGTAATTATTCTTTAGGTGTTAATGAGATCAACACAGCTACTTCGATGTTAGCAGACTCCACAATCATTGATCTTGTCTTATTCCTTTCTGAATTTGTCTGTCCACTTCTCTATATTCCAGTTGTGCTTTTGCTTTTTGTTGTCTTGTTTGGCTTTGATTGACTTTATTTTTAAGCTGTTTCCTAGTTTTGTTTTATCTTTTCCCACATATCTTGGGCTATCCATTCTTTCTTCAAGGGTTCTCTAGACCCTTTTCTTAGTTTCTAAATAATTTTTGACATGATTCAGCTGTTTCAACATCCATACCTTCTATTGGTAATTAACCAAGTGCCTGAAAAGGCTTTCTCAACTCTATTTTAAACTCTTGCTTTTTATTGAGGTCTTTCAATATGTGTTTCTAATTGCTTTATGGAAAGCCTCCATGCTGCCAATATTTTGTACCTCGTTATCACAAGGTGAAAGACACTACCAATATCTGCGCCTCTTCTATTACATTTCTCAGGGATCTGCTGAATTTCTTGCTTATTGCAAAGTGGTCAAAGTGGTTCTCTGAGTGATGGTCTGGAAAAACCCCTCTAACTTTATGACATCTTTTATGAACAGTGGCGTTCTGATAATAGAGTGCAAGGGGGTGTGGTGCTCTGGGTGCAGGTCGGGAGGGGGTGTCAAAAAGGCCAGTAGCAGTATTTACATTTGTGCCAAGACGGCAGTCCGATTCTGAGCTGCCCCAATCAGTGCGCACTAGAGATGGGAAGTCCGGATCTTTTCAAGGTTTCGGATGATTCGAATCGGATCATTGAAAAGATCCGGATCTTTGATCAGAATCTTTGAATCATTTTACTAGGGAAGCAGACTGGGGGTGAAATAACTAGCAGGACTTTCCCTGCACTGTGCATTCTGTTCAAGCCTGGCTGCTAGTGTTGGGTGAACACCTAGATGTTCGGGTTCGCGAACGTTCGCCGAACATCGCCGCGATGTTCGGGTGTTCGCGCCGAACTCCGAACATAATGGAAGTCAATGGGGACCCGAACTTTCGTGCTTTGTAAAGCTTCCTTACATGCTACATACCCCAAATTAGCAAGATATGTGCACCTTGGGAGTGGGTACAAGAGGAAAAAAAATATTTGAAAAAGAGCTTATAGTTTTTGAGAAAATTGATTGTAAAGTTTCAAAGGAAAAACTGTCTTTTAAATGTGGAAAATGTCATGTTTCTTTGCACAGGTAACATGCTTTTTTTCGCCATGCAGTCATAAATGTAATACAGAGAAGAGGTTCCAGGAAAAGGGACCGGTAACGCTAACCCAGCACCAGCAGCAGCACACGTGATGGAACAGGAGGAGGCGCAGGAGGAGAAGGCCACGCTTTGAGACACAACAACCCAGGCCTTGCATGAGGACAAGAAGCGTGCGGATAGCATGCTTTGTACCGCCATGCAGTCATAAATGTAATAAAGATAAGTGGTTCAATAAACAGGGACCACGCGGCAACGCTAACCCAGCAGCAGCAGACGTGATGGAACAGGAGGAGGCGCAGGAGGAGAAGGCCACGCTTTGTGAGACACAACAACCCAGGCCTTGCATGAGGACAAGAAGCGTGCGGATAGCATGCTTTGTACCGCCATGCAGTCATAAATGTAATAAAGATAAGAGGTTCCATAAACAGGGACCGGCAACGCTAAGCCAGCAGCAGCAGCAGCACACGTGATGGAACAGGAGGAGGCGCAGGAGGAGAAGGCCACGCTTTGAGACACAACAACCCAGGCCTTGCATGAGGACAAGAAGCGTGCGGATAGCATGCTTTGTACCGCCATGCAGTCATAAATGTAATAAAGATAAGTGGTTCAATAAACAGGGACCACGCGGCAACGCTAACCCAGCAGCAGCAGACGTGATGGAACAGGAGGAGGCGCAGGAGGAGAAGGCCACGCTTTGTGAGACACAACAACCCAGGCCTTGCATGAGGACAAGAAGCGTGCGGATAGCATGCTTTGTACCGCCATGCAGTCATAAATGTAATAAAGATAAGTGGTTCAATAAACAGGGACCACGCGGCAACGCTAACCCAGCAGCAGCAGACGTGATGGAACAGGAGCAGGCGCAGGAGGAGAAGGCCATGCTTTTTGAGACACAACAACCCAGGCCTTGCATGAGGACAAAAAGCGTGCGGATAGCATGCTTTGTACCGCCATGCAGTCATAAATGTAATAAAGATAAGAGGTTCCATAAACAGGGACCGGCAACGCTAACCCAGCAGCAGCAGCAGCACACGTGATGGAACAGGAGCAGGCGCAGGAGGAGAAGGCCATGCTTTTTGAGACACAACAACCCAGGCCTTGCATGAGGACAAAAAGCGTGCGGATATAGCAGCAATGCTTTTTTCCGCCATGCAGTCATAAATGTAATACAGATGAGAGGTTCAATAAACAGGGACCGGAAACGCTAAACCATCCCAGATGTTCATTGGTCATGTTACTTGGTTGGGGTCCTGGAGTGTTGCGTAGTCGTTTCCAATCCAGGATTGATTCATTTTAATTTGAGTCAGACGGTCTGCATTTTCTGTGGAGAGGCACAGAGTCACAGAGTGGCAGTACACAGAGTGGCAGTACACACAATGCTATATAGTCTGGCTGAGCGGTGTACACAGAGTGGCAGTAAACAATGCTATATATAGTGTGGCTGAGCGAGGTACACAGTGGCAGTAAACAATGCTATATATAGTGTGGCTGAGCGAGCGGTGTACTACTGTTCCCAGCAGCGACACACAATGACTGGGGGGGGACCCTGGCTAGCGTGGCTGGAGAGCGAACTACCCTGCCTGCCTACCCAAAGCTAAACCCACAGAGAAATGGCGGAGATATGACGTGGTTCGGGTATTTATTTACCCGAACCACGTGACCGTTCAGCCAATCAGAGCGCGTTCGGGTCCGAAACACGTGACCCGTTCGGCCAATCACAGCGCTAGTCGAACGTTCGGGGAACGTTCGGCCATGCGCTCTTAGTTCGGCCATATGGCCGAACAGTTTGGCCGAGCACCATCAGGTGTTCGGCCGAACCCGAACATCACCCGAACAGGGTGATGTTCTGCAGAACCCGAACAGTGGCGAACACTGTTCGCCCAACACTCCTGGCTGCTAGTATAGCAAGCTATGTGTCAACTTCACTGATATATTTTACTTTTAGTTCTGTTTTAAAACATGATATGTAGACTCGTGCAGGATGATAATATAACCTTTCCCCACCATGCTATGTTTTACACAGCAGGACAGGCTGGTATTTTTAGCTCTCCAGTGTACAGTTTATGATTTGGGCACAGTTTTATAAGTTCTCACCCAGGACTATCATTCATAATTCTGTGTTTTTAGACTCACACTGCCAGGCCCAGGCTGATGACTTCTAGCTGTAACCTCTGTGCTCTCCTTTATTCTCCCTCCTTCAGCCTAACGGACCAGCAGCACTGCAGCAGCCACAGTTCAATTCTCTGAGTGCTGCTTCAGGCGCTTCAGTTGCCTGTGTCTGACAGTCCTCCTCCATGCTTCTGCCTGAAAGCCTTTTGGTATGCAGCGGGGGAGGAGATAATTGGTCAGCAATGATAACGTAGGGCCAGGAAAGATCAGCAGCCACTCAAACAGTGCTCCAGGTGATCTACCTGAGCAACTAGATAGCAGAAGAAAGTGACAGCCAGTCCCAGTCTCAGCAGCCAGTAGCCCCGGGACCCAGGCAAGTTCCATTCATCCACCTCTCTGTACTTCTTCTTCGGGCATGGGCGGAGCTTCTCAGGGCCAGGGGGCGGAGCTTCATTTGCACTGCAAAAAGGGTCATTTATAATAAAAATTGCCTGCGCACCCAGAGCCCCTGTCTCTGCACGTGCTCCCGAGTCCCTAACTCTTCACAGCTCAGCAGAAGCTGCAGTTCCTGTTTCTTCCAGCAGATGTCCACTGTGAACCGAATCGTTCATTGTGATGATCCGGATGATTCGACTCACAAAAAATATCCGGATCAAAGATCCGAATCGTTCATGATCCGGACAACACTAGTGCGCACCTCGGACAAAAAACTCTGCTTGTTGCTCTGCCCCTCTCCAGCTGCATCAGCCCAATCAGAAGCCCAAGGGGAAGCTCCCACTTGTTTGAGCCTAAGCACGCTAGTTTAGTGATGGGGAGCTTCTGAAGTGATGAGAGGGAGATGAGTGCAGCACACTCCTGCTGCCACAGCTTCCCTGAATGAGACTTCAGCATCAACACACATGCAGTGTTGCTCACTCGTCAGTAAGGAAAGTAGCTATTGGCTGTCCTAGAAGTCGCTAGAAGTCGCTGGATGATGTCATCACGTAATTTGCATAGCGGCTCCACCCCGACCCCGCCTCCCACACATCATCCAGCGACCTGCCACTTGACGTCACCGCCCCGCTCACCAGCAAGAGCGCCTGCGATGGAAGCAGGGGGGGGGGGGTTAGTGTGAGTGACGTCCCCTGACTGGAAGTGCAGTGATTTGTTGCCCCGTACTGGGCGGCTACCAGCGGCTTGATGGGGGGGGGGACTCCTGCGAGAGGACGGGCGGCGGGCCTAATATGTGAGTGCTTTGGGACGGGGGAGGGAAGTCGCCAGATTTATCGCTAAGTCGCTTTTTAGAAAAACTGTCACTAGAGGGACTTGAAAAGCCGCTAAATATAGCTAAGTTGGCAAAACTGCACACATGCAGCAAGCAGTGCACTGTCCTCTCTGTACTACACAAGAGTGCAGTGTTGCTGCTACGAATGAGAGAGGCTGTGCCACAGACATGTGCCTGACGGTCTGCAGCCCTTCACACTGAAAGCATGGGCGTCCGCACATATGGCAAAACCGGGCATCTGCCCGAGCCTGGCCGCCCGCTGCCCCCCCCCCCCCTGGCCGCGTGCCCGTGCAGCCAGCAGGAGGGGAACAGCGCAGAGAAGAGAGAGAGCTATGGGCACAGTGGGGAAGGGCGGACGTCTCCCCCCCCTTCCCTCACCTTAGGAGGCTCTCTCTCCCTCGCTGTCCCCTCCGGAATGAAGTGTGCAGCGGCTGGCAGCGGGTGGAACTTACCTCCTCTCGCTCCTGCGCCAGAAGTTCTGGTGCCGCACTCTGGTCTGGATCAGACCACAGTAGCGGCTAATCCATCCGGCGCGTGCGACGAGAGGAGGTAAGTTCCACCCGCTGCCAGCCGCTGCACACTTCATTCCGGACTCCGGAGGGGAGAGCGAGAGAGGGAGGGAGAGCCCCCTAAGGTGAGTGCCCATAGCTCTCCCTCTTCTCTGCGCTGCTCCCCTCCTCCTGCACACATGGCCACTTTTTCTGGGGACATATCCCCCTGGCTACATATACTGGGACATATCCCCCTGCCTACATATACTGGGACATATACCCCTGCCTACATATACTGGGACATATACCCCTGCCTACATATACTGGGACATATACCCCTGCCTACATATACTGGGACATATACCCCTGCCTACATATACTGGGACATATACCCCTGCCTACATATACTGGGACATATCCCCCTGCCTACATATACTGGGACATATCCCCCTGGCTACATATACTGGGACATATACCCCTGCCTACATATACTGGGACATATACCCCCTGCCTACATATACTGGGACATATACACCTGCCTACATATACTGGGACATATCCCCCTGGCTACATATACTGGGACCTATCCCCCTGGCTACATATCCTGGGACATATACCCCCTGCCTACATATACTGGGACATATACCCCCTGCTTACATATACTGGGACATATACCCCTGCCTACATATACTGGGACATATACCCCTGCCTACATATACTGGGACATATACCCCTGCCTACATATACTGGGACATATACCCCTGCCTACATATACTGGGACATATCCCCCTGGCTACATATACTGGGACATATACCCCCTGCCTACATATACTGGGACATATACCCCTGCCTACATATACTGGGACATATACCCCTGCCTACATATACTGGGACATATCCCCCTGGCTACATATACTGGGACATATACCCCCTGCCTACATATACTGGGACATATACCCCTGCCTACATATACTGGGACATATACCCCCGGCTACTTTTTCTGGGGACATATACCCCCTGCCTACATATACTGGGACATATACCCCTGCCTACATATACTGGGACATATACCCCTGCCTACATATACTGGGACATATCCCCCTGGCTACATATACTGGGACATATACCCCCTGCCTACATATACTGGGACATATACCCCCTGCCTACATATACTGGGACATATACCCCCTGCCTACATACACTGGGACATATACCCCTGCCTACATACACTGGGACATATCCCCCTGCCTACATACACTGGGACATATCCCCCTGGCTACATATACTGGGACATATCCCCCTGGCTACATATACTGGGACATATACCCCTGCCTACATATACTGGGACATATACCCCTGCCTACATATACTGGGGACATATACCCCTGCCTACATATACTGGGGACATATACTCCTGCCTACATATACTGGGCACATATACCCCTACCTACATATACTGGGCACATATACCCCTGGCTACCTGTTCTGGGGACATCTCTACCCCTGGCTACCAGTTTTGGGGACATCTATACCGCTGGCCACCTATTCTGGGGACACCTATAGACCTGGGACTACCTATTTTTGGGGAACCACTGCTGTCAGATTGAGTGTATTTTGGGGAACTGCTGCCAGGTGAGAGGTGTCTACATATTAAGGGGGCATTCTGCCTATTTATGTGAAAAGCTGTCTATTTATGTGCCTCATGACTGCTGAATTTGTCTTGTTGCGGGCCTCATGGTTACTGACTTTGTCTTGTTGGGGGCCTCATGATTTGTTGGGGGCCTCAAGATTGCTGAATTTGTCTTGTTGGGGGCCTCATGATTGCTGAATTTGTCTTGTTGGGGGCCTCATGATTGCTGAATTTGTCTTGTTGGGGGCCTCATGATTGCTGAGTTGGTCATGTTGGGGGCCTCATGATTGCTGAATTTGTCTTGATGGGGGGGCCTCATGATTGCTGAATTTGTCTTGTTGGGGGTCACATGATTGCTAACTGCGAGCCTATGGAAAAAGCTGAATCATCATCATATGAGACAATAGCATTAAACCTACTTTTTCCGCTTTTTAAAACAGAAAATGAAACTGGGAGGTTCTAAAAAAAATGAATAATTTTTTTCAGGAGTACGATGGATGAAATTGTTTATCTTTACAGTTTTTCAACTTAATTTTCCGTAATGTTCATGTATGAGTTAAAACGTTTGTATTTAGTTTAAATTGCTGTTGGCACTTTGTGATAGTAAAGTGACTTTGCAGTATGGACACTCGACCTCCAAAAGGTTCGCCACCACTGTCCTAATCTAATGTCCCACCATTGCTTAGTTCATGTAAACTTGTCTCCACCCACGACCACACCCACAGTCTGGTTCATGACCACACCCATTTTTCGGCGAGGCGCGCATAGCTCCACCAACCCAAATTTGCGGCGCGGCGCCGCCCTGCTTTTTGCCCCCCCCCCTGGAAAATTTTCTGCGGACGCCCATGACTGAAAGTACTCCTTATTACAAGGGACAGCTGACAGGTCTGTACAGTGAGCTGGGACGCTTGTTGCTGCTCACTCTGCACAGAGGAGGGGGAGGGGATCCCTGTTCTGTCTGAGAGTTCAGGATGAATAGCTTGCTGAGACAGTCTGTAGCACCCAGTGATCTGGTGTTTATCTCTCCTTTTTGCCTGTCACTACTCTCCCTGGTCTTCTGCTTCTTTTCTTTCTCTCTCCCCAGAGGTCTCCCTGCCGCTTGCCTGTCTCTCTCTCAGCTATGCCTCTCCCCGTCTCTCTGCATCTTCGCTGTCTCGCTACGTCTCCGCTCTCTCCCCGTGTCTCTGCTGTCTCCCTGCATCTCCGCTGTCTCCCGTATCTCTGCTGTCTCCCTGCGTCTTCACTGTCTCTCTGCATCTCCGCTGTCTCTCTGCGTCTCCGCTTTCTCCCTGTGTCTCCCTGCGTCTCCGCTGTCTCCCTGCATCTATGCTGTTTCTCTGCATCTCTGCTGTAACTTTGCATCTCCGCTGTCTCTCTGCGTCTCCGCTGTCTCTTTGCGTCTCCGCTGTCTACCTGCATCTCCGCTGTCTACCTGCATCTCCGCTGTCTCCCTGCATCTCCGCTATCTCCCTGCATCTCCGCTGTCTCCCTGCGTCTCTGCTGTTTCTCTGCATCTCTGCTGTAACTCTGCATCTCCTCTGTCTCTCTGCGTCTCCGCTGTCTCTCTGCATCTTCACTGTCTCTCTGCGTCTCTGCTGTCTCTCTCCCTCTCAGCTGTCTCTCTGCTGTCTTCCTGCTAGATATGCCTCTTGGCTGTCTCCCTGCCAGCTATGCTGTCTTTTTGCCTCTTGGCTGTCTCCCTGCCTCTCCGTTGTCTCTCTGCCAGCTATACATCTCTGCTGTCTCCCTGCCTTTCAGCTGTCTCCCTGCTTCTCTGATGTTTCTCTGCCTCTCCGCTGTCTGGCTACCTATACTGGGGGCACTATGCCTGGCTATCTATACTGGGGGAACCTATAGCAGGCTACCTATACTGGGGGCACCTATAGCTGGCTACTTATACTGGGGGCACAGCTGTATGGGCATGCATATTTTGTTGTCGCAGCACGCAAAGCATGCTGCATGTCAGAACCTGCCCGGGCACTGGATTCAGCACCAAAAGGGTAGGGGGGTGGGTGCCTGAAGATAATCAGCACCAGGTGCCAAATACCCTAGGTACGCCACTGTGTATGGACAAAGATTTTTCCAATAACCATATTATGGCTGGCACAAAAATGTATAATCATTTCTCCATTTTAATTTTTATCTCCCTGTGCATGTCTTCCCATTACATGTTCTTGCAGGACCACATAACACAGCACACAAGTGATTCCCTCCCCTTTTCTCCCCACCAACTGAGCTCTCTGTTGGTGGGGTCTGATTGCCCCTCAGATGTTTATTTTTTTTGTAAATATTTATTACTTTATTTTTATAATAAATTTCGCTATTTTTCTTTTTTTCAACACCGCTCTCCCTCCCCCAGCCGGCCAATCACTGTGATCGGCTGTCATAGGCTTTAGCCTATGACAGCTGATCACTCCTGAGCCAATGGAGGGGACAGCCGGGTCACACGGCTGTCCCCAGTACAGCGTTGCATTAGATCGCAGCACTGTACTAAGTAAAAAGACGGCTTCTAACAGTCTCCTGAGCGGCAATCGCCGCTGGGAGACTGAAGGCGGGGCTGAGCTCTGCCCCCCAAGCAGGAGATGCACGAGCAGCCTGCGCGCGATCTCCTGCAGTAGCCGGCCTCAGGACTTAACGACCAAATTGGCGTTAGGCGGTCCTGGGGCTGCCACCGCAGTCACGCCCATTGGCGTGACACGGTTGTTAGGTAGTTATGAAAATAAAGGTGCCTACACACACATGAGTACTGTTGCCTGTAGGAATTGTTCCCTTGGGCAACACTTCGGGCTGAGTACTGTACAGACTGGACTGCTACTTTGTAGGTTAGTGATGCAAATATATAGATACTGTAGCAACAGAGCCGAGAGGAGGGACAACAAGTGGCATGTGATGAAGATGGAAGGGTAAGGAGGAGGGGTCCAGTCAAAAATGGTACATATGAAAAAAGCGCACAGTGATGCCGCTGTTTTTTTTTTGTTTTGTTGTTTTGCTGCTTATTGTTATTTAACAATAAGCTATAAACGTTATTAAACATTATTTAACATTTAGCTATAAAATGTTGTAAGTTATTCTCTGCATTGAAAAAACCTCAAAGCTGCCATGTCAAATATCAGCCACATGACAGGGGCTAGTAGGCTACAAGTATAAATGCCAGGGCTCTGCCACTGCCGCAAAAGTACTTTCTTACCCTGTGCATGATGCTCCTGGCTGGTGGCTGGCAGGCAGTGCCCGCAGTCTAGTTGTGCTGGAAGTGGTCAAGCAGCCGATCCTGTGTGGGTGACCCAGCTCACTGCTGCCTGCGTGGCATTCTGGCTCCTGCTGCTGCGCTCTCCTCCTGCCATCATCATCCCTGCGCTGTGCCAACCATCCTCACCCCAGGATCTGATTTTCCTAGACAGCAGAGGTGGCAGGGCTAACGTGTCCGCTCTCCACCCGTCCACTCCTCTCTCTTCCCTTCAGCTGCTTGTGTTGAAACTTGAGAAGCCGCCACATATGAGGAAATTGTGCCAGTGAATGAGCCACCAGCCGGAGCAACCCACTTCACAGTGGGTTAATTAATGTTAAAGACAATAAAATGATAATTAGCGATATGCCGCTTAACAATTTAACCTTTCAATTGATTTTTTCGTCTGTGCGCCATAAATAAACATTGATATTGATAAATAACGTTAAGGCTATGTTTTCAATGCGGTGCCATTTTTTAACATCGGCGCTGTGCGCCATTTTTCACTGACCCCAGGAGGAGAACCATACCCTCGCCCTGTACTTGGCCGCCGAGATGATCTGATGCTGTTGATCGCTCAGATAATACCTTAAGAAGAGTTAGTTAGGTACCCACCATACACCGAAGCAAGTAATTTAGGTGCAATTCAGTAAAATGGGCACCTCATAGACCGCAATGTTAATTGCAGCTATTTCGGCACCCACTCTCCCGGCACCCGATATATAACAATTATAGGAGGTGCAGATATTGCAGAGGGAGTGTTTCGTGGCAGAAGGCGGCACTCCTATTGGCAGATATAATGGCAGGGGGGTTGGCTAGCGTTGGTAGAGGGAGGACTAGTGCAAGAATATGGTAGGGTTAGATGATAAATATATGGGGGAGATTGCAGCAGGGGATTAATTGGGGTTAGGCATGGATAGAGGGAGGGCTTGTGTGAGTAGAGGGTTCAATTAAGTGGTAGTAAAATATGGGTAAAAATAACCAATATTTTACTATCGGAATTAGCCACTTCCCAATAGTAGAATAGTGGCTCGTAATTTTACTTATACTCTACTAGTAGCTCCGCCCCCCCACTCCAAATTATTGGGGTGTCCTTTTTATATGTACTCCCATACATACTCTAAAGCATCTATCACATGTATGAGGCTTTATAAGTATTTTACAGATAAAATTAACAATAAAGTTAAAAAAAAGTAGTCCTTTCATCTTCTTCCTACTGCATGTCATGTATAGAGATGGGCCGAACCTCTGATTTTAGGTTCGCGAACTTCCGCGGAAGGTTCGGTTCGCGGAAAAGTTCGCGAACCGCAATAGACTTCAATGGGAAGGCGAACTTTGAAAAATAGAAAAAATTATGCTGGTCACAAAAGTGATGGAAAAGATGTTTCAAGGGGTCTAACACCTGGAGGGGGGCATGGCGGAGTGGAATACATGCCAAAAGTCCCGGGCAAAAATCTGGATGTGACGCAAAGCAGCGTTTTAAGGGCAGAAATCACATTGAATGCTAAATTGCAGGCCTAACGTGCTTTAAAACATCTTGCATGTGTATACATCAATAAGAGAGTGTAATTAGAGTACTGCTTCACACTGACACACCAAACTCACTGTGTAACTCACCGCAAATAGCTGTTTGTTGTGTGTTGTGACGGCCGTGCTGAACTACTGCGCAACATGGCGAGATTGCTCTTCCTCACTCAGTGATGTCAGGTAATGTATGACTTCCTTCTCAACTTTCCATGACACTGTTAAAAAGCTTACGTTTTGTTTTTAAATTACATTTTCTACTTGCTGTGTACTTGTTCAGTACCGCTACAATGAGAATCCTATGGAGGCGGGCAAGTCTGCCATTGTGACCCCGGGTAAAGGCCGGGGAATGAGGTATGGAATCCAGTGTGGAGCCTGAGCAACGCTACACATCCAAGGAGGGCACCAGGCAGGCATGCACGCCCGCCCGCCCCGAGGTAGTGACCAAAAATAACAATACAGGAGGAGGACTTTCGAGGCCCTGCTGTGTATTTGAAATGAATGTTCTTTAAATCCTTTAACGAGAACCAGTTATGGCGGGCAAAGATGACACCACATTCCTTTCACGAGAATCATATGGAGGCGGGCAAGTCTGCCATTTGTGACCCCGGGTAATGGCCGGGGAATGAGGTATGGAATCCGGTGTGGAGCCTGAGCAACGGCTACCACTGCACATCCAAGGAGGGCAGCAGGCAGGCATGCAATACAGGACTTTGAGGCCCTAATTGTAATGAATCAACTTTAAATCCTTTAACAGGAATCCGTTATGGAGGGCAAGTCTGCCATTGTCACCGCGGGGAATGAAGGTTGGATTCCGGCCCGAAGTGGGAGCCTGCTGAGACCCATGCTGTAGCTGCCCTGACCGTGCTTTGCAGACCAGGCATCTGTGGTCAGATGGACCCTTGAGCCAGCGGAAGACAAACCAAGTCGAAAGCATTTGCCAAGAATGTTTTACGGAGGGCAATTTTTGTTGGCATTTTTGTAAATTGTTTGAAAATGTAGATGGTTGTATTTTTAAATTGCTTGAAACTTTAGATGGTTGTATTTTTAAATTGTTTGAAACTTTAGATGGTTGTATTTTTAAATTGTTTGAAACTGTATCCATTCAAGTGCAAGTTATGCACTGACTGCCAGGTATAATGTGCAGTCACAGATGCAGTGAAAGGTATGCAGTGACTGCAAACAGCCGTTTGTGTAGTGACGGCCGTGCTGGACTGGTGCGCACCATGACGAGAGTGCAGGTGATGGTGGCTTTTCAGCCCATATGCTCGCCCGGCTGATGTAGCTGAATGACAGAATAGTGACTGTCCAGCTGATCAAATTTGGTCTGACCACAATGAAACAACGACCTTATTATCTTTGGTGTGCCACCCCCACCCGAGACACTCATATAGCCAGCGGTCATTGCTTCATTGTGATACGCAAGCCCCTTCACCGCGGCAAGGTAATGATCACGAATGGGGATGGGCACATGTACATGCCTTTTGTTTTTTGTTGCAGCCGCCTGCAGTTCAGCCATAAAAATTAGGCAGGCATGTGCATGCCCAAGAACAATTAGTATAGCGGCCTTAAAAATTCTGGAATCCGCCTAGAGTCCTGGACCCTGGTGGTGGTGGTGGCGGAGAAGGCAGTCAAACGGCCTGCAGGCAGAGATGCTGTCTGTGGGGACTGACTTAGTCTTCGGTCGTGCAATAGCCCTCAGGGATCCATGCCTCGTTCATTTTGATAAAGGTCAGGTACTGAACACTGTCATGACTTAGGCGACTTCTCTTCTCAGTGATAATGCCTCCAGCTGCACTGAAGGTCCTTTCTAACAGGACGCTTGCGGCAGGGCAAGAGAGAAGTTGTATGGCAAATTGGGACAGCTCTGGCCACAGGTCAAGCATGCGCAACCAGTAGAGCAAGGGTTCATCCTCGCTGCTCGCAGTCGCAGTGTGTACATCCACACTTAAGGCCAGGTAGTCGGCTACCTGCCGGTCCAGGCGTTGGTGAAGGGTGGATCCCGAAGGGCTACTTCGAGGCGTTGGACTAAAGAATGTCCGCATGTCCGACATCACCCCAAGATCGCTGGAGCGGCCTGTCCTTGCCTGCGTGGACTGGTGAGGAGGAGCAGGAATCCTGCCAGTGGTACCTTGATTGGGTTGTGCAGCCACATCACCCTTAAATGCATTGTAAAGCATCATTGACAGCTTGTTCTGCAAGTGCTGCATCCTTTCCGCCTTGTGTTGAGTTGGTAACAGGTCTGCCACTTTGTGCCTGTACCGAGGGTCTAGTAGCGTGGCCACCCAGTACAGGTCATTCCCCTTGAGTTTTTTGATACGGGGGTCGCTCAACAGGCTGGACAACATGAAAGAGGCCATCTGCACAAAGTCAGATCCAGACGTACTCTCCACCTCCTTTTGCTCTTCCACAGTGACGTCACGCAACTCCTCTTCCTCCCCCCAGCCACGGACAATACCACGGGAACGTGGAGCAGCAGAAGCCCTCTGTGACGGCTGCTGCGGTTGTTCTTCTGCCGCTGCCGCCTCTTCCTCCTCCACAGAAACACCTTCCTCATAATCATCCGAGTCTGACTCCTCTCCTTCCCCACACGACTCCTCTTCTTCCTCCTCCTCCCCCCTCTGTGGTGCAGCAGGTGTTGAGGAAACCTGTGGTTCGGTTGAAAATTGGTCCACGACTCCTCCTGCCGTAGCTGTTCCTATTCCCGCTCCTCCACAGCTTCATCCACCACTCTACGCACGGCACGCTCCAGGAAGTAAGCGTAGGGGATCAAGTCGCTGATGGTGCCTTCAGCGCGATTCACCAGGTTGGTCACCTCCTCAAACGGCCGCATGGTCCTGCATGCATTTCGCATCAGTGTCCAGCTGTTGGGCCACAACATCCCCATCTTCCCAGATTGTGTCCTTCTACTGTAGATGTACAGGTACTGGGTGACGGCTTTCTCCTGGTCTAGCAGGCGAGAGAACATGAGCAGGGTGGAATTCCAGCGAGTCGGGCTATCGCATATCAAGCGTCTCACTGGCAAGTTGTTTCTCCGCTGAATGTCCGCAAGCCGTGCCATGGCCGTATAAGACCGCCTGAAATGCCCACACAACTTCCTGGTCTGCTTCAGGACGTACTCTAAGCCTGGGTACTTTGAGACAAATCTTTGCACAACCAGATTCAGCACATGTGCCATGCAGGGTACATGTGTCAGCTTTCCCAAATTCAAAGTGGAAAGGAGATTGCTGCCGTTGTCACACACCACGTTGCTGATCTCCAGCTGGTGCGGGGTTAGCCATTGCTCCACCTGTTTGTTAAGAGCAGCCAGGAGAGCTGCTCCAGTGTGACTCTCCGCTTTGAGGCAAGACATGTCTAAAATTGCGTGACACCGTTGTACCTGGCATGCAGCGTAGGCTCTGGGGAGATGGGGCTGTGTAGCTGGAGAGGAAGAGGAGATGGCGGCACCGCTAGAGTTCAACTGACGGGAGATGAGGTTTTCTGTGTTAAATACTCAAGCACGTCCTCACAATTTTGGGAAGTGATGGCACGTGCCTTCTTCTGAGCACTGTACTTTGGTCCAGGTCCGCACGAAATCACAGCAATACCACCTCGCACAGACCTGCCAGTGCCAGGTGGCCTTCCTCTGGGTCTGCCTCTACCTCTTCCTCTACCTGGTTTGTCCATTTTGTCCATCTCGGGGGGAAGCTAGGTATATGCAGTGAGGTGAGTTCACTCAACCCAAAGGTAGTTATATATGCAGTGAGGTGAGTTCACTGAACACAGAAGGTAGCTATATGCAGTGAGGTGAGTTCACTCAACCCAAAGGTAGTTATATATGCAGTGAGGTGAGTTCACTGAACACAGAATGTAGCTATGTGCAGTGAGGTGAGTTCACTGAACACAGAAGGTAGCTATGTGCAGTGAGGTGAGTTCACTCAACCCAAACGTAGTTATATATGCAGTGAGGTGAGTTCACTGAACACAGAAGGTAGCTATGTGCAGTGAGGTGAGTTCACTCAACCCAAAGGTAGTTATATATGCAGTGAGGTGAGTTCACTGAACACAGAAGGTAGCTATGTGCAGTGAGGTGAGCTCACTCAACCCAAACGTAGTTATATATGCAGTGAGGTGAGTTCACTGAACACAGAAGGTAGCTATATGCAGTCAGCTGAATTCACTCAACCCAAAGGTAGTTATATATACAGTGAGGTGAGTTCACTGAACACAGAAGGTAGCTATGTGCAGTGAGGTGAGTTCACTGAACACAGAAGATAGCTATGTGCAGTGAGGTGAGTTCACTCAACCCAAACGTAGTTATATATGCAGTGAGGTGAGTTCACTGAACACAGAAGGTAGCTATGTGCAGTGAGGTGAGTTCACTCAACCCAAAGGTAGTTATATATGCAGTGAGGTGAGTTCACTGAACACAGAAGGTAGCTATGTGCAGTGAGGTGAGTTCACTCAACCCAAAGGTAGTTATATATGCAGTGAGGTGAGTTCACTGAACACAGATGGTAGCTATGTGCAGTGAGGTGAGTTCACTCAACCCAAACGTAGTTATATATGCAGTGAGGTGAGTTCACTGAACACAGAAGGTAGCTATGTGCAGTCAGCTGAGTTCACTCAACCCAAAGGTAGTTATATATGCAGTGAGGTGAGTTCACTCTACAGAAAAGGTAGATATGCAGTGAGGTGAGTTCACTCAACTTAAAAGGTAGTTATATGCAGTGACGCAAGTTCACTCCTCACCTCCTACATTAGCTTCTGCGAAGAAGCATGTATCCCATCCAAGTCCTTCAGAGTCTACCCCAACAACAAGCCTTGGTTCAATGACAAGCTTTGCCGACTCCGGAAATGCAAAGAGGATGCGCACAGGTCTGGCTCCCCAGAGGAATTCAGAGAGGCCAGGCTCGCCTTGAAAAGAGAACTGCGGACTGCAAAGAGGGCCTACGCCAAAAAGCTGGGGCTTTGCCAACAGTCCTCCAACACACGGGAGGTATGGAAGGGCCTGAGAGCAGCCACGAACTTCAAACCAGCACCCCAAACGGCGCCCCCGAGCCCTCGACTGGCTGAGGAGCTCCACGAGTTCTACTGCAGATTCGAGCAGCATCCCAACCAGCCCGTGGGCCAAACAGCATCGGCATCGACTTTGGTGACCACCCCCTCTGGTGAACTCGTCCCCCTGGCTTCTGTCGCTGTTCTGGAAACAGAGGTACTCAGGCACCTCCGCAAGCTAAACCCAAGGAAATCCTCTGGCCCGGACGGAGTGTCGGCTATCTGCCTGCGATCCTGTGCCGACCAGCTAGCCCCTGTGCTCACCCCATTATTTAAGCAGTCCTTATCGGATGGTACAGTCCCCTCCTGCTTTAAGAGATCAAAAATCGTACCGGTCCCAAAAAAAACAGGCAGTACCGAGCACAATAACTTCCGACCAGTGACCCTAACCTCTAACATCATGAAGCTCCTCGAGCGGTTAGTCCTGGCCCACCTGAAGAAGTCCACAGACGCCCTTTTAGACCCGCTTCAATTTGCGTATAGGGCAAACAGATCTGTGGAGGACGCCATCAATGCCAGCGTGGCATACATTACGGAGCATCTAGACAGCCCTGCCTCCTATGCTAGGATCCTGTTCCTAGACTTTAGCTCAGCGTTCAATACGATCTGCCCAGACATCTTGATCACCAATCTGACGCAGCTCGGAGTTGACCCTACGCTTCGGGCATGGATCAAAGACTTCCTGACAAACAGAACGCAGCAGGTGAAGCTCGGCAACCACCTCTCCAGTGTTAGAACCACCAACACAGGGGCTCCACAAGGCTGTGTTCTGTCACCTCTACTGTTCTCCCTCTATACCAATAACTGCATCTCATCCACGGACTCTGTGAAAGTCATCAAATTTGCAGATGACACCACTATCATTGGCCTTATTGGTAGTAACGGGGAGTCGGAGTACCGCAGCGAAGTAGAGAGAATATGTAACTGGTGCAAGGACAACAACCTAGTCCTCAACGCAGCAAAGACTGTCGAGCTAGTCGCTGACTTCAGGAAAAACCCTCCCCCCCTCCCACCTGTCCTCATTGGGGGAACCGAAGTCTCTAGGGTGACATCTGTGCGGTTCCTCGGCACGACTCTAACAAACAATCTGAAGTGGGAGCAGAATACCACCAAAATCCAGAAGAAATCTCAGCAGAGGCTGTTCTTCCTGCGCCAACTGAAGAGATTTGGCATGCCCAGGGAGCTGCTGACCAGTTTCTATACCTCCACCATAGAATCCATCCTCTGCTCCTCAGTCATTGTCTGGTATGCTGGTGCAACGGCCAGCGACAAACACAAACTGCAGAGAGTCATAACGGACGCGGAGAAGATCATCGGATCTCCTCTTCCACCTCTCGATCTCCTCCACTCAAATAGGATGATGAAGAGGGCCACCATGATCTCCCGTGACCCCGCTCACCCTGGCAGCCACTACTTTAAGCTTCTCCCGTTGGCCCGTCGTTATAGGGCTATACCTTCCAAAACCACCAGGCGGAAGAACACCTTCTTCCCCCAAGCTGTTCGGCTTCTGAACTCCAACCTCCCCCTATCTGGCCCGCATACCAGCGTACTCTAGCTGGGTTGGTCAGCCGGTTCCCGCAGCTGCCTGACTGGGCTCATCAAATTTGACTTGAGGCCACTACCTGCATCTTTATTATTATCATTATTATTATTTTTACCTGTGTTTATGGCCCATACGAACTGACTACTGCATTTCAAGTGTACGTGTTGTGCGTCTGTCTGTATTATACCAATTATGCCTATGCCATGTGTACCACAAGCAATTCCGATTACAGCTCCTGCTGTTCTTGGCGAAATAAAGTGATTCTGATTCTGATTCACTCAACACAAAAGGTAGTTATGTGCAGCGAGGTGGGTTCACTCAACACAAATGTAGGTGTATGCAGTGATGAGGTGGGTTAACTAAACACAACAGGTACTAGTAGTAGGTAAATGCAGTACTGAGTAGGTAGTACGATGTGCAGCTCCCTGTCACACACACAGGTGTCACTGAATGTGCTGCTGAATGCTGGTGGGCTGCTGGCAGTGGTAAACACACATTATGAATTAGCAATGCTGTCTAAGCAACACAAGTGTATCACACACACAAGTAGTAGTCACTGAATGTGCTGCTGCTGCTGGCAGTGCCAGTGGGACACACAGTATGAATTAGCAATGCTGTCTAAACAACACAAGTGTATCACACACACAGGTAGTAGTCACTGAATGTGCTGCTGCTGCTGGCAGTGGGACACACAGTATGAATTAGCAATGCTGTCTAAGCAACACAAGTGTATCACACACACAGGTAGTAGTCACTGAATGTGCTGCTGCTGGCAGTGGGACACATAGTATGAATTAGCAATGCTGTCTAAGCAACACAAGTGTATCACACACACAGGTAGTAGTCACTGAATGTGCTGCTGCTGCTGGCAGTGCCAGTGGGACACACAGTATGAATTAGCAATGCTGTCTAAACAACACAAGTGTATCACACACACAGGTAGTAGTCACTGAATGTGCTGCTTCTGGCAGTGGGACACACACAGTATGAATTAGCAATGCTGTCTAAACAACACAAGTGTATCACACACACAGGTAGTAGTCACTGAATGTGCTGCTGCTGCTGGCAGTGCCAGTGGGACACACAGTATGAATTAGCAATGCTGTCTAAACAACACAAGTGTATCACACACACAGGTAGTAGTCACTGAATGTGCTGCTGCTGGCAGTGGGACACACACAGTATGAATTAGCAATGCTGTCTAAACAACTGAAGTGTATCACACACACAGGTAGTAGTCACTGAATGTGCTGCTGCTGCTGGCAGTGGGACACACAGTATGAATTAGCAATGCTGTCTAAACACCACAAGTGTCAGTTTCAAACACAGAAAAAAAAATCGATCAGAGCTGGATGAGCTCTGAAAAGAGCTTTTCTGGGGCGCTATTATAGCAATAAGATTCAGCTAAGCAAGCTAAGAAGGCTAGAGCCTGACTAATCTGTCCCTAGGAGAACAAGTCTGCAGCAGCTGTCTCTATTCTGTCTCTAGCAGGCACACGGAGCCTGCCTTATATAAGGGGGGGTGGGGCTCCAGGGCTTAGCGTAGCCTGATTGGCTACAATGCGCCTGCTGACTGTGATGCAGAGGGTCAAAGTTGACCCTCATAGAGCATTATGGGGCGAATCGAACTTTCGGGAAAGTTCGCCTTCGCCGGCGAAGGCGAACCACCCAATGTTCGTCTGGAACCGTTCGCCGGCGAACCCTTCGGCCCACCTCTAGTCATGTAGAGTGGGTAGCAACATGATTATCAGAATAGAACACAACTGAGAAAGCATGTTTAGAACTGTATCTTAAATATACCTTACATTACAGCTTTTGATTTCCCAGGCAGCCTTTGTCAGCTTGCTGTATTTTCCGTTGTACACTGGCATTACTTTCGCAACAAAGTATGACTGTGCTGAGACAACAGGAAGTGCTTGCAATCCTCTATGTAATACACTTCAGGCTATATTTGCAGTTATTCATATGAATGAACAAATATCTCTGCTTCAATGCTGTTGGACTGAAGACTGTGACTTTATGATTAATGTGGTAAGTAGTAGATCTGTATGGTTGTAATATTTTGTCAGTAATGTTTATTAAGCACTGTAATTGTAAGTAAAAGTAAAAAATGCAGGTACATGAGACAGTCAGATAAAACATTGCAGGAGAATATGAACTTTTTTCTCTTAATGGCTGTTATTACTCCATTGTCATTACTGAGATAAAAAAAGGAGTGGATTTGGTTCTTCAGTGTAATCTAATAATCTGTTTTACTGCAGACTTAAAATGTAATTTTAAATATTTATATTATAAACATCCATGCGGTAATTTATCAAGATAGCTGAATGAAAGACTGGTACTACAGTGTGGCAGTTGCCTGGGTCAAGCTGTCACGTTTCAGCTGATGAACAAACTAAGGATTGTGATTGGTTGTCATGGGAGCTGATCATATTTTGTGTACTTTGGACCTGACTAGGTAACTCAGTGTTTCAGGCTGGATGTCACACATTCCACCTTTTTGTGGAATGGGCCGTTTCACACCAAATAGCACTTTGCAATGAATGATTTTGGAGCAATTTTTTAGTGATTTTGGGCACACGATTATTTATCAAATTTTGAAGCGATTTTCCCAGCACTTTTGCTTTTGCATACTCTCTGCAGTGTTGCAGTCACTGCAAAAATGCTATATGCAGGGCTTTTGCAATTTTTTTTTAAACCTACAGTTGGAAATAGCCCATTGATTACATTCACCAAGCTGTTTTCAAAACGCTAACAACTGGAAAATTGCTGAAAAGCACCTTTGTTGTTAAACAGCCCGATAAGTGAACCTGTTGGTTCTGGGTCTCAATTACTTAACTTCATATACAGTACCTTCTAATGGTAAATGTGATATGCAGGACATTCCATTACACAACTACTGAAAGTTAAAGCAGAACTACAATCAACATTTCCCCTGTGTCTTAACAGAATAGCAACACTGGTATTTCTAAGAGCAAACTCTTAAAAACAGGGAGTTAATCGGTTTACTTTCATTTTGCCCTGGGAGCCTTATTGATGTGCCTTATTAAGCCTCTCCAGGCTGCTGGGAAATTGATGTTTTCTCTCTGACTACAGAAGACTTCTCCATACACAGTATACTGGGGTATATTCACAAAATATTGGTAAAATTAAACTGTGCTTGTAAACTTTACTGCGGTTTTATGAATATACCACACTGAGTGTAATTGTACTTTCCTGACTGCAAAACTTTCTGACGAAATTTGATTTTGAGTTTTGAGTTTCTCATTACTGGGAGGTATGTGACATTATATTAGTATTAGGTATTGTTGAATTTATTGTCCATTGGCAAATAAGCATACATCCCGCTGAATATTCACATACGCTCTTTGTCACAAAGATATCTGACATTTATTCTTAGTGTGAGATTTTTTGCTTTTAAGGTGTCCACCGACTTCCAGTGCCATCACCTTCACCTGACCGCCTCCGGCCCGCCGCCACTGTTCCCCTCCCTTGATTAGTCCTATTTCGCTTGGGGGCTGTGGGGCACTGCGAATCATGGCATACACGATCTCGAGAGACGTGGATGAGGAAATAGAGGCAACTTTTGCCAGACATTCACAGTCAAACGAGATAGAAGATGTATTTGAGTTAAAGACATTGTTCAAACAACATGGCGCATTGCTCCACAAGCAATTAAAGCGAAAGTGGAATGTGTCACTGCTGCAGTCATACTACAAAGCAGGTGTGATACCGGACGGTCTACTCGACCGTGTAATGCCAGCAGAAAATCTATTAACTGACCGATTTGTTATAAATTTGAAGGAGAGAGCCTTGGCGAGGGGCTTGGAGGTTCTCAAGATGATCGCAGATGAAGAAAAATTACAACTAGATGAAATCTCAGAGGAAATAGCAGAGAGTGCAGCTGTACTGGATGACTATAGTAACCATGAAACTTTTGATGGATTAAATGACACACTAAAACAGTCCATAGAACGCAAACAGGCAGCGATTAAACGTCAAAAACGAAACAAATTTCAAAAGGATCTGGCAGCATGGGATTCAGATGACGCCTTAAACCCGAGGAATCGAAACAACAAAAATAAGGGGAAAAATAGGAGGAGGAGAAGAAGAAATACAGGAGGGGAGGGAACAGGGACTGAGGCCTCTGGAGGTGATACTGATACATCAGTGGACCCATACTTTATCGCTGCTGTGCAGGTGGATCTTATGCCCTCTATGGAGAGCTTACAGCATTCTATCCATTAGAACTATGATTTTCATGTCTGTCTGGGCCCGTGTGTCAGTATGCAAGGTACTGGTGTGTGTAATGCCGGCATAGCTTAGTTAGACAGAGGTATGTTGAGCATATACAAGAGGTGTTCTGGCTCCAGCAAGAATTTTAGCTAGTTTTAGATTCTGCTGATTTTTGCATGCAATCAAGCAATTGTGTATATTTAAATTTATCTGAATTTAATAAATTTGTACTATCTGGTTTAACTTATCAAGAACCCTGCCACTTTCTTCAATTTTTCAATACTTTAATGGGGTGATATGTTACACTATTGTGATACCAGGAGTCAATATATGAGAATATGATTATGTTTCTCATTACTGGGAGGTATGTGACATTATATTAGTATTAGAAATTTGATAATTTATTGTTGTGCAGGGGCTCATACTTTTATTACTGCCTTTTTATCTATGCGCTGGTGACCTATGTGCACGACACTGAGGACAATAAGCATGTCCAGAAGTATCTCCAAGCACCTCCTAATTTACTAAGTCACCTGTAATTAGGGATGGTCAGTGAGTGGCTCATAATTTTAAAGTTGATGTAAATGTTATGCTACTTTTAAGCAAATTTATGTAGTTTGGAAATAACCCAATAAAATACAGTATACATTGCATTGAATTAGTCAATTTCCAAGCTGTATAGATTTGCATAAAATCAGAATCAACTTGGAATTATTACAATTGCTATACTCACAAACTATCATTGTCTCTGAGCATTTTCAGTAGGGTGGAGCTTATTTCTTTAAAGTAAACCAGAGATCCCAATATCTAAAGAAGGGATAATTACCCGGAGCTTACTCCAGCCCCATAAACACGTGTGAGTCCCACACCATCCTCCCGCGGTCTGCCGTTCAGCCGTGATCAGCCCCGGTAACTTGCTCAGTCACATCAGTCTGGGTCTACTGCGCATGCGCGGTAGGTCCACGCATGTGCAGTAGATCCAGACTGGCCCTGACTGGGGTAGCTATAGAGACAAAAATGAGTTAGGAAAGATTTTGATTGTATGTTATACTAGACTGTAATGTCTTCTTGCAGTGCTATACTGCTACCAGGTTAGTCTAGGGAAGATTATTGGCAAGACTGGCAAGCTTTAATCAAATTGGGGCTCAAATGTCCCCAAAAGGCTGCTTCTACAATGTGTATGAAGCTTAACATTGTAGGGAGGCATTCGCACCATTGAATGCTCAAACAATACATATGCAAAGCTCTTTGCATCAAAAGCCAACATCTTGCCAGACTTTTGGGGCCCAGGGTAAGACAGCATTTTCTGGACCACATATGATCCTCCATATGTATACCCATGTCCCTCCCAATCACAACCAAGCACCTCCCCCTCCTTGTTATGTTTCCAAGGAATTATAGATTTAATGCGTTCTTCTAATGTGAGATTACATAATATGCACAATCAGTAAAGCAGAGTTACAATCTGGCACAACATAGAACTAAAAACCAGTAGTAATGTCACCTGTGTGAAAGCAACAATGACCATTCATTGGATAATTTTAGCCCAATCACAAAACTCAGAATCATTGATTGAACCAATCATAGAATGCAGCATTTTTCTGCGAAAATCAGATTACCATTGTAATTTTTGCCCAATCATAGGACATGGATACTACCAATGCTTCCGAACAGTGGCATAACAATAGGGACTGCAGCTCCTGCACCCGCGGGGGGCCTGGGAACCCTCTGGGGCCGTTTTGGAGGGCAGGAAGGGTTGCAGCATGAGGAGAGAGCATTGGCCCCCTTGTCGGAGACGAGAGGAGCCACTCCCCACCTATCTCACCTCAGGCTCTCTCCTCAGCTTGCTCCCCCCCCTGCATTAAGAGGTGGCAGCAGCGGCGGCTGCAGGAACACAGGCATACCTCTGTGTTCCACCACTGAGGTCCGATCTCCAAGTGCCACACACTACTGCATGATACTTCCTGATAAAGCCATGGGAGAGCGACATGGGCACGTGCGGCCAGGCCTCGCATGCATGACGAAGTGCGACTCGGACAAAAGACTGTGCCGTCCAACATGGGACAGGAGTGGCCTGGGGAGACAGCGAGGGACTCAGCAGCCTTAAAGGGAACCTGAAGTGAGTAAAATTATTTAAAATAAACACATGATGTAGCTGCAAATGAATATTACATATTAACCTCACAGTTAGTTCATCTCAGAAGCTCACTATTTTCTTCTTACAGTGATCCCTTCCAGTTCTGACAATATTTTGTCAGAACTGAAATATACCAGTTGCTGTCAGTTATATATCAGCAGCTGTCAGTTACAACTGAATGTGCAAGATAATGTCCATGTTTCCCTATGGCTCAAGTGGGTAATATTACAGTTTAAAGTGACTCCGAGCTCAGAGTAAAAATAAAATTTGAACTTACCCGGGGCTTTCTCCATCCCAGCCCTGGTCGGGACGTCCCACGCCGGCCTCCTGGCTCTTCTCCCGGCAGCTGTCCGCATAGCGCGGACAGGCCGGTCCCCCGGGCGACACTGGCGAGTGTCGGGCCTTCACCTTCCGTATACGTCACGAATGACGTCACAAGCCAGCCGCCGCGCGTCATGACGGCGGCTGGCGTGACAGCACGGCGCATGTGCGATTAAACCATGCATGCGCCGTGCTGTCACGCCGGCCGGCGTCATGACGCGCGGCGGTCGGTTTGTGACGTCATTCGTGACGTATACGGAAGGAGAAGGCCCGACACTCGCCAGTGTCTCCCGGGGGACCGGCCTGTCCGCGCTATGCGGACAGCCGCCGGGAGAAGAGCCAGGAGGCCGGCGTGGGAAGTCCCGATCAGGGCTGGGATGGAGAAAGCCCCGGGTAAGTTCAAATTTTATTTTTACTCTGAGCTCAGAGTCACTTTAACAGTGTGCTGACCAGGAAGCTGTTATGGGGTAATGGCTATTTTTAAAATGGAGGACAAAGAATTTCATTGATCACAATGGACAAATAGGATGCAGGAGAGGAGAAAGAGATTGAGGAGTGGAATACACAGGAGGTAAGTATCACCTGTGTATGGTTATTTTAAATTTTTATTTTCAGTTTAGGTTCCCTTTGGAGAAAACCTCAAGTGAGCGTATAGCACCTGAGACGACTTATGAGAAAAAAGTGAAATGAATAAAGGCCCATGAATTCGGCAAAATACATTTCCTCTTCCCCCTAATGTTTAACTTTCATTGCAAGGGTTCACTAAGATCTGAAACGTATTTGAAGGGTTCCTCAAAAATAAAAAGGATGAGAAAGGCTGCTCTATGCAGAGGCTGCTAGTATACAAAAATAATGATGACCTATTACTCTTCTTATCTTATATGTTCCCTGCTGTCAGCACTGGTTGCACAGTCACACATATCAAGCAAAATTATGCTCCCATATAAATTACTGATGACTTACTGAACTTCTTATCTGTTCCCTGTTATCAGCAATGTTTGCACACGCAAACACTTTACTGGATTTTATCTGTATCTGGGAGTATTATATGGCTTTTATCTGTATCTGGGAGTATTAAGTCCATCTTCACCAGCTGCTGAGTGAGAAACTGAAGTAACAGCCTGGATTAATAATGGTACCTGAAGTATACAAAACTTTAAAATAAAAGGAACCTGAGGTGAGAGACATACGGAGGCTGCAATAATATCTCTTTTTAAACAATACCAGTTGCCTGGCAATCCTGCTCCTAATTTGGGTCAGCAGCATCTGAATCACACACATGAAATAAGCATGCAGCTAATCTTGTCAGTTTTTTGTTGGACGCATCTGATTGGCATTGGCATGCTTATTCAGGGTCTATGTCAGTGGATCAGCAGGACTGTTAGGAAATGTGCATTGTTTAAAAGGAAACAAATATGTCAGCCTCCATATTTCTCTCTCCTTGTGTTCCCTTTAAGGTCAATAGGAATGTTGGGCAAGTCTTTCGAGCACTTAAAAGTTGTATTCTACATGGGTAAAGTTTTTTGGCCATAACCAATTAAATAAGTGTTTTAATAACCTAATTTTACTGGCTATAAAACCAATTATAATTTAAATATATAAAAACATGAACACTAGAGGTGGGTACAAGGCATGAATTACTTTTTTTACTATGTTCCATACATAGATAGATGTTTCATATTTGAAAAAAGAATGTGCAAAAAGAAATACAGTCATGCACGTGTAGCAGTGAAATGGACAAAACCTATGATTAGGTTTACACAGTCTTGTGCTCAAAGTCAGAAGTTAAGTCATGCAAAGCCAAAAGGATAAAGCATGCACAGTTCAAAGATCAATTACCAGCATCTGTCACACTCAGAGACATGCTGAACTCGCCTCTTATGGACACAGCAAAAGGCAGCCACTTGATGTGTCCACAGATCTGCAGAAGATGTAGTTCTGTACAGGCACATCAAAAGGAGTTTAGCCATATGCAGGGGTGTAAATACAGGGGAGCAACCACTGCAATTGCAACGGGCCTCAACTACTACTTCACTCCCTCTGATAAAGTGATCCATCCTTTAGATCAGGTGTTTTTTTGAAGCAACACTTGTTATGGAAGCAACACTTGCAAGTTGGGCCCCCCAAGCTGTAAGTGGGTTAGCAAGAGAAAGAGGTAAAGGGTGTGAACATTGGGGTGCCCCATTAAAGTTTTGCAGAGGGACCCCATAATTATAGTTACGCCCTTGGCCACATGCAATATGAGTGGTCCGGTGTGGAGATGAATCAGAGAGGCTGCAGATGTACAAGACTACACCCATCAACTTTGTGCACTTCATCAGGGTGTGACTGGTTCCACCTGATTGGTCCCTGCCCCAATAAAGGTCTGTCCTGTTGAGTGCTTCACTGTCTATGATAGTGTTGATTGCTGAGAGCTAGCTGCTAGGGTGTAATGCAGATTGATCGTACATTATGACCTTGATTGACCTGCTGGCCTCCTTCAGATTGCCATTTGCACTGACCTCTGCTTCTCGTGACTACATATTGGTTTGACCCTGTCTGCCTGATCTATGTTTTGACCCTTGGCTTGTTCCTGACCTTAAGATTGTCTGACCCCTGGATTGATAGTCATCTGACCTCTATTTTTCGATCTTCGGCCTAGTTCTCGGATTCTGTTTCTTGTTTGGTCCTCAGGTGATTGATTTCTTTCCACAGCCTCAGATCTTGTACCTTTGCAAGAATAAGATATGTCCAGTCCCACTTTCAAGCAGGGGCTTGACTTAAGGTGAAGATCATGGTGGAGATCGGGGTATAAGATTTGAAGGGTAGCAATGATTCCCTGGAAACCTTACAAATGCCTTCTCTCTGAGCTCCCAATGGGTCCTGTCTCTCTGCACACCAATTAATTCCATCCCCACTCCAAGGGTTAACAATAGCTTTCAGATTGATTTACTCTTTTTTTCTTTACCACTTTTTTTTTATATGGTCAAGTTAATATCAAAGCAAAATCTCAAGGTACAGTCCTTACATACATCACCATGGACTTGGGTTACAATAGATGTGTCCCATCACCAAAAATATGTAGACTCTAACCCTATGTGTAGTGACCCAAGCTATAAGGTCATAAGCACATTAAACACTTTCTCTCTAGGATAGATGTCCCGACCAGTAGTCATCTCCCGTATCATTCGCTGGTGAATATGATATCAAGTGTGCATAAAACTATTAAAAAAACGTACTAAGTGTCAAAGTTTTATTCTTTAAGTGTAAACGTTTACTGTTAAAAGCACACTTTTTTTAATTTCACACCATGCACAATATACAAAAACGTACATTTTGGTTACTGTGCCTGGGGATTTTGCTTTGATGTTTTTTGGGCTGTTTGAAAAGAAGGAACAGTGAGTGACTCTGACTGGCGGGATTCTGTGTGATTCATTTAGTAGCATCTGTGTTATCATCTTCTTTTATGGTCAAATGAATGCCTTTTTAAAAAGAATATTGAAAATAAATGCCTGGAGTGAAGTAATGGAAAATATCACCTTGCTTGCAGAATCTTATGAAGTTAATAGGAGCTGTCTTTCTAAGCCCAATAATAATAACAGTTTCTTCCTTGTTTCAGCATGCACAGTCTGTACAGTCAAATGGTTCAAGACGTCTTCATCTTTTGCCCTCATAGTTAAAATATTAATGTGTGGATCAACCATTCAGGAGATAATTTTTTCATCTTCTGTTTACAATAACTTTTCAGAACTTTTCAATTAAAAAAAAAAAGACCAAAAAGTAGCAGAAAAGGTACTATCAAAATTATACTGAATATTTTCTTGCTTGAGACATTTTATTGATAAGATGTGAAAATATCACCTAGAAGAAAACTTGGAAAAAGTGAATTGGATTGGGCCTAATATGTTTAAATTTAGAAAATGTACCCTTTTCACTGGCAATAGACACATATAACATGATCGGTAGGTAGATGCAGGGGGGCTTTATCAAAGCTTTGGATAATCGAGAAAAATGTTTCTCCCTTACAAATTTGCTAAAGGACCAACCACTTACATGTTCCATTGGTTGTCCTCTGGTACCAACGTTTTAACTGCAAGACTGTAGCAGCCTCTGAATTATAGTAATGTAATTTAGAAATGTTACATCTAAGCATCTAATCTAGCCTTCTCAGTAGTCTTGCTCCAAACTGGTTGCACATTCACAACCAAAATTAGCAAAACACTGGCACGCTTTTTACAAAAATAAATTATGATTTCTGCAACAAGTCTCATAATTACTATCACACAAAGGACGTTTGTATTTTCTCAGATGAAGTCTTTATACAAACTTGTCAAGAGAGTTAGTAGCCATCCCTAGAATAACAGTGCTTGATCACAGATACAGGCTAATGTCTTTAAATTGCTTAAAGTGAACGAGAGATGAATAATACTTACCGTTTTATACATACCTGGGGCTTCCTCCAGCCCCATGCGCATGGATCGCTCCCACGCCACCGTCCTCCGCTGCCTGCAGCTACAATACCGGGTCGCGTTGTGGGTCTGTGCAAGAGGAAGTGCGTTCTTTACCTACTTCTCCAGCGCCATTGGAGAGACACGTACCCGAACCGGGACCCTGTACCGGAGTTGCAATCAGCGGAGGACGGCGGCGTGGGAGCGATCCGTTCGCATGGGGCTGGAGGAAGCCCCAGGTATGTATAAAATGGTAAGTATCATTCATCTCTGGTTTCCTATAAAAATCTAATTCCATAGAATATACAAATTGACTTTTTCATTTTTTTCACATTCTCTTACTTAGTGCTCTTACTTGATTCCTAGGCCCTTTTTCAATTGACCTTTTTTCCTGAGTTTTCTCCTAGGAGATTATTTTTCATCTCCTCTTTAAAATAACTTTTCAGCAATTTACAATTGAAAAAAGTACCAAAAAGTAGGTAAAAAGTATTATCAAAATAAATCTGAGTATTTTCTTGCTAACTGGTATTTTAAAGGCATTTTAGTGATAATGTGTAAACATATCACCTAGGAGTAAACTCAGGAGAAAAAGCTAATTGCATATTGGCAGTAGGGTTTAAATGCAGGACTCAGAATTGGCATTCTATTTTACCTAAGAAATGTAAAATGATTGTGTAGTTGTGCTGTAATCTAAGCACTGCAGTAGCAAGACTCAACCAATGAGTATCATAGAGTGACTTAAAGTGAACCAGAGATGAAGCACCCTCATGTATTTTACCATATACTGTATATCAGTGGGAACATTAGATAAAACACCTTTCCTGCTCTCTGTTTTATCCTTCACTGCTCAGGCTGCTTGTTATCAGCCCTGATAAAATCCCTGACTGAGCATTTAGTCTGGCTTTGCTCAGGAATCATTATAGCTGAGTCATTATAGCAGAGCCAGAAGGGGGCAGGCTTGGGCTTGAAAAGACATCAGAAAAGATAGACTCAGCTATAATGATTCCTGAGCAAAGCCAAATTGAATGCTCAGACGGAGATTGTATCAGGGCTGATAACAAGCAGGCTGAGCAGTAAAGGAAGAAACAGAGAGCAGGAAAGGTGTTTTTTCTAATGTTCCCACTGATATAGATGGTAAAATACATGAGGGTGCTTCGTCTCTGGTTCACTTTAAGGAAAAGGATTCTTCCCTTGCCTTTTGTATATGACTTCAAGCAATCAAGATCTAGAATGACAATAATACAGTAACTGCACTACGAAAAAAGGTTGGATGCTTCTGAACAGATACTGTATTTACAGCCCATCCCCTAAAGGTGGCAATACACACCTTTAGGTGTGCATGGCTTTGTTTTTATTAAAAAAAATAATCAGTTATTTACAAAAAAGAAATGTTTCAATCTGTTGGCCATGGTGAAAAATTCTGATCAGTTTTAATTAAAAAAATATTGTGTATAGTGGATTGGTTTTATTTTTCAAACGATACAATCAATCAATAAAAATTGATTGACTGAAAATAATTTTCTTTTTTTAATACTGGAGTCCGAAAAAAATTATTCGCCAAGCTCGACCTGTGTCGTGCCGGAATTGGGTTCGGCACTTACATGGCTCAAAGTAGAAGGGGGAAAATAGAAGAATACCATATACAGCAAAGCAAAATGTACAGCAGTGTCAGCAAGATGTATCATGAATACTGCTGTACATTTTGCTTTGCTGTATATATGTAATTAAGCCTTTCTATATCCCAGACAGATGTGTTACTTTCATTGTCAATCACTTGCATGTGGTGTGGAGTGTACTGAGTGTACCTGGAGGCAATTGAGTAGATAGAACCCTCTCTGATCAGATAATGATCGGAGAGGGATCTATCTGCTGACCATATCGACCAATGTATGGTTACCTTTATAGCAAAGTAGTCAATTAAAGAGCAAAGTATGCATGGCGTAATAATATTCATCAAACACTGTAGTATTCAAAGTATACACCATTTATTAGGGACTTACCCCAGACAAATAAAAGCATTAAAAACAACAGCAGCGACTGGTATGGAATATATCAATGTACAATATGTCAAATGTAGTTCAAACAGAGACCATATATCAATATGACAAACCTACAAACAACTCCCAGAACCAGGAAATAACGTAATGATATAAGTAAAGAGGGTTTGTATGATTGAAATAGAGTAATAAAGTGAGAATAGATAAAGTATCTATACCTGTTTGAAAGATGCTACCAACGCCAGACCGCCACTATCTCACGCATTATAAAAACCTGTCTCTTCCTCGGAGATGAATAATAAACTAACCGGGAATCCTAAATACTATCTCGCTGTGCACTTCCATAGGTGTAGCCACACCCGCTGACGTTACCACGCCGAACGTCATCACGTGACGCGCATGCGTCAATAGTCAATAGAGAAATTTATACTGCGCTGAATGGGGCTGCAGTTGATAGATAAAACAGTCAAAAAATATGAAGATAAAAGAAAGAAGAAGAAAACTAATAAGTATTGGAAAGAGCATTAGAAAAATGGGGAGAAAATAGGAATTTTTTATATATACAAGAAAAACAAATATCTCCCTCTAGGAGTGTTCCAACAAATGACGAAATCTACAGATTGCCATCTAGTGGCCATAATATAAAAATACAACCATGTACAAATAAATAAACAGAAAATACTACAGGGCACTGAATTACAAAAATGAATACATAATAATGTTACAAAATATAGAGTACAATGTAATGTAAAAAATACTAATATTAAAAATGTATATAAATATTGAGCTATAAGCCCAATTATAAATGCATGTATGCATAAGTGCTAGTGCAAACTGCAAAAAACTGCCAAAAAGTATGAACATAAAAACATTGGGCCTGATTCACAAAGCGGTGCTAACAGTTAGCACCCTGGTGAAAAGCCCTTTATCATGCCTAAACTCAGTTTAGGCATGATAAGTTTAGGTGTGATAAGTTTAGGTGTGATAAGTTTAGGTGTGATAAGTTTAGGCATGATACGTTTAGGTGTGATAAGTTTAGGCATGATAAGTTTAAAGAGGTTCTTTCGCGAAAAAAGTAGGCAGTTAAAAAATGTGACAGATGACAGGTTTTGGGCCAGTCCATCTTTTTAAGGGGGATTCTCAGGACTTTCTTTGTTTTCAACAGCATTTCCTGAACAGCAGTTTAACTGCCAAAATAGCAAGATACCAGCCGGCCTCCCTAATCACTTGCACACTATTATGTCAGTTAAATTTTGCAACTGTTGTTCAGGAAATGCTGTTGAAAACAAAGAAAGCCCTGAGAATCCCCCTTAAAAAGATGGACTGGCCCAAAACCTGTCATCTGTCACATTTTTTAACTGCCTACTTTTTTCGCGAAAGAACCCCTTTAAGCGCCAACTGCGTTAGCACCGCAGTGCACAGCTGATCAAAAGTTTTACGCTAGCAAAGACTGGTGCACTTCGTATAAAGTTTAATGGTGCTGCTTTGCATGCGGGACTTTGCAAGCGATCTAAACTTATCTAAACTTATCATGCCTAAACTTATCACACCTAAACTTATCATACCTAAACTTATCACACCTAAACTGGCTTTTCACCAGAGTGGTGCAATGGTTATCATGCCTAAAGTCTCTAACTGGGTTAGCACCGCTTTGTGAATCGAGCCCATTGTGTGAAAAATACAAAGTACAAAGTGCAAATTGTGCCAAAAAACCGAAAAACTGAAAAATATCAAAATAAGTGAATCTCTGGAAGGAGATATGAAATTCTCCAAAAAGGTGCCTGATGACAACTCCATTCATGATAAACAGGCAGGTTAAAAGAGCGAGTGCACACCATTGCCTCAAAGCTTTATCACAATTATACCAGCGGTGCAACATCCAGATGAAAAACAGATTGTATCTATAGTGACGAAGAGAGGAAAAGAAATATCCAGGAGCTACTCGCCATGGTTTACTTCAATAAAAGTTCAACTTTTAATGCAATTCTTCCAATAAAAACTTTTTCCAAGGATAAAAGGCAAAAAAAGACAGCAATACTTATCAGACAGGAGGTAGTACACATGAGTATTGAGTATTTTTGCCTTTTATCCTTGGAAAAAGTTTTTATTGGAAGAATTGCATTAAAAGTTGAACTTTTATTGAAGTAAACCATGGCGAGTAGCTCCTGGATATTTCTTTTCCTCTCTTCGTCACTATGACAACTCCATTCATAATTCATAGTGCCATGAGAAGCTGAAATCTAAAGATAAACAAAAAAACCATTGTAAGTGCATTATGTATTAAATAAATATGGATTAAGCCATTTACTAAGAATTGTTTGCAATTACCACACATCAAGTTAGTATGACAAGCCACTTAAAAAAAGTGCACTGTGACATAATATAAAATCCACCCTGATACAGGATACTCACAACCCGATCAGTTACATACATCCATTGTGAACAATAAAACAACGCATACAGCACGTTTAAAGTAACCGCTGCTACTCACATGCAGCAGGAGATAAACATTCTCTATACAAATACTAACCAACCACCACTTGCACATAAAAATAACCTTTACACCAAAGTTCTCTGTGCAGATCACCTAACTAAAACATTAGAAAACTTGTTTTTCTTCTTCACACAGTGCTTGGTAAGTCAACATCAGCTGCTCCCATTACAGCTCGGTTTACACTTGAGCTGATCATAGGCACGGTAAACAGATACCCTCTGTCCATTTTGCATCTGCTTGTAGCAATCTGTGCCGCCCACTCCACATCCAGCAGTCCGCTTTGCCTGTAATCGCCACATGTACCGCCGCCAATGGCTGCAGCTCGCACCCTCTGAACTCAGCCTGGGGGCCGGATGGAGCTCTCCATAGGATGCAATAGACCAATTCTCTCTAGCAAAAGGGAGAATTTTCATTGGTCCACCATGAACCAATGAGAATTCTTCCTGTTGCTGTGAGTATTCCCATTGGTCTTTTGCAGCCCATTGGTGATTCCTATTTTTCTACTGGCAACCGGGCTGTGTACAGGGACTGATCAGTAGTGATCATCGGCAGACCACGTGATTCAGCTGTAGCCCGCTGTGGTCCGGCTCTGACCCGGGGCAGATACGTTACCTCCATAGGAAGAATGCATCCGCTTGCCCAGGATTATTTCAGACTGCACAGAAGTGTGGTCCGCTTACCACAATGGATCTCACAGATCCGTTGCAGACTGTGAAGTGTGAACGGCTATTTATAAAACGTTCACTGGCAATTTAGCGATGAGCAGAAAACGGACAAAAAATGGCCATTCTCAGTTCAAGTGGAAACTCAGCCTAAGGCATCAAGATAACATCAAACAGACACTTGATGCATATCTAGAAAACATTAGGTACTGACCACCACTTCCACATTTAACCTACACAGCGAAGAGATAAGAGAAGGTAAACATTTACATTCACTCATTGTGCTCTCAATGCATTGCTCCAGACTTCCTGATGGTGAGGGAGCAGAGAGACCTTGAGATCAGCAGAGAGTGGGCAGGCATGTGGAGTGGTGCTCTTTTGGAGTTGTACCTGATGTGAAGAAAGGCAGGTACAGCCATGATGAGTGCCTCACATTTTTGGTTGTCAAATGTTTTACTAACAGTATAAGATTTAGAGACTAGTTAAAAAGAGGTTGGAGAATTTTACTTAAAACAAATCATGTAAGGTCAAAGTTAGGCATTAGACACGCATTATATTTAGCAGGAAAAAAAGAAATCAATATATGTATAACTGTATTTCTTTTCTTCTCATTTTTCTATTGACAGAGCACTGTTTTAGCCAAAGAACTATCATGAATTCTTCCGCTGCAAATTCCACCAATCCAGTGTTTTCTTCTGCATCAGCAAATCTTGGAATTGCCATCCTTTCACTGGCTTTTGTCATCGGATTTCCTGGCAACGCATTTGTCATCTGGACTATACTGACCCAAGTGAAGAAACGCACGGTCACCTGCATTCTCATATTGCATTTGGCTATTGCTGATATAATAGTGATTCTTACAGCACCAATCTTCCTGCACCTCCTATCCACTCACAGCTGGGTATATGGCAATGTTGTTTGTAAGTTGTGTCATTACATTGGTAATGTAAGTATGTATGCCAGCATCTTCTTGATCACTTTCATGAGCATGGACCGTTTCTTTGCTGTATCCAGACCATTCACATCTCAGAAGATCAGAACAAAGCCAATTGTGCGGAGTATAGTATTAGTAATATGGATATTGGCAACTCTCTTTTCCATTCCAAGTCCCATTAACCGATCAGTAGAAATAATAGGTAACAATAAGCTATGTATTACTGTCCAAGGTGAAGGAAAAGGTCCTCAACGACATTTAGTTGTCCAGTATGTGCTTGAGACTATGATGGGGTTCGTAATCCCTTTCTCAATGATCCTTTTCTGCTATATCTACATTGGGCTTCGGCTACGCAGGGCTAAGTTTCAGACCAAACACAAGACAAACCAACTGGTCATCATGATTATCATAGCATTTGCCCTCTTTTGGCTTCCTTATTTTATTGTGAACATAATACAGGTGTTTGGCGAATTACTCTCATCAAATAAATTAAAGTATGCAGCTCAGTCTGCTAGACCTAATACTACAGCTCTAGCCTTTCTCAGTAGCAGTGTTAACCCAATTCTGTATGCATTTGCTGGTGGCAACTTCATTAGGACTGCTGGAATAGGCTTTATGGCCAAACTCTTTGAAGGATCTGGCTCCGAAGCCAGCAGCATAAGGAAAGTCTCCCAGGTCCTCCAACAGAGAAGCAGGAAACAATCTACAGAGCAAGGGAAACTAAAAGAAGCTGTAGAGGAATGAATATTGTTTGCTGGCTACAATCATAAAACTATTTGTAACTAAACTCAGATGAAAAAGTCTTATCAATATGCTGCCAGGCATCAGGAATGTCCTTTTGCAGACATTTGCCACTAAACGCAGTAAAGGTCTGGACACATTTTGCATGGACAAGGGCTTGGACCCCAGACTGACTCTTGGACCTGCTACTGCAGTCTAACCTTTCATAGGAATTTAAACACACGCATCTCCTTTATGACACCCCCTGTAATCTGAAAGGTCACACAAACTACAAAAAAAGGATGAGCTCTTGCTACTGTTTGAAGATAGCTTGAAAATAACTGCAGTACCTCCAATTTAGTTTATTTTTGTTGTTGGTCGTGTTGCATGCAGATTTTCTCTAGCTGTATTATTTATAAACACAAAAATGTTATGTTAAACAGTCATTGTGCAAAAAAAAGAAAAATAACACACACACACACACACACACACATATATATATGTATAGATAGATAGATAGATAGATAGATAGATAGATAGATAGATAGATAGATAGATAGATAGATAGATAGATAGATAGATAGATAGAAAACAAAAAAAACATGTGTTGACTACCTGTAGGGACGTTGAAGGCCTTCATTGGCTGATATTGTTTAAGTGCTGAAAATCTCAAAGGGTCATTACTTCTGTTTATTATGCAGCTGAATAAAGAAGATTTTACATCAGCTTGGCTGCTGTTTACAATTCAGTCTTTAAAAAATTCCATTCTTAACCTTCTTAGCGGTATGCCCAACACTGTGTTGGGCATACCACTTGCTTGAATTACAATTCCCCCACAAAGATTCTAAAAGATTTAATGGCCCCACAAGCTGTAGCTAGCACTAGTAGCACTCATAGTGATGACCGGAGCTGTGCGGGGAGGCTGCACTGATCGCTGCTTAAGCATATTCGGGGGAGCAGTGGCGATCGGAGGGTGCCGGTTGCTTATGCTAGCTAGCCTAGTGCTAGCTACAGCTTGTGGGGGCAATAAATCTTTTACAATCTTCAGGGGGACTCTAACTGCAAAACCTCCTGAGCGGCATAACCCTCAGGAGGTTAAACTGAAAATAAATATACGAGACTCTGCTCTATGTAACTAATGTTCTGTTTAGCATTAGTACATATCACGATTTATTATCTCTCAAGTTTATTTTCAGCTTCCTTTCATCAGCTGTAAAAGTAAAAAAAAATGCAATCATGTAACTCAAAGATTGGTGGCGCCCCGAAATTTGCATTGTTTTCCAGTGGATTGGGGGGAGGGGAGTTAGCCGTAATAGGGGTGGTTAAGGTTAGTTGTGGGGGAAGGGGGGTTAAGGTTAGGTATCGGTAGAGGGAGGGTTCAGTGTGAGAATAGGTTAAGTTTAGCTGTAGTAAAATATTGGTCAGAGCAGGAGGAGGAAGCTATGTCACGCTTCCGTGCTGAAGCTGAGAAAGATGAGGTGTTCTGTGTTAAATAGTCAACTACGTCCTGACAATATTGGGTGTTGATGGCACGTGCCTTCTTCTGAACACTGTACTTTGGTCGACGGTCACACGAAATCACGACAGCACAACCTCGAACAGACCTGCCAAGTGGCCTGCTTCTGCCTTTTGTTTTGTCCATATTGGGGAGGACGAAGTGAAAGGTATGCACTGACTTGACTAATACAATGTGCAGTCACACAGGTGCAATTAACAGGTATGCACAGAGTGGTATATCACACTCACATTGGTAGGTGGGTGCACTGAACACAACAGGTAGGTATATGCAGTGATGGGTATTACAATGTGCACCTGTCACACACAGACAGGTAGCGGACAGGCACAGTGACACTGTGTGCGCTCAGCTCACGTAGGTAGGTGGGTGCACTGTGAACAACAGGTAGGTAGGTATATGCAGTAATGGGTATTACAATGTGCACCTGGCACACACACAGTATGAATTATCAAGGGTGTCTATGCAACACAAGTGTCAGTGGGACACACAGAAAAAAAAATGATCACAAGAACAAGATTAGCTCTCAAAAGAGCTGTTGAGGGGTGCTATTTTAGCAATAAGAATCAGCAAGGAGCAAGCTAACAAGCCTACAAGAGCCTAACTAATCTTTCCCTATGAGAGTCTGCAGCAACAGCAGCAGCAGCTGTCCCTTCTCTATTTACTGCAGGTACACGAGTGAGTATAATGGGCGGCGGTGCCTGCCTTTTATAAGGGGGGGAGTGGCTCCAGGAGGGAGTGTAGCCTTATTGGCTACAATGTGCCTGCTGACTGTGATGTAGAGGGTCAAAGTTAACTCTAATGGTGCATTATGGGGGCGAACCGAACTTCCAGAAAAGTTTGCGTTTGCTGGCGATCGCGAACCACCGAAGTTCGCTGGGAACCGTTCGCCGATGAACTGTTTGGGCCATCTCTAGTTTTGTACAGACACTGGTCCTGATTCTTAGCATTACTTCACTAACAAGGTGCGACAAATATATACATAAAGCCACACCCCCACCCACCAAAAAGCTCAAAGACACTCTCCAAGGGAGCCTAACGGTTGGAAGACAAGATGAATTATCAAGGGTGTCTATGCAACACAAGTGTCAGTGGGACACACAGAAAAAAAAATCATCATAAAAGCCTATAACAATTAAAAAGATTATTCCAAAATGACAAATGAAGTGTAAGAAATACAGAAGTACATGGCACCTCCCTTGGGGTGTGTCTTGAAGCTTTTTGGTGGGTGGGTGTGGTTTTATGTTTACATTTGTCAAACCTTATTAGCAGATTTAGATTGTGCATCTAAATTGTGTTGGCTATCCTGGTGTCTCAGTTTTATCTAAGGGTTTACAGTGTATCACTGCTGAAATATGCACGTTATCCATTGTTGTCTCTGGAAGCTAGCCACACTTCCAGATCTGCTGGAATGCAGTGATGTGTCAGCTTGTTAATATTACAGAGCCACAATAATCCAACATGCATACAGACTGTTTCAGATTGATTGATCCTCACCAGTGCATGGCATGGAGTAATGTGGCTCTATGGGGTAGGACTTGAAACACCCAAAGGTACAGAGTACCCAGCAAGCTCAGGAGTGTGTAAAGGGCTACAATGGACCTAAGAGCCTTCTTACTAAAATGCTATGGAAAACAGAAGTTTGCTTTCTTAAAACAAAAAGTCTTTGCAATAATTCAGGTTGGAGTGAGCTCTGAGATGTCTCCCAGTGCATCAGTGATACAGTGGGAGATGTCTCGGAGCTCATTCCAACTTGAATTATTGCAAATACTTTCTGTTTTAAGAAAGCAAATTTTAGTAAGAGGGTTATTAAGGGATCATGATGGCAGTTCTTTTCATATGACCCTCTGGCATAGAGGGGTGGCGAGGAAATTGGTGTGAACATTATGCGGCTCATTGATCTTTTCCTGAAGGATGGGGGGCTTGGGCACTATTTGTAGTTACCATGCATATAAATATGTAATATTAACCTTTCAGCAAACTCGACTTGCGCAGCGCAAACGACTTTGTGCACCCAAAACGTCGCACTGCGCATGGTCAATCATCGCACTGCGCACGGTCAAACATCGCACTGTGCATGGTCAAACATCGCGCGATGCAACGATAACAAAAACGGGGCATATGGTGCCCCTTTAACATCGCACCAGTTTTCGGCGCACCGCGACGCATTGCGACATTTTCGGCGCGATGTACCTTTGCGCAACTATTAGTGCGCGCAAAGCTACTTTACATGCGCATCAAGCCCTTAATGTTTTCCAATCAGAAATTAAACACTATGGCCAAATGCTCTTAACAAATGTAAATAAAAATACAGAATATAGAGTTGCCTTGTTCTATATATTTCTAAGTCATATGAACTTTATTCAAATTATTTCAAACTCCTTATAAGTCTTCCATCACACCCCAGTAAACTTACCCTCCTTACAAGTGCCAAAGAGGGTAAGAAGGGAAAAAAGTGCAAATGTACCATTTGAACAATATTTTTCAATGTATTTTAAAAACATTTGAATAAACCTAACAACGAGGAATTCATTTTCACCATGATTACTATTATTGTATTTGTCTAAATGGCATTTCAGTTGTAAAACTTTTTCTGTTATGTAACTGACTAAAATTCATTAAAATGTTCCTGTAAAATAATAAAAAAATGGATATGAGTCATGAGTGTTTTAAATTCTGTATTACATTCTGTATGCTTGTAAAATTAACCTGTCAAGCCAATCCATCCATATCAAGAACTCACATCCTCGTCAGCTTACATACGTCAGCTTCTATCTGCAACAGTTAAACCTTACACTGGGAGTGCTGGCCTTCTCTGGTTATTTCCTATGGACTTAAAGGATACCCAAAGTGACATGTCACATGATGAGATAGACATGTGTATGTACAGTGCCAAGCACACTAATAACTATGCTGTGTTCCTTTTCTTCTTTCTCTGTGTAACGATTGTGGAATTCTCTCCGTGATCAGTGCACAAGGCGTGCGCTGACACGGCGGAAATCCTCCACAAGCGTATAATTTGAGGGAACCCAGCAAAAGGTGCAACGCACCTGTAGAGGGAAATTCCTGTCGGCAGGTGGAGCTGTGGAGTGCAGAGGAACAGTTCCTCTGCCCTGCCACAGACACCAGACAGGAATTGTACGAAGGGAAGAAACGCAGGGCAAGATAGCCCTGAAAGAGAGAGAGCAAAGCGACAGAGGGTATGCGTGTCCACCAATCTAGTCACCACCCTGCGACGATGAACACACAACCATGAAGATCACATGAGAAGGCAATCGCAGGAGATGGTGAATGTTAACAGCGACACAAGACAGAATAAGCACAGAGGAGGAATGTATGTGTGTACACCAATCTAGTCGCCAACCTGCGACGGTGGACACACAACAGAGGAATCCGAGTGAGAACGCAATCGCCTGAGAAGCGATTGCGAATGAGAATGAGCAAAGGGACAGATTGTATGTGTGTGCACCAATCTAGTCGCCAACCCGCGACGGTGCATACACAAGAGCAGATATGAAGTAGGAACGCAATCGCGAGAGAGGCGATTGCCAGAGGTGACACAAGGCTACAGCAAGGCAGAGCACGAGAGTAGCAAAGGCACAGCAAATCATACAATGGGAAGATAAGGAAAATAATAAACGCTAACTAAACGCGAACACCGCACTCATTCGCAACAGCGAACGCGTTTTTTGCGCGGTCTCCGCGTGTTAAGCACAACAGAGACAAGCACGCCTAACTAACCACCGACAGACAAACATGAAACAGAGGACGCGAGCGCTTGCTTAACGGTTACCTTACCGAGCCTCCAGCAAGCGTTCGTAGCAGACAAGACAGGTACACAAAAACAGGGATAATTGCGAGATACGATCCACTGCTCTTTCCGCCAGAGCGAGTGCGACCCAAGTAAGGCAACAGAGCTAGCAGGATCCACTGCTCTTACCGTCAGAACAAGTGCGATCCAAGTATAGCAAGAGAGTTGCAGACCAGAAGGATCCACAGCCGCGACTGCTAGAGGCTAGTGTGATCCAAGCACGACAGACAGACAGAACAGGCAATACAAATAATACAATCCTGACTGCTCTAGCAAGGATGCCTAGTGCAGTCCCAGGAATTACTCTAGGCTAATCTTCAAACAATAAGCAAGGCTGACACTCCAGGAGTGTTTCACAGGACAAACCCTTATGACCAGCGACGTACTGTGGGATCACATGGTATATATAGAGCAAGCCTACAAAGGATGTGGCTAGGCAATTTGCATGACAAACGTATGCAAATCCCTCAGCAGCAGCAAGCTGCAAAACTGACAAAAGGTCTCTTTTCCAGAGACCTGCAGAATGCAGACCTGAACAGTGGTCAAAAAGCTGCCTGCCTGCGCAGGCAGCTGAGCGGATCATTACACTCTGCTTGAAAGAGCTAAATATCATGTATGTAAGTGGCTGACTCAGTCCTGACTCAGACAGGAAGTGACTACAGTGTGACCCTTACTGATAAGAAATTCCAACTGTAAATCACTTTCCTAGCAGAAAATGGCTTCTGAGAACAAGAAAGAGATAAAAAGGAAAAATAGTTCAAAGATTTTAGCTCTGGCATACTTCAATGAATGCGTCATTGAGCAAAAACAATAAAACTGTTAAAACTTAAAAAGTAGATTTAAACATAAAAAAAACTGTGGACTATCTTAAAAAGTCATTTTAGGAGAATGAGGATAGATACAATTGTTTATTTAATTGTTTTATTTTCGCTTTGGGTGTCCTGTAAGTAGCCAGTCAAGCGCTCTGGGTATTCGGCCTCAGCATCCCTTATAAAACTTATGGCCTATATCAAGATTGTACAGGAAGCACCAACATAGGACAGACTTAACTTAATGTAATAGAGGTTTATTGCTGTATAAAGAAGTGTAAAAGTAGACACAACAGGAAAACAGTGACAGGGGCTGTTGGTTACACTTTAACGCTCTTAAGCTCACCAACTGTGCGAAAATCAGGGGCGTTGCTAGGATCCGAAGAGATCCGGGTCACTTTTGGGCACTCCAGCCAGAAAATAGGTGTGGCCATGCACCAGAATGTGGGAATGGTCATGGGTGGAGCCAAACTTGCATGAAATTACCAGCGGTCAAATTGGGCCTGCCCAGCAAAATGTTGGATGAATCCAGCATGCCTCCAATTAATACACCGCAGCTCCCACTCTGCCTGGGGGATATCCGGGGCACCCCAGAATAGATCCGGGGCATGTGCCACTCATCTTTGGGGCTAGCAACGCCCCTGGTCCCCAATCTGGTGCGTCCTACTCTAATCATGCAAAAATGCTTGTTTTTATTAGCGTTCTAGTGGGAACCATTTCAAAAGCCCAATAGTCAATTAAATAGGAAAAAAGGAAATTAAAAACACCTCATCTTCTTACTAGCTACTGACTGAACTCTGAGCTTCCTTCATTTATATGCTGAACTGTACTAGAGGTAGGCGTGGTTATGCATGCTCACAAGGGAAATAATATAATTATTTATTATAAGAAAGTGAGGTATTTTTCATTTCCTTTTTCCCATTTAGTTGACTCTTGGGCTTTTGGCATGGTTCCCACTAGAACGCTAATAAAAACTAGCATTTTTGCCTGGTTATAGTAGGACTCACCAGATTGGGGACACTTTGGCGCAGTTGGTGAGAGTAAGTGCGTTAAAGCGTAACCAAGATCCCCGTCACTGTTTTCCTGTTGTGTGCTGCATCCCCTCTGTATTTATATAGTTCCTATGGAGACTTGAGATCTCCAGTGCAGCGTGCATTGCTTTGCATAGAATTGCATAGAATTTGGTTTGTGCTGCTCATCCCTCAGCATATATTATTTTTCCTGTGAGCGTGCATAACCACGGCCACCTCTATATATATATATATATATATATATATATATATATATATATATCAGAATCAGAATCAGAATCAGAATCAATTTTATTTCGCCAAGCATGACTGGGTCAGGCCCGGAATTGGGTTTGGCACAATGGAGCAGTACATAGAAAGAAAGGCAGGAAAAGGGTTAGAATGATACAATCATACTAAAATATAAGCATACACGAATATACAATTCAACAATTAGATATACACAGCCGAAGTCTGCCGCTCCTATGCGGGTGGTAGGTCGCTGATAGGGGATGGTAGCATGTTAAGGGAGTTCAGGAGGCTAACGGCCATCGGGAAGAAAGAGTTCTTGTGTCTGGTGGTCTTGGTGGGGATGGCCCGAAGTCTCCGACCCAGTGGAAGTGGGGTGAAAAAACAATGGCCTGGGTGAGAGAGGTCACTTGCAATCCTCAGTGACCTGGCTCGCAGTCTAGTGTTATACAGGTGGTCTAGTGGGGGCAGAGGTCTCCCAATGATCCTCTCCGCCGACCTAATGATCCTCTGTAACTTGTGCCTGTCACTGGCGGTGGCTCCCGCATGCCAGACCAAGATGGCGGAGCAGAGGATCGATTCAATGGTGGCAGTGTAAAAGCATGTTAGAATCTCCTGAGCCATGCCGAACTTTCGCAATTGGCGGAGGAAAAAGAGTCGCTGCTGGGCTTTCCATTGGGTTGACGTGATATTGACTCTCCAGCTGAGATCGCTGGAGATGGTGGTGCCCAGCAGGCGAGCGCAGGGCACTCTGGTCACCTCGGTGCCATCGATGTAGATGGGAGGTGGGGTAGGTGCCGACTTCCTAAAGTCAATTATAAGTTCGACGGTTTTGGCCGTGTTGAGCACCAGGCTGTTCTCCTTACACCAGTGGCATAGTCTTTCCACCTGCTGCTGGTACTCCCGGATGTTGTCCTTGGTGAGGCGGCCAACAATGGTGGTGTCATCCGCAAATTTAATGACTTTGACGGAGTCTGCCGTGGATCTGCACTCATTTGTGTAAAGGGAGAAGAGCAGCGGGGACAGGACGCAGCCCTGGGGTGCCCCTGTGTTTGTTAACGCTTCTCGTGAGTAGATGTCCCCCAGCCTGACAACTTGGGATCTGTTAGAGAGAAAGTCAGTGATCCATAGCCGTAGGGTGGAGTGGACCCCGAGTGTGGTCAGGACATTCTGGAGGGTGCATGGGCATATAGTGTTAAATGCAGAGCTGAAGTCTAGTAGCAGTACTCTGGCATATGCATCCCTCCTGTCTAGATGGTTGTAGATGTATTCCAAACAGATGTTTAGAGCGTCGTCAGTGGACCTATTTGCCCTATAGGCGAACTGGAGTGGGTCTAGTAGGGGCAAGGTGGATAGCTTTAGCGTGGATAAGACCACTTTCTCTAGGGACTTCATGACGACGGACGTCAGGGCTACAGGCCTGTAGTTGTTGAGGTCAGAGATGCCTTGTTTCTTAGGAACAGGAATGATGGTGGACCTCTTGAAGCACGCAGGGACTTTGCCCTCTGTCAGTGACCTACTGAAGATGGCAGAGAGGATGGGGGCAAGTTGCTCCGAACAGGTTTTGAGGCAGGCTGGGGACACGCCGTCAGGTCCCGAGGCTTTCCTGGCATTTAGCGTGGACAGGAGGTGCCGAACGTCTGCCTCCCTCACATCCAGAGGGAGTGAGTCCTCACTTGGGTCGCTGTGCGTGGGGGCTGGGAGGGGAGGAGCTGGTGGGTGCCCACCAGGCTCGGTCTGCCTTTCAAACCTGCAGTAGAATTTGCTCAGTTCTTCAGCTAATTCAGGGCTGGGTGTAGCATGTTGCGGGGGAGGCTTGTAGTTGGTGGCAGCCTTAAGCCCTTGCCATACAGCTCGTGAGTTGTTTGAGCGAAGGTTCTGCTTCATCCTCTCAGCAAACTCCTGTTTTGCGGCTCTCAGCTCTCGCTTCAGAGTGTTCCTCGCCTTCCTGAATTCCTCCTGGTTACCTGCCTTGTGAGCCGCCTCCTTGCGTTTCCACAGTAGCCGTAGCTTGTTGGAGAACCACGGTTTGTTGTTCGGGTAGACCTTGAAGGATTTGGTTGGGACGCAGGAGGCCTCACAGAAGCTGATGTAAGAGGTGACGTTGTCCGCCCACTCGTCCAGGCCTGGAGCTGCCAGGGATTCCCAGTCCGTGCAATCAAAGCAGGCTTGAAGGTGGAGCTTGGCCTCGCTGGACCACACCTTGGAGGACTTCACGACCGGTTTTGCTGATTCCAGGAGCCTTCTGTAGGTGGGGATGAGATGAACAAGGCAGTGGTCGGAGGAGCCAAGTGCCGCCCCAGGGATAGCCTTGTAGGCATTCTTAAGGGGCGTGTAACAATGATCGAGGGTGTTCGGGCCTCTGGTAGGGCAGGCAACATGCTGGTGGTAGCGTGGCAGCTCTTGTCGAAGGTTTGCCCTGTTGAAGTCCCCCATGATTATGAACAGCGAGTCTGGGAGGGATGTTTCCCACTGTGAGATGGTGTCGCCAAGGGAATTCAGGGCAGATTTGGCGTCGGCATCAGGGGGAATGTACACTCCGACAAGGACATAGGAGGAGAACTCCCGTGGTGAGTATACTAGCCTGCAGTTCACGAGAAGAAGCTCTAGGTCTGGGGAGCACATCCTGTCGAGCACTGGTGGGGTGGGGCACCATGAGGAGCTGACGTAGAAGCAGATGCCACCGCCTCGTTTCTTCCCAGAGAGGGAGGGGTCGGTATATATATTGGAGATGGAAGGACAAATTCGGGATTTAAAGATTCAAACCCTACATTTCCACAATTTAAATCCCACAAAACCTGCAGCGCCCGGGCAATGATCATGAACGAATGACCGTCTGTAGAAGATGTTAAGGACCGCAAGGGCCGATCCCTGATTAGAATAAAACAGCTTTAGGAGGCGCCCTTGTTGTATAGTCTGCAATTAAGCTTACGTATAGCAAATAAGATATATTGTAGATCGCCTACCTTAGGAATGGACACTCCACTCGGTAGGATAGATGTAATTGTTTATTGGTGATAAGCACTTAGGACAACGCGTTTCGCGGCATGAACCGCTTCATCAGGTCAATATAGTGCTTTAAAAAGAAGATTGACATCAATGGACGCTTCAGTATATCACAGTAGTATCATACAGTTCAAATACACGTTTATAATACAAGTAGGTGTCATATACATACATGTGCACAATTGATAGGTAAAATCATCTAAAAAAATATTTTTTGATATATCTATAACAATAATATCGTGCCTGTTCAGTGGCATAAGTAGTTTAGAAGAAATAAAAAAGGCCGGTAAAAGCCCCACATATAGTAAAATACTAAAAAATTATATATAGTTGGTGACAGTACAAGTTACTATTTTTCCTTGTAGGACACTAAAGGATCTTGGGTAACGTTTTGATATAGGGATGCCTGGGGTAAGAATCCCCTGTAAGGGCTGGTGCACACCGAGCGGCTTTTTGGGCGTTTTCAGATCCGCTTGCGGCTGCGGATCTGCTTGGTCAATGTATCTCAATGGGGTGGTGCACACCAGAGCGGCAGGCGTTTTGCAGAAACGAAAAATGCCTGGGTGAGGCATTTTTTGGATTGCGGATGCGTTTCTGCCTCAATGTTAAGTATAGGAAAAACGCAAACCGCTCTGAAAAACGGCACTTCAGAGCGGTTTTGCAGGCGTTTTTGTTACAGAAGCTGTTCAGTAACAGCTTTACTGTAACAATATATGAAATCTACTATACTGAAAACCGCAGCAGCAATCCGCAAAACGCTAGCAAAACGCCTCATAAAAATAAAAAAAAGCGTTTAAAAATCTGCTAGCATTTTGCGGATCTGCTAGCGGGTTTTGGTGTGCACCAGCCCTAAGAGAATGCCTGTGATAAAAATCCCCTGTTCAAAGCAAGTTAATCTGGACTGCTCTCAGTTGTGTGATCATGACCTTCCAACCCCACGGACCTTGGACCTCCCACCCAAACATTTTGTGGGAAAATCTGATTTCCCCACAAAATGCAACCAGATTGTCGGCAGATTTCCCTAAAATATGCAACCAGATTGTCGGCAGATTTCCCAACAAAATGCAACCAGATTATCAGCAGATTTCCCAACAAAATGCAACCAGATTGTCGGCAGATTTCCCCACAAAATGCAACCAGATTTTTGGCAGATTTCCCCACAAAATGCAACCAGATTGTCAGCAGATTTCCCTACAATATGCAACCAGATTGTCGGCAGATTTCCCAACAAAATGCAATCAGATTGTCGCCAGATTTCCCCACAAAATGCAGTATATGTAGTTAGGTCTATAGTGGGCTAACATTAATTACCTGGAGGGAGGGTGGTTGGGCAGGCTGGCACACTATTTGCGGTGCATGCACTGCACTGGGTAGGCAGTTAGGTAGCTGGGTGGGAGGGTAGGCAGATAGGTAGATGGGTGGGAGGGTAGGCAGATAGGTAGAAGGGTGGGCAGTTAGGTAGCCGGGTGGGAAGTTAGGTAGAAGGGTGGGCAGTTAGGTAGCCGGGTGGGAAGTTAGGTAGCCGGGTGGCAGGGTGGGAAGTTAGGTAGCCGGGTGGGAAGTTAGGTAGCTGGGTAGCACTGGGTAGGCAGTTAGGTAGCTGGGTGGGAGGGTAGGCAGATAGGTAGACGGGTGGGAGGGTAGGCAGATAGGTAGATGGGTGAGCAGTTAAGTAGCCGGGTGGGAAGTTAGGTAGAAGGGTGGGCAGTTAGGTAGCCGGGTGGGAAGTTAGGTAGCCGGGTTGCAGGGTGAGCAGTTAGGTAGCCGGGTGGGCAGTTAGGTAGCTGGGTGGCAGGGTAGGCAGATAGGTAGCTGGGTGGGCAGTTAGGTAGCTGGGTGGCAGGGTAGGCAGATAGGTAGCAGGGTAGGCAGATAGGTAGCTGGGTGGCAGGGTAGGCAGTTAGGTAGCTGGGTGGGCAGTTAGGTAGCCGGGTGGGCAGTTAGGTAGCTGGGTGGCAGGGTAGGCAGATAGGTAGCCAGGTGGGCAGCTAGGTAGCTGGGTGGGCAGTTAGGTAGCCGGGTGGGAGGGTGGGCAGTTAGGTAGCCGGGTGGGAGGGTGGGCAGTTAGGTAGCCAGGTGGGCAGTTAGGTAGCCGGGTGGGCAGTTAGGTAGCTGGGTGGCAGGGTAGGCAGTTAGGTAGCCGGGTGGGCAGTTAGGTAGCTGGGTGGCAGGGTAGGCAGATAGGTAGCCAGGTGGGCAGCTAGGTAGCTGGGTGGGCAGTTAGGTAGCCGGGTGGGAGGGTGGGCAGTTAGGTAGCCAGGTGGGCAGTTAGGTAGCCGGGTGGGCAGTTAGGTAGCTGGGTGGCAGGGTAGGTAGATAGGTAGCCAGGTGGGCAGCTAGGTATCTGGGTGGCAGGGTGGGCAGTTAGGTAACTGGGTGGCAGGGTGGGCAGTTAGGTAGCCAGGTGGGAGGGTGAGCAGTTAGGTAGCCGGGTGGGCAGTTAGGTAGCCGGGTGGGAGGGGAGGTAGCCAATTAGTTAGTGGGGTAGGGGCCTGACTCCTATCCCCCCTGCCTCACCTGGGGTCCCCCCTCCTTCCATCAGCGGCGAGAGAGCGGCATATACAGGAAGCTCCGGCGGGGGACTCAGCCGCTAGAGGTTCAGCTGCCTCCCGGGCTATGGTGTCTTCTCTGTATTGCTGCTCGCAAAAAACCACATACAGAGGAGACAGCAGAGCCCGGAGGCAGCTGAACCTCTAGTGGCTGTTTACCCCGCCGGAGCTTTCTGTATATGCCGCTCTCTCGCCGCTGATGTGAGGAGGGGGGACCCCAGGTGAGGCGGGGGGAGGCGCCGAGGTGAGGGAGGGGGGCCGCCGAGGTGAGGGAGGGGGGCCCCAACAAGCGGGGAAAAAAATTAACAAAAAAAAAAGTTCTCTCAGGCAGCTGCGGGCCCCCTGTGACGTAGGGCTGCCGAGGGGCCCCATAGCAACGCTATGGCGGCTATCCCCATTGCTACGCCACTGGAGGGAGGTTATCTGTTACTGCTGGCTTCCAAGAACAACATTTGCCAGTAACACCTCTGTGTGAAATGCTTCCTATTCAGAGTGGGTAATGGGGAGAAAGGAAAAAAAGGACTTTCTTGCAGGGTTGCTCACCAGGACTCTCGAATTCGAATGTACCCGAATTATCCTGTAGATTTTCATGGTTGCCGAATTCGGATTTGAATAGCGATCCTGCTCCCAAATTCGAAGTCGAATTTTCCCGAATAGTGCCTCTCGAATCGGCCGTTATCACGGATTTTAACCCGTTCGGATTCGGCTACCATCGCCCAAAACCCGCTGACTTTAACCACTTGCCGACCGCACGCTTATACTGTGCGTCGGCAAAGTGGCAGCTGCAGGACCAGCGACGCAGTATTGCGTCGCCAGCTGCAGGCTGATTAATCAGGAAGCAGCCGCTCGCACGAGCGGCTGCTTCCTGTAAATTCACGGCGGGGGGCTCCGTGGCTAAATGTAAACACAAGCGGAAATAATCCAATCAGCGGCCGGGGATCGCCGCCATGTGACAGAAGACAGCCTGTCACTGGCTGCACAGGACGGATAGCGTCCTGTGCAGCCCGGATCTCCAGGGGGGGCCAGGTAGGAGAGGGAGGGGGAGGATTTCGCCGCGGAGGGGGGCTTTGAGGTGCCCCCCCCGCAACACCGGCAGGCAGGAGCGATCAGACCCCCCCAGCACATCATCCCCCTAGTGGGGAAAAAAGGGGGGCGATCTGGTCGCTCTGCCTGCACGCTGATCTGTGCTGGGGGCTGCAGAGCCCACCCAGCACAGATCAGCTGAAACAGCGCTGGTCCTTAAGGGGGGGTAAAGGGTGGGTCCTCAAGTGGTTAAAGGGTTAATAACAAAGCCCCCTTAAATGCTAGAATCACCAAATTTGCAGGTTATGTTAAGAAGAAAAGCGTGAGCAAGGGGAAATTTTTTTTTCAAAAAGACCATATACTTTTGAGAAAATCGATTTTAAAAGTTCAAAGAAAAAAACGATACATTTAAATGCCGGTCAATGACAGATTGTGGGAAATATTTCCCAGCAGTTAATAGCAATGGCCCCTTACATCCCAGCAACACCAAATTTGCAGGTTATGTTAAAAAGATAGTGGGAAACAATATTTCAAAAAAAAAAAAATAATAATGTTTATTTTTGGGGATGTTCTGAGTGTGGGAAATCTGAAAAAAAAATGAGGTGGAGTCCCCCCTCCCGAGCCTCTGTAACCCCTTTGTCCCCCATGCAAGCTGGGATAGCCAGAATGCGGAGCCCCGGCCGACTGGGGCTTCGTACCCTGAGCTAGACCAGCCCGCATGGTCCATGGTATGGGGGGCTCTGGGGGGGAGGGGTGGTTAAGCCTCCCCCTCCCCCCGGAGCCCTTGTCCAATCCATGGACAAGGGGCTCTTCCAGACCTCCGGTGCCCCAGGAGGAGGTGGGGGCGACGATTCCCTGGGGGACGGGGTTCATGGTGGCATCTGGGTGTCCCCTTTAAGAAGGGGACCCCAGATGCTCACCCCCCTCCCAGGAGAAATGAGTATAGGGGTACAAAGTACCCCTTACCCATTTCCACAAAGGGTTTAATGAAATAAAAACACAACGACAAGAAAAGTATTTTAATAATCTTAATTAACCAGAAATACTTACCTGTTGTGAGAATCTGCTCAGCTGCCTGTGTAAACAGGCAGCTTTTTGACCACTGTTCAGGTCTGCATTCTGCGGTCTCTTTAAGAGAGACTTTTTGTCTGTATTGCAGTTTGCTGCTGAGGAATTTGCATACATTCGTTATGCAAATCCTCTACCTGCCTCCTGTGATGACTGGCAGTATAAAGGTTGGGATTACCCACAGTCCTTTGCTGGTCATTCCTTCAGGGTTTGTAGTACACACTCCTAGAGAGTGTCAGCCATGCTCTTGGTTTGAAGATCAGCTTAGAGTAATTCCTGGAAACTGTGCTAGGCAGATTTCCCTAGTGCAGTTAGGATTGTTTATCTGTTTTGTTTGTCTGTTGCGATTGTCCTGTCCCAGCGGTGGTCGATAGGAAGTCGTTTTGATCTCTGTTCTTGGAGCATAGCTGGTGCAGCAGTTGCTACCAGCTATCTCTTCTGTTCTGCCTCTCTGGATCGCGCTAGCCACTTTTCGCTAGCGCTGTGGATCCTTCTGTTCTGTTTCCTGGGATCGCGCTAGCCACTTTTCGCTAGCGCTGGGGATCCTTCTGTACTGTCTCCTAGGATCGCGCTAGCCACTTTTCGCTAGCGCTGGGGATCCTTCTGTTCTGTCTCCTGGGATCGCGCTAGCCACTTTTCGCTAGCGCTGGGGATCCTTCTGTTCTGTCTTCTGGGATCGCGCTAGCCACTTTTCGCTAGCGCTGGGGATCCTTCTGTTCTGTCTCCTGGGATCGCACTAGCCACTTTTCGCTAGCGCTGGGGATCCTTCTGTTCTGTCTCCTGGGTTCGCGCTAGCCACTTTTTGCTAGTGCTGTGAATCCTATCTCTCGCTTGTCCCTGTTTTCGTGTGTCTGTCTTGTCTGCTACGACCGCTTGCTGGAGGCTCGGTGAGGTAACCGTTAAGCAAGCGTTCGCGTCCTCTGTTTCATGTTTGTCTGTCGATGGTTAGTTAGGCGTGCTTGTCTCTATTGTGCTTATCACGTGGAGACCGTGCATAACCGCGTGCACTGTTGCGAATAAGTGCGGTGTTCGCGGTTAGCTAGCGTTTGTTGTTTTCTGTATCTCCTTATTGTATGATTTGCTGTGCCTTTGCTACTCTCGTGCTCCGCCTTGCTGTAACCTTGTGTCACGTCTGGCGATCGCACCTCTCGCGATCGCGTTCCTGCTTCTTATCTGCTGTGGTGTGTGCACAGTCGCGGGTTGGCGACTAATTTTATGCACACACACACAATCTGTCTCTGTGCTCACTCTCAATCGCTTCTCTTGCGATTGCGTTTCTTCCCTTCGTACAATTCCTGTCTGGCGTGTGTGGTAGGGCAGAGGAGCTGTTCCTCTGCACTCCACAGCTCCACCTGCCGACAGGAATTTCCCTCTGCAGGTGCATAGCACCTAGCCTGGGTGTCCTCAATTATACGCTTGTGGAGGAATTCCGCCGCGTCAGCGCACGTCTGGTGCGCTGACCACGGAGACGATTCCGCAATCGTTACACCTGTACCTTTAAAAAAAATGTTCTCACGGCAATAATATCCTCGGTAATGATCCAACGTATAATGTATCCTCTATCTTGCGATCTTCAATTACGTTCATTGAAGATCTCCCACGGCAATTAGCAATACTAGCAATACTATACCTTACAAAGCGTCCTGCATGCGGACGCATAGCACCTGCTCCTGCTGTCTCCCTGCCTCTTCACCTGTCACCCTCACCTAGCCTGGCACCCGGTGCACCGGGTGCCAGCCTAGGTGAGGGTGACAGGTGCAGAGATACAAGAGAATCAAGAGAGCCTTTTAGGATTAGAATGGATTCGGGAAAATCTGGGATTCCTACCATCTCTAATATATACAAAGTATATGTACTTTATGTGGTGCATTCCTATTCAATGAACCTTTTATCTGCTGCTCTATTTGAGTTAGCTGTACAGTCATAAGCAGAGCTCTTCTTTAATTTTTCTTTAGGTACATGAATAGAGTAGATTTTGTTCTTAGCTGGGCTTGTTTTGCTTGCAACACAAGAGAGTCATCAGAGAGACCAGATCTCAGATAATCAGATCAGATTCTTATGTTCCCAGAGCTTCAAAGCATTTCCACGCAAGCTTCAATCCACATCTTGTGTCTGCTATTAATAATGTTAAAACATAAGGCAAATCACAGCTAGTCATCTAGTGACCTGAAGTTCACCTGGCTAGATCTGTGACAGGTCAAAAAAGCCATCCAACGTCAAACTTTACTTATGATAGTTATCAATGGAGCTGACAAACACCTATATAGCCACACTTGGGTCCAGTGATCTCAGAAACCCATGCAGTTGCACCACTATCTTTCTCCCATATGCAGTGTGCAGGAGAAGAGAGGCCGAAGGGCTCTGAAGGCAGAAGGAAACAAGTGTGAGTAGCAGCACACACACACACACACACACACACACGTGCTGCTGCTGTGCATCCAAGCAGCCAGGGACAAGGAGGAGAGCATTGGTAGGAGCCAGAAGTGAGCCCCTAGCAGTGAGGAAATGGGCACAAGCTGAACCATCAGAAGACATATTAGAGAACAAAGGTTGCTAATGGGAGACACCTGCAACTATTCTGGGCCACATTATAGTATTGGGGACATCTGATGTTAGGGTGGGGGGCATAGGCTGCTATTGGATAGCATGTGCAGCTCTTGCGGGACACTTGCTGCTACTGGGAAGCCCAGGTAACTACTGGAGAATAGCTGATGCAATTGGAGGGTACCTGCTGCAACTGATAGGCTTAGGCTGGTATTAGGGGACAGAGGCTGCTATTTGGGGACCCCTGTTGCTAAAGGGGCATGCCTGCTGATATTGAAGAGCACAGGCTTCTACTGAGGGCCACCTGCTGCTGTTGGAGAATGTCTGCTTCTATTGGGGGCACACTCTACTTTTGAGGGACACCTGCTGCTATTGGAGGGCCCATGCATCTAATGGGGGACACCAAGTGGCATTGTGGACACCTTCTGCTGTTGGAGGGTAAAAGTAGCTATTGGGGGCTGGGGGACATAAGCAGGCTGCAGCCTAAGTAAGTTTTTGGGAAACACCTATAGCCTACTAGTGGTCTTAAGTAGTGATGCTCGGATACCCCTTTTTATTATTCGAGTTTGGTCGAATTCGAATAGTAAATTATTCGAATTCAGTCGAATATTCGAGTCGAATATTTTTTACTATTCGATTCGACCTCGGACTTCGAGCTCACTATTCGAGTCGGTATTCGAGCTCATTATTCGAGCTGACTATTCGAATTGGCCTTAAATAGCTTCCAACACTTGTTTTGAGGGTGAATGATGCAAGAAACATCTTTTTTTCCAAGTAACAACAGCAAGTGATTATGTGGGGATGTTCCTTTAAAAAAAAAAGGTGGAAAGAGAAGTTGTGTCCAGAATTTTGTTCAGTACTGTATATACTTCTTCTTCTTCTTCTTTTTTATCTTCTATATCTTCTTCTTCTATATCTTCTTCTTCTATATCTTCTTCTTCTTCTTCTATATTGTCTTCTTCTTCTTCTTCTTCTTCTTCATCTTCTTCTTCTTCATCTTCTTCATCATCATCTTCTTCTTCATCTTCTTCTTCATCTTCTTCTTCATCTTCTTCATCTTCTTCTTCTTCTTCTTCTTCATCTTCATCTTCTTTTTCTTCATCTTCTTCATCTTCATCTTCTTCATCTTCTTCATCTTCTTCTTCTACATCTTCTTCATCTTCTTCTTCATCTTCTTCATCTTCTTCTTCATCTTCTTCTTCTTCATCTTCTTCTCCTTCTTCTTCTCCTTCTTTTTCTATATCGTCTTCTTCTTCTTCACTTATTTCTCTTTTATATTTTTTTTTTAAAGAAATGCAGCTATTTTTGAGCGTAATAAATAGCTGGTGGCGCACGCATGTTGGAAGCGCCATTGTATGTGCTACCTGGCAGTGGAAACACACAGACAGCAGGAGGTAAATTCAGCAGCAGCAGCAGGAGGAGGCGGATGATTGTGTGGCAGCAGGCAGTCAATGAGGCAGGCAGCGAGACATAATAGGCTGTGTGGTACCTAGCGGTGGTACCAGGCCGTAAATACACAGCATGAGGTTCCAGACAGCGGTCGTGAAGCCCACATCATGTCCAATACACAACTGGGACAACACAGTTTTCAACCCGGACACCTCTAAAAATAATATCACACAGTATTAATAAAAAGTATATATAATTTTTTTGTTTTTTTAAAGAAATGCAGCTATTTTTGAGCGTAACAAATAGCTGGTGGCGCACGCACGTTGGAAGCGCCATTGTATGTGCTCCCTGGCAGTGGAAACACACAGACAGCATGAGGTAAATTCAGCAGCAGGAGGAGGAGGATGAGTGTGTGGCAGCAGGCAGTCAATGAGGCAGGCAGTGTGACATAATAGCCCTGGTACCTAGCGGTGATACCAGGGCGTAAATAAACACAACAGGAGGTCCCAGACAGCGGTCGTGCAGCCCACATTGTGTCCAATACACAACTGGGACAACACAGTTTTCAACCCGGGCACCTCAGAAAAATTAAACCTTTTTTTTAATGGTTTTTTGGTTTTGTTTGTAAAACAAATTACACAGATATATAGCTATTGTTTGACGTAATAGCTGGTGGCATAGTGGCAGAAGAAGGTAAATCTGTGTACCCTGGCGTTGGGAAACACAGACAGACAGCAGCAGCAGCAGCAGGAGGAATGGAGGAGTAATTATGTGAGCAGCTATTGTTTGACGTAATAGCTGGTGGCAGAGTGGCAGCAGAAGGTAATTCTGTGTACCCTGGCAGTGGGAAACACAGACAGACAGCAGCAGCAGCAGGAGGAATGGAGGAGTATTGTGAGTGTGGCAGCAGGCAGGCAGCATGACATAATAGCCCTGGTACCTAGCGGTGATACCAGGGCGTAAATAAACACAACAGGAGGTCCCAGACAGCGGTTCGTGCAGCCCACATTGTGTCCAATACACAACTGGGACAACACAGTTTTCAACCCGGGCACCTCAGAAAAATTAAACCTTTTTTTTTTATGGTTTTTTGGTTTTGTTTGTAAAACAAATTACACAGATATATAGCTATTGTTTGACGTAATAGCTGGTGGCATAGTGGCAGCAGAAGGTAAATCTGTGTACCCTGGTGTTGGGAAACACAGACAGACAGCAGCAGCAGCAGGGGGAATGGAGGAGTAATTATGTGAGCAGCTATTGTTTGACGTAATAGCTGGTGGCAGAGTGGCAGCAGAAGGTAATTCTGTGTACCCTGGCAGTGGGAAACACAGACAGACAGCAGCAGCAGCAGGAGGAATGGTGGAGTATTGTGAGTGTGGCAGCAGGCAGGCAGCGTGACATAATAGCCCTGGTACCTAGCGGTGATACCAGGGTGTAAATAAACACAACAGGAGGTCCCAGACAGCGGTTGTGCAGCCCACATTGTGTCCAATACACAACTGGGACAACACAGTTTTCAACCCGGGCACCTCAGAAAAATTAAACCTTTTTTTTCTTATGGTTTTTTGGTTTTGTTTGTAAAACAAATTACACAGATATATAGCTATTGTTTGACGTAATAGCTGGTGGCAGAGTGGCAGCAGAAGGTAAATCTGTGTACCCTGACAGTGGGAAACACAGACAGACAGCAGAAGGGAAGTACACAGCAGCCCACTGTAGGTGTAAAATGTGTGGCTGCAGGCGACGTAATAGTCAAAGTGAACCAGGCTGGCTTAGTGAGCAGGAGCCAGGAGGTGGTAAAGGGTGGTAAGGCACATTAACGATGGTTCTTCAGTTCATGTCCACCTCTCGCCGACAACAGGGGCAAAGGAACTCGCCTTCCACCCACACCTGGTTCATCTTGAGAATCGTCAGTCTGTCCACAGACTTGTGAGACAGACGTGAGCGTTTCTCGGTGACCACGCCACCAGCTGCACTGAAGCAGCGCTCGGACAGCACGCTGGAAGGGGGACAGGACAGCACTTCCAGGGCGTACTGCGCCAGCTCGCTCCAGATCTCCAGGCGCTTGACCCAATACTCCATGGGATCAACAGGGGCATCGCTGTCAAGCCCGCTGTAGGACCCCATGTAGTCAGCCACCATTCGGGTCAGGCGCTGGCTGTGACCGGAGGAGGATGCTGCTGCATGCACCTCCTCTCTAGTCACTGCTGCCGGAGCCTCTACAGTCCTGTAGAGCTCGTTGCTGAGAGACAGCAGGTCTGTGGGGCGCTTGCTGCTGGATGCAGGCACCTGCTGCTGCCTCTGTGCTGGCTGGACAGTGGGGGTGGAAGGCTGGGGGAAGGCTTCCTCCAAGCGCTCAACAAGGGCCTGCTGCAAGCTCCTTATTTGTTGCGCTGGGTCTCCTCCTGCAGGCGGCAGGAACTGGCTCAACTTCCCCTTGAGGCGTGGGTCCAACATCATGCTGATCCAGATCTCCTCCCTCTGCTTCATCTGGATCACTCTGGGGTCCCTGCGCAGGCACGCCAGCATGTGCGCTGCCATTGGGAAGAGGCGGGCCACGTGTGCTGGCACATCGATGGCAGTGCTGCTGTCCTCATCCTCCTCCTCTGCCGCCTCATCCTCTCTCCACCCCCGCACCAACTCAGCTGCGCTGTGCTGATCCCCCTCATCAGCAGCAAGGTCAGGGACCTCCACCAAGTCCTCCTCCTCCTCCCCCTCAGAGGTGGACTGTGCAGCTGCTTGCCGCTCCTGCTGGTCCAAGGCTGCCGCTCCCTGTTCCAGCAAAGCATCGAGGGCCCTGTTCAGCAGACAAACCAGGGGCACCCACTCGCAGACCATAGCATGGTCCCTGCTCACCATGTTAGTGGCCTGCAGAAAGGGAGCCAACACTAAGCACACCTGCTGCATGTGCCTCCAGTCATCATCGGGGACGATGGACGGGATGTTGCTGGTCTTGTCCCTTCTCTGAGCGGCGGAAACAGTGGCCAGGGCAAGGTACTGGTTGACAGCGTGCTTCTGTTCAACCAGACGCTCCAACATCGCCAGGGTGGAGTTCCAGCGAGTCGGAACGTCAAGGATCAGCCGATGGCGTGGCAGCTCCAGCTCCTTTTGCACGTCTTCCAGGCTCGCACAGGCTGCAGCCGAGCGCCGGAAGTGACGCACAACGTTCCTTGCCGTTTCCAGCAGTTCGCCCATCCCCTGGTAGGTGCGCAAGAACTTCTGCACCACCAGGTTCAGCACGTGGGCAAGACAGGGGATGTGGGTCAGGTATCCCCTGTCTATTGCGGCAACCAGATTGGCCCCATTGTCGGCCACCACCTCTCCGACTCTGAGGCCTCTGGGGGTCAGCCAAATCCTCTCCTGCTCCTGGAGTTTGGCCAACACATGGGTTGCCGTCAGCTTGGTCTTCCCAAGGCTGACCAAGTGCAGCAGCGCTTGGCAGTGGCGGGCCTTCACGCTGCTGCTGAGGCGGGGGGTTTGGCCAGGTGTGCCGGAGGATGGCAGAGGATCGGAGGAACCTGCTGCAGTTCCCCTGACCCTGCGGGGTGGCACCACCCACTGTGTTGCTGCTGCTGCTGTGCCCGCTGCTGCTCTCCCATCCTCACCCCCTTCCACCAAGCTGACCCAGTGGACAGTGAAGGACAGGTAGCGGCCTGTCCCGAAGTGGCTGCTCCAGGAGTCCATGGTGACGTGGACCCTTTCACCAACCGCGTGCTCCAGCCCTCGCTCCACATTGGCCATCACAAAGCGGTGCAGTGCAGGAATGGCCTTGCGGGCGAAGAAGTGTCTGCTGGGGAGCTGCCAGTCTGGGGCTGCACAAGCAAGCAGCGCACGCATATCGCTCCCCTCCTGCACGAGCGTGTACGGCAGGAGTTGGGAGCACATGGCCCGTGCCAGCAAGCCGTTCAGCTGCCGCACGCAACGGCTGCTGGGAGGCAGAGCCCTAACCACCCCCTGGAAGGACTCGCTCAAAAGGCCCTGGCGTGGCCTTTTGCTGGCACGGGAATCAGCGGACACAGCAGAGGAGGCCACTGAGGACTGGCTGCCAGAACAGGCCTCAGTGTCGGCGGCAGGAGTTGCAGAGGGGGGAGGAGCAGTGCGTTTCCGCACTCCTGCTGGTGCTGCTGGAGGAGCAGGAGGGCGGGTGGCTGCTGTTGCTGCTGCTGCTGCTGCTGAAGGCTGTGCAGTGATGGGTGTGGTGCCACTGCCAGCACCAGATGCCTTCAGCCTCTGGAACTCCTCATGCTGGTGGAAATGTTTCGCAGCAAGGTGGTTGATGAGCGAGCTGGTGCTGAACTTTAAGGGGTCTGCACCTCTGCTCAACTTCCGCTGCCAGTGGTTGCAAGTGGCGTACTTGCTGTACACTGTGGGCATGGTGAAAAATCGCCAGATTGGTGACAAAAACAACCCCCTACGGCATGGAACCGCTGCTGCCTGTCTCCCTGTGGTGGTTGGGGGGGGGGGCTTGGGTGCGGCTGGTGGTGGTACTGGCAGATGCTGCTGCTGCTGCTGCTGCTGCTGAGCCTGAGACACCAGCAGGCTGTGGGACCTGCCTACTGCTGCCAATGCTTGCAATGATGTGCCTCCTTGCAAGGCCCACAAGTGCATCCTCCTCCTCCTCCTCAGAGCTGCTGATGACGACATCCCCTGGAGCTGGTGGCATCCAGTCTCTGTCTGTCACCGTGTCATCATCATCCTCCCCCTTCTGAAACATGTCCTGCTGGGATGATGACCCCCCAAACTCCTCTCCTGATGCATGGATGGGCTGCTTGACTGTCGCCACAGTCTTGCTGTCCAATCCCTCCTCCCCCAAAGTGCCCATCAGCATCTCCTCCTCAAAATCGCCAACAACAGCAGACAATACCCTGATGGTGCCTGGGGTAAAAAGACTGCTGAGTGACAGGTCGGCGACTGACGGTGAACTGGCCTCCTCCCCAGGCCCTGCTGGGCGGCTGCTGCGAACAGGGGTGGTGGTGGTGAGGGTGGAGGCCTCGGATGCAGAGCTGATGGCGGGCTGCTCATCCTCCGTCATCAGTTGCACCACAGTGTCTGCATCCTTTTCCTCAATGGGACGTTTCCGACCCGGCTGGAGGAAAATCGGAGCAGGTGCTACACGCTGCTGCTGCTGTGTCTCTGCAGCGTGAGTTGCAGATGCTCCTGCTGGGCGGCGCCCAAGGCGTCCACGGCCAGTGGCTATAGGAGGAATGTTAGCCACTGACGCTGCTGCTGCTGCTGCGGAACTGTGCATGGTGGCGCGGCCGCGCCCGCGGCTTGCCACAATGCTGCTCCCTCTCCTCCTGATTCCCTTGCTGCCCTTCCCCTTGCCCAAACCGCGCTGGCTGCCACTTCCAGACATCTTCGATGTTTTGGGCGTAAACACAACAGTTTTTTATAAGGGCGGGTGAAAAGTGGGGTACTTTAATGGAGTGGGTTGGTGGGCGAGGTGACTGAGTGAGTGTCTAGTACAGTAAGTAAGTAGTAACAGTCAGGAAGTACAACTAGCAGTTACAATAATCAGTAGTAATCACAAGGAAATAGAGTGTGTGTACACTACAGACAGTGAGTGCACGCACGCGCAAACACGCGCAGGAGCTAGCCTATGAACAGAGACTGAGTGAGTGTCCCTAGTACAGTAAGTAGGTAGTAACAGTCAGGAAGTACAACTAGAAGTTACAATAATCAGTAGTAATCACAAGGAAATAGAGTGTGTGTACACTACAGACAGTGAGTGCACGCACGCGCAAACACGCGCAGGAGCTAGCCTATGAACACTGACTGAGTGAGTGTCCCTAGTACAGTAAGTAAGTAGTAACAGTCAGGAAGTACAACTAGAAATTACAATAATCAGTAGTAATCACAAGGAAATAGAGTGTGTGTACACTACAGACAGTGAGTGCACGCACGCACAAACACGCGCAGGAGCTAGCCTATGAACAGAGACTGAGTGAGTGTCCCTAGTACAGTAAGTAAGTAGTAACAGTCAGGAAGTACAACTAGAAGTTACAATAATAAGTAGTAATCAACAAGGAAATAGAGTGTGTGTACACTACAGACAGTGAGTGCACGCACGCGCAAACACGCGCAGGAGCTAGCCTATGAACAGAGACTGAGTGAGTGTCCCTAGTACAGTAAGTAAGTAGTAACAGTCAGGAAGTACAAGTAGAAGTTACAATAATAAGTAGTAATCACAAGGAAATAGAGTGTGTGTACACTACAGACAGTGAGTGCACGCACGCGCAAACACGCGCAGGAGCTAGCCTATGAACAGTGACTGAGTGAGTGTCCCTAGTACAGTAAGTAAGTAGTAACAGTCAGGAAGTACAACTAGAAGTTACAATAATAAGTAGTAATCACAAGGAAATAGAGTGTGTTTACACTACAGACAGTGAGTGCACGCACGCGCAAACACGCGCAGGAGCTAGCCTATGAACAGTGACTGAGTGAGTGTCCCTAGTACAGTAAGTAAGTAGTAACAGTCAGGAAGTACAACTAGCAGTTACAATAATCAGTAGTAATCACAAGGAAATAGAGTGTGTGTACACTACAGACAGTGAGTGCACGCACGCGCAAACACGCGTAGGAGCTAGCCTATGAACAGAGACTGAGTGAGTGTCCCTAGTACAGTAAGTAAGTAGTAACAGTCAGGAAGTACAACTAGAAGTTACAATAATTAGTAGTAATCACAAGGAAATAGAGTGTGTGTACACTACAGACAGTGAGTGCACGCACGCGCAAACACGCGCAGGAGCTAGCCTATGAACAGAGACTGAGTGAGTGTCCCTAGTACAGTAAGTAAGTAGTAACAGTCAGGAAGTACAACTAGAAGTTACAATAATCAGTAGTAATCACAAGGCAATAGAGTGTGTGTACACTACAGACAGTGAGTGCACGCACGCGCAAACACGCGCAGGAGCTAGCCTATGAACACTGACTGAGTGAGTGTCCCTAGTACAGTAAGTAAGTAGTAACAGTCAGGAAGTACAACTAGAAATTACAATAATCAGTAGTAATCACAAGGAAATAGAGTGTGTGTACACTACAGACAGTGAGTGCACGCACGCACAAACACGCGCAGGAGCTAGCCTATGAACAGAGACTGAGTGAGTGTCCCTAGTACAGTAAGTAAGTAGTAACAGTCAGGAAGTACAACTAGAAGTTACAATAATAAGTAGTAATCACAAGGAAATAGAGTGTGTGTACACTACAGACAGTGAGTGCACGCACGCGCAAACATGCGCAGGAGCTAGCCTATGAACAGTGACTGAGTGAGTGTCCCTAGTACAGTAAGTAAGTAGTAACAGTCAGGAAGTACAACTAGAAGTTACAATAATAAGTAGTAATCACAAGGAAATAGAGTGTGTGTACACTACAGACAGTGAGTGCACGCACGCGCAAACATGCGCAGGAGCTAGCCTATGAACAGTGACTGAGTGAGTGTCCCTAGTACAGTAAGTAAGTAGTAACAGTCAGGAAGTACAACTAGCAGTTACAATAATCAGTAGTAATCACAAGGAAATAGAGTGTGTGTACACTACAGACAGTGAGTGCACGCACGCGCAAACACGCGCAGGAGCTAGCCTATGAACAGAGACTGAGTGAGTGTCCCTAGTACAGTAAGTAAGTAGTAACAGTCAGGAAGTACAACTAGAAGTTACAATAATAAGTAGTAATCACAAGGAAATAGAGTGTGTGTACACTACAGACAGTGAGTGCACGCACGCGCAAACACGCGCAGGAGCTAGCCTATGAACAGTGACTGAGTGAGTGTCCCTAGTACAGTAAGTAAGTAGTAACAGTCAGGAAGTACAACTAGAAGTTACAATAATCAGTAGTAATCACAAGGAAATAGAGTGTGTGTACACTACAGACAGTGAGTGCACGCACGCGCAAACACGCGCAGGAGCTAGCCTATGAACAGAGACTGAGTGAGTGTCCCTAGTACAGTAAGTAAGTAGTAACAGTCAGGAAGTACAACTAGCAGTTACAATAATCAGTAGTAATCACAAGGAAATAGAGTGTGTGTACACTACAGACAGTGAGTGCACGCACGCGCAAACACGCGCAGGAGCTAGCCTATGAACAGAGACTGAGTGAGTGTCCCTAGTACAGTAAGTAAGTAGTAACAGTCAGGAAGTACAACTAGAAGTTACAATAATAAGTAGTAATCACAAGGAAATAGAGTGTGTGTACACTACAGACAGTGAGTGCACGCACGCGCAAACACGCGCAGGAGCTAGCCTATGAACAGTGACTGAGTGAGTGTCCCTAGTACAGTAAGTAAGTAGTAACAGTCAGGAAGTACAACTAGAAGTTACAATAATCAGTAGTAATCACAAGGAAATAGAGTGTGTGTACACTACAGACAGTGAGTGCACGCACGCGCAAACACGCGCTGGAGCTAGCCTATGAACAGAGACTGAGTGAGTGTCCCTAGTACAGTAAGTAAGTAGTAACAGTCAGGAAGTACAACTAGAAGTTACAATAATAAGTAGTAATCACAAGGAAATAGAGTGTGTGTACACTACAGACAGTGGGCTTGATTCACAAAGCGGTGCAAAGTGTTTGCACGCCTGTGAAAAGCCCTTTATCACGCCTAAACTCAGTTTAGGCGTGATAAGAAGAAACTCGCGCGATCTCCCGCGCGCAAAGTTTTGCGCGCGTAGCGCACCGCGCTGCGCGTGCAGTGTACGGTGCTTCGCGCGCAGCGTCCATTGAGCCCTATGGGACTTTGCGCGCGGTGCGCTACGCGCGCAAAACTTTGCGCGGGAGCTTCGCGCGCAAAACTTTGCGCGCGGGAGCTTCGCGCGAAGAGCAGCACAAATCGGTGATAACTCAGCTTTGCACGGCTTATCACGCCTAAAGTCTTTTAGGCGTGATAACTGAGTTATCACCGCTTTGTGAATCAGGGCCAGTGAGTGCACGCACGCGCAAACACGCGCAGGAGCTAGCCTATGAACAGTGACTGAGTGAGTGTCCCTAGTACAGTAAGTAAGTAGTAACAGTCAGGAAGTACAACTAGCAGTTACAATAATCAGTAGTAATCACAAGGAAATAGAGTGTGTGTACACTACAGACAGTGAGTGCACGCACACGCAAACACGCGCAGGAGCTAGCCTATGAACAGTGACTGAGTGAGTGTCCCTAGTACAGTAAGTAAGTAGTAACAGTCAGGAAGTACAACTAGCAGTTACAATAATAAGTAGTAATCAGAAGGAAATAGAGTGTGTGTACACAGACAGTGAGTGCACGCACGCGCAAACACGCGCAGGAGCTAGCCTATGAACAGTGACTGAGTGAGTGTCCCTAGTACAGTAAGTAAGTAGTAACAGTCAGGAAGTACAGCTAGCAGTTACAATAATAAGTAGTAATCAGAAGGAAATAGAGTGTGTGTACACAGACAGTGAGTGCACGCACACGCAGGAGCTAGCCTATGAACAGTGACAGTGAGTGTCCTAGTACAGTTACAGTATATAACTACAATACAAAATACAATCAATCAGTAGTAAAGGACAGCAGAAATACTGGTATAGATGAGAAATAAACAGAGGACAGGAGAGAACAGCTGCCCACACAGGCAGGCCCTGAGGCCTAAAGCTGTAAGCCTGCAGCAGCTGTCTCTCTCTATGTAACACAAAAGCTACTAACTAAAATACAATGTCTATCTAACTAACAACAATATAGGTGTATATAGGAGGTGTATGTGAGCAAAAACGCTTGGTGATTGACCACAATAAAGCTCTTGCTAAGCCAAAGCACAAAGGAGCAGATCTCTCTCTGTACAAAGTCAGGCAAGGACGGAAAAACCGAACATGGCGGCCGCTATTTATAGGGTAGGGGCTGGCCAGGGTCCCCCTCAGTGATTGGCTGCCGTCAGAGGGCCTGGGAGCCCTCTGATTGGCTCTAAGGACATCAATCTGGGCTATGACGCTATTCGAGCTCGGTATTCGAGCTCGAATAGCGCTGTTTGCTCGAATAGCGCGAATAGTGAATGAGCTATTCGAGTTTACTCGGATAGCCCATTCGAATACCTGCAGCTATTCGGAGCTCGAATACCGAGCCCGAATAGCTAAAAAAAGAGCTCGAATATTCGAGCTACTCGAATATTCGAGCTCTGCTGAGCACCACTGGTCTTAAGTGCACACACTGCTCACTGTTACTGAGGTATACATGTGCCCTAATAATGTTATTGCTGCATATTTTAATTATTTAAGTGATACATGCTGCCTTATAATGTGAATGGGGGATACATTGATTAATAATGTTATTGGGGGACATATAACAATAATGCTATTGGGGATGTTACCTTATTATGGTATTGGAGGAAACATCCTGCAGAATGACGCTATTTGGATTGCACAAATTGCATAATTATGTTATTTGAAAGACAAACACTACCCAATAATGAAATTTTACAGATATTCTTCTAGCAACTTCAACTGGCTCCCAAACTTATGGACGTGGTTGACCCCTTTGCCTTCAGAGCTACCTTAATTCCAGGGCAGTTTCTAGGCTAAATTACACCCAGGGCCAGGGCCGGTTCTAGCTACAATGGGGCCCTGGGGCAAAAGTAACCTGAAGGCCCCCCTGAACTGGAGCGCTGTAGGAACAGCGGTGGAGTATAGGTTAGATAGATAGGAGCCCCTGAGTATAGGTTAGATAGGTAGGTGCCCCGAGTATAGGTTAGATAGGTAGGTGCTCTGAGTATAGGTTAGATAGGTAGGTGCCCCGAGTATAGGTTAGATAGGTAGGTGCCCGAGGGGTAGGTCACTGCCGTTGGGAAGTCTATTAGGTAATAATTTGTGCACACATTATCACTGAAGCTAACACCCCCCTTTGCCTGTAGTGAGTGCTAGTTGTGTAATGTAGTCCAGTTATTGGAGCTCTGCACATCAATGCAGATAAATCATTCAGGTATAAGTTTTGTTTGAACGCGCTGCCTGCCATGTCTCCCACTGTGCAAATTGTATGTAAGTATACTTGTGGCTAGCTGCATTCACTGCTTCACATCCACTTTCAATTTTAGATTAGAATTAGCACATAATTTGCATCTGTTTTGTATTCAATGCATGTATTTAGTTCCAGAGGGGCTCTGCATTGCCTCTGTAGGCTTACATTTCAGGGGCATCCTTGAACGCTGTCACTTTTTTGTCTGTTTGTTCTATGAAATAGGTTAGATAAGTTGGTGCCTCCAGTATAGGAACAGCGGCGGGGGGAGCGGACATAGTGTAGTTACAACTCACCTTCCTTCCGCAATCCCCCGCAGCCTCTATCTCCTTCCTGTCCCAGGCATCTATCGCATTGTAACAGCGCCCCCTGTGATGACATGTGGTCACGTCATCACTGGGGGCGCTGTTACCAATGCGACAGACACCTGGGAGAGGAAAAAGATAGATGCTGCGGGGGATCACAGAAGGAAGGTAAGTTGTAAATACACTAATACACACTGCTCCCCCCGCCGCGTCACCCCCCCCCCCCCCCCCTCCTGCCGCTTATTCCGGTGCCCTGGGCGATTGCACTTCTTGCACGACCATAGAAATGGGGCTGCTTAATTCTTTGTGACACAGATTCAACATTCCTGAGAGGTTTTAATCCATATTGACATAATAGCATCACTCAGTTGCTGCACATCCATGAGGTGAATCTCTCGTTACATCACATCCCAAAGGTGCTGCATTGGATCGGAGATCAGTGCTTTATTTAATTCACCTTTTCTCCTAAGTTTTTTACTACAAGATAATTCTTCATCTTCTGTTTAAAATAACTTTTCAGCACTCTGCAAATGAAAAAGTACCAAAAAGTAGGTGAAAAGTACTATCAGTCTATCATAATTATTCCAAGTATTTTCCTGCTTGCTGGTGGCTTAGAATGCATTTATTGATAAGGGGCTTGATTCACTAAACCGTGATAACTCATATCACGGCTGTTTTCACGTGCATTTTTGCGCGCGATCGTGAATTATTGCACGCAATCCCAAACTAAATTCGCGATTGCGCGCATTAATTCGCAATCGCGTGCAAATGTGAAAATGCGCGTGAAAACGGCCGTGATATGAGTTATCACGGTTTAGTGAATCAAGCCCAAGGTGTGAAAATATCACCAAGGAGAAAGCGTGAATTTAATATGGGCCCATGTGAAATTAACTTTTTCTCCTGAGTTATCTCCTAAGAGGTAATTTTCATATTCTCTTTAAAATAACTTTTAAGCATTTTAATTGGAAAAGTACCCAAAATTTGGTTAAAAAAAAGTACTATTAAAATTATTTTTGAGTATTTTCTTAACTCAGGAGAAAAAGTGAATTGTGTATGGGCCCTGGTGACTGTGGATGCCGTTGAGGTACAGTGAACTCCTTATCATGTTCTTGAAAACAGTTTGGAGGTAGCCATCATAAGACGGGTAAATTATAGTCATAAAGGGATAGACATGGTAAGCAACAATACTCAGGAACGTTGTGGCATTTAAACAATGTACTAAGGGGCCCAAAGTGTGCCAAGAAAATATCCTCCACACCATTACAGCACGACCATTACAGCACGACCAGCAGCTTGAACTGTTGTCACAATGCAGGATTGCTCCATGCTTTCGTCATGCAACTGCAAAATGCATTGCTGCCTTATACTACCATTGATACATTTGCACACAAAAAAGATATGCATTTGGACAGGGCTGCTGTAAAAAAAGCATCTGAAGTACCGCCCCCTCCGCCCACCACCCCCACATGCAACATAAACCCCACACAAACCCCATCTTAGTCCTAAAGGTCCCAGTATTGTGGATATCAGCTGTGTTGATGGGCTTGTATTGCTACTTTATTCTTCAATATATTATTGCTCAAGTTAAAGGACAACTGAAGTGAGAGGGATATGGAGCCTGCCATATTTATTTCCTTTTAAACAATACCAGTTCCCTGACAGCCGTGCTGATCTATTTGGCTGCAGTAGTGTCTGAATAACAACAGGAACAAGCATGCAGCTAATCTTGTGAGATTTGACAATAATGTGAGAAACACTGCATGCTTGTTCAGAGTCTATGGCTAAAAGTATTAGAGGCAGAGAATCAGCAGGATAGCCAGGCAACTGGCATTGTTTAAAAGGAAATAAATATGGCAGCCTCCATATCCTTCTCATTACAGTTGCCCTTTAAGGAATAAAACTGATTCAAACACAGCCACTATTTGGACTAGTATAACAAAGTAACACACATTTATTTTATCACAAGACCATTTTGCATAAAAAATATTTACCTTTTATGTACCATCTAGTTTTATGATCTGTACCAATATTTCACACCTTACGCTTAGAAACCACTGTCTTTTGTTGTGGTTTCCTGTAATAGGAAGTTCCAAAGAATCAAACATATGTGTTTTTGAACCTAAAGTAATGAAAGATAAGTTCTAATAAGTTTCTAACCACTGACCCCTTTACCACAACTAGTTAACTGTGCTTTATTTAGTACTAAATATAGTTTATGTGTTATCAAGATACAGAGGGCCTCTGTCAAGTGTCAATGCAAAATAAAATGTTCTCTATTTTAATTAGGACAATGACACTAGAAAGAAAAATCCACACTGTCCAGTGCAGTGAAAAATAACTACAGTGTTACTTGCATTATTGATTAGACCACTGTTACTCTCATTATTGATTGGCATCTTAGCAATGTTCCTATTTATTCAGCAATAACTGTGTGAGTACCGTACTTAGAATAACTAATTTAGTTTGTTTTTTTGCTATATTTTGCTTGTCTTAACATAGTTAGTTGGTATTTTTCCCCTAGTATTATTTAGGGAAGAAAATAAAGAAACTGAAGAATAAACATTTTCTCAATTTACATTTATAATAAATTCAGATAAATCATTCTATTGCAGACAACAAAACATAACTTGTATTCAGCTATTTATTCCATTTACCACAAAACTTCAATTGAGATGCTAGTAAAAATCAATGCTGCTTTGATTTTAACATAAAGGTATATTTTTTCACCTTGGTGTACCTTTTTTACATGTACTGTAACAATTTTTAAAATAAATCTAGTGGTAAAAATTAGGTGTGTAAGTCAAGTAAATGGGTTAATTAGTAATTTTATCTTGTAGGTAGTTTGGTGTTAAAAGTGTATGTGTTTATAAGAATTAACTAAACATCAGTGGCGTAGCTAGAGAGCTGTGGGCCCCGATGGAAGTTTGGGGCCCCCCCAAGCACTATATACATAACAATTGATACGGCGCTCCAAAATCTGCCAAGGACAACAATAGTGTCAGAGGTGCAAGAAGTGGGTGGTGAACAGTTTGTTAATGATTAGTATCATTCAAAGCATCTATAGAAGTGATAATTACAAGCATAGGACCGATAAAAAGCTAATACTGCGGTTGAGGGAGGGCTCTACGGGGCCCCTCTTGCCCAAGGCCCTGCTGCCATCGAGACCTCTGCAACCTCTATTGCTACACCACTGCTAAACATTAGTATACGATATTAATTTTCCATTGTATCCCATCTGTAATGATGCCCCCACTACATGCCTCCATTCAATTTGCCCCCTTGCAGTGCACCGCCTTAAAGTAAACAAAATGAAGACTGACTCAACTTGTGTTTCAAGTTAGCCATCAGCTGTGCATAAAATGCAATAAATTAAGTTTTACACTGATTTGTGTAACTAAGACGGTCTTCATTTGTTGACTCAATAAGGATGGATAAATTCCTCGGTGTCTGGCGATTAGTACTTATCATTTGAAGTTGTGTGGCCCTGCACAGTAAATTGAGACTTCGTTTAATATAATGCCTCCAATCATAGTATTCCGTGTAGGAGGTACTGCATTTAGTGACCTGTATAGTGCTGGCCACTCGGTACCCCCTTTTCTCACCCCTTCCCTTGCAGTAATCAGTAAGTGGAGATGTAGTAAGTTTTAAATGTATCTATCCTAATGTAAAAGAAGTGGAGTCACATGATATACTCAAAGGATCATAGTAGGCAAATGTAAGACCTGCAGTGCAGCAGATTGTGCATAAGGCTACGTCCACACTTGTCCAGTTGCAGATCAGATCTGTTTCAAATGGATCCGTTTTTGTAAAAAAGTTTTTTTCTCTTTCCATTTTTCTAAAAATGTTCTTTTTGCAGCCTACGTTTCCAGGTCATAGAAACATATCCCCAGCCCTGGCCGTGGGGGGGGGGGGAGGGGGGGGGGGCACCATTATGGAGAGGTAGCAGGCAGAAAGGGGGAGAAGCAAGCACAGCGGCGGGGAGGGGGATTGCCCCCCCCCCCCATCACCTAGGTCCCCTCTCCTCGCTCCCCCTCCAGCTAGTTTCATTAATTAAAATAATTTAAAATCAATTTACCAGAAAGCGGCGTGCGGGGAACCTACTTCCTTGCGTTCCACCGCTCGCCGTCACTTCCTGCAATGACGCCTTCTGTACTTCATTGGGCGGCATTGCAGGAAGTGACGTGGCGAGCGGTGAAACGCAAAGAAGTAAGTTCCCCGCTCGCTGCTTGCTGGTAAATTGATTTTAAATCATTTAAATGAATGAAACTAGCTGGAGGGGAGGAAGGGGCCCCCTTCCCACCCACAGACAGGGCTGGGACACAGAAAACGAATCCATTTCCAAAGATGCCCATGTAGAGGGAGGTCCATTTTGCATCGGTTTTCCCTCCCCCGCCGTGTATCCGGAGAACGTGAAAATCCTGCAAATCCGGACCGTCCGGTCAGTTTTTAAAAAGCGGATCCCCTGGAAAGCACATGGATCCGTTTTGAAAGTGAGGCAAGGCTGCTGCTATTTTTAACATTAGTATCTGTGGCTTCGATTTTGGTCTGGGCCCCAAAACGAAGCCACGGACATGTTTTTTAAACAAGTGTGAACCTACTCTAATGGTTGAAGAACTACTGGAATAGTTAATCTGAGTATACATGTGGGCAATTTGATTTAGGATTAATTTGCTTTTTAAAATAACTATTAAAAGCTATTGATAAAAAGTGTACATGGATAAAAAATGGCACTCACTAAAAAGGGCGCCGGATATAGCCACTAGTAGAGTATTGTTAAATCAGGGCTGTGGAGTCGGTACAAAAATCATCCGACACTGACTCCTCAGTTTATGAAACTACCGACTCCAAGTACCCTAAATGGCTCTGACTCCTCGACTCCAAATCCTTAGTCTAATACTTACCAGGGCTGTAGATTTTGTACAAAATTCATCCAGCTCTGACTCCCGACTTCAACTCCTCAGTTTATGTAACCACTGACTCCGACTCCAACTCCAGGTACCCAAAAGTGCTCCGACTTCACGACTCCGACTCCATAGCCCTGGGTAAAATTACCAATATTTTACTAGTTATGACCTAACCCTACTCTCACTCAGAACCTTCCCTCTACCGATGCCTAACCCTAATCCCCCCCCCCCATGGTGGTGCCTAACCTTAACACACCCCTTGGGGTGTCTACCCCTCTCCCCATGGTGGTGCCTAACCTTAACCCCGCCTAGTGCTGGCTAGCCTTCACCCCACAGTGCCTACTGCCTAACCTTAAATACCCCCCACTCACAATCCTACACTTCCCCCTTGCCTAAATCTATCTGTCTGCAGTTACCATAGTTAGAACAGGGTTTTTAATAACATATCAGTTTGATTTTAAGGAAGACACAACAGTTTACTCACACAAAACAAGGGAATTTTGTCTTAATCAGATTATTAAGAACAATTTAAACAACTAATTTGTGCAATGTGCTGCTGTAATCACATTCTATATGATAAGCATCACAATTTCCTGTATGCTCTGCCAGTAAACAACAGCCCCAGATTTGCAACAAGATTCTGATTTAACCAATATAATATCTGTTTACGATCATAAGCATTGACCTAAGTCATCTACTGCTTGCTTATACGTCCTGAAAACACCACCGGTAAGACTCCTGTACCCCAGTATCTACAGCATGACATTCCTGTCCTGTGTTCTTTATTTGTAACACACTCTCTTTTTCAACTGTTATTGAAAGGATGTAACTTTGCTTGCGTAAACTCTGGTAAAATTGATGTGCGCTATATTTTACCTTCCCTTTGTGAATCAAATTCCTTACCTATTTTATCGTATAAATTACCACTCTCATTATCTCATGAATGATCTCTCTTTATCTGTCTTAATTCTTTATTTTTTTGTTTTATCTCATGAGTTATTGCCTTATCTTTTTATCTCCTAAATTATTTCCCCTTGATCCTGATCCACTTAGTAAAATTGCCATGTATAGATCATGCACAGCAATCATACTTGTGTTTACACCAGCAGCATATGCATATGCATTATACTAGCAGCATGTACATTGTGTATATTATGGGCTTGATTCACTAAACCGTGATAACTGATATCACGGTCACGCTATGGTTTTGCGCGCATTGTAACACACGTAACGTTTTTCATGCGCAATTGCAATTTTTCGTGCGCAAAAGCGAATTTTTTCTCGGAAATTCGTGATTGCGCGTGAAAACCGTTACGTGTGTTATAATGCATGCAAAACGCAAGCGCGACTGTGATATCAGTTATCACGGTTTAGTGAATCAAGCCAATGTGAGTTAAGCTTTATGCGCAATGCACATTACAATGCTGGCATAAACACCCATAGACACAGCAATTTTACAGTTGTATTGAAAATCAGGGCCCTTTCATCAGAACTGAAAATAAGGGGAGACAGTTCATGAGATTTGTAATTCAACCCTTATGTGCCGTGATCAAAGTCAGCTGTTACAAAAATGTGGCAAAGTCCCACCTGCAGAACTACCATTATTTATTCAGATGCTGTGTTTTGGTGTCTCTCTTTGACAGTGTTTGTTAAGTCATATCTTTTATAAGTGATCTGTGACTGTGTGAACCATCAGTAGCAATGCATTGCTAATAAAATGACTGTGAAAGAGTGCCTGTGCTACCCTTGTCAGGTATCCCTCAAGTAGTTTGCACAGGAACATTTTATTGCTGAGCCTTTGTTAGTAGGGGTGCTCGGATATCCCTTTTCAAAATCCGAAATACCCAGATATCCGTATCCGGATCGGATATCCGAATCCGAACTTTCAGATATATCTGAACGCATTATCCGGGCAACCCGGGCGGATTCGTATATCCGAATAGAAAAACCAGAAGTGGGCTTTAAATTGCTTTAAAAAGGGTTTTTAGGGTAAATGAGGCATGTACCATCATTATTTTTTAATGGGAAACACTAATTGATGATGTGGGGACTTAAACCCCCCCCAAAAAATGGCTGTCAATTAACATCAGGCCTAGGTTGCAGACAGCGGTCATGCAGCCCACATTGTGTCAAAAGTCTTGCCGCACAACTGGAACATGACAGTTTTCAGCCCAGATACCTCCAAAAAATTACGCAGCAATTGTGTTTTGGGTTAAATATAGGTGGTATCAGCACAGCAGCAGTGGCCTGTGGCACCATGGCGGTGGGAGCAGCAAAGGCAGCAGGAGCAGGGCAATGCAGCAGCAGCAGGTGTAACGTGTGCCAGGAGCATGCCGGACGTGGCACTTGGCACGTGGCACTTGGCCAAGTGCCACGTAACACGTGCCAAGTGCCACGTGTCAAGTGCCATGTGACAAGTCCCAAGTGCCACGTGACATGTGTCAAGTGCCAAGAGCCACATGACAAGTGCCAAGTGCCGAGTGACAGTCAGACAGCAAAAGAGAAGACACTAGTGCACACTAACTGTCCCACTGGCACTGCTCACAGCACAGCAGTTCTGTAGAAAGCTAACACAGTAGTACTACTACTCCAACAACTACTAGCTAGCACTGACTGCAGTACTACAGTACTAACTACACAATAACACAGTAATCCGCCTATTCCCTAATCAATAATCTAACCTAAACTGTAGCTAGCTAAGGCTAATAGCTGGCCAGCAGGCAGCAGCTGGCCTTGTCTGTGCACAGCACACACACAGACATATAGCAGCTGCAGCAGCCCTGAGCACACACTCTGACTGTCACACAATGAAATTAAGCTAATTAACATAATAACAATAGTGTAGTGATAGTGAAGGGGTTAATCACTGAACAGCTTTAGGATTATCACTGTAAGCACTTGCTGCTAGGCCAGCAGCACTGGAGCACACACTCTGACTGTCTGTCACACAATGAAATCAAGCTAATTAACGATTTAACAATATTGTAGTGATAGTGAAGGGGTTAATCACCGAACAGCTTTAGGTGGTTTATCACTGTGTAAACACTTGCTAGGCCAGCAGCACTGGAGCATGTCTCTCAGTGAGCATTCACAAGCAAGGGTCCATATGTCTCATCATGGCAGCCCTCATTATTATATGGGGGGCTGGCCAGTGTTCCTTTCTGTGATTGGGTGCCAGGGCTTAGGCTGGGAGCCCTCTGATTGGCTCAATGAGGTCAGGTGGGGTTGGCCAGGGTTACCCTCTGTCATTGGTTGCTAGGGCTTCTGCTGGGAGCCCTCTGATTGGCTCCAGGACGTCATCTCCTTAGTTACAGTATTTTGGATCCGGATATCAGCAATATCAACGGATATCCATGGATATCCACGTTATGCACCCAAATATCCGCAGATGAATCTGAATCGGATAGCTGAAAAAAGTTTGGATATCCGGGTCACCCAGATATCCGGAATCCGGATGAGAACCACTGTTTGTTGGGCCTACCCAGGTGTGTTTTATCACTTGGCATCGGATTGTATAATTTAGTCATGCACAGGACAAGATACTCCGAGGAGGAGATACCCTCAGTTTCTGCCCCATCATACATAGATTCTATAACAACACTGCTATTTGGCAAAATCTATATAAAGAGTGTTTGCATATGGTATTCAGGACATTGTAACAGACTCCTCTGGATGAAGTATTGTATTTTTTGGACCATAAGACGCGGGGAGAAAACGTCAGCGTGTCTTATAGTCCTAATGTACAATTTAGACCAGCGTAAACCTTACTGCAGCAGGGAGGGGCTGAGTCCTGGGATCGTGCCACGGTGGGGGGAGCCGAGCAGCATTGATAAATACAATTGTGTAACTGAATTTATCCCAACGTCCTCCTCTGTCCCGTCCTCCTCTATCACCCTCCTTCTCTATGTTCTCATCTGTCTGTCCCAGTTTGCCTGCTATGCCCGCTATGCCCGGCATCGACAGTGCAACAAAATGCTGCACCCTAGCTTGCCCAGTATGTCTGCTATGCCTCATCCCTGCAGGAGGAGGCATAGCAGTCAGAGCGGGCAAGCTGGGGACAGAATTTTGTTTCAAGGAAGAGGCATAGTGGTCAGAGCGGGCAAGCTGGGGGGCAGCATTTTGTTGAAAAGATGCGGCATAGCGGGCATACCAGGCTAGCTGGGGGGCAGTATTTTGTTGAAAAGATGCAGCATAGCGGGCATACAGGCTAGCTGGGGGGCAGCATTTTGTTGAAAAGATGTGGCATAGCGGGCATACCAGGCTAGCTGGGGGGCAGTATTTTGGTGAAAAGATGCAGCATAGCGGGCATAGAGGCTAGCTGGGGGGCAGCATTTTGTTGAAAAGAGGTGGCATAGCAGGCATACCACTCAAGCTGGGGGCAGCATTTTGTTGAATGGACAAGGCATAGTGGGCAAGCTGGGGGCAGCATTTTGTTGCACAGACATAGTTACTACCGGTATGTTGATGTCAGGCATAGCAGACAAGCCAGGGAGACAGATGAGGACATAGAGGAGGAGGGTGACAGATGATGACAGAGGATGACGGGACAGATCAGGACATAGAGGAGGATGGGACAGATCAGGACATAGAGTAGGACGGGGACAGATGATGACAGAGGAGGATGGGGACACATCAAGACATAGAGGAGGATGGGACAGATCAGGACATAGAGAAGAACAGAGACAGATCAGGATATATAGAAGGACAGGGACAGAGGAGGACAAAGAAGAGGACACAAAAGTTACAAGGGGGATAAAAGAGGTACAAGGCGAACATAGTAATTGGGGGGAAGGTCCATTTGATGTCCCTGCACCATGGATGCATCAGGTTTAGTATATATTTTATATGTCCTCTAAATCTAGGTGTATCTTATGGCCCGTTGCGTCTTATAGTCCGAAAAATACGGTAATTAGTATTGAGCCAGTGAGTAGGTTTTACTTAACCATACAGGCTTTATAAGGATATGATACAGGAATACCTTTCAAGTGGCATTTTGTAAAAAAAAAAAAAAAAAAAAATTCCCCTCTCTTATCTCCAAATACTTCAATAATGGCAACTGTTTAAAAACAAACCAGAAAATACATTTTAAGCAGTAGGTGACTGCCAGTGGGCTTTCCTTTTTTTTTGTCCAGACAAATTTGCACTAAAGATGGTCAAGGAAAAGCTATTTTCCATCTTGCACACTAATTTAATGAGAAATGTATGCTGCTGCTTGCAATTGGGCCAGTGAAATGCATTTCCTGCTGGGAATGAAACTGGGTAAATAAATAACTTCTCACTGACCACCTGTAACTTGAACCATCCTGGAGTCTTGTGATTTGTTCGCTTGCCCCTGATATAGCTGTGGTGAGGGTGTGAGTGGGTATCTGGCAGTCATCAGCAGGCACTGAAGCATTTTGGGAAAATCATGCATGTTTGGTATGATACATACCTTTGTACCTGTAGCTGGAACTGTCTCACAGTTTTTATGGCCTTTGTACATCTTCCCGGATTGTCAGGAAGACTGTATATGGGAGTCGGGACTATGCCATTTCTGACACCATTTTCATTGAAGCAGACATTCCATCAGTGGCGTAGCTAACGAGCTGTGGGCCCCGATGCAAGCTTTACATTGGGCCCCACCAAGCACTCTATACATAACAATTGATACGGCGCACCAAAACCTGCCAATGGCAGCTACAGTGTCAGAGGTGCAAGAAGGGGATGGGGAACAGTTTGTTAATGATTACCACTATTCAAAGTATCTAAAGAGCAGGGGCGTAACTAGAAATCACTGGGCCCCCCTGCGAATATGTGGATGGGGCCCCCCCCATAGGTGCCAAATAATCGTAATGGGGCAGCGTTTCACTGTAAATTAATTGTAAAGTGGGCAACATTTTACCAGACAATCGTAATGTGGGCCAGAAAATCGTAATGTGGGCAGAGTTCACCAGAAAATCGTAATGTGGGCAGAGTTCACCAGAAAATCGTAATGTGGGCACCAGTCACCAGAAAATCGTAACGTGAGCAGCAGTCACCAGAAAATTGTAACGTGGACAGCATTCACTAGACAATCGTAATGTGGGCAGCGTTCACCAGAATATCGTAATGTGGGACAGAAAATCGTAATGTGGGCAGCGTTCACCAGAAAATCGTAACGTGGACAGCATTCACCAGACAATCGTAACGTGGGCAGTGTTCACCAGAAAATCGTAATGTGGGCCAGAAAATCGTAATGTGGGCAGATTTCACCAGAAAATCCTAATGTGGGCAGCAGTCACCAGAATATCGTAATGTGGGCAGCAGTCACCAGAAAATCCTAATGTGGGCAGCAGTCAGTCACCAGAATATCATAATGTGGGCAGCACACACCAGAAAATCCTAATGTGGGCAGCAGTCACCAGAAAATCCTTATGTGGGCAGCAGTCACCAGAAAATCGCAATGTGGGCAGCAGTCACCAGAAAATCGCAATGTGGGCAGCAGTGACCAGAAAATCACAATGTGGGCAGCAGTCACCAGAAAATCCCAATGTGGACAGCAGACACCTGAAAATCGCAATGTGGGCAGCAGACACCTGAAAATCGTAATGTGGGCAGCAGACACCTGAAAATCGCAATGTGGGCAGCAGACACCTGAAAATCGTAATGTGGGCAGCAGACACCTGAAAATCGTAATGTGGGCAGCAGACACCTGAAAATCGTAATGTGGGCAGCAGACACCTGAAAATCGCAATGTGGGCAGCAGTGACCAGAAAATCACAATGTGGGCAGCAGTGACCAGAAAATCGTAATGTGGGCAGCAGACACCAGAAAATCGTAATGTGGGCAGCAGACACCAGAAAATCGCAATGTGGGCAGCAGTGACCAGAAAATCGCAATGAGGGCAGCAGTGACCTGAAAATCGTAATGTGGGCAGCAGACACCTGAAAATCGTAATGTGGGCAGGCTGGGCAGCAGACACCAGAAAATCGTAATGTGGGCAGCAGACACCTGAAAATCGTAATGTGGGCAGCAGACACCTGAAAATCGTAATGTGGGCAGCAGACACCTGAAAATCGTAATGTGGGCAGCAGACACCTGAAAATCGCAATGTGGGCAGCAGTGACCAGAAAATCGCAATGTGGGCAGCAGTCACCAGAAAATCGCAATGTGGGCAGCAGACACCTGAAAATCGTAATGTGGGCAGCAGACACCTGAAAATTGTAATGTGGGCAGCAGACACCTGAAAATCGCAATGTGGGCAGCAGTCACCAGAAAATCGCAATGTGGGCAGCAGACACCTGAAAATCGTAATGTGGGCAGCAGACACCTGAAAATTGTAATGTGGGCAGCAGACACCTGAAAATCGCAATGTGGGCAGCAGTGACCAGAAAATCGTAATGTGGGCAGCAGACACCAGAAAATCGCAATGTGGGCAGCAGACACCAGAAAATCATAATGTGGGCAGCAGACACCTGAAAATTGTAATGTGGGCAGCAGGCACCTGAAAATCGTAATGTGGGCAGCAGACACCAGAAAATCATAATATGGGCAGCAGACACCTGAAAATCGTAATGTGGGCAGCAGACACCAGAAAATCGCAATGTGGGCAGCAGTGACCAGAAAATCGCAATGAGGGCAGCAGTGACCAGAAAATCGTAATGTGGGCAGCAGACACCTGAAAATCGTAATGTGGGCAGGCTGGGCAGCAGACACCAGAAAATCGTAATGTGGGCAGCAGACACCTGAAAATCGTAATGTGGGCAGCAGACACCTGAAAATCGTAATGTGGGCAGCAGACACCTGAAAATCGTAATGTGGGCAGCAGACACCTGAAAATCGCAATGTGGGCAGCAGTGACCAGAAAATCGCAATGTGGGCAGCAGTCACCAGAAAATCGCAATGTGGGCAGCAGACACCTGAAAATCGTAATGTGGGCAGCAGACACCTGAAAATTGTAATGTGGGCAGCAGACACCTGAAAATCGCAATGTGGGCAGCAGTCACCAGAAAATCGCAATGTGGGCAGCAGACACCTGAAAATCGTAATGTGGGCAGCAGACACCTGAAAATTGTAATGTGGGCAGCAGACACCTGAAAATCGCAATGTGGGCAGCAGTGACCAGAAAATCGTAATGTGGGCAGCAGACACCAGAAAATCGCAATGTGGGCAGCAGACACCAGAAAATCATAATGTGGGCAGCAGACACCTGAAAATTGTAATGTGGGCAGCAGGCACCTGAAAATCGTAATGTGGGCAGCAGACACCAGAAAATCATAATATGGGCAGCAGACACCTGAAAATCGTAATGTGGGCAGCAGACACCAGAAAATCGCAATGTGGGCAGCAGTGACCAGAAAATCGCAATGAGGGCAGCAGTGACCAGAAAATCGTAATGTGGGCAGCAGACACCTGAAAATCGTAATGTGGGCAGGCTGGGCAGCAGACACCTGAAAATCGTAATGTGGGCAGCAGACACCAGAAAATCGCAATGTGGGCAGCAGACACCAGAAAATCGTAATGTGGGCAGCAGGCACCAGAAAATCCTAATGTGGGCAGCAGGCACCAGAAAATCTCAATGTGGGCAGCAGTGACCAGAAAATCGCAATGAGGGCAGCAGTGACCAGAAAATCGTAATGTGGGCAGCAGACACCAGAAAATCGTAATGTGGGCAGCAGACACCTGAAAATCGTAATGTGGGCAGCAGACACCAGATAATCCTAATGTGGGCAGCAGGCACCAGAAAATCACAATGTGGGCAGCAGACACCAGAAAATCGTAATGTGGGCAGCAGACACCAGAAAATCGTAATGTGGGCAGCAGACACCTGAAAATCGTAATGTGGGCAGCAGACACCAGATAATCCTAATGTGGGCAGCAGGCACCAGAAAATCACAATGTGGGCAGCAGACACCAGAAAATCACAATGTGGGCAGCAGACACCTGAAAATCGTAATGTGGGCAGCAGACACCAGAAAATCATAATGTGTGCAGCAGACACTAGAAAAAAAAATGCACCAGTGAAAAAAAAACAATTCACTTACCTGACAGAAGTCTTCTCCTCTCCCGGCATCTGGCTCGTAGCTCCCCGAGTCCTCCTGCAGCACATCTCCCGCGCTGACAGGCAGAGTGCAGGGCTACGGCAAGATGGCTCCCGAAGCCCTGTACTGGAGACACAAATAGTCTCCAGTGTAGGGCTTCTTCGGCGGCCATCTTGCCGTAGCCCTGCTCTGCCTGCCGGAGACTATGCAGGCTGCTGGAGCAGGGCTGCGGGGAATGAACTGGCGCAGCGTCTATTAGACGCTGCGGCCAGTTGAGCACCTTGCTGGGGGGTCCAGAGCAGCGCTCCCCCCACGCACAGTGAGCGGGCCCCAGAGCAGCCCCGGGCCCCCCTGCGGCTGAGGGGGTCGCATCCCCGGTAGGTACGCCGGTGCTAAAGAGGTGATTATTATGAACACAGGACCAATAGAGAGCTAATACTGTACTTGAGGGAGGGCCCTTCAGGGCCCCTCTAGCCCAAGGGCCCTGATGCGGTCGCTACCTCTGCAACCTCTATTGCTACGCCCCTGCATTCCAGATAAATCAGTCAGTGGGAGTTTCTTCCTGTGCACAGAGCTATTACCTGACCATGCCCACCTCCTCTCTCTGCTCCCTCCTGTGTAGCACAGGGAGGAGGTAGGCAGGGTTAGATCTGTGTTCACAGAAAAAAGCCTGGTGTTCCCTCCTCCTGTGTTTCCCTGACAACCTTATGTGGGTGATGATTGGATGGGGAGGAGGAGTTGAGATAGGACACAGACTGCTGTCCAGTAAAGCCAAGCTGCATCTGACATAGGACAGGAAGCCAGCACTGCAAATCCAGTCACCCAGGTGATAAATAAATTAATAATGCAAAAATTGTTTATTTAAAATTTGTGCATTGCAAAGTGTGATATATTCCACAGAATATGCATTGATAAATCAAGTTTGAGCTGACGCTTTACAAGAATACTTTTTTTTTTACCACATCAAGACTCCTGTACCTTCATTTATACCACTATTATTGTACATCTTGGGGTATCAAGTATTTTAACTTTTCCCATAGTGGGTACTTATATGTGCAAATTTCTCATTTTTGCCCACCGTTTATTGTGCAGTGCTGCACAATTTGTGAGTGCTCTGCACACAACAGATAAAACCAATAAAAATCATTATAGGAAACTAATGCTGGGCATACATGGATAGATTATGCGCCGGAATCGAGCCTCTCGAGTTTCCGGCGCATCCCCGCTCGTCCCCGCCGGTGCCCGGATCGATTCCCGCTCGTGGATCAAGCGCGGAATCGATCCGCCGCAGTGATCGGACATGTCGGAAATTATCAATCGAGCCATCAGCGGCTCGATTGATAAGAAGAAACTCACCGTGTATGCCCAGCATTAGGCCTCTTTTTCAAAGATGGCTCAACTGCTCATTTGTTGAGCAGTTCAGCCACCTGGCTGCTGGCCACAAGCACCACTTGGCTGCAATTACATGCACCCCAACGGCAGCATTCGATAACATCCCAGCAGTGGAAAGATGTCTCATGTTGCATCTAAGCACGGCAACCATCATGATTTGATGCAACTATATGGGGAGGGTATCCACTGCCTGTGCAGAGTGCTAGCAAGTAGTGATGATCACAAATTTTGCATAATCATAATTTCACATCATAATTTGCATTACGATGCAAAGTCGTAATGCAAAATTTCAGGTAAAATCGTAATTAATTTAGTTTGCAAATGTAATCAGGAACACAGTCTGTCACGCCATTATGCTGAATTTCACAATTCAGATTCAGAACACATTTCCTTTATTCCTATAGAGCAGATTAGCATGCTACCAAATAGAGCAACCCAATTAAGGGCTAGGGAGTTTATGCATGTTTATGTTTATATGTATATATGTGTATGTATACATATGTACTGTACACACCTTTATATTCTCTAATAATTTTGATCTAATGATATATTAATCTAATGATTATTAATAATAATTTCTCCCCCCTTTTTTTTTCTTCTGAACTGGAGGTGCCAGGATTTGAACCCGGGTCCCCTATTGTCGGGAGCAGAGCCTTGACCATTACATGATCCACTATTTTTATGTTTGTTCTAATCCAAAATGACTCCTAAGAAAGTACTCTCACTAACATTATGATACATTCGCAAAACCATTATTTTTTTGCCAAACTGTAGGCTCCGGGGTTTGAACCCGGGAAAAAAAAAACATATATCCAGGCGCATCGCCTCTAGTTAGGACATTAATTACATTATTAAAGAAAGGGAGGTGCTGAAGAGGATGTGGCCTGTAATTAGCAAAAATCAGTAACCCTTCGCACAATCGCATGCAAATGTTCAAACAAATGCATTCACAGATTCACTCATCCAGGCACCATTGTTATCCCTACAGCTAAGTTAAAAGCCGGGGTCTTAGTTCACAGAAGAATGCATTCTTATGCTTAGTCACCTACAGAAGTACCCAGGTAAACATAGGTGTCCTAACTCTGGCCCTGTAACATGCATAGCGTAGACATGCAAACATTCATTGCATCAAACCTATCTAGGGATTAGGAGCACACATCCTGACGTTCGCTGCTGGGACAGATAGCGCATCATACCGATCGCACAAGGGAGCTAACATAATGTATCCATGCGCACCATGCACATACACCAGCATAAGCTGTGTGCATGCTAAACACATACCTGGGAAGGAGGGAGTGCACTGAATTAGAAAGCTGGCCACAGGGGGTCAGTAACAAGAAAAAAAAAACCATATATCCAGGCACATCGCCTCTAGTTAGGACATTAAATAAGTTATTAAGGAAAGGGAGGTGCTGAAGGGGGTGTGGCCAATGGGATTTGAACTGGGGTCACCTGTGTCAGAGGCAGAGCCATTGACCATTAAACTATCCATTATTAGTATATGTGTTTTAATCCAATATGACGCCTAAGAAAGCATTCTTACTAACATTCTGATAAATTTGCAAAATTTCTGTATCTTTTGCATGCAATAAGCTTGAAAGCGGACTTTGCTATGCTGTATATTGTATAAATAGTAATTTGGCTCCTTTTGGTGGTCGCTCATACCTAGAACAATCTATCTAGCAACTATGGGCTATGGCATATATTTTCGCCATGACCCAAGATGGCCACAGGAGTCTCCTAATTACAGCGACACGCCCTCTAGCAGGGACAGCCCCGCGACAAACTTCAAAAGTTTATGTATACAGGGCCCGAATAGATTGGTATCTAGAGGCACCTTGAATCCAGCTACCGGCATTTAGTGGTAAGTGATCTAACACCACCTTCCCAATACTCCCCCCTTCTGGTCTGATCTAGTTATGGACAATGCACTAAACAGAATATATAGAGAAAACGACCTTCCTCCCTGTCACTAATATGAATCCAACATATCTTTGCAGCCACTATACCCTTACCCCTCTGGTCTATCACAAGTACTTAACCCTATCATGATATTTCAGCATTACTTTTTTGCTTGCAACTACAGATGTCAATCTAAAAACCTTTGCATGATAGTACTATACATTTCATTTATTTCCTTCTCAATCATTAGATATATAGTTTAATACATAATTTTTTATAGCTCATAGACACAGTTTTAAAGGTGCTTTTCTTGTTTTTTGTATATTTATGACATACTGTTTTTAACAGCAGGAGGTAGTCTGGCACACCTGTGACCGTCCCATTACCCATACAGTATGGCTAGTCTGAAAAGAGAGATATTTATTCATTTATTAATCAATTAATTAACTATTTATTTGGATATGAAGGGTTTGTTTGGGGACTAATACCCTATACTTGAGCTCCCATCAATATGTGCTCATTATACATATTTCATCACTATGGGAATGCAATGTGTAAATTCATACATCTCTATATATATTTGCTTCCCTAGCTATTTCTATGCACATGCGCATTACGATATGTAGATGTGCATTATCATTTGCATACATTTTCTGTGTCCAAATATATTGCATTCAAATCTATTCGTCTCGTCAACTACGAGATTTACTAGCACTTTTATTTGAGTGACCATTTATCATGACTATTTGTTTAAATACCCCCTGCAAACCAGTTGATAGCAATTCTACTAACTATATATCAGCTACTTATTGATCGCATAGACTTGTATGCATCCATTGTATCCTCATGTTTTATTGTAGCATTCATTTTTGTACTTGCAATTTTTATTTTTGATTTATATATTATATACGTATTTATTAACCTATATGTTTGTTTTAATGCTGAACTGTGGCACCAAGAGCCTCTGTTGATGATTGTAGGTAGTGCTGCTCAAATCCGAAACCGGGAGACATCTGGATAGTTGCTATCCGGATATCTCCCAGTAAACCTGTGCGGGGGGGCGGAGGGGTCGATCTTATCTGTCTGACGTCTTCTTCGTCCATCCCTCGGCGCCTCCCACGATGCACTCCAAGCAGCAGTCACGTGGTTACAAACACTTCCTCCTTCCGGGTTGAAGGAGGAAGTGTTTGTAATCACGTGACGTGCGTGGAGCGCATCGTGGGAGGCGCTGAGGGACGGACGAAGAAGGCGTCAGACAGGTAAGGTTGAGCCCCCCCGCACAGGTTTACTGGGAGTTATCTGAATAGCAACTATCCGGATGTCTCCCGGTTTCGGATTTGAGCAGCCCTAGTTGTAGGCACTTTATTTGGGCTGAGGAAGTGGGCAAGTTCCCGTGACACACATTGCCTGTGCTTTTTTACTAATAAATATCCATTCCTATATGGTTGTGTCATCACTGAGGTAAGCCACCTCATTTATTTATATTTTAGTTGCTTTCAATGTATTTTATTTATCTTGGGTGGGTTACCCCTTTTTACTGTAATCAGGAACAGTAATTTTGCATCAGTGGTTAATAACAATGCCTCCATACATGCTACGTATGTTAAGGAGAAGTGTGGGAACTATGCAAAAAAATACATTTTCAAAAAACCATTTTTTCTTTGCATTTTTAAAATTGATTTTCTGGAAAACTACAAGGTCTTTTTGAAAAATTATTTTGGTGACAACAGAATGGCATGTATGGGGGCTTTGCTATTAACTCATACGCAGCGCGGCCCTGAGCTGAAGCCCTGGATATCGGATTTAGCAGTACTTGGAGACCAGACAGGAAGCGACCGTCTAGCGGATGGGTGAGAGACCTCTGCCATACGGCAGCTTCGCTTGTCTCCTAGTTGCATATCTTCAACTCAAGAGGTTCATTGATCCAACAACTGCGATTGAGTTGTGAATCGGACACTCTGTCAAGCATAGATATTGCTGGGACTTTTGCAGTGGCAATTGTCTAAGGAATGAAAGCATTGGACTACGGCGGTAGCCTTCTTGCCTTTTTCATCTTGGACTGTGCTAGATGTTATCAGCAAGACTGTAATGACTGTTTGAGTGACGCAAACTGGGATATCTGCCCTCCATACTGCTGCTCACAGCTAGTAGGTGAAATTCAGTGGAATTATCCTGGCAGACAGCAGTGGATGACGTGTGAATGGTTTGGTAGCGTGGGCCGGCCATATTGTTTTAAATAATTTGACAGATCTGTCAGATATTTTTATTAGATGTTTGTCCAAGTTTGCACTTTACATTTTTCTATGCACAAATAAAGCGACCACATAGTGGATTTTTCACGGACATACACGCTTATTAGTGCCTCTTTTCCTGTACCCATATTTATGTAAAGGCGTTGCTATTAACCACTTAAGTCTGCACAAAATTCTGGGAAAATTACTCAAAATTACAATTGGATTACATGACATCAGTTGAATGTCCAAATTGTAATTATGTATGGCCAAAATTGCGAAAATTAGATTACAATCATCAGTACTAGCAAGCAGCCGGCGGTGGGCAGGAGCAGCTGACAGGTGGTGAATTCATCACTTTCACCTGCTCATGGAATAGAGACCTTACACAAAGAAAAACTCATATTGAACTCATGGTTCTCTTGCTTGAAACCCTGCAAGACACTAAAAAGTTTCCTTCATTAAAAGTTATTTTACCACAAATGTAGCTCTTCAGTAAATTTATTTTTTGAGATGCAGATAACAGAATTCACGGGTGTTATGTGCCAGTTTCGCAAGAAGTTGTAAAACAGAAGTACGGGTGTTGTGACAGCAGGAAACCTGCAACCCTCTGAAGGTTCTCCTTGTAACATCCTGCATCTTCTCTCTTCTGAAACATTTCTTCAAGGCTGCTGTACAATATCCTTCCAATGGACTGATTATATTCCTTACTTTTTTTTAGGATATCGCCAACTTTATTGAAGGACCTCGGCATGATGACACAGGCGGTAAGTAACACAGTGCATGAGACTGGAAAATGCTTATGTTCCTGTCTATTTCATGTAACAGGTTTGCAATTTGTCTTAAAGTCAATGGGAACCTTATTTTTTTTTTAAAAAGCCAGATACTTATCTAGGAAGAGGGAAGGCTCTGGTTACTACAGAGCTTTCCCTCTCCTCTGCCGGTGCCCGTTCCACCGCTGGCTCCCCAGTAGCAGTATTTGACTAAATTAGTCAAATACTGCTCTCTCTGCTGCTGAAGGGATGCTTCAGAAGTCTTCAGGAGTCCGATGCTGCTAAAGACGGGCAGCTCCATACTGCGCATGCGCAAGCGCTGAAGAGATGGAGCTTGCATGTGCGCAGTATGGAGCAGCCTGTATTCGGGAAGACTCGGCTCCCGAAGACTTCCGAAGCCAGCACAGCACCAAGGGCATTGGGAGAAGAGAGGGAAGGCTCATTAGGACCCCTCCTTAGGTAAGTATCTGCTTTCTTTTTTTTTTTTTTTAAAGACTCCCATTAGCTTTAAGGTGCCCATTAACAGTACAATTTTTTCACCACACGCGATCTTTCGATGCAATCAAATGAAATGACAAATGAAAATAATGAAATGAAATGAATGAAATGACAAATGAAAATAATTGGAATGAATGAAATGAATGAAATGACAAATGAAAATAATTGGAAGGTAAACATCGATTGTTCACATTGATTGTTTCACATGAAAATACCATTGTTATTGCCTTTATGATGTAAAAGAAAACCAAGGTATAATGCATGGTATGACTCACACAGGTACACAGAGACAGGGCCGTTTCTAGGCTAAATTTCACTCAGGGCGAGGGTGTAAAAGTACACTAGGCTACCTATACTGGGGTACCACCTACAGCTGGCTACATATACTGGGGGAACCTATACCTGGCCACCTATACTGGGGGCACCTATGCCTGGATACCTATACTGGAGGCACCTATACCTGGCTAGGGCAGGGGGACGAGTTGAGACAGAAGGGGACAAGAAGTAACACAGGGGGATAAACGAGGCACAGGGGGAACAGAGGCGGACAGAAGAGGCACAGGGAGAAGAGAGATGAGACGAGAACATGAGGTCACACAGAGGGACACAAAAGAGGCACAAACTGAGGTGAGACAGAGGGGCAAAAAAGAGACACAGGAAGAAAAGAGGGGGACAAAAGAGAACAGATAAAGGATAAGAACAGACCTACAAGTCCCTATTTCATTTGTTAACTGGGGACTACCTGTATTTTGCTAGTATTTGGCTCCACCCACAACATGCCATGGTCACGCCCACTTTTTGCCACATCACGCTGTGCATGCCGCTTTCTTCAGTGTCGGAGCCATGCACATTTTTGCCGCAGCGCACTTCGCACACAAACACGAGGGTGGGGTGGCTAGTGGGCAGGCACAGCAACCAGTGGGTGGACCCAGGGAGGGGGGGCCCAGGCCTGATGATGTGTGAGGGGCCCCCAAATTTCTGATGGCGGTCCTGTAGCTAGCCAGCTGTAGGACCCCCCCAGTATAGGTAGCCAGGCATAGGTGCCCCCAGTATAAATAGACAGTATAATTGCCCCCAGTATAGGTTAGCCAAGTAGGTGCCTTCAGTATAGGTAGCCAGTAGAGTTGCCCCCAGTATAGGTTAGATAGGCAGGTGCACCCGATATTGGTTAGATAGGTAGGTGCCTCCAGTATAGGTTAGCTAGATGGGTGCCTCCAATAAAGGTAGCCAAGTATAGCTACCCCCAGTATAGGTTAGATAGGTAGGTGCCCCCTGTATAGGTTAGATAGGTAGGTGCCCGCAGTATAGGTTAGATGGATAGGAGCCCCCAGTATAAGTTAAGTTAGATAGGTAGGTGCCCGCAGTATAGGTTAGATAGATAGGATCCCCCAGTATAGGATAGATAGGTAGGTGCCCCCAGTACAGGTTAGATAGGTAGGTGCCCGCAGTATAGGCTAGATAGATAAGAGCCCCCAGTTTATGTTAGATAGGTAGATGCCCCCAGTATAGGATAGATAGGTAGGAGCCCCCAGTATAGGTTAGATAGGTAGCTGCCCGCAGTATAGGTTAGACAGATAGGAGCCCCCAGCATGTGTTAGATAGGTAGGTGCCCCTCCCCCCCCCCCATAATGGAGGGGGGAGCCGCAGCCTAACTGGGACTCAATCAGCTGCGGGCCCAACTTCTCCCTCCCTTCCTCTCCTCGGGCTGCCCTCCGCTGCAGAGTAAGCGCAGGAAAGAGGGACTCACCTCGCCTAGTAAGAGGGACTCACCTCCCTGCCTTTCCAATCACCGCTCACTTGCCGCTGGTCTCCTCTGTCTGTATAGCTGCTGATACGCGCACTACTTCCTGTTAATTAGTATGTTAATCAGCTATGTAAATGGAAGGCCCTGGATACCATAAAGCCTTTCTGGTCCTCTCTCCATCCTATTGTTTCTGATGGAAGCTATTTGACCTGCTAGGTTGAAAATCTCTTTGGCACACCTCATGCAGCCTTAGAAAGTGCTAAATAGCATTAAAAACACTCACATGTTATGAGGGAAGTCGCCAGTGCAGAGAGGTCCTCTTTGCACTGGTGACCTCCCTCATCCCATGTGAGGGGTTTCTTTATGCAATTTTTGTACAAATAAAACTTAAAATAGCAACTGCAATGTGACCAGGGCCGGATTTAGGCCAAGGCCACCTTGGGCACCACAGGAGCCCTAGGTGGCCATGACCTAGGGCACCACAGGAGCAAGGGCACCAAAGCAGCAGGCTAAACTGTTATAGCATTTGCAAGCTTGCAAATGCTGCAGTGCAGGGAGATAAGGCGAGTGCCTGATCATGGTACTCTGCTGCCAGCTGCCTGTGCAGAGGCCACCCTGCTCTCTCTGCACGTTGGCATTGTGGGCGGCGGCTATGAACTTGGGCAGCATTGCAGAGTTACAAGCGGAAGATGTAGAATAACAGTTGCCAGTTGCTCACATCTCCGCTCATCTCCAACGTAGAAGCTTCCTCTTCATGTCTGACTCGCTGGTAACATGCCGGCAAGTCACAAGTGAGAGATGCTGGTTGGAGGGACAGGTGTACAGCATCGGCTTACGGAGATGGAGGGGAAGAGGAAACTTCTGTGCAGGAGTTGAGCGGAGAGGTGACACTGATGGCTACTGAAGTGTGAAGGCAAGCTGGCTACTTATACTGAAAGGTGGGAGTGGGAAAGGGAGGGATTAAGGGAGTCATCTGGCTACCTATACTTGAGGGGGAAGGGTCATCAGGTTATCTATACTAGAGGGAAAGATGGAGGGGTTATCTGGCTACCTATACTGAAGGGGGGCGGCTGGTGACAGTGGCCTTGGGCAGTAAAGAATACAAATCCAGCCCTGAATGTGACATCTACATACATGCATACGCCTTTTTTACATGTATGACACTAATACTAATACTAATACGCCTTTTTTACATGTATGACACTAATACATGTATGACACTAATCCACTTCTGTCCGCTTTTCAGGATCTATAACATTGATGCTTTGTTAAAAAGTGGACACAACTGCGTTAGTGGGCTCAGAGCCTTAAGAGAATATCCCGCGCCTCAAGACGTACAGTAGATCATAAGCTTATGCTATCTAGCTTATTATCTCAATGCATTGCATTCTTACTGGGTGGCATTGTAGCCATGATCAGAGAGACCTCAGACCCCTGCAGCTCCATATCTGGAGGTAGCCCACGTCCTTATTTGAAAAAAATATTACATGCGACAATGCAGTGTAGTGAGGTTTCCAGTAAAGTTTCAGCAGGCGATAGATAAGGTTGGTGGGGCATGATATTCTGCCATTAAGAAAGAAGAAGCATAGATGAGAAACAAAAGAAGAATAAAGATGATGAAAAGTAAATGCTGACACTGCCAGCTGCGTACGAGAGATAACAGCGCTGGAGACTTGGGCGCAGGATACAGCCGGTATATGGCTGATCCTGCTGCCGCACAAGTCCCGGCCGTATTAAATACTATTCCCCCTCCAGGTCGCCGTCTATAGTGGGGAATGAAATAATTTGGCTTTCAGCAATTGCTGGAAGACGAATTATTATGTTTTAAAAGTAACTTCAGCTCCGTCTTCTGATGGCGCTGAAGTTACTCTGTGTGCACTGCTATAGCCGTAGTTCCTATTACAGCCTATGGTGGCGCTGGCTGCGCCGCACCCAAATCTCCTGTGCTGGTTTCAGCATGTGCGCTGCCAGCTCCGTAGGATTCCCATCACTTCTAAAAGTCATTTAGCCCAGTGTTTCCCAACATTTTTATTGGTATGTACCCCTTTTAAATCCCTGTACTTACCAAGTACCCCCTACTAGTAAACATTATCACAAGTACCCCTTGACAAATATATATTTAATCGTAGTGCATGATAATTGGTTTCTAAACAATTTCCAAGAATTTACTATGGCTTTTAATTAGCTAAAATACTAATTGGGTGTTTTAAATAAGCTTTATCATTTTATCATGTATCATTTTATCATTAAAACGCTAACATTTTTTAGCCCGAGTACCCCCTGGAATCATTAGAAGTACCCCCTGGGGTACGCGTAGCACACGTTGAGAACCTAGAATTTAGCCCACGTGACCTTGTGACATCACCAGTACTTGCAGTCAGTTCTGTGATGTATCACTTAAAAAAAAAAAGAATCAGCCTTTCTTGTGAGGTGGGACCCGGGAATGTGCAGTACAGAATGTGTATCTGAGCCAACTGACAGAAAAGGAGTACGGTAATACGTGACAGTGATAAGTGAGAGAGACCCACCTCCCATCAGGCGCACTGCACCACACCCAATGCATCCCCAAACCTTATAGGACCAATTAGTGGGAAGATAGAAAGGTCTGAGAAAATATTTCCTCCCTTCTGCTCAGCGCAGTCTGACAGATACCCAGGGCAACCAATACGATGTACAGGGTCATCTACAATTAACTTTTTCTCCTGTTTTTTCTACTACGAGATACTTTTTCAGGTTCTCTTTCAAACAACTTATCAGCACTTTACAATTGAAAAAGTACCACAAAGTAGATGAAACAGTACTATCAAAAATATGTGGGGTATTTTTTTTCCTTGCTGGTGGTTTAAGAGGGATTTTGTTGAAAAGAGTGTGAAAATATCACCTAGGATTAAACTCAGAGGAAAATGTTAATTGCATATGGGCCACTGTTTCTTGCAACAGCTGAAATATCTGTACTACTGTAGCTGTCCCTGAATCTCGCTGCTTCCCTTTTTGTTCCAGCCTGTGTACTTATCTTGGTAAATTAGTGCTTGGGTCTGTCAACAATCACAATGTCCCAAATTGAATAAGTTTAATATTACTTTTCTTATCAAATTTGTATTACCTTTTTGTGTGCTAGTTGCTAAAAATGTAGTTTATGCATAGGGGCCCTTATTTAATTTACTTTCTCTCTTAAAGGAAACTAGGTAATAAAAAAAAGGATCCACTTACCTGGGGCTTCCTCAAGCCCGTGGCAGCCGTCCTGTGCCCTCACCGCAGCTCCAGAGGCTCCCGGTCTTCTCCGCTGCAGAACCCGACCTCGTCAGGTCGGGTTCCGGGTCGGTGTCTTCTGCGCTCCACCGGGCGGGTCACGTGGTCCGGCCGACGTCATCAGGACGGTACTGCGCAGGCAAGGTATTTCTGTGCCTGCGCAGTATCATCCTGATGACGTCGGCCAGACCACGTGACCCACGCAGTGGAGCGCAGAAGAAACCGACCCGGAACCCGACCTGGCGAGGTCGGGTTCTGCAGCGGAGAAGACCGGTAGCCTCCGGAGCTGCGGTGAGGGCACAAGACGGCTGCCATGGGCTGGAGGAAGCCCCGAGTAAGTGGATCTTTTTTGTTGTTATTACCTCGGACACTCACTTTAAGTTTTCTTCTAGGAGAAATGATTCATCTTCTGTTTAAAATAACTTTTTTAGCACTCTGGAAATAAAAAAGTACAAAAAGTAGGTGGAAAAGTACTGTCAAAATTATTTTCTTGCTTGCTGGTGGCTTAAAATGCATTTTGTTGAGAAAATAAAGCATCACCAAAGAAAAAACTTAAGAGAAAAAGTTAATTGAATAAGGGCCAAGAAAAGAAAAAGTATGGGGCCATGTGCAATTCAGTTTTTCTCCTGAGTTTTCTCCTAGGAGATCATTTTTCATCTTTGATTCAAAATAACTTTTTAGCACTTTGCAATGGAAAAAGTACCAAAAAGTAGGTGAAAAAGTAGTCAAAATAATTTTGAGTATTTATTTGCTTGCTGGTGGTTTAAAAGGCATTTTATTTACAAGTTGTAAAATTATGACCTAGGAGAAATCTCTGGTGAAAAAGTGATTTGCAAATGGGCCATTGTGAGAAAATATGAGAAGAAAGTTGTTACTGCATCCTATGTAAAGATTACCCCAGTGCTACAGAAAAGTAAAAATATGCAATTCACTGTTTCTTCAGAGTTTTCTTCTAAGTGACATTTTCTCACCTTTTCATAAACCACCAGCAAGCAAAAAAAATACTCAAAATAATTTTGATGGTACTTTTTTTTAACATTTTTGTGTACTTTTTTCATTGTAAAATATTAAAGCCAATATCAAGTGCAAATAAAAAAAAGATACCTATGCAGAGGGAAGACTCTGGGTCTTATAGAGCCTTCCCGCTCCTCTCTCACGGTCCCTTGTTCTAGCAATGTCATCCCCGTTTGAATCCCCCAACGTGGGAGGCTTCAGAAGTCCCGAAGATGGATGGCTCCATACTGCGCATGTGTGAGCGGGCGAGAGAGCCTCACGCAGGCACATTACGGAGTCCCCTGAAGATTTCCAAAGCCTCCCACGGAGGAAGAGAGCAGTCTTCGACCGATTGGTCGAATATTTCACTAACAGGGGTAACAGTGTTGGAATGTGGGGACCGTGAGAGGAACGGGAAGGCTCTATAGGACCCAGAGCCTTCTTTCTCCATAGGTATCTGTTTTGTTCGTTTTTTTGCACTTTACATTCACTTTAACCACTTAACCCCCCCAGTGCTAAATTTCTCCGTCCCTCTGCGCACCGCTTCACCCCTAGGGACGGAGAAAGGCGCACTTGTTGTTTACTGGCTGGGAGTGGGCGGGGAACTTGCGCGCACACTCCAGTTAGCCTGCACAGCAGGTGACTAATTGGACGTTAGGAACAAGCGTTCCTAAATCCAATTAGACTCGCCGATTGCGGATAGAATGAAAACTGCTTCAAACAGAAGCAGTCTTCATTCATAACAATGTAAAATAAACAAACGTGCAGCGCGCAATCGCGCGCGCGCACACACACCCCGGCTCTGCAGTCCAATGATTGGTTATGGGGACCCCAGTCCCCAATAACCAATCATATTACAGAAAAAAAAAGAATGGCAGCAGCACTGAAAGGTAAAAATCGCGCTGGTGTTTCAGGGGTAAAACCCCTCAGTTGTGAAGTGGTTAAAAGTTATTTTAAACAGAATATGAAAATTATCTCTTAATAGAAAACTCGTGAGAAAAACTTAACTGCATATGGGCCTTCAATGCACGTTTCTCCAAAGTTTTCTCCTAGGTGATATTTTCACACCTAATCAATAAAATTCTTTTTTGGGGCAAGCAAGAAAATCGTCAGAACAATTGTTGGTACTTTTTTAGTTGCAGAATGCTGAAAACTTATTTTAAACTGAAGAAAAATTATTCTCTCAGAAGAAAAAGTGAATTAAAAGTTAACCCGAGGTGAGAGGGATATGGTGGTAGCGTGGTTTGTTAATAACTACTATTCAAAGTATCTAAAGAAGTGATTATTATGATCACAGGGCCAATAGAGAGCTAATACTGCAGTTGAGGGAGGGCCTTTCGAGGGCCCCTCTGGCCCAAGGGCCCTGATGCAGTCGCAACCTCTGCAACCCCCATTGCTACTCCCCAGGGGGCTGCCACATTTATTTCTTTTAAAGCAAAACCAGTTGCCTGGTTGTCCTGCTGATACTCTGCCTCTAATACAAAGGTGTCCACACGTTTTTGGCTTGTGAGTTACTTTTAAAAATTAGCAAGTCAAAATGATCTACCTATGTACAATTTTAGGAGCACACTTGTATATACAGAATGGAAAATATAGTGCGGTCGGGATCTACTATGAAGTCTATGAAGTCCTTCTACCGGTAGATTGCGATCTATCCAATGGACACCCCTGCTCTAATTCTTTCAGCCATAGACCCTGAACAAGCATATGCAGGTCGGATGTTTCTGACAATTATATATTGTCAGAACTGACAAGATTAGCTGCATACTTTTTTTTGGTGTAATTCAGGAAACACTGCAGCCACATTAATCATCAGGGCTGCCAGGCAACTGGTATTGTTTAAAAAGAAATAAATATGGCAGCCTCCATCTCACCTTGGGTTCACTTTCAATTCACAATACAGCCCTGCTGTATTCGTCACTAACTTTATGGCAACTTAGTGTCTATCACTGCATTAAAGACATGTCACTATTACTGCATGTTCTTTGAATTTAAAGTGAACCTCTGGACTAAAAATCTACTCAGCAGCACTGAAAAGGCTTGGTGTTTCTTTAACAGTTTCACAGCATCAGAATTTTGTTCTTTTGTTCTTACCAAAGCATCATTTTTAGCTGCATTTTTAGCTAAGCTCCACCCATCAAAGAAAAAACCCGGGCTTTTTTCCCTGATGCTGTGCAGAGCATGATGGGATTTCCTATGTTGTTATTCACGTTGCCTAGCAACTGGGAGAGGTGTTCAGGACACAGGACAGTTGGAACTGTCTCTCATGCTCGCTGTCACCTCCTTTCAACCAAAAAGATGGCTGCCATCATGAAATCAAACATTTGCCTGTTCTTTTAAAACAGTGTGGGTAAGAGATTATATTACCTATCTATTTTAATTAACATAACTAATGTAACTTAATGACAGTATGTTTGTTTAGGCTGGAGTTCCTCTTTAACTTGGTCATTTAAGCTATTTGATTAAATATGTATTTTACCTGCTCTGCACCTTATTGTAAATGCTAGATATGTCTTTATCATAATAACTTTGTTGTAGCTCATAAAATAATTTTTGAACATTCTGTACAAGTATTCTTATGCTTATTTTGTTCTACAGAATACAATTAGCCCTTTGGTGGCTATAAGTGCATTCAATTCTTCTTTCACAAACACCAGTGGTAGTCGGACACCACCCGCATCTTCTGGATCTTCTCCCAATCTTGGCATTGCCATCCTGTCGATTGCTTTCATAATTGGCTTTCCTGGCAATGCCTTTGTCATCTGGACTGTATTGACACGCATGAAAAAGCGCACAGTAACCTGCCTACTGATTCTGCACTTAGCTGTGGCAGATATTATGGTGATCCTCACAGCACCATTTTTCCTCCATCTCTTATCCACTGGAAAATGGGTGTTTGGGTTTGTCATTTGCAAGTCGTGTCACTATGTCAGCTGTCTGAGTATGTATGCCAGCATCTTTTTAATCACCTTTATGAGCATGGACCGCTTCTTGGCTGTGGCAATGCCTTTTACATCTCAAAAGATAAGAACAAAACGAGCTGTAAGAGCAACAGTTTCGGCAATATGGATTCTTGCATCTCTGATGGCCATTCCAATGCTATTTTACCGGGATGTTATAATTTTTTATGGCCGTCCCCAATGTATACCCTTTCATGGTCCAAGAAATGAGACTTCCACTTCCCAACATATCATTTTTCAGTACCTGTTTGAGACTTTGACAGGTTTTATCATTCCATTCACAATTATTCTATTCTGCTACATCTACATTGGACTGAGGCTTCGTTCGGCAAAGTTCCAGAGCAAGCAGAAGACAAGTCGGCTGGTCATCATGATTATAGTGACATTTGCACTTTTCTGGCTTCCATATCAGTTAGTGAACTTAATACAAGTCTCAGGGGAGCATCTGCAATCAGTCACGCTAAAAGCAGCAGCTAGAACTGCTAGGCCTAATGCCACAGCTCTTGCATTTCTCAGTAGCAGTGCCAACCCTATTCTCTATGTGTTTGCTGGTGGCAATTTCATCAGGACTGCTGGGGTGGGATTCATGGCCAAGCTCTTTGAAGGAACTGCTTCTGAAACTTCCAGCTTCCGTAAAATCTCTCAAGTTTTCCGTCAAAGAAGTCATACAGAATCCGTTGAGTTGGAAAAATGCAACCGCGCAGAGCAGACTAAGTTTTCCACTAATCAGTCAGACTGATTTCACTGATAAGATGGAAGGATATCAAGTACTTCTTCACTTCTTCTAAGTGGTATACATTGCAGACATTGCTATCAAGTGTACACCAAAGGAAGAATGTGGAGACTCACATCAAATAAAAAAAAAAAAAAAGAAATATCACATTGAACTCTAGCAGATTAAAAACTGTGAAACTGCGAGCTGAGAAATCTCAGTCATACAGAGATGCTGAGATTTTGTGAATTATAAAATTGTAAAATTGTTTTAAAAACTCTTTAGAAATATCAATGTGTATACTATAAATTACAAATATTTTAGACTGTTTAGAATATATTTTACTTATTTAAAGCTTTTAAACCTGACCTAAATGCAAACGTATGGGCAGCAGCATTTGCTGCTCCAAAAACAAGAACAGTTTACCTAGGTTGGCTATGTACAGAACCAATTATGATCTCCTAAAGAGGAAATCATGGCAATGGATGCAACACAATATTCTAAATAGAATATTTGATTGATGATCTGCAGAGTCAAAATAAAGCCTCATTTGCTAGTGGAATAGATACAATGTCAGCTCCTGTTAGCATAATAGGGATTTAATTTACTGAGACAGAACGTTGTGAATTGCAATCACTTGGCTTAATATGGTGATCCAAACAGTTATTAACCCTCTGCACTCAAATACATGCTCACAACAGCCTGGGAAACAGACAGCAATAAAAGCAACTGAAAGCAGTTAAAATGGAAGATATGAGTTCCCCTCCCTCCACCTCAAAAACAAAACAAAACAGTTTTTGTGTACTCAGCTAGTTTGCCCATTCACAGTCCCCTTCCTTAAGGTCTGTACACACGGCTGACTTAATTCAGCTGAGGTGGTTGACAATGACCGCTTCAGCTGATAATTAGGCATGTGTATGGTAGCCGGCGACCCCCAACCTGTGAGCAAACAAGCAGATCTTTTCACCCGCAGTGATGCCGATCCCTTGCTAATCCCATTGTTCGTGCAGCTTGCCCACCCGCCCACTGTGTGATGTCATGTATGCACCACTCATTGTCCCCTCCCGTATAGTAGCACAGCGAGTTGTCAGCTACACAGCTGACACGTGTGTGTGCAGCCCAGCGATGTTACCTAAGGAGTTCAGGTCCTGATCCCCGATGGGAGACATCAGTTGGAAGTGAGTGTGAGGCCAAATAACTGGTCCTTACTCTGCCTATGTCCGCTTTATTGAAAAATCTTGACACCATTACCCCTGCCCAAACTTAATTAAGCCCTTACATCCCATGCAGGTTGGGTAGTCAGGATGGCAGAGTCCACAAGCATTGAATTCAGCCACTGACCAATTATATCTTTCATGGCTTTTAAAATTAAGGTGCACATGGCAGGGGTGAGGAAGAAATCTTCCAGTTTCTTGAAAGCAATCTTGTTCTAGTATTACACACAAGAAGCTCTTACCCACCAGCTTATGTCAAAAGGAAGAAGTGGTGTTTATGAAATCTGGGATACTTCTTGTGGCAATGAGTGCCTTACCTCTCTTTATCTATTCCCAAAAAGGTTTGAAATCTGGGGTCCTCAGAAAGTCTTCTCCTATCTATTTACTTTTTGAAGAGTTCCCTGAATGCCATTTCCCCCCCGAAAAAAACTATGCATTTTTATAAACCAGAGAAATGTTCACTGGCTTATTCAAATAATCCCCAGCTGCAATTTCAAATAAGCTCCAGTAGGGCATATTTGAGTTTTTTACCAGGTACATATTATGGAACAAAAGGCTGGTAGGCGGCAAACTCAAATAAGGCTACCAAGGATTCCCACTAATTAACCATTTAAGCCTCCTGGACGTAAAAGCTACGTCCAGAAGGCCATGTGTGCTCCCGGCCGCAGATCGTTAGCCCAGGAATCAATCAATTGGGACATGTTGCCCAATGATTGATTCCTCTCCCCAGCAGAAAAAGCGACTGCTTCTCTCGGAAGCCTTGCTTTTTCTGCCTCTTACGTCCCCCTACGTCCCTCTAAGCGTACATGTTACGCTTAGAGTGATGTCATGTAAACAAACTCAAGGTAAAAGTAAAACTACATCTACATGTAAAAAAAATAAAAAATAATCACATATTTACATAAAAAATTACTATTTACATCTCACCCTCCCAAAAATACCCAAATAAAATGTTTAATAAAAAAAACAAAAAAAAAAAACATTACAATAAAAAAAAAACACATGTAAATATTTACCAAAGGGTCTAAACTTTTTAAATATCAATGTAAAGATTAAATATTTCTATTCTTTTCTTATTATAAGCTTGTAAATAGTGATTATATTGTCACCATACATTGTGATAGGGACATCATTTAAACGGTGTAATACCCGGGACTATTAGGCAAATACAATACGTGGGTTTTAATTATGGAGGCATGTATTATTTTAAAACTATAATGGCCGAAAACTGAGAAATAATGAATTTTTTCAGTTTTTTTCTTATTCTTCCTGTAAAATGCATTTATAGTAAAGTGGCTCTTAGCAAAATGTACCACCAAAAGAAAGCCTAATTGGTGGTGGAAAAAACAAGATATAGATTGGTTCATTGTGATAAGTAGTGATAAAGTTATGGGCTAATAAATAGGCGGTGTTAATTGCTCGGATGCATGAAGTGAAAACGACTGAAGGCTGAAGTGGTTAATAAGACCCATGGACCAATGAGAAGCCCCAGCTGGAAATTCCAATAAGGTGGTACCGGGGTTCCTGTACAATTTGCATTCTATGAGTGACTTGAAAGAAGAGTAGGGAAGCATTCTGCAATCAGGGTAGAACAATCACTGGAAAAAAAAAAAACAGAACAAAGTAGATTAAAAATAGAAGGAAAGAAAATAGATGTAGAATGACTCTTAATTTTCAATAAAATTATTTTAAAAACGTGTATGTTTATCAATGTATTTATGGTAAATACCACTTTTTAAAAAATAATAATTAGAGAAGTATTATAAAAGTTTTCAGAGAAAAATCTATTTGTAACATCCATCCATGCAGAGGAAGCAGCATCACAGCTATCAGGTGACAATCCCTGCAGCCATTGCCAGGACAGTAATGATGAGGACCCATATAGCACATTTCTGATCTGTTATTACAGGCAATGTGCACACCCACTAGGAGGCATGTATGCAGACAATCCAAGCCTAAACATGTAAATTCCTTTCACTGGACTGGTTGGGCTCACTACTTCCAAAGATCTTTGTCTCCTGGTTATGATTGATTGACAGAAGAACTAATAAGTAACTAATATGAAAATCCATTCTATGCTAAGTTCCAGTTTTCAGTCAATCCTCCTATAAAACAGCTTTGAATGAAACATAAAGCCATTTAACTCCCACACAGAATCACCCACTTACCACCCCAACTCCACCAAACTCCCACCATGTAATGACACTGTATCTGAGGATTGCCAGCAGCCAATTAGTGCATTTACCTAAGAGCGTATCCTCACTCTTGTTTCTACCATGGCATATAAATTATGCTCTTATGATTCATTGGGGTAGGAGCATAACTAGAATGTATGGGTCCCCCTGCAAATATATAGCACTGGGCTGATATGTATATCAGCACATCAGGTCTCCTCCATGCATCACAGCTGCACACTCTTTCCTGCCATTTTCTGGCGCCCGAACATGTGACTCACATCGGTCATGTGATCGATAAAAGGTAAATAGCAGAGAGTGTGCTGCTGTGATGCATGGAGGGGACCTGCAGTGCTGGAGTAGGTAAATATTACACTGCACCCTGCGCTACACTGCATGAGGTTGGGGAGAGGGAGGAGGGGCAGGCTCTCTTAGCACACCCCCCACCATCATGGGGTTAATAGGGGATATTGTTATGGGTCTCCCGTATAAATACACATAAATGCCTGCATTATTTTAGTTAAAGGGACACTGAGCAGTGCCCTAAAATCAAACATGTCACTTACCTGGGGCTTCCTCCAGCCCACCGTAGGCAGTGAGGTCCCCCAGCGTCATCCTGGCTCCTGTCCGTGTCCCTCCAGCGGCTCCCTTTACAGGCGATACCCGGGTCGGGTGTCGGGCCGGCTCTTCCTGCTTTATGACGCTCCTCATCATCACGCTGGCCACTATGCATCATCACGGCGGCCGGCGTTACAGTCCTGCGCATGAGCGGTTTTCTAAATCTAAATCTATGCCGTGATGACCCATATCAGCCTCCGTGATGACGAGGAGTCTCATAAAGCAGGAAGAGCCGACCCGGCACTCGACCCGGGTGTTGCCGGTAACGGGAGCAGCCGGAGGGACACGGTCCGGACAGGAGCCAGTCCGCTAGGAGAAAAGCACACTATAAATGTTATTTTTTCTGATTAATCTTAACAGAGGCCTTATGTGTAGTCCCTTCTTATCCCCAGTATCTGATTGTGAATCTGACTTAAGATTTAATAGATACCCGAGACAACCTCCTTTGTGCAAATCGAGGCTCCAGACATGTATAGGCAGGAGTCCTTATACCCACAGCTCCCCCCATTTACCTCTGCCACCCTGTTCTGGTATAATAGCCCCCATAAATTGCGTCCGGGTCGGCCAGGTATGCGCACATGCACCATGTAACAAATCATAGGACCATAAACACATCAAGTTTTCTCCTGGGGATATTTTCACAACTTGTCATAAAATGCCTTTTAAACCACCAGCAAGCAAGAAAATACTCAAAATAATTTTGATTGTATATTTTTACAAACATTTGGGTATTTTGTTTAATTGTAATATGCTGTAAAGTTATTGTAAAGGATGCCTTAGTCCTTAATAGAATTGGAAATTGAAGCCCTGTGTGTGTGTGGGAAGGTGCGTATAGGCTTACTGGACCTCCCATGGCCTGGCGACTTTATCCGTTCATCCGTACACTGTCCCGTTTCAAAGCCCTGGTAGGCGAGGTCGGCGCAGGTGCAGTATGTTTGCGGGAGTACGCACACACTCCCGTGGGAAGACGTAGCCGTCATGCGCGGTCACCAGGTGCCATGGCGGACATACTGCACTTGTGCACGTAGTATGTCCAAGTCAGGTGAGTGCAGGTCTGGGTTATGTCTTCCTGCAGGAGTGCACTCGTACTCCCACGGACATACTGCGCCTGCACCTGCCCCGCCAACCAGGGCTTTGGAATGGCACCGCGGCACGTACAGATGAACGGATAAAGATGCCGGGCCACGTGAGGTGCGTAAGCCTATGCGCACCTTCCCACACACACACAGGGCATTCATTTCTGATTTAATTAAGGACTAAGGTATCCTTTAAAGAGAAGATGAAAATTACCTCTTAGGAGATAACTCAGGAGAAAAACGTAGTTGCATATGGGCAATAGTGTGCTTTCAGTCAAAGGTAGTGCACATCCTGGTTACAGCTTACGTGGGCTATTAAACCAGAATGAAGTGAGATGGGGTAAATTAAGGGAGCAGTGAGCATCAGAACTGCTGCACATACATTCTGGACCCTTGATTTGCATATTGCAGCTTGCCTCCCTCCAGTCTCCTTTTTGAGTTTGCCTCGAGTATCCTTTTTAAATATATTTTGTATTTCCTTTTTTTTTCTTCTTACTTGGCCGCTGTTTTTGCCTTACAGGTACCCCCAAAAAGACTATTAAGTTCAGTATGTTTTTACCACTGAATGCATTCCTAACAACACTTTAATTCATAATGCATAGTTCTCACACACGTGACTTACAGCTATTGATCTTGGTAAACAACACAGTAAGCTTCAACTCATACATATATGACAATTTAGAATAGTAATAATTTTGTACCGTGAAAATGCAATGTACGTAGCTGTAAGCTTAGCAATAATCAATTATTGAGATATTTGAAAATCTAGGTTTACTTGTCCTTTAAAATTGTCTCTTTACAGTAATATTAGTAATATTACATACTGTAAAGTTGGCCAATGCCAGCAGAGTCACCTTCAGGAACTGTGATTTCCTCATGACTGTCATACTCAATAACAACACTCTCAGTGATTATCTTACATCTAGATCTTGTCGCTGTAAGTGTAGCACACACAATTCATTAGTAGTAGCTCACAAGATGTGCCTTTGTGTTCTAAGTAACACCGAAATGTAGGTCAGGACATACGTAGCCTACGGGAAATCCCAACGTAACACCGATAGCAGATGTATACCATGCTGTGGTACAATGCACCAGAGCCAGCTCTTCGATACCTGTACATGCAATTCAAATATGGATGAAAGACAAATCGATACACTGTGTGATACTGCGCACAGAAACCTGGAGACAGACTATGGGCATGGGACTATGATTTTTGCAGATTCTCTACCCAAAGGTCGGAAGCTCTGCTCTAATTTGATATTACCAAATATCAAAGTGGTTGATGAAGACAGGAGGGACAAAAAACTTTTATCAAGTTACAGACAATAAAATATTATCAATATTACAATCTTCCATGTGTTGTATGGACTCTAACTTTTATACTGGACAATAGTTTAAGCATCACCGATTAGTGTGTGTAAAGTTGCTGATCTCTCTTGGCACATTGGCGAGCAATCCACCTGGTGGATCTCTAACTGTGTGTGGGGTTACTCTTTAACCTTTACTTTTTTTCTTGAATGAAGAATGAAGTAAAGAAAAGACCAAGGGCATTGTTCTCCCACTCACCCCACCTGCTCTGTGATGATCTCTGTGTGCTCTTGCGTTGGCCCATCTTGCCTCCATATAACAACAACACAATGGGCTCAATTCTGGTAGCTATGTGAGGTAAATATTTTTTTTGTAGGTAAAATACCTCATGAGGTATTTTCCTCTTCTTTTATCAATTCTGAAAGATTTTTCTCCATTTCCATGAGGTAAAACATGTGGTAAATGCATAGAGTGAGGTAAAACATGAGATATTTCAGTGGTAAGCCTGCAGCAAATAAGTAATAGTCTTTAATTGTCTTCCATAAGTTAGGATAGTCTTTGGAAGATTTTTTGTTTTTTTTTGAGGAGGGAAGGTGTATTCGATTATGTAGCAACCTATGAAAAGTAAATTTATAGGCATCCATTATAAAAAAGAAAAAAAAAATCCAGCTCATTTACCTTTAGAGGCTGGGGGTGGGGTGTGTGTGTGTGTGGGGGGGGGGGGGGGTGGTAGGAGCACTTTAGAGGCTGGGAGAGGGGTCAGCACTTTTAGAGACTGGGGGTGTGAGTGCTTTTACTTTTAGAGGCTGAGGGTCTGGAGGAGGGGGGGGGGTTAAAGCACTTTTACTTTTAGAGGCTGCTGGGGGGGGGGGGGGCTCGGAGCACTTTTAACCAGAGGGGGAGGGGGAAATCGGTGTTTGCCGCAGTTTTACTTAATTTTTTTAAAAATAGAGGCTGTGGGTTGGAGCATTTTTACTTTTTTTTCCAACCAGAGGTTGGGGAATGGCAATGTTGTGGGGGGAGGGGGGGAGTGCACGGCAGATGAAGGATTGTACAGGGTTTGGAGCACCTTTTCTTTTTTAAAACAAAATGGAAGCTGGGGGGGGGATTCGTTGGTCAGATCACTTTTACTTATTTCAGCAAAATTTGGGGGCCCTGAACACAGACCAAGCCAAAATGGCTCCATGTTATGTGGCAGATATCACAATTCTGTCACAGCACTGAATTTATCATGTGGTAGAGGTAGGTCTAATTATATGAGGTAAAAGACATGCAAACACGCACCTTATTTCACTTCAGAATTCAAGTGTGAGGTATTTCACTACTAAATACCACACATTTTAGTAGAAAATTACCACATGAATTACCTCATGAAATTACATGAGGTAAAACTTTACTTATACTACCAGAATTCAAAAGTTAATTTCCCTCATGAGGTAAACCCAATTCCATGAGGTAATTATTTACTAAACGCTACCAGAATTGAGCCCAATGTGTCCGCTAACCTGGAGCCTATAGGGATATGTCTTTACACCCTCAGCCCGGCACTGCCACCTGTGGGATTTAGTCCCAGTCCCTGCTGGACAACGTTCCTCATACATGTGTATTAGATTCAAGCCACTCATGAGCGTTGTTTGTAAAGGCTTGATGAGTCACTTTGTAATTAATTTTTTTTTATGCCTACATTGTGCCAAGTCAGTAATGTATCTACATAATTAGGCACTAAGTTAACACAAAACTTTACTCATGGTTGCTAAACCTTTTTGAATTTAGAGATGAATGTGGAGGCAACCAAATCCTTAAAGAGATCGTGTAAGTGCTATGTTTACTAATTACTTATAGATCCACAGGAATGTGCTTGACACGGGTATGGAAGCAATATTGTAAGAAAACTTGTATGCTTGCCTGAGTTTTCTCCAAGGAGATAATGTTTTATATTCTATTTAGAATAACTTTCCAGTACTTTGCAATTGATAAAGTACCAAAAAGTACGTGGAAAAATACTATCAAAACTATATTAAGCATTTTCTTGTTTGCTGGTGATTTGAGGGCTTGTTCACACCTAGGGCGTTTTTTTTTTTGTTCTTTTTAAGCGCCAGCGATTTTCAAAATCTCCCTAAAAGCACTTGTGCAATGATTCCCTATGAGAGTGTTCACATCTAAGCGGTTTGTTTCCGATCCACTCGCAAAGCGCTGCCTGTACCATTTTGGGGGTGATTTCCCTATAATGGCAGGTATAGGAAAATCGCAAAACGCTTGGAAAACCTCTTGGTATAGTGATTTCCCCAGTGCTTTTAAGAATAAATACATTAGGTTTGATTTACAAAGCGGTGCTAACAGTTAACACCCTGGTGAAAAGCCCCTTATCACGCCTAAACTCAGTTTAGGCGTGATAAGTTTAGGCATGATAAGTTTAGGCGTGATAAGTTTAGGCGTGAAAATCGATGGCGTCAGCGATTTCGATTTTAGATGTGAACAAAGCCTTAAAGCAGGGGTCTCAAACTCGCGGCCCGCGAGCCATTTTCGGCCCTCGATACAATATTTTGTGGCCCTCGCCGGCAAAAGCTTCCTTATAGTTCGCTTCAGTGCTCCCAAGTAATCCACCGCATCCCCGCCGCTAAACGGGGGCTGCAGAGCCCCCAAATCGCCCAGGGGGCAATCCGCCGGCATTTCCTGGAAGGGGCAGAGCTTTCAGCTTCAGCTCTGCCCCTCCTGACGTCAATCGCCACACGGAACGCCGCCTCTCCCCGCCCCTCTCTGTGAAGGAAGAGTGAGAGGGACGGGCAGAGGCGGCGATGCGCCGCGATTGTGAAATTCCTTATGCGGCCCAGCCTCATCCTGACTTTGCCTCCTGCGGCCCCCAGGTAAATTGAGTTTGAGACCCCTGCCTTAAAGGGACTCTGACTTGTAAATAGAATCAAAATCGGAACTTACCTGGGTCTTTCTCCAGCCCACCGTAGGTCGAGAGGTCCCTTGGCGTCCATCTGGCTCTTCTCCTAGGCCCTGCTCAGAAATGGCTCCCTGGTGGCTCCCGGCGACACTGGGCCTGAGTGTCGGGCTCCTTCTTCCTGAAAGGTGATGTCAGTCATCACCACGCCGGCCGGCGTGACAGTACTGCGCATGCGCGATTAAACCGCGCATGCGCAGTACTGTCACACCGGCCGTTGTGATGACGCAAGGAGGCCGGCGTGGCGACGACTGACGTCACCTTTCAGGAAGAAGGAGCCCCACACTCAGGCCTAGTGTCGCCTAGAGCCATTTCTGGCCAGGCCATGGGAGAGGAGCCAGAGGGACGCAGAGGGACCTCCTGACCTACGATGGGGTGGAGAAAGCCCCAGGTAAGTTCCAATTTTGTATTTATTTACGGCTCTGAGTCCCTTTAAAGGTATTTTATTGACACGCTTGACAATTAGAGGTGCTCACCACGAGTAAATCACGAGTTACCACTGTGGTTACTCGTGATTCAAATTAGCTTTAATTGCCGCAGCTGAATGGCTAGATGCAGCGGAGTTAATCACCCCTAATGCCGCTCGCTCGACCTGTGTTTCAAAGGGCTTGCAAGCGAAGCGACTGATTGGTTGCGTTGCAAGGCTCGCTATGGTGCACTTCCTCCTTCAAGCCGGAAATTGCCTTTTAAACTACCAGCAACAGCAAGCAAGAAAATACTCAAAATATTTTTGGTAGAATTTTTCACCTTTTTGATACATGTTCAATCCCAAAGTGCTGAAAAGTTATATTAAATAGAGGATTTAAAAATGATCTTCTAGGAGAAAACCCAGGAGAAAAATGTAATTGTTAATAGGACGTAGGGTTCTATCTGAATTCTCTCATAGGTGTACTGCCATAAAGGAGGGTAGAACAGTATCCATTTTTCTTTGAAACAAACAAATGAAAGCAAGTAATATTATGAACATTGTACAATGATACATTGTAGGGTAACTGAAAACATTGACATTCATTTTTAACTTTTCCAGTGTCATTAATTGTTATAAGAACAAAAGCTTCATACAATGTAATGACAAAACATGAGATATGACAGAGAGCAAAACACTATTAGATCCGCAAAATAACTTAGCAAAACAGCACCATCTAGTGATGTGATAGATGTATCAAAGATAAAATCGGGCTTTTGAAAAAATAGGCCTAGGCTCATTAGTGTTTATTTTTGTTTTATTCATGCTGTGTGTGCTACAGTTCCACACCATAAATAATTGAATACACCCTCTGTATTCAAGAAGGAAAAAAAGAAACAAAAACTCACAGTTCCTTGCTTCATCCATCTCTTTTACTTGTCAATAAAAAATGAATGGCTCATCATTACTGCAATTATAGTAAATCTGTAATCCATACAAATTATAATCACAATCTTAAGGCTAGTTCACAGTGGTCAGTTGCGTTGCAGAATAATTCTGCATGTCAGCTCACTGCCCATACAACACTATGGACCTGTTCACAGTACTGTGTTGTAATTGATCACGTTATTCTAACTTGCTGCATGCAGGGTTTGTATTAAAGCCTATGTCCAGTCTCCATTTCAGTTCACGCTCATTATAACGCATGTGTTATGAAACTGACAATTGTGAACCTGGTCTTAGATAATAACGTTTCCCTCTGCAATGTATTACATTTGGGAGCTAAGTTTCTTACCTATGTATTTCATACAAGAAGAACATTCAGTGCCCTTTCCCACTGAAAATCGAAAAACACACCCAATGCGATTGTGATTTTTTCCTACATTTTCAGCATTTGATCATGTGCTTGAGATCAGAATCGTGTAAGGATGCATTTGCGTTTCTGTAAAAATGTAAATGCGGAAATGGTCTTGTGCAATTTTTGTTTTTAAAGGAGTTATCAGGCAAAAAAAAAAAAAGAGTTTCACTTTCCTGGGGCTTCTACCAGCCCCATGCAGCCATCCTGTGCCCTCGTAGTTACTCACTGCTGCTCTGGTCCCCCTCCGTCAGCTAGTTTCTGGCCGCATTGCGTACATTTTTACGCATTCCCGTTGGTGCAAGAACATTAACACATACGTTTTTACGCGTTAGTGGTTCAATGCGTAAATTTTTACGTGTAAGACCGCTAAATTGTATGTGTTAATGTTCTTGTACCAGCGGGAATGCGTAAAAATGTACGCAATGCGGCCCGCCGACCCCGAGGTCGGCAAAAACTAAACTAGCTGACAGAGGGGGACCAGAGCAGCAGCGAGTCGCTAAGAGGGCACAGGATGGCTGCATGGGGCTGGTAGAAGCCCCAGGTAAGTGAAACTCATTTTTTTTTTTTTGGCCTGATAACTCCTTTAAAGTGATCCAGTGTGATCCACAAACCGCATGCATTTTACAATTCTAATCGAATCGTGATCAGTGGAAAAGGGCCTCACAGCAGGATATAACCAAGACTTCTGGTTACTGTATATATGGACACTGTATGTATATATATATATATATATATATATATATATATATATATATATATATATATATATATATATATATATATATATACGGATCCCTATGGGGAAGTTCATACTTTCCACTCTGCGGTACGCTGCATTGGAAGTACCAAATTTAACACTAGCGCAGAACTACGTTACCGAGCGGGACCTGCGGTGACCTGCGGTGATCTGTGTTGGTCCGGAAGTCATGTTAGTCTATGGCGATGTAGGTTTTTTTAAAAATAGTTTGTGTCGTTTTTACAATGCGCTTCTGCATACCCAAAGCAGGAAGTGACCGCAAGCGCACATCACTTCCTGCTTGACTGGTGGCGAGACAGGAACACCGTGTACTGACGCAGTGTTCCCTGAAGGCCTGTTTTTGGCAGTGCGATGCACCCCACTGCAATGCTACCACCAGTTTGCAGTGTTAAAAAGCAGCCTAATGTGTGTTCAAGTGAAAAATAGGAGTCCCTTTTACTAATAATGGGATTACCGGCTGTACGCCCACTAACACGCAAAGGAGGTTATCTTTACCTTACTTACAGTCGGACATTTATCAAAAGTGTCTGAGACAAAATACTGGTAGGTTTTTAGAAATCAGTGGAGAACTGTCTCAGACATCTTAAGAAATAACTAGACAGGGCAGTTTCCTTCTAAAGCTGTTGTAAAATAAGAGAAGATTCCCAGACAGTGCAGTGTGTCAGGAATATAGCTGTTGCCGAGGAAACCAATATATCTGCTGTATTGCATCAATACCCAGCACTGAATGGGTTAAGCACAGAACAGCTTCACAGGACACCTGGCAGCAGGGGGGAGGAGCGCCTCATGTCTAGTCTGCACTGCTTTTGTAGAAGTGCTATTAAGCACTTCTTAAAGGGAAGGTTCAGGGAGGGTGGGTAAAAAATAAAAAACAATTTCCACTTACCTGGGGCTTCCTCCAGCCCGTGGCAGGCAGGAGGTGCCCTCGCCGCCGCTCCGCAGGCTCCCGGTGGGCTTCGGTGGCCGACCCGACCTGGCCAGGCCGGCTGCCAGGTCGGGCTCTTCTGCGCTCCAAGGCCCGGAACTTCTGCGTCCCACGCCGGCGCTCTGACATCATCCGATGTCCTCCGGGCTGTACTGCGCAGGCGCAGAACTGGGCATCTTTATTAGTATGAAATGTAAAATAAGAGTACTTCTTTCATAAAACAATACAATTTCAACCTCTGATATCATATCTCTGTAGTAGTCTGAAGTATCTTTTCAATTAAATAAAGTGTTTAAATGGTTTCCAGATTATTGCATTCGGTTTTTTATTTACATCATACACACAGTTGTACAAGATTTTCTTTTAAAGCATCCAAGATTCTGTTGCTCGTATTTAATTCAATTTTCTCCCAAGTTTTCTCCTAGGTGATCTTTTTATCTTATCTATAAAACATTTTTGTAGCACTTAATAAAACACACACTGGAGGGCGCTGCCCAAAATCTTATGGAATTATCAAATATTCCTCAAAAAACTTCCTCCTGCTGCAACCACCTGGGCGTGGCTACCCCCTTGCCACACCTGAGATAGAAAGAAAGTATATAATGTAATAGGAGGTGCGCTGGACAAAAATTAATACCAGTTTATCTTTTGAAGAATAAAAACGTATTTATTGCAATCAATATTCTAATGAATAAATGCTATGTCGCAGATATATGTATATTTTCATGCACACACACATTCACACAGAGAGCATGCTGGTTCCCCTTTAAAAATCCACCAAAACAATGGCTAGCACATTTAGATAAAAAAAAACCTTAATAGGGTAAAACCAAAAATTGTATGGAATATATACCAATATGGCGTACTTAATATTCATGGGGAAATTTTCATCCTCAGATAATGGGTCTTCATCTGATAAAATAACTCATTGTTAAGAACATTTCTTAACAATTGTTAAGAAAGAACATTGTTCTTAACAATGAGTTATTTTATCAGATGAAGACCCATTATCTGAGGATGAAAATTTCCCCATGAATATTGAGTACGCCATATTGGTATATATTCCATACAATTTTTGGTTTTACCCTATTAAGGTTTTTTTTATCTAAATGTGCTAGCCATTGTTTTGGTGGATTTTTAAAGGGGAACCAGCATGCTCTTTGTGTGAATGTGTGTATGCATGAAAGTATACATATATCTGCGACATCGCATTCATTCATTAGAATATTGATTGCAATAAATACGTTTTTATTCTTCAAAAGATAAACTGGTATTAATTTAGGTCCAGCGCACCTCCTATTACATTATATACTATTTTTGTAGCACTTGACAACTGAATTAGTAATATAAAGTAGGATAAGAAGTAGTATACAACTTAGTTTTAGGGGTTTCTTGCTTGCTAAAGGCTTACAAGATGTTTTATTGACAAGGCGTGAAAACATCTCCTGTGAGAAAACTCAGGGGAAAAGTTAATGGAATAGGGTACTGTGAGAGTAAATACATATGTCTGCAATGCTAAAAAAATGTTTAAAGGAAAACTGAAGCATTAAAAAGAGAAGTATTTATACTTACCTGGGGCTCCGTCCAGCCCCATGGAGGCTGTGGGCTCCCTCGCCATCCTCCCAGGTTGCTCCATTGTCTTGCGGTCAGCTGTGGTATATTTGCCAGTCGGGCTCACATTGCCCGAACGCGCATGCCCCTATCGTACCCCCATCACCGGGAGCGTCCAGCACATTGCGCCTGGGTGACCCAATCACAACAGAGGCACACACTGTCTCAGGTACACTTTAAGCAGCAAGGTAGTTTAAAGAAAATCTATTAAATTCTAAAAGAATTTTCAAAGTGGGTATACCATTAAAATGTATTCTTAAAGAGTACCCGAGGCATAATAAACTACAAAAATTATATACTTACCTAAGCAGAGGGAACCTTCTGGATTCTAATGAGGTTTCTCTCACTGTCCTGCGGTCTCCCATTGCCTCTCGTGGCCCCTCCAAATACTACCGACAATGCCTTGTCGGTAATCTCATCGGGGCCGCACTCCTCTTCTGGCATGCATGCGGCCATATTGCATCTGTGAATGTACGGCCTCACATGTGCAGTAATGCACAAGCAGCTTTGTGCTACTGTGCAGGCACAGCGATACATGCGCAGCTGCAGCACGCCCCTGCTTGTGCCAGAAGAGGAACACGGGGCCCAATCTGTTGGAGGACTGTGAGTGGTGAGGGGGAATCAGAAGATGCTGTGGAAAGTCTCATTGGGATCCGGAGGCTTCCCTCTCCTTGGGTAAGTACCTTTTTTATTATTATTTTTGACCGCGGGTTGTCTTTAAAAAAAAAACTGTATTGGCAGTATGTATGCATGATAGGTTTCATGGCCTGGAAAAGTCTAAGGCCCCGTTCACACTTGCGGTTTAGTAAAAACCGCACCGGATGTCCGGACCGCACCGTATCCGGACCGGACCTGATCCGTACGGTTCCTATCCGGATCCGGTCCGGATCCGGTCCGTTTGCATCCGGTTTCCGTGCGGTGTGAACACGGTTGCGGTCCGGATCCGGTTTCTTAAGGAGATAACATTCTGTAAATACCTGGGGTCTGGGAGGTCAGCAGAAGGGTCTGGGGTCATTGTTGGAGACAGGTGGACGTGTGGAGACCATCCGTGGATACAGAGACTGCAGTTGGGACCATGGATCCAGGCATTTTTTACTCGTAAACCTGGGAATTCTCTCCTTCCTGTTGTTCGCCTCCTTGTCAGACATATCAGACATGTTGCTGCCAAAAAGAGCTCCAGCATGAAATCGCTGCTGCCCCACTCTTTGAACGCTGGGCCCATGTGGTCCCCATCCAAAATGCATAGGAAGTGGGGTAGAACGTCCGGTTTTTGTAGCCAGTGTGTTGTGCGCTCTCCGGCTCTCATTGCTTTGTATTGGCCGGATGGTGCAGTCCGGCTCCGCTCCGGATACGGCTGCCGGAGGAGCCGGACCAAAAAATAGCGCATGTTGGAACGGACGCCGGAGTCCGGATCCGGTCCGGCTCCGGTCCGGCTCCGGTCCGGCAGAACGGACGCATGTGAACAGACGCATAGGCTTTCATTGCTATGCCGTGCGTCCGTTCCGTCCGTTCTGCAAGCGGTCCGGCTCCGGCACGGCGATTCCGGACGGCCACCGCTAATGTGAACCGGGCCTTATGGACATCAAGAAAATAACACTGTTGTACTGATTCAAGTTACATTTTTCAAATATACAATTTACTATAAACAAGTTATAGAAAAAAAAATACAATTTTGCATATCAAAAAATAGAATATTATGTTGAAAGTTAGATGTAAACAATCCCTGTTAGAACTTTACTTTTAAGTGTGGTTTGTAAATTATTTAAATCCCATCTTCAGGCTCAAGTTTTATTACACTGTCTCACTTCCGTCCCTGTAGTGCACGGCAATAAGAATAAAGTCTTTATAAAATATAAAAATACCGTAATTTTAATTTTGAAGTCATTAGTCAAATCTCTGTGCCTTAAAGGGATTGAGACTCGGGAGTTACACTGTTTGCAATTGCAGCTCGTATCTGGGGACGGTCAGTTTGTGCTTCAGCAAGGCAGATTACAATTAAAAAAAGAAGACTGTCTGTTACTATTTCATATAATTTCAGCTGGTGCATGAAACTCAATGCAAATCAAGGTTGGCAGCAGGAAGCAGCAGGGTAACAAGCACTCAAATTGGTACTCATCACCAGGCATGGTAGGCAGGTAATAGTTAATACACAAAAAAACACACCTGATTAAGGATTACTAAACAAAAATGTACCCTATTGGAAAGGTCGAATAAAATTTAACTTTTAATAAGATTGCATTAAAACATTTGTCATATTTTCTTATTTGCTAGTTAATAAGTAAATTGTGAACCCAGCGGACTGGAGGAAACAAAAGTTTGGGTCACATGACCATCCTCCTAGTTCACGCTAATAAACTATGAACCCTACACCCAAACTCGACATGTTTCATTTCCTAAATTGGAAACTTCGTCAGGAGTGCTAATAATCAAGTGATAGAGTGCTAAAGTGCTATACACAACATTTACAATATACAATTCACATATTTACAAATAATTTAGCAAAGTAGCAGAGTAACGGCCACCTAACCCGGCAGCCTGCTGGAGAATGAACATCCCCATTCTCCTTTTATAGTGTAGTGGAGATCCCTAAGGATGCTGGGTAGGCTGGGGGGAAGTCCCGACCACCAACCTGATCAGGAAGTTGTGTTGTCATTGGTCATTAGGGTTGTCTGTCAAGAAACAGACCAATAAGGGCCAACGGCTATAGTAGCCAATGTGTCCCCAAAAAGGTGCATAGAATCCCGGTGTATTCCCGAGGATCACCTTACCCTGACGTCCACATATTCATATTCCCCTGCTAAGAACTGCAAGAGAAGACTGCGCTTCGAAACGGAGGAAAAGTATCTCTTCGTATTTCTGGGCCTCTGATTGGTGGTTAGATGTGACGGGGGTGGGTCCATACGTCATGACTGACACCGCCAGCAACCAAACAGAGAGTTACACCTTCCCCAGAGAGGAGACGCCTGCTCCGCGTCAATGCGGAAATGCAAGACGTGTATAGGCGGTTACCATAGAGACACGTCCACGCTCACAAGGGAGACGTCAGCTCCGCATTCATGCGGAAATGCGGGACGTGTATAGGAGGTCGCCATAGAAACACGTTGCGCAAGCAGTGGGGGGTGGTATATCCATTATAAGGAGCCAGATCATTGGTTAGAAGCGCTCCAGGACTCAGGTAACCAAGGAGACACATAAATAACATTAATACCAGGCGCCCAGTAATTATTATGACAACTTCAAACATCCCAGAGGACTTCTAATCACATATTATTGCAGTCGTGGAACAACTTACAATATGCATTACGTATATCGCCTAGAAGTATTTTACATGCAGGAGGCGACCAATAAATGGTCAGGTGAAGAAAAGTAGATCGTGCTTAGGGGCTACAAACATACATAAAGCCCCATATCCGGGAAATACACGCACGAACTCATATTGATTAACCCTAATTATCACCTCAAATTAGGATTACCAATCTACAGGCAGGGATGAAGGGAGGGGGAGGATCTCATAAGGTGAAATAGGAAGGTATAGAGAAAATAGGGATACAGAGGAAATGATGACCCAAAACAGAGATGAAAGAAACCCACTCAGGGTAAGGAGATACATAGGGGCCAAAACCCCTAAATAAAAGAGGCAAAGGTGAAGCCCTCATTCAATCCATTTGGACTGAGGGTTCCTAGCCTATAAATCCATCTAGCCTCTTGTTGTTTTAATTTTTGGTCCAAATTTCCACCCCTAGGACCCATTTTCCACCTCTGTATAACCCAAAAATGTAGGCAAGATGGATCACTTTCATGTTTTTCTTGCCAATGTCTGGAGACAGAGGTATTCCGTTTATGGGCGATGTCACCCAGGTGTTCTAGAATTCTTTCTTTTACAGGCCTTGTCGTTTCACCTATGTATAAAAGGGGGCATGGACATTGTATTGCGTATACGACGCCCTCTGTAGTACAGTTGAAAAAATCCAGTAGGTCATATTTTCGTCCATCTTTGGGGGATTTAAAGCTCTTGCACTTGAGTACGTTCACACATGCCTTACATCTCCCACAATTAAACATCCCATTAAGGGGGCCACTCAGCCAGGTCTTTTTCTGCTGCTTTAATCCACCCTGGCCAGTATTAGCTGGCAAAAAGGAGTGCATTAGGTTGTCCCCCAGATTTTTCCCCCTCCTATATGTTATTAGGGGCGATTGTGGGAGGTATTCTTTTAGCTGTGGATCTAGCTTCAAAATGGACCAATGTCTCCCCAGAATTCGCTTCACATTGTGGGACTGACTATTGTAAGTACTTATCAATCTAGCTTGGCCACTCTCCCGATTAGTCTCCCTATTTTTGGGGGTCAGAAGGTCTTTTCTCTCCACTGTCTGTGCTCTTTCATAAGCCCCGACTATCACCTCCTTCGGGTATCCACGATCCAAAAAACGTTTTTCTAAGGTTTTACATTCATCAGTAAAATCAGTCACCTTAGTACAATTTCTACGAGCTCTTAGGAATTGACCCTTCGGGATACCCCTCTTCAGGGGTTCTGGATGGAAACTGTTCCACGCTAGAAGTGAATTCGTAGCTGTAGGTTTACGGAAAATTTTTGTGTCAAGACCACCCCCATCATTCTTCGAGATCTGGACATCCAAGAAGTTAATTCTTTCATCATGTATTTCATGAGTAAAGAACATCCCAATATCATTTGAGTTCAGGAGTGCCACAAAATCCACAAAGAGGGATCTGGGGCCGTCCCACAGAATGAAGATATCATCTATGAAACGGCCCCAGAAAAGGACATGAGAGGTATAGAAAAGCAAGTCCTCACCAAAAACCATCTGATCCTCCCACCACCCCAGGAACAAGTTTGCATAAGAGGGGGCACACGCCGTCCCCATTGCGCATCCCCTCTTCTGTAGGTAGTACTTATTCTGAAATAAAAAATAATTGTGAGTTAAAATAAACTCCAATAGCTCCAGAATAAACGATGAATGTTCTTTAAGATGGACACTTCTGGATCTAAGAAAAAAATTGGTGGCGTTCAAACCCAAGCCATGATCTATATTATTGTACAGGGATTCCACATCTAAGCTAGCCAACAAAGTGTTCTCTCCAATGTTCACATCATTTATTTTATTTAGAAGATCCATAGTGTCCCTGAGGTAAGATGGGAGACTTTCCACAAAAGGTCTCAAAAAAGAGTCCACATATCTGCTAATTTGTTCAGTGAGGCAATTGTTCCCTGATACAATGGGTCGACCTGGTGGTGTGTGTAGGTGTTTATGAACTTTCGGGAGCGCATAGAAAGTGGCGACGGTTGGTGATTTCGTTAGAATACAGTCATAATCTTTTTTATCCAAAATATTCTTACCTAGGGCCACCTTGAGTAGTCCTTCAAGTGCCCCATAGAAGACCCGTGTAGGATTTCCCTCCAACCTTCTATATTGGTTTTCATCCCTCAATATGTTTTGGCACATCTCAATGTATGCTACTCGTGTCATCAATACCACATTTCCACCCTTATCCGATTTTTTAATAATAAGGTCCTCATTAGTCATCAGGCTATCCAGAGCTAGCTGTTCATTTTTGCTAAGATTACGGGTAGTATGATGTTTCATTTTTACCAATTCCTCAAGATCTCTTGTTACAGTGTCAACAAAAATTTGTATTGTGGGGTAGCCACCAATACTGGGGCAAAATTTACTCTTACTTGTTAAGTTACTTAGTGGTGCCCCTAATTGTGTTTCCCCTGTTCGATTTTCCTCCAAGAGATCATTTAAAATGGCAAGTGCGTTACTATCCCTTGCTTCATCCCTTTTAGCTTGCATAGTGGGAGAGTGCATATATTTGAAAACAGCTAGTTTTCTCGCAAATAAATTGACATCTTTTACTGCCTCAAAAAGATCGAAATCAGGTGTGGGTACAAACGTTAAGCCCTTGGAGAGGACTGAGATCTCATCGTCATTCAAAACATAATTCGTCAGATTAATAATACGCATGTCACCGGTAGGATCAACTCTGTAATCTACCACTCCTCCTCCTTTCTCCTCCAATGATTTGCCTTGTAACCCCATCTGTCCCTGTTCCTTAGCTGCCTTGGATTGTTCGGGGAGGTGGGATCTGGCCCTCTTGGTTGCCCCCTGCCCCGTGATTTTCTTGGTTTCCCTGGTTTCTCCCCAGGTTTTGTATTTTTGTTTAATTCAGGTTCTGATTCAGTGTCGGTGGTTGTTTCATCACTAGATAGTTTTGGGTCCCGTACAATCGGATCTTTATTGGGTGTCTTTTTCCAACTATATATCTTCCCACTTTTAAAATCGCGCCAATCACGCACAAACTTTTTATGTTTCCTTGTTTTTATGCTCTCCTTATGACTCTCAACTTTTTTTTGGAGTTTCTCTTCCAGTTTTTTATAATCAGGATGTTCTTTGTAATTAATGACTTTTTTATGTTCCGTTGCTAGTTTAACATTTATTTTTTCTAGACACTTAACTTCATAATCCCTCAGGAAAGTCATCAATTCTAGAGTCTGTTTGGTCTTAAGGGCATTCCACCCAGTCATAAAGTCTTTGTCATCAGTGTGTTTGTGCGGGGTGACTAAATTGCGAAGACCCCTAAAAGTAATTTGTTCTTTAATATACGTGTTGAAACTCGATATCTCCCACCAACTACGATTGTGATCTTTATACAAATTGAAAATGGACTTAAAAGCCTCATCCACCTCTGAGGTCGGGGAAGGGGTAATTTCTAGTTGAGGGACAGATGAATCATTGCATGAAAACACTTCCTTAGCCTCTGCTAATAATTCAGTCATGTCAGGTATACTGTCTAGGAAGCCTGACATTTTTAAGTTTACTGGTAAGATGCTTTTTCCTCTCACTGAAATGGTAACGATGGCGTCAGGTCGCCAAGAAAACTTTAATACACAAAAAAACACACCTGATTAAGGATTACTAAACAAAAATGTACCCTATTGGAAAGGTCGAATAAAATTTAACTTTTAATAAGATTGCATTAAAACATTTGTCATATTTTCTTATTTGCTAGTTAATAAGTAAATTGTGAACCCAGCGGACTGGAGGAAACAAAAGTTTGGGTCACATGACCATCCTCCTAGTTCACGCTAATAAACTATGAACCCTACACCCAAACTCGACATGTTTCATTTCCTAAATTGGAAACTTCGTCAGGAGTGCTAATAATCAAGTGATAGAGTGCTAAAGTGCTATACACAACATTTACAATATACAATTCACATATTTACAAATAATTTAGCAAAGTAGCAGAGTAACGGCCACCTAACCCGGCAGCCTGCTGGAGAATGAACATCCCCATTCTCCTTTTATAGTGTAGTGGAGATCCCTAAGGATGCTGGGTAGGCTGGGGGGAAGTCCCGACCACCAACCTGATCAGGAAGTTGTGTTGTCATTGGTCATTAGGGTTGTCTGTCAAGAAACAGACCAATAAGGGCCAACGGCTATAGTAGCCAATGTGTCCCCAAAAAGGTGCATAGAATCCCGGTGTATTCCCGAGGATCACCTTACCCTGATGTCCACATATTCATATTCCCCTGCTAAGAACTGCAAGAGAAGACTGCGCTTCGAAACGGAGGAAAAGTATCTCTCCGTATTTCTGGGCCTCTGATTGGTGGTTAGATGTGACGGGGGTGGGTCCATACGTCATGACTGACACCGCCAGCAACCAAACAGAGAGTTACACCTTCCCCAGAGAGGAGACGCCTGCTCCGCGTCAATGCGGAAATGCAAGACGTGTATAGGCGGTTACCATAGAGACACGTCCACGCTCACAAGGGAGACGTCAGCTCCGCATTCATGCGGAAATGCGGGACGTGTATAGGAGGTCGCCATAGAAACACGTTGCGCAAGCAGTGGGGGGTGGTATATCCATTATAAGGAGCCAGATCATTGGTTAGAAGCGCTCCAGGACTCAGGTAACCAAGGAGACACATAAATAACATTAATACCAGGCGCCCAGTAATTATTATGACAACTTCAAACATCCCAGAGGACTTCTAATCACATATTATTGCAGTCGTGGAACAACTTACAATATGCATTACGTATATCGCCTAGAAGTATTTTACATGCAGGAGGCGACCAATAAATGGTCAGGTGAAGAAAAGTAGATCGTGCTTAGGGGCTACAAACATACATAAAGCCCCATATCCGGGAAATACACGCACGAACTCATATTGATTAACCCTAATTATCACCTCAAATTAGGATTACCAATCTACAGGCAGGGATGAAGGGAGGGGGAGGATCTCATAAGGTGAAATAGGAAGGTATAGAGAAAATAGGGATACAGAGGAAATGATGACCCAAAACAGAGATGAAAGAAACCCACTCAGGGTAAGGAGATACATAGGGGCCAAAACCCCTAAATAAAAGAGGCAAAGGTGAAGCCCTCATTCAATCCATTTGGACTGAGGGTTCCTAGCCTATAAATCCATCTAGCCTCTTGTTGTTTTAATTTTTGGTCCAAATTTCCACCCCTAGGACCCATTTTCCACCTCTGTATAACCCAAAAATGTAGGCAAGATGGATCACTTTCATGTTTTTCTTGCCAATGTCTGGAGACAGAGGTATTCCGTTTATGGGCGATGTCACCCAGGTGTTCTAGAATTCTTTCTTTTACAGGCCTTGTCGTTTCACCTATGTATAAAAGGGGGCATGGACATTGTATTGCGTATACGACGCCCTCTGTAGTACAGTTGAAAAAATCCAGTAGGTCATATTTTCGTACATCTTTGGGGGATTTAAAGCTCTTGCACTTGAGTACGTTCACACATGCCTTACATCTCCCACAATTAAACATCCCATTAAGGGGGCCACTCAGCCAGGTCTTTTTCTGCTGCTTTAATCCACCCTGGCCAGTATTAGCTGGCAAAAAGGAGTGCATTAGGTTGTCCCCCAGATTTTTCCCCCTCCTATATGTTATTAGGGGCGATTGTGGGAGGTATTCTTTTAGCTGTGGATCTAGCTTCAAAATGGACCAATGTCTCCCCAGAATTCGCTTCACATTGTGGGACTGACTATTGTAAGTACTTATCAATCTAGCTTGGCCACTCTCCCGATTAGTCTCCCTATTTTTGGGGGTCAGAAGGTCTTTTCTCTCCACTGTCTGTGCTCTTTCATAAGCCCCGACTATCACCTCCTTCGGGTATCCACGATCCAAAAAACGTTTTTCTAAGGTTTTACATTCATCAGTAAAATCAGTCACCTTAGTACAATTTCTACGAGCTCTTAGGAATTGACCCTTCGGGATACCCCTCTTCAGGGGTTCTGGATGGAAACTGTTCCACGCTAGAAGTGAATTCGTAGCTGTAGGTTTACGGAAAATTTTTGTGTCAAGACCACCCCCATCATTCTTCGAGATCTGGACATCCAAGAAGTTAATTCTTTCATCATGTATTTCATGAGTAAAGAACATCCCAATATCATTTGAGTTCAGGAGTGCCACAAAATCCACAAAGAGGGATCTGGGGCCGTCCCACAGAATGAAGATATCATCTATGAAACGGCCCCAGAAAAGGACATGAGAGGTATAGAAAAGCAAGTCCTCACCAAAAACCAGCTGATCCTCCCACCACCCCAGGAACAAGTTTGCATAAGAGGGGGCACACGCCGTCCCCATTGCGCATCCCCTCTTCTGTAGGTAGTACTTATTCTGAAATAAAAAATAATTGTGAGTTAAAATAAACTCCAATAGCTCCAGAATAAACGATGAATGTTCTTTAAGATGGACACTTCTGGATCTAAGAAAAAAATTGGTGGCGTTCAAACCCAAGCCATGATCTATATTATTGTACAGGGATTCCACATCTAAGCTAGCCAACAAAGTGTTCTCTCCAATGTTCACATCATTTATTTTATTTAGAAGATCCATAGTGTCCCTGAGGTAAGATGGGAGACTTTCCACAAAAGGTCTCAAAAAAGAGTCCACATATCTGCTAATTTGTTCAGTGAGGCAATTGTTCCCTGATACAATGGGTCGACCTGGTGGTGTGTGTAGGTGTTTATGAACTTTCGGGAGCGCATAGAAAGTGGCGACGGTTGGTGATTTCGTTAGAATACAGTCATAATCTTTTTTATCCAAAATATTCTTACCTAGGGCCACCTTGAGTAGTCCTTCAAGTGCCCCATAGAAGACCCGTGTAGGATTTCCCTCCAACCTTCTATATTGGTTTTCATCCCTCAATATGTTTTGGCACATCTCAATGTATGCTACTCGTGTCATCAATACCACATTTCCACCCTTATCCGATTTTTTAATAATAAGGTCCTCATTAGTCATCAGGCTATCCAGAGCTAGCTGTTCATTTTTGCTAAGATTACGGGTAGTATGATGTTTCATTTTTACCAATTCCTCAAGATCTCTTGTTACAGTGTCAACAAAAATTTGTATTGTGGGGTAGCCACCAATACTGGGGCAAAATTTACTCTTACTTGTTAAGTTACTTAGTGGTGCCCCTAATTGTGTTTCCCCTGTTCGATTTTCCTCCAAGAGATCATTTAAAATGGCAAGTGCGTTACTATCCCTTGCTTCATCCCTTTTAGCTTGCATAGTGGGAGAGTGCATATATTTGAAAACAGCTAGTTTTCTCGCAAATAAATTGACATCTTTTACTGCCTCAAAAAGATCGAAATCAGGTGTGGGTACAAACGTTAAGCCCTTGGAGAGGACTGAGATCTCATCGTCATTCAAAACATAATTCGTCAGATTAATAATACGCATGTCACCGGTAGGATCAACTCTGTAATCTACCACTCCTCCTCCTTTCTCCTCCAATGATTTGCCTTGTAACCCCATCGGTCCCTGTTCCTTAGCTGCCTTGGATTGTTCGGGGAGGTGGGATCTGGCCCTCTTGGTTGCCCCCTGCCCCGTGATTTTCTTGGTTTCCCTGGTTTCTCCCCAGGTTTTGTATTTTTGTTTAATTCAGGTTCTGATTCAGTGTCGGTGGTTGTTTCATCACTAGATAGTTTTGGGTCCCGTACAATCGGATCTTTATTGGGTGTCTTTTTCCAACTATATATCTTCCCACTTTTAAAATCGCGCCAATCACGCACAAACTTTTTATGTTTCCTTGTTTTTATGCTCTCCTTATGACTCTCAACTTTTTTTTGGAGTTTCTCTTCCAGTTTTTTATAATCAGGATGTTCTTTGTAATTAATGACTTTTTTATGTTCCGTTGCTAGTTTAACATTTATTTTTTCTAGACACTTAACTTCATAATCCCTCAGGAAAGTCATCAATTCTAGAGTCTGTTTGGTCTTAAGGGCATTCCACCCAGTCATAAAGTCTTTGTCATCAGTGTGTTTGTGCGGGGTGACTAAATTGCGAAGACCCCTAAAAGTAATTTGTTCTTTAATATACGTGTTGAAACTCGATATCTCCCACCAACTACGATTGTGATCTTTATACAAATTGAAAATGGACTTAAAAGCCTCATCCACCTCTGAGGTCGGGGAAGGGGTAATTTCTAGTTGAGGGACAGATGAATCATTGCATGAAAACACTTCCTTAGCCTCTGCTAATAATTCAGTCATGTCAGGTATACTGTCTAGGAAGCCTGACATTTTTAAGTTTACTGGTAAGATGCTTTTTCCTCTCACTGAAAGGGTAACGATGGCGTCAGGTCGCCAAGAAAACTTTAATACACAAAAAAACACACCTGATTAAGGATTACTAAACAAAAATGTACCCTATTGGAAAGGTCGAATAAAATTTAACTTTTAATAAGATTGCATTAAAACATTTGTCATATTTTCTTATTTGCTAGTTAATAAGTAAATTGTGAACCCAGCGGACTGGAGGAAACAAAAGTTTGGGTCACATGACCATCCTCCTAGTTCACGCTAATAAACTATGAACCCTACACCCAAACTCGACATGTTTCATTTCCTAAATTGGAAACTTCGTCAGGAGTGCTAATAATCAAGTGATAGAGTGCTAAAGTGCTATACACAACATTTACAATATACAATTCACATATTTACAAATAATTTAGCAAAGTAGCAGAGTAACGGCCACCTAACCCGGCAGCCTGCTGGAGAATGAACATCCCCATTCTCCTTTTATAGTGTAGTGGAGATCCCTAAGGATGCTGGGTAGGCTGGGGGGAAGTCCCGACCACCAACCTGATCAGGAAGTTGTGTTGTCATTGGTCATTAGGGTTGTCTGTCAAGAAACAGACCAATAAGGGCCAACGGCTATAGTAGCCAATGTGTCCCCAAAAAGGTGCATAGAATCCCGGTGTATTCCCGAGGATCACCTTACCCTGATGTCCACATATTCATATTCCCCTGCTAAGAACTGCAAGAGAAGACTGCGCTTCGAAACGGAGGAAAAGTATCTCTCCGTATTTCTGGGCCTCTGATTGGTGGTTAGATGTGACGGGGGTGGGTCCATACGTCATGACTGACACCGCCAGCAACCAAACAGAGAGTTACACCTTCCCCAGAGAGGAGACGCCTGCTCCGCGTCAATGCGGAAATGCAAGACGTGTATAGGCGGTTACCATAGAGACACGTCCACGCTCACAAGGGAGACGTCAGCTCCGCATTCATGCGGAAATGCGGGACGTGTATAGGAGGTCGCCATAGAAACACGTTGCGCAAGCAGTGGGGGGTGGTATATCCATTATAAGGAGCCAGATCATTGGTTAGAAGCGCTCCAGGACTCAGGTAACCAAGGAGACACATAAATAACATTAATACCAGGCGCCCAGTAATTATTATGACAACTTCAAACATCCCAGAGGACTTCTAATCACATATTATTGCAGTCGTGGAACAACTTACAATATGCATTACGTATATCGCCTAGAAGTATTTTACATGCAGGAGGCGACCAATAAATGGTCAGGTGAAGAAAAGTAGATCGTGCTTAGGGGCTACAAACATACATAAAGCCCCATATCCGGGAAATACACGCACGAACTCATATTGATTAACCCTAAATATCACCTCAAATTAGGATTACCAATCTACAGGCAGGGATGAAGGGAGGGGGAGGATCTCATAAGGTGAAATAGGAAGGTATAGAGAAAATAGGGATACAGAGGAAATGATGACCCAAAACAGAGATGAAAGAAACCCACTCAGGGTAAGGAGATACATAGGGGCCAAAACCCCTAAATAAAAGAGGCAAAGGTGAAGCCCTCATTCAATCCATTTGGACTGAGGGTTCCTAGCCTATAAATCCATCTAGCCTCTTGTTGTTTTAATTTTTGGTCCAAATTTCCACCCCTAGAACCCATTTTCCACCTCTGTATAACCCAAAAATGTAGGCAAGATGGATCACTTTCATGTTTTTCTTGCCAATGTCTGGAGACAGAGGTATTCCGTTTATGGGCGATGTCACCCAGGTGTTCTAGAATTCTTTCTTTTACAGGCCTTGTCGTTTCACCTATGTATAAAAGGGGGCATGGACATTGTATTGCGTATACGACGCCCTCTGTAGTACAGTTGAAAAAATCCAGTAGGTCATATTTTCGTCCATCTTTGGGGGATTTAAAGCTCTTGCACTTGAGTACGTTCACACATGCCTTACATCTCCCACAATTAAACATCCCATTAAGGGGGCCACTCAGCCAGGTCTTTTTCTGCTGCTTTAATCCACCCTGGCCAGTATTAGCTGGCAAAAAGGAGTGCATTAGGTTGTCCCCCAGATTTTTCCCCCTCCTATATGTTATTAGGGGCGATTGTGGGAGGTATTCTTTTAGCTGTGGATCTAGCTTCAAAATGGACCAATGTCTCCCCAGAATTCGCTTCACATTGTGGGACTGACTATTGTAAGTACTTATCAATCTAGCTTGGCCACTCTCCCGATTAGTCTCCCTATTTTTGGGGGTCAGAAGGTCTTTTCTCTCCACTGTCTGTGCTCTTTTATAAGCCCCGACTATCACCTCCTTCGGGTATCCACGATCCAAAAAACGTTTTTCTAAGGTTTTACATTCATCAGTAAAATCAGTCACCTTAGTACAATTTCTACGAGCTCTTAGGAATTGACCCTTCGGGATACCCCTCTTCAGGGGTTCTGGATGGAAACTGTTCCACGCTAGAAGTGAATTCGTAGCTGTAGGTTTACGGAAAATTTTTGTGTCAAGACCACCCCCATCATTCTTCGAGATCTGGACATCCAAGAAGTTAATTCTTTCATCATGTATTTCATGAGTAAAGAACATCCCAATATCATTTGAGTTCAGGAGTGCCACAAAATCCACAAAGAGGGATCTGGGGCCGTCCCACAGAATGAAGATATCATCTATGAAACGGCCCCAGAAAAGGACATGAGAGGTATAGAAAAGCAAGTCCTCACCAAAAACCATCTGATCCTCCCACCACCCCAGGAACAAGTTTGCATAAGAGGGGGCACACGCCGTCCCCATTGCGCATCCCCTCTTCTGTAGGTAGTACTTATTCTGAAATAAAAAATAATTGTGAGTTAAAATAAACTCCAATAGCTCCAGAATAAACGATGAATGTTCTTTAAGATAGCCACTTCTGGATCTAAGAAAAAAATTGGTGGCGTTCAAACCCAAGCCATGATCTATATTATTGTACAGGGATTCCACATCTAAGCTAGCCAACAAAGTGTTCTCTCCAATGTTCACATCATTTATTTTATTTAGAAGATCCATAGTGTCCCTGAGGTAAGATGGGAGACTTTCCACAAAAGGTCTCAAAAAAGAGTCCACATATCTGCTAATTTGTTCAGTGAGGCAATTGTTCCCTGATACAATGGGTCGACCTGGTGGTGTGTGTAGGTGTTTATGAACTTTCGGGAGCGCATAGAAAGTGGCGACGGTTGGTGATTTCGTTAGAATACAGTCATAATCTTTTTTATCCAAAATATTCTTACCTAGGGCCACCTTGAGTAGACCTTCAAGTGCCCCATAGAAGACCCGTGTAGGATTTCCCTCCAACCTTCTATATTGGTTTTCATCCCTCAATATGTTTTGGCACATCTCAATGTATGCTACTCGTGTCATCAATACCACATTTCCACCCTTATCCGATTTTTTAATAATAAGGTCCTCATTAGTCATCAGGCTATCCAGAGCTAGCTGTTCATTTTTGCTAAGATTACGGGTAGTATGATGTTTCATTTTTACCAATTCCTCAAGATCTCTTGTTACAGTGGCAACAAAAATTTGTATTGTGGGGACAGCGTGTGCCCCCTCTTATGCAAACTTGTTCCTGGGGTGGTGGGAGGATCAGATGGTTTTTGGTGAGGACTTGCTTTTCTATACCTCTCATGTCCTTTTCTGGGGCCGTTTCATAGATGATATCTTCATTCTGTGGGACGGCCCCAGATCCCTCTTTGTGGATTTTGTGGCACTCCTGAACTCAAATGATATTGGGATGTTCTTTACTCATGAAATACATGATGAAAGAATTAACTTCTTGGATGTCCAGATCTCAAAGAATGATGGGGGTGGTCTTGACACAAAAATTTTCCGTAAACCTACAGCTACGAATTCACTTCTAGCGTGGAACAGTTTCCATTCAGAACCCCTGAAGAGGGGTATCCCGAAGGGTCAATTCCTAAGAGCTCGTAGAAATTGTACTAAGGTGACTGATTTTACTGATGAATGTAAAACCTTAGAAAAACGTTTTTTGGATCGTGGATACCCGAAGGAGGTGATAGTCGGGGCTTATGAAAGAGCACAGACAGTGGAGAGAAAAGACCTTCTGACCCCCAAAAATAGGGAGACTAATCGGGAGAGTGGCCAAGCTAGATTGATAAGTACTTACAATAGTCAGTCCCACAATGTGAAGTGAATTCTGGGGAGACATTGGTCCATTTTGAAGCTAGATCCACAGCTAAAAGAATACCTCCCACAATCGCCCCTAATAACATATAGGAGGGGGAAAAATCTGGGGGACAACCTAATGCACTCCTTTTTGCCAGCTAATACTGGCCAGGGTGGATTAAAGCAGCAGAAAAAGACCTGACTGAGTGGCCCCCTTAATGGGATGTTTAATTGTGGGAGATGTAAGGCATGTGTGAACGTACTCAAGTGCAAGAGCTTTAAATCCCCCAAAGATGGACGAAAATATGACCTACTGGATTTTTTCAACTGTACTACAGAGGCAGGCATGGGCTTCCGAATTCCGCGGAAGCTAAAATTCCGAAATTCCGCCGGAATTGGGGTTTCCGCATGGTTCCGCGGAATTCGGAATTTGCAATCCGGAATTCGGAATTTGCAATCCGGAATTCGGAATTCCGGCAAAATCGGAATCGGAATGAATTGACCAATCAGGAGATGCGGAATGAGTTGACCAATCATAATCAGCGGAGAGTTACTGCGCTAAAATAACGGTTTCAACATTTTTTTATCCAAATTTACAAAATACAAATCAACTTTATTAACAATAGATATTTCAAATGAGCGATTGAGTGTTTCCTCCTAAATTTACGGAAATCCGTTTAAAAATTACGGAAGTCCGTTTAAAAATACGGAAAGTGCACGTGGCGGAATACCGCGGAATTCCGCGGAATGTAGCGGAATTCCACCGGAATGTAGCGGAAGCGGAATTTCGGTAGTGGCGGTATGCGGAATTACCGCGGAATCGGAAATTGGCTCTTCCGACCATGCCTGTACAGAGGGCGTCGTATACGCAATACAATGTCCATGCCCCCTTTTATACATAGGTGAAACGACAAGGCCTGTAAAAGAAAGAATTCTAGAACACCTGGGTGACATCGCCCATAAACGGAATACCTCTGTCTCCAGACATTGGCAAGAAAAACATGAAAGTGATCCATCTTGCCTACATTTTTGGGTTATACAGAGGTGGAAAATGGGTCCTAGGGGTGGAAATTTGGACCAAAAATTAAAACAACAAGAGGCTAGATGGATTTATAGGCTAGGAACCCTCAGTCCAAATGGATTGAATGAGGGCTTCACCTTTGCCTCTTTTATTTAGGGGTTTTGGCCCCTATGTATCTCCTTACCCTGAGTGGGTTTCTTTCATCTCTGTTTTGGGTCATCATTTCCTCTGTATCCCTATTTTCTCTATACCTTCCTATTTCACCTTATGAGATCCTCCCCCTCCCTTCATCCCTGCCTGTAGATTGGTAATCCTAATTTGAGGTGATATTTAGGGTTAATCAATATGAGTTCGTGCGTGTATTTCCCGGATATGGGGCTTTATGTATGTTTGTAGCCCCTAAGCACGATCTACTTTTCTTCACCTGACCATTTATTGGTCGCCTCCTGCATGTAAAATACTTCTAGGCGATATACGTAATGCATATTGTAAGTTGTTCCTCGACTGCAATAATATGTGATTAGAAGTCCTCTGGGATGTTTGAAGTTGTCATAATAATTACTGGGCGCCTGGTATTAATGTTATTTATGTGTCTCCTTGGTTACCTGAGTCCTGGAGCGCTTCTAACCAATGATGTGGCTCCTTATAATGGATATACCACCCCCCACTGCTTGCGCAACGTGTTTCTATGGCGACCTCCTATACACGTCCCGCATTTCCGCATGAATGCGGAGCTGACGTCTCCCTTGTGAGCGTGGACGTGTCTCTATGGTAACCGCCTATACACGTCTTGCATTTCCGCATTGACGCGGAGCAGGCGTCTCCTCTCTGGGGAAGGTGTAACTCTCTGTTTGGTTGCTGGCGGTGTCAGTCATGACGTATGGACCCACCCCCGTCACATCTAACCACCAATCAGAGGCCCAGAAATACGGAGAGATACTTTTCCTCCGTTTCGAAGCGCAGTCTTCTCTTGCAGTTCTTAGCAGGGGAATATGAATATGTGGACGTCAGGGTAAGGTGATCCTCGGGAATACACCGGGATTCTATGCACCTTTTTGGGGACACATTGGCTACTATAGCCGTTGGCCCTTATTGGTCTGTTTCTTGACAGACAACCCTAATGACCAATGACAACACAACTTCCTGATCAGGTTGGTGGTCGGGACTTCCCCCCAGCCTACCCAGCATCCTTAGGGATCTCCACTACACTATAAAAGGAGAATGGGGATGTTCATTCTCCAGCAGGCTGCCGGGTTAGGTGGCCGTTACTCTGCTACTTTGCTAAATTATTTGTAAATATGTGAATTGTATATTGTAAATGTTGTGTATAGCACTTTAGCACTCTATCACTTGATTATTAGCACTCCTGACGAAGTTTCCAATTTAGGAAATGAAACATGTCGAGTTTGGGTGTAGGGTTCATAGTTTATTAGCGTGAACTAGGAGGATGGTCATGTGACCCAAACTTTTGTTTCCTCCAGTCCGCTGGGTTCACAATTTACTTATTAACTAGCAAATAAGAAAATATGACAAATGTTTTAATGCAATCTTATTAAAAGTTAAATTTTATTCGACCTTTCCAATAGGGTACATTTTTGTTTAGTAATCCTTAATCAGGTGTGTTTTTTTGTGTATTAAAGTTTTCTTGGCGACCTGACGCCATCGTTACCCTTTCAGTGAGAGGAAAAAGCATCTTACCAGTAAACTTAAAAATGTCAGGCTTCCTAGACAGTATACCTGACATGACTGAATTATTAGCAGAGGCTAAGGAAGTGTTTTCATGCAATGATTCATCTGTCCCTCAACTAGAAATTACCCCTTCCCCGACCTCAGAGGTGGATGAGGCTTTTAAGTCCATTTTCAATTTGTATAAAGATCACAATCGTAGTTGGTGGGAGATATCGAGTTTCAACACGTATATTAAAGAACAAATTACTTTTAGGGGTCTTCGCAATTTAGTCACCCCGCACAAACACACTGATGACAAAGACTTTATGACTGGGTGGAATGCCCTTAAGACCAAACAGACTCTAGAATTGATGACTTTCCTGAGGGATTATGAAGTTAAGTGTCTAGAAAAAATAAATGTTAAACTAGCAACGGAACATAAAAAAGTCATTAATTACAAAGAACATCCTGATTATAAAAAACTGGAAGAGAAACTCCAAAAAAAAGTTGAGAGTCATAAGGAGAGCATAAAAACAAGGAAACATAAAAAGTTTGTGCGTGATTGGCGCGATTTTAAAAGTGGGAAGATATATAGTTGGAAAAAGACACCCAATAAAGATCCGATTGTACGGGACCCAGAACTATCTAGTGATGAAACAACCACCGACACTGAATCAGAACCTGAATTAAACAAAAATACAAAACCTGGGGAGAAACCAGGGAAACCAAGAAAATCACGGGGCAGGGGGCAACCAAGAGGGCCAGATCCCACCTCCCCGAACAATCCAAGGCAGCTAAGGAACAGGGACAGATGGGGTTACAAGGCAAATCATTGGAGGAGAAAGGAGGAGGAGTGGTAGATTACAGAGTTGATCCTACCGGTGACATGCGTATTATTAATCTGACGAATTATGTTTTGAATGACGATGAGATCTCAGTCCTCTCCAAGGGCTTAACGTTTGTACCCACACCTGATTTCGATCTTTTTGAGGCAGTAAAAGATGTCAATTTATTTGCGAGAAAACTAGCTGTTTTCAAATATATGCACTCTCCCACTATGCAAGCTAAAAGGGATGAAGCAAGGGATAGTAACGCACTTGCCATTTTAAATGATCTCTTGGAGGAAAATCGAACAGGGGAAACACAATTAGGGGCACCACTAAGTAACTTAACAAGTAAGAGTAAATTTTGCCCCAGTATTGGTGGCTACCCCACAATACAAATTTTTGTTGACACTGTAACAAGAGATCTTGAGGAATTGGTAAAAATGAAACATCATACTACCCGTAATCTTAGCAAAAATGAACAGCTAGCTCTGGATAGCCTGATGACTAATGAGGACCTTATTATTAAAAAATCGGATAAGGGTGGAAATGTGGTATTGATGACACGAGTAGCATACATTGAGATGTGCCAAAACATATTGAGGGATGAAAACCAATATAGAAGGTTGGAGGGAAATCCTACACGGGTCTTCTATGGGGCACTTGAAGGACTACTCAAGGTGGCCCTAGGTAAGAATATTTTGGATAAAAAAGATTATGACTGTATTCTAACGAAATCACCAACCGTCGCCACTTTCTATGCGCTCCCGAAAGTTCATAAACACCTACACACACCACCAGGTCGACCCATTGTATCAGGGAACAATTGCCTCACTGAACAAATTAGCAGATATGTGGACTCTTTTTTGAGACCTTTTGTGGAAAGTCTCCCATCTTACCTCAGGGACACTATGGATCTTCTAAATAAAATAAATGATGTGAACATTGGAGAGAACACTTTGTTGGCTAGCTTAGATGTGGAATCCCTGTACAATAATATAGATCATGGCTTGGGTTTGAACGCCACCAATTTTTTTCTTAGATCCAGAAGTGTCCATCTTAAAGAACATTCATCGTTTATTCTGGAGCTATTGGAGTTTATTTTAACTCACAATTATTTTTTATTTCAGAATAAGTACTACCTACAGAAGAGGGGATGCGCAATGGGGACGGCGTGTGCCCCCTCTTATGCAAACTTGTTCCTGGGGTGGTGGGAGGATCAGATGGTTTTTGGTGAGGACTTGCTTTTCTATACCTCTCATGTCCTTTTCTGGGGCCGTTTCATAGATGATATCTTCATTCTGTGGGACGGCCCCAGATCCCTCTTTGTGGATTTTGTGGCACTCCTGAACTCAAATGATATTGGGATGTTCTTTACTCATGAAATACATGATGAAAGAATTAACTTCTTGGATGTCCAGATCTCGAAGAATGATGGGGGTGGTCTTGACACAAAAATTTTCCGTAAACCTACAGCTACGAATTCACTTCTAGCGTGGAACAGTTTCCATCCAGAACCCCTGAAGAGGGGTATCCCGAAGGGTCAATTCCTAAGAGCTCGTAGAAATTGTACTAAGGTGACTGATTTTACTGATGAATGTAAAACCTTAGAAAAACGTTTTTTGGATCGTGGATACCCGAAGGAGGTGATAGTCGGGGCTTATGAAAGAGCACAGACAGTGGAGAGAAAAGACCTTCTGACCCCCAAAAATAGGGAGACTAATCGGGAGAGTGGCCAAGCTAGATTGATAAGTACTTACAATAGTCAGTCCCACAATGTGAAGCGAATTCTGGGGAGACATTGGTCCATTTTGAAGCTAGATCCACAGCTAAAAGAATACCTCCCACAATCGCCCCTAATAACATATAGGAGGGGGAAAAATCTGGGGGACAACCTAATGCACTCCTTTTTGCCAGCTAATACTGGCCAGGGTGGATTAAAGCAGCAGAAAAAGACCTGGCTGAGTGGCCCCCTTAATGGGATGTTTAATTGTGGGAGATGTAAGGCATGTGTGAACGTACTCAAGTGCAAGAGCTTTAAATCCCCCAAAGATGGACGAAAATATGACCTACTGGATTTTTTCAACTGTACTACAGAGGGCGTCGTATACGCAATACAATGTCCATGCCCCCTTTTATACATAGGTGAAACGACAAGGCCTGTAAAAGAAAGAATTCTAGAACACCTGGGTGACATCGCCCATAAACGGAATACCTCTGTCTCCAGACATTGGCAAGAAAAACATGAAAGTGATCCATCTTGCCTACATTTTTGGGTTATACAGAGGTGGAAAATGGGTCCTAGGGGTGGAAATTTGGACCAAAAATTAAAACAACAAGAGGCTAGATGGATTTATAGGCTAGGAACCCTCAGTCCAAATGGATTGAATGAGGGCTTCACCTTTGCCTCTTTTATTTAGGGGTTTTGGCCCCTATGTATCTCCTTACCCTGAGTGGGTTTCTTTCATCTCTGTTTTGGGTCATCATTTCCTCTGTATCCCTATTTTCTCTATACCTTCCTATTTCACCTTATGAGATCCTCCCCCTCCCTTCATCCCTGCCTGTAGATTGGTAATCCTAATTTGAGGTGATAATTAGGGTTAATCAATATGAGTTCGTGCGTGGATTTCCCGGATATGGGGCTTTTTGTATGTTTGTAGCCCCTAAGCACGATCTACTTTTCTTCACCTGACCATTTATTGGTCGCCTCCTGCATGTAAAATACTTCTAGGCGATATACGTAATGCATATTGTAAGTTGTTCCACGACTGCAATAATATGTGATTAGAAGTCCTCTGGGATGTTTGAAGTTGTCATAATAATTACTGGGCGCCTGGTATTAATGTTATTTATGTGTCTCCTTGGTTACCTGAGTCCTGGAGCGCTTCTAACCAATGATCTGGCTCCTTATAATGGATATACCACCCCCCACTGCTTGCGCAACGTGTTTCTATGGCGACCTCCTATACACGTCCCGCATTTCCGCATGAATGCGGAGCTGACGTCTCCCTTGTGAGCGTGGACGTGTCTCTATGGTAACCGCCTATACACGTCTTGCATTTCCGCATTGACGCGGAGCAGGCGTCTCCTCTCTGGGGAAGGTGTAACTCTCTGTTTGGTTGCTGGCGGTGTCAGTCATGACGTATGGACCCACCCCCGTCACATCTAACCACCAATCAGAGGCCCAGAAATACGGAGAGATACTTTTCCTCCGTTTCGAAGCGCAGTCTTCTCTTGCAGTTCTTAGCAGGGGAATATGAATATGTGGACATCAGGGTAAGGTGATCCTCGGGAATACACCGGGATTCTATGCACCTTTTTGGGGACACATTGGCTACTATAGCCGTTGGCCCTTATTGGTCTGTTTCTTGACAGACAACCCTAATGACCAATGACAACACAACTTCCTGATCAGGTTGGTGGTCGGGACTTCCCCCCAGCCTACCCAGCATCCTTAGGGATCTCCACTACACTATAAAAGGAGAATGGGGATGTTCATTCTCCAGCAGGCTGCCGGGTTAGGTGGCCGTTACTCTGCTACTTTGCTAAATTATTTGTAAATATGTGAATTGTATATTGTAAATGTTGTGTATAGCACTTTAGCACTCTATCACTTGATTATTAGCACTCCTGACGAAGTTTCCAATTTAGGAAATGAAACATGTCGAGTTTGGGTGTAGGGTTCATAGTTTATTAGCGTGAACTAGGAGGATGGTCATGTGACCCAAACTTTTGTTTCCTCCAGTCCGCTGGGTTCACAATTTACTTATTAACTAGCAAATAAGAAAATATGACAAATGTTTTAATGCAATCTTATTAAAAGTTAAATTTTATTCGACCTTTCCAATAGGGTACATTTTTGTTTAGCAGGTAATAGTTATTCAGGACTTTCACAGGTTCAGGTAACAAGCAGAGAAACTAAAGATCACAGCACTCAATGGTAGGACTCAATAGGTGTACAGCAAACAGGCCATTTGGTGCCTCATCCAAAGTGTTGCATGCACATTCACAGTCAAGTACATGCATATTGCAGAATACATATGCACAGACCTGGGCATTCTGGTTAATAGCCCCACGCACTAATAAGGGCATAAGTACACTCAACCAAGGCACATGGGAACTGGGCAGTACGGTGGCATAGAGGTTAACACTAACTATTGCTCAGCAGATTAATCTCCACTCTTATAATCTCCTCCTTCCTGGCCAATATCAGTCTTCATGGGTATAAGTATTTAATAAAGCTATATATATATTTATATACAAAGTGTTTTTTTGTGCATAGCAATCTAGGGCCGCAAGTCAGCTTTTGTTAATTGATGAGGACTGTCTGTCCTTGAAGCAGAGCGACACCAAGAAACATGCAAACACATTTCTCTATTCCTTTTAATGGTTTCGCTAATTTGCACTGATTTGCACTTCCTGTCCAGGTGGGATGAACTGGCATCCTGCTCAGTGATTACAGCTGCTATAATGGACTAAATTGAAGGATCACTAAACACGAAGTGTACATTACTGAGGTGTATAACTGAAAAACACAGGAGCTCAAATCAAATATAAGTAGGATCAGGACCTAACTCTCACACAAAGGGCTTGTTCAAAGGGCGATACACATCTCTGTGCACTGGCTCTTCACCACCACTGGATGGCTCCCACTGCAAAATAATTCAGACTTACACTGAGATCGATTTGCACTGATAAAAAAATTACACCCACAGAACACACTTCCAAGTGATAAAATGGCTCCTCCATTCATTTATATTAAATGAAAATGTGTCTCGCATGCTCATGGCAGTGGTGCAAAACAGTATTCATCAATTAGTACTACTGCACATATGACTGGGCCATAAAAATCTATTCTGGGACGCATGGCCTATCTCAGTGAAGAATGGCAGCCTGATCCATTCTTGCCTCCTTGTTCACAGCTGCAACCATGCATCACTTTGGGGGCGCAGCTCCAGTCTCCCCACTAATCCACGTTTCAGGCAAAGTCAGTAAAGCTGTGATGTGTAACTTTGGACTGACAGCATTTGAGTATGCAGCATGTGATGGGCCATCACCCCTAGTGAACAATGGGTTACTTTGCTGCTTAGAGGCAATCAAGTCACAACCACCGGGATTGTTGCACTGGTGACAGAAAGTACAAGAGGGTGAACCCTACAGTGAGGGATGAAAAGGCAGAACTGGTAGGTAGGATTCTCGGGGCAGACAGGAACATTGGAGATATAGGGAGAACTGGCAGGATGGCCTGGCAGATAGGACTGTCTGCACAGACTGGGGGGAAGGACTGACAGAACTGACCTGGGGGACAGGAACATACTGGAGGGTAGAGCTGGCAGTGTGGACTGGAAGATAGAACTGGCAGAACGGGCTAGATGGAAGGACTGTCTGTATGGACTGGAGGGTAAAACTTCCAGAACGGACTGGAGGGTAGGACTGGCAAGGCAGACTAGAGGATAGGACCAACAAGGTGGACTAGAGGATAGGACTGGCAGGGTGGACAAAACTGGCTGACTGGACATGACTGACTGGTGTCTGACAGAAATGACAGCTGTCTGACAGGACTGACTGACCGACAAAACAAGGAGGGTGACGTGACAGGCAAGTCATTAGGAATGGCGTGGACCATATAGGATTCGGACGCCAATTTGTTAAAAGTTTTATCTCTTATTTACAGAACCCTTTCAGTCCAAGATAAACTCGCCAATGCAACCTCAGAGCTGTTTATCACACGTACTGTAATGGCAGTAGGAAAGTTTGCCCACTTTCTCCCTTGCATATTAGTCGTCTGCATAGAACCCTTAAGCCAGTTTCAGACTACCGGCTGGCAGAAAACAGGCCTTTAGGGATTACCAAGCTAGTATGTAGTAATCCCCCTCTGGCTGAGATACAAACAGGAAGTGACGCTTGCGGCTGCACCACCACCATCTTTTTTTTAATCCCCGCTTAACCATAGACTTACATGACTTCCATTCCTCCGCAGCTTGACGCATAACGCCGCAGTAACGGAGCCCTATCCAAGCGTCGGGGATGCAGCGAAAACGTCACTTCCATTGCATCACGCTCTACCGCGGTAGTATGAAAGTCCCCATAGACTTTCATTGCCCTGTGGTGTGGTGCAGTAAAATTACCGCCCGACCCAGTGTGAATCCACCCTCAGCCTCTGCACCTAGAGAATAGTGCAAAATTGTCAAAATAAAAATGCACACACACTTACTGTGCTCTGAAGCAAAACAGGTTCTTCTTAATTACTTTCCTCCTCCTCCATCTGCCTGACTCCACCTCAACGCCTCTCCAATGCTCCTCCTGAATTCAAGAGGTCCTCTTCACTCATTTCCTCCTCTTCTGACCACCTAATCCCACCTCCTGCCTTAGCCACAATGTTTCTCTGCAGTGTGTTATCTTGGAAATCGTCAATTTTTAGTGTGTAATCTTAGAAATGGTCAACTTTTTTCCCAGAATACACTGCTTCATGTATCACACTATGGGCTTGATTCACAAAACAGTGATAACTGAGTTATCACGCCTAAAAGCTTTGCATGTGCAAACGTGCGCGCAACCCATTTTGCACGAGTGTTGCGCTTGCAAAGTTTTAGCGCTCGCGTGTTAACTTTTATCTCGCGTACGGCGTTACACCCCCCATCCCTTCCACCCCACACACTGATTACTGTTAGAGTAATAGGCCCCCCAGGGCGCCCAGGCCCCCAACACCTTAACCTCTAGTTATCTGCCTTTCAGTAACTGTCATCTATCCCCTTTTCTTATTTATCTTTGCTTCGAACACAATAGCGGAATGATAGCTGAGTGTGCCCCCTCCTGCACTGCACCCTGAGGCTGGAGCCTCTCTCGCCTCTGCCTCAGCCCGGCACTGTTTGTAGGCTCCACCCACTTTTCTGAATATTAATCCCAGTCACCAACTGTGCAAACTTTGAGAACCCTGCCGTTAACAGTGTAAGAAAGGCTGCAGTTTACATTTTCCCAGTGAAATTTGTATTTGTCTCTGTCTGCTTTTTTGTTATGGTGATAAAAAGTATCCTATATGTTATTCCAGGTAATGTACTACTACTGAGCACACATCTCTTTATTTCTTCTGTGTAGCATACAATTGTTTCTTCCTTCACGGGGTGTTGTGGGAGGGGGGTGCGGATGGGCTTGCCCAGCGGTGGCAGCGACCTGGGGGGGGCTTGTCTGCGCCCCCCCCCCTCACCTCACCATTGGTGTGTTTGCTCCCAAACCATGCAAATGGCACCACAGGTAAGACAATTCGCAAAGGTAGGGAAGCTATCCTTTGGGGGGCGGCATGGGTGGTCCCCCCTGGGCACAGGCCGTGTCTGGGGGGGTGTGCTGGCCATGCTCTCTCGCTCCCCCCTCCCATGAGGGGCGGTTGCGGTGCTCCCGGGCAGTGGATGCCTTGTGGGGGTGTCTGCGCTGCCCTTCATTTCTTGGGGGTACAAAGAGGCCTACACGCGGCACCCCTGCTGAGATGCAAAATTTTGCGTGGGCCAACTCCTGCAGGAAGATAGGTGGACAGGTTAGATCCTGCATATTCTGGTGGGCGAATGCAATTTGCATACGCTTTGCCATTTTAATTAGTCAGATGACTTTAGGCAGCCAGTATTTAGTCAGGAGTTGGCTGGTCTGAGCACACATCTCTTTATTTCTTCTGTGTAATGTACTGTGTGTGTGCCAAATTTCATTCAAATCCGTTCAGCCATTGTTGTGTGATTGAGTAACAAACATTCAAACATCCAACCATCCAAACTTTCGCATTAATAATATTAGTGAGATATATCACAAGATATTACTGCCTAGCATTACCTTCATGGTTTTATTCATTTACATGAAGTCAAATGGATATAGCAGCTCACTCATATTACCTACATACCTGGTAAGAGCTTTGTAAATTCAGCTTACGGAAAGGTAACAGAGACTGGTGTCTGCGGCAGCAAAAGTCCAAGGCCTGCAGGATTCCTCTTTTTTAATTTCTTCACAAAACTACTGTATGTAGTCTCTTTCCTATGTAAGCTGGCACCATTTTTTTCTGTTTCCATTTCTTGTGTTATACAATATACTGGCGACCAACCAGCCAGCAAAGCCTGCAGCTTTTTGAGCAGCGCTGTTAAAATACTAGGAGAGTGTATGGAATTTATCTCTCAATGGTACTGAGGGACTGGATTGCATGAAATTGTTACTTTGTCGTCTGGAGCCCAAATGGTAAATGCATCATCTATGACAGACAGTTTCCTATTAAGGAACAATTTATCAAGATGCATATTTCTTACCAGCAGTACATCCCAAACATGTTGGATGTATTGCTGTGCTCTACCCCTCAGTCTATGGGACTCAGGGGCAGAGGGTCCAGCTTGTCCTATCCTGTCACTGCCTTTTTCAGATTATTTCCTGGTGTAATAGTGATAACTGTATATTGAGGGGGTGGATGAATGAGGGTGAAAGGGTAGAGAGTTGACAGTGCAGCTCAAAGATGGTGAGCGCGGGTTCACAAACTCGTGACAACCAAGATAGGTTGCAAACCTCACAGGTTTGCTTTAAATAAACACATGCGTCAAACAATCTCCAGAGTACAGGCGTTTTCCTACCCACACCATTTATAAAGTAGACTGCAATGACATTGGGGCAAGAGAGCTTCATATTAAAACCAGATCATTAAACTAATATCCTCTATATTAACATATCTGTTGGCTCCCTTTGCTGCTATCTGTGACATAGGTTGCCATATGTAAGTAATTAAAGAAACCAGAGACAAAAAAAACAAAAAACATACATACCTGGGGCTTCCTCCAGCCCCCTCCGTCTTAATCACTCCCTCAGCACTGTCCTCCGCCTCCTCAATCTTCTGTAGGGCACCATAAAAATTAACATGTTAATTGACGTAGTAGTGTCTGGCCAACAAATTTGTCCACAAAAGCTGCCCAACCTACATTTCAGATCTTATTGTTATGTACTTTGCCTGACCACCCCTGCATCACCCAGTCCCATGCAGGCCTCCAGGACTTCTCAAGTGCTGGTCAAACACTATGAAACTCCCTACCTCCTGTCACAGAGCCCCTAGTGGCCAGACTGCAAATTGCCTTCCAATCGGTTTCAGCACACAGACCATGCAAGCTGTGGTCGCGATCAGTGGGCAGAAACCGACAGAATTTGGGCAGCAGCATGACCAGAAGGGAGCCTGTGAGGTACGGTAATTACAACTTACACACTATTTCAGGGTATAACTGCCACCACTTCTGCTTTCCTGGGCCAGAAGCACCCACTGACTAGCTATTTCTAGACCTGCAAATAAAACGGTTAAACACACTCTATTCTGTCTAGCTGGCAACAAAAGTAGCGTCTCCTCAGAAGTCTGGGTTCAGTTTCTGTGTATAGCTGAATAATAGGGTAGGTGAATAAACAAAGGACATTTGAACGTCGTTTATTAAATATGCAATATGAACAATTAATATATACAGAAAATTATTAAAATCAACAATTATGGAAACATTAATAGCCAGTATGAAATAAAAAGGGAGAAAATACTTAGGGTTCGTGGAAAGATTTCCTTTTGTGGGAAAACTTGTAAAGTCCTTGGTTTCAATTTCAGCAAAGTTCTTTCAGATCAGAGCAAAGTCCAAACAAGATGGCCGCTAACCACGTGTCCTCTGGCTAGCAGCAGACTGGCTCTCCTACAGATGGAATTTGGAGGACTGAAGTCCGCATGCTGGCACTGTGCTTTTGATGAAGCTGGCTCGGGGGTGTGGCAATGCCTGCCCCCTCTGAATTACCAACCAATGACAATTCATTCTCTCTGAGAGAGATTTGAGGTTTAAACATATAAAATGCCGTAACTCATGGACGATACCTGTCATATTTAGGTGGATAGCAGATTCCAAATTGTCAGAAAATACCGAATAATATGACATCAGACATGACTAAGGCAGCGGGTCAGGTTCCTGAGAAGATTCATACCGCAATAACTGGATGAGATATTGCCATGAATGTTATATCAGCGCGTTGGACAGACTTTAACGAATAAGACTATATGAATTTTATAGCTGTGCGATATACGGTCTCCATATAATAGGTAAGAAACCATACATCACATGCATTCATATCTGTCCTTATCGGTGCTGCCCCGGCTGGCTTTCTCATGGCCCCCCTAGGAAGCCAGCTTCCTGGCTCTTTTCATGGAGCCATTTGGCTGTGGGGGGAATGAGCTGGTCCCTGCAGGGAATCTGGCCACGTGCGACATTCCTGAGGGGTGAGGGGAATGCTTTGCTCACAGGGGGACAGATCTCTGGTTTAAAAAAAAACACAAAGAAGTCATTTTCTGATCGCTTGCACGACTGGCAAATCTGACCAAGGTTTTGGAAAAATCGACGGCGTTCCTCCCGGCTTTTACAGGGATTCTCTCAGCTAAGACCTAACTTCCCATCTGTTCCTAGTCAGAGGGAGATTACACATCACATCTCGGTTTAACGATTTGTGTCGCAAACCGACCTCGATTGCGTTTTGGCCGACTGGGCGTCACCTGGCATCACACCTCCCCCATTAGGGTTGCCCCTTCCTTCAACATCTTCAAGAAGGCCCTCAAAGTGCACCTATTCCCTCTGGCTCACCCCCCCCCCCCCCCCCCTCACTGGTGCTCTAAACCTGCAGCTGAACTCTGGTCCCTACCTTTAGTGTCCCTACCTCTCCCTCTGGATTGTAAGCCTTCAGCAAGGTCCTCCTCTTTGTGTCTCCTACCTGTTTATGCACCTCCATTACCGTACACTCATCCTATGGATCTGAGAGAACTCTTAAATGAACTCGACTGGCCTAATCTATATGCTCCCATCCAGTAACTGACTAAGCATTACCTTGTACTCATACTGTGCTGCATGATCTGGTTTACATGTATTCTTGTATTGTCTTATTGCTGTATATCACCACTAAATATTGTCTGTCTCGGTAGCGAATACTTCAAAGACCGCCCGCAGTTAAAGTTACGCATGTTGCTACAGAAGCAGCTCATGTCACTAAGGGAAGGCACGGTCCTTACTTGGCAGCGAGCGCTGCTTAGTAAGGCGTGCATATCATGCGCTCCTGCACATTAAGCTGCGCTGCTTTAGCGCAGCTTAAAGGGGTTCTGTGGCCATTTTTTTAAAATGCAATTTAAATGAAGAGATATGTTACTTTCATAAGTACAAAACTCTTTTCCCTTTTCTTGTTTAGAAACAGCTGTGCTGTCTCTCTCCTGCTCCTTTCTAATTAATCGTCTAGTTAAACGAATATTGTGCTACAGGAAGAGGCAGACAATACAGCAGCTGTTCCCCCTCCCCCTGCTGCACGTCATCTGATGAGTCATCCCTGACCATTCTATGTGCTCCAGCTAGCAGGGGGAAGAACTGCCTTGCTCCAGTGAGGCTGACAGCAGGGAGGAGATCTGCCTCCTGTGGCTTCAGCTCAGCTCTCGTGCACAGCAGTACAGGGAGACTGTGTACTGACCCACACTTTACATTGCAGCCATCTTGCCAAAAGGTTTAAAAGTTATATTTTAGTAATTAAGTTATTTATTGGCAGCGGGGAGCTGCGAAAATAGGAGAAATGAAGAGGGGGAATAACGGGGGAAACAGTAATATGTTTATTTTAATGTGCTGTATATTCATCACAGATCTTCTTTAATGAATCAAGCCCAAAATCTACTATCACTAAGACAAAAAAAAGAGTAGCAGAACAACATTCATATAGTAAAACACAGCACTTTGTTCTTCAGTCAAAAGCTCCTTGCTTCAGAAGGCAGCTTCTGGCCGCATCCGAAGATAATATTATCTTTTGTTTACATTCACTTGTCTGCTACATTCCTAGCTGTGCTGAAAATGAGCTCTTTCTGCTGTGGAAGCAGAGAGCTGAGAAGTGATCACCAGATAGTTTTTAATATACAGTATAATCTCGTTATAGTAAAATCCAAGAGACCAGGAAAAGTGGTTTACTATATCAGAAGTTTACTATATCAGAAATTGTCCTCGAAATGGCCCAACATGCCCTGGTACATTCTCTGCTGCAAAGGACCAACTCTGTGCTCCCATTGGAGGTACAGTACCAGCACTTGCACATTTGGTGGACTACAAGGTTAAGTATACCTTAAGGCTGCATAGCCAGGCTGGACAACTTACTGGTATAGTATCCAGGCTACTTACAAATTGCAGGCGTCACTGAATAGAGGCAGCCACTCGCTTCCTGTGAGTTCCTCTGATCCTCTGGGTGGAACTTGCAGCACGTGTCCTGCAAAACGTTCTGCTCACACTTGAGCCAATCATGAAGCCTCTCTTCAAAATGCAGCCAATCATAATAAGCCACTCTGATCTGTAATGTGAATTGCTCCGATACCTTCAAAGGTGGGACTTAGCACTTTTCAGTCTTCTTAGTTTTGCAATGAGTAGGCCCACTTTAATCTGCCCTACAAGTGAAAGTAGCCTATACTGTGCTCCACACGCTACCAGGGGCATCATCGCTAACAAGGGAAGTGGGTACAATCCCGTGGGAGCTCTGTGACAATACTTATATCAGTGATTGCAAAGTGAAAGCAGTAACACTGCATCCTCTTTTGTTTATGTTCACATTATTCCTCATTTTCCCCAGGCTGCTTATTTGTACAGTACTATATACCTAGCACAAGTGCCATTCTTCTTGTCTTACAAATGTTATCAGGCATCAGCTCATGCACCACCCACTGTTTACTATATCCAGAGTCAGCGTCACGTAGGGGCTAAAAAACATGTTTACTATAACAGAAGTTTTAGTATATACAGAGTTTACTATACCAGGCATTGCTCCCATAGACTTATAATGGAGACTGGCGGGACCTGAAAAGGTAGTTTCCTATACCCGAATGTTTACTATATCAGAGTTTATTATAACGAGATTAAACTGTATACAGTAAATATAGCAGCTATGCAAGAAAATGCAATGGCAGCTTTCAGAGCAGATAACTGTAGTTTGTGGATTTGTAATTTGTGAACAGACAATATTACTTGTGCACAAAAGCAAATATGGTAACTGTATGGGTAATAAGTAGGGAAACACATTTTTATTAAATGTTATGTCAGAGTTTTATTTCACTTTAAAGTTAATCTAAAGGGAAAAAAACAGATACTCACCTAAGAAGAGGGAAGGCTCTGGGTCCTATAGTGCCTTTCCGGTCTCCTCCCAGTCCCTGCGTTGCCCCAAAGGCTCCCCCGTTAGCAATCTACCACCCATGGGTTGTAGTAGACTGCCCTCTTCCACGTTGGATGGGCTTTGGGAGTCTTCAGAAGCACACAGGCTTCCGAAGACAAGCAGCTCCGTACTGCGCACCAGAACAAGAAGGCTCTATAGGATCCAGAGTCTTCCCTCTCCTTTGGTGAGTATATGTTTGCTTTTTTCCCCTTCAGACTTGCTTTAATATTGATATACCATTGAGGGACCTGTCTGCTCTCATAGTGACAGGTAAAAGGTGTGCTTTGTACACAGTTTTTTTGCCCTTACCCTTTTACTTTCACCTAAAAGGTAATTTAATGCTTAATTAGGTAACAGCATTCAGTGGCAGAAATATATAAAACAAAACTATGGCTGTTTCACTAAGCATTACATGCAGCTTTAGTTTTATTGTATTCCTAAATTTCTATTTGAAACAAAGGCCATTTAGAGACAGTTGCCGGCTCTGTGTTAAGCTCAACACACACCATACAATCTTGGTTGTACAGATTTACCAAATCTATGTAGTATAAGGGCCAACAGATTAAAAGCTCCTTGAATTAATTATTGGATAAGCTCTTATACTACATGAAAGTGGTAAGATTGAACAACCAAGATTGTATGGTGTGTGTTGAGCCTAAGACCCCCAGAATTTTTCACGTTTTCCCTTCTGTATTCTAACCAGAGAAGTATCTAGTTGTCAGCATTCACATGTATGGACAGCTGACCAGTGTGCATGTTTGCTGAGGGCTTGCTCAGTGTAAATGTGTGTAGTATGCCAGCAGCTAGCGCCTTTTCCTCTCCTTTCCATCCATGGAAAGTCCAGTTACCCCAGATCATGTGCTGGTGTTTGGAGGAAATGACAGAACTGTCTCTAGGGAGGAAAGGAGGTGAGGGGCAGGGCAGAGGGGCAACAGCAGCTGTTTACAATCCGCTGCCTCATGGACTTTGGCTTCCCTTGTACAGAATACTAGGCAAACACTACCAACAAAAATCACAACTAATTATTATTTTTTTACCATTTTTACTTCCTGAGTTTTGGGATTTTCCCCGATGCCCCACCATAGACTGGTGGAAAATATGTCCTAAGTGCTTTGACCATCAATCTGTTGCCTGCACTACAAATCACTGTGACAGGCTGCAATTCATTTACATAGATAATGTTTATTCTGTGCAACAAAGAGGTTAATAATTCTTGCATACCAGTGTCTGAGATGTGTCTCTTTACACTGTGCCAATGCCCTAGAAGTACACTCCCTTCCATTAGAGGATTGTCACCTCATCACTCACTGAAGAATGTGTATGGGATTCCCACATCCTTCACTTCACTCTGTGCCAGTAAGTAGCAGTGCAGCCCAGACTGTAAAAATGCCAACACCACTCCTAGGTATGTGTTGAAGGAGATAATTCATGTAAAAGTGCTGTTTTGGTTTCTTGACCCACAAGAAAGGACTAAAACAAGATCAATCAATGGTGATTTCACACACAAGCATATAGCAATATTGGAAGTTTTCCCATACTATAGTGTGTATAAAGAAATGTATTATAAACAGTGCAATATTTCATCGTTCCTCAACCTTTGGAGGTTCAATGTAAATGGAGTAGCAGTAGATGGTGCAGAGGCTGTGACAGCACCAGGGCCTCTGAACTTGAGAGGCCAACATGGGACCCAGCTTCAAGTGCTGAATTAACTCTTTGTTTACCATGTAGTGGTAATGCTTACCTCTATCTGTGCGTTGAAGAATTGAAAATAATTAACAGCAAGCACCGGTTGTGTCCATTGCCTTCTTTTACTCCACTGACTCCATGCTGCTTCGTCGTCTGGCATGCATCACCCCCTCCATAGCAACAGAACGGGTCACTAGCCTGAATGCTAGCAGCGCGTCTGTACAGAAGTTGGCCCTGAACTGAGATGGAGTCGCAATCTCTTTAGGCGAGAGTACACACCTTTACAGTAGAAGTTATTTTACAGGGTGCCTAATGTGACAGAAGATAAGCATGTATGTACAGTGCCAAACATATTAATAAATAGGCTGTGTTCCTTTTTTTCTGCCTGAAAGAGTTAACCTTCAGGCATGTAAGTGATAGTTTCTCTGTTTCTGTTGGAACCTTGTCGGATTATAACAACCCTTAGGGCCTGAGCCCACTAACACATTTGTGTCTGCTTCTGTCTACTTTTCAGCAACACATCAATATTACAGATTCTGAAAATTGGACAGAAGCAGGCACAATTGCATTAGTGGGCTCAGACAGAGAACAACTTCTGAGTACATGGGGTAGATAAGAAAAAAGGTCAGTAGCTCATTTATTTGAGCTCTGGGACACTTTACAGACTGCCACTGAGCAGAGACAATAAAATATGAAAAATACTTTGAAAATGTTTAAACATAAAACAAAACCAGTTTTACCTTGAGTTCACTTTAAAGTGTTTCTTCTTTCAATAGAGAGTCAGTAGACGATGTTTCCTAGAAAACAAGCAGAAAAGACGCGTCAGTATAGTGTAATATGTTTATTAGATAATATTTCCTATTGAATTAGTAAACGTAGCTTTGTAGGTCCTAAAAATGTTAAAATGTGCTCAGATGAAATATAATTCACTTTTATATACCACTGACATTTTTTTTACAGTGCACTATGACTATGAATAGTCGTACTTGAAATGGGTTCACAAGTTCATGTCCCTGCTATATGCTGAGGGCAATAAGGGAAGCCTAATAAATTATCAGTATATGAGTGGTGAGTGTGTGTGTGAGGTGTGTGTGTGTGGGGGGGGGGGGGGGGGACTCTATCAAAAACTCAGAGAGAACTTTCCTTGAAGACTATTGAAATATTGAAAATAGAGCAAGCTTTGAAGTTATGGATGTAATTCCAATCACATAATTTCTAATATGCACGTCACAATGCAAATGTTCCTAAATTCAGGGCACCAAATTATAACAGCTGTGCTTTGAAGTCCTCCTGTGAAGTATGTGAATATAGGGCAGCAATAATGCAGTAATAGTGGAGTGTATGGGCTAGCTATATGGGATTCTTACGTCAGTTTGACATCAGTTTGGTTCCCAACTATACTAATAAATGGCAAATTGACATCAACTTGAAGATAGATAAACAGATAAAAAGCTGAAGAAAATCTGTTAAAATACCTGAGCGTACTAATAAAAAGAGTAAAGAGAAATAGAGCTCTCAGTTATCTATTATGAAGCAGCTGAATGAGACATTATTCATATTGTTTAATGAGGGTTTGGGCTTATAGCAGCAATAACTTCAGACAAAAGGTGATTGAAGTGAATGAGGTGAAGCTGGATATTCAGCAATGAGGTGAAGCTGAACATTAAGGTGCATTTGTGCAGGGCGGATGCCAGGGTGTGCTGTACTGGGTACTGGGGTATGAATGAAGCTATAAATCCTTTCATATTATGATGGAAGGAACATCTCCCTGCTCTAGAGCAGTTAGTTATGTTTGGAGAGGTGGAGAGAAATAGATCAATGAAGACAATCAGTTCCCTTCTATAGCAAGTGCAATGGGAATACCACTGCATGAGTAAAAGAAGCCAACTAAAAAAAAGGCTTTTCTCGAAACAGTCTGCCCATGCAGTCACCAGAATCTGATATATGAACTTGATGACACTAATGATAATGATGATGTCTTCTTGTCATAAACAGCTTTTAAGTCCACTACAGAAAGGGGAACAGGCCAGGGTACAGGGGCTGGGGTGAGCCACCGTACAAATCATGGGAGTACCACAGCTACATACGGTATAGGAGATGAACTAGGCTGGATTTATAACTTTTGTTCACCTAGGCCCAGTGTTTTGTGTCTCTCCTTTCTTCTGCAGCCGCGCCCCTCCCCTTCCTTGTTCAGGCTCCTCTTATATGTGTAATGTCCATGTACAGCAGTCCCTTTTCTCTCATGAACAGCTCCTTTAAGCATCAGTTTTCCCTTTTCATGTCTTGCCCCCCATTTTCAGCCTCCTCTATGTAGCAATCAGTCATTCATGTCCAGGTACCTCCTTGTGCTGCGGCCGACCAAGGCCAGGCCTTTGTGGCCTTTCCAAAAATCCAGCCCTAAAGATCAGATAACGGTACTCTGCCTACCTCTGTAGTGCTGACAGAACACGCCCACACATGCCATATTTATATTACTTTACAAAAAAAATTACTCACCATGACTCAAACACATTCGCAGTATGTAACCTAAAATAGAAAATTTTAGTTTTGTAAAGTCAACCACAGTGGCAGTATTTTTTTAGGTAGGCAAAAGTCCTGACGCACTAAAGTTTGCTAAGTCAGCTGTGACTTAACTCACACTTCACACTCTATTCATTACAGGTGAAACTTGAAAATTTAGAATATCGACCAAAAGTTCATTTATTTCAGTAATACAACTTAACCACTTGAGGACCACAGTCTTTTTGACCCTTGAGGACCAGAGCCTTTTTTTCCATTCAGACCACTGCAGCTTTGACGGTTTATTGCTCGGTCATACAACCTACCATCTAAATTAATTTTACCTCCTTTTGTTGTCACTAATACAGCTTTCTTTTGGTGCTATTTGATTGCTGCTGCGATTTTTAGTTTTTATTATATTCATCAAAAAAGACATGAATTTTGTCAAAAAAATGTTTTTCTTTCACTTTCTGTGATAAAATTTGTCAAATAAAGTAAAATTTCTGTATACATTTTTGTCCAAATTTATTGTGCTACATGTCTTTGATAAAAAAAAAAAAACATTCAGTGTATATTTATTGGTTTGGGTAAAAGTTATAGCGTTTACAACTATGGTGCAAAAAGTGAATTTTCCCATTTTGAAGCATCTCTGACTTTTCTGATCACCTGTCATGTTTCATGAGGTGCTAAAATTCCAGGATAGTATAAATACCCCCCAAATGACCCCATTTTGGAAAGAAGACATCCCAAAGTATTCACTGAGAGGCATGGTGAGTTCATAGAAGATTTTATTTTTTGTCACAAGTTAGCGGAAAATGACACTTTGAGACGAAAAAAAAAAAGTTTCCATTTCTGCTAACTTGTGACAAAAAAATAAAATAAAATCTGCCACGGACTCACGATGCCTCTCTCTGAATACCTTGAAGTGTCTACTTTCCAAAATGGGGTCATTTGTGGGATGTGTTTACTGTCTTGGCATTTTGGGGGTGCTAAATTGTAAGCACCCCTGTAAAGCCTAAAGGTGCTCATTGGACTTTGGGCCCCTTAGCGCAGTTAGGCTGCAAAAAAGTGCCACACATGTGGTATTGTCGTACTCAGGAGAAGTAGTATAATGTGTTTTGGGGTGTATTTTTACACATACCCATGCTGGGTGGGAGAAATATCTCTGTAAATGACAATGTTTTGATTTTTTTACATACAATTGTCCATTTACAGAGAGATTTCTCCCCCCCAGCATGGGTATGTGTAAAAATACACCAAAACACATTATACTACTTCTCCTGAGTACAGCGATACCACATATGTGGCACTTTTTTGCACCCTAACTGCGCTAAGGGGCCCAAAGTTCAATGAGTACCTTTAGGATTTTACAGGTCATTTTGAGACATTTGGTTTCAAGACTACGCCTCACGGTTTAGGGCCCCTAAAATGCCAGGGCAGTATAGGAACCCCACAAGTGACCCTATTTTAGAAAGAAGACACCCCAAGGTATTTTGTTAGGAGTATGGTAAGTTCATAGAAGATTTTTTTTTTTGTCACAAGTTAGTGGAAAATGACACTTTGTAAAAAAAAAAAAAAAAAAAAAACAATAAAAATTAATTTCCGTTAACTTGTGACAAAAAATAAAATTTTCTATGAACTCACCATACACCTAACAGAATACCTTGGGGTGTCTTCTTTCTAACATGGGGTCACTTGTGGGGTTCCTATACTGCCCTGGCATTTTAGGGGCCCTAAACCGTGAAGAGTAGTCTTGAAACCAAATGTCTCAAAATGACCTGTGCAATCCTAAAGGTACTCATTGGACTTTGGGCCCCTTAGCGCAGTTAGGGTGCAAAAAAGTGCCACACATGTGGTACCAGCGTACTCAAGAGAAGTAGTATAATGTGTTTTGTGGTGTATTTTTACATATACCCATGCTGGGTGGGAGAAATATCTCTGTAAATGACAATTTTTTGATTTTTTTTTACACACAATTGTCCATTTACAGAGCTATTTCTCCCACCCAGCATGGGTATGTGTAAAAATACACCCCAAAACACATTATACTACTTCTCCTGAGTACGGCGATACCACATGTGACACTTTTTTGCAGCCTAGGTGCGCTAAGGGGCCCAACGTCCTATTCACAGGTCATTTTGAGGCATTTGGTTTCTAGAATACCTTGGGGTGTCTTTTTTCTAAAATGGGGTCACTTGTGGGGTTTTTATACTGCCCTGGCATTTTAGGGGCCCAAAACTGTGAGGAGTAGTCTGGAAACCAAATGCCTCAGAATGACTGTTCAGGGGTATAAGCATCTGCAAATTTTGATAACAGGTGGTCTATGAGGGGGCGAATTTTGTGGAACCGGTCATAAGCAGGGTGGCCTCTTAGAGGACAGGTTGTATTGGCACTGAAGTGCAGGAAGCGCAGGATGTTCTCAAATCGTGACCTGGACATGGCAGCAGAGAACATGGGCATGTGATGTATTGGGTGCGTAGACCAATAAGACCGCAATACATTCTTTTTGACCAGACCCATGTTAAGGAGAAGGCCCCAAAAAATGTTACGTTCGGAAACTTGGAGTGGTTTCCGCCGAAAAGGCTGGGCATGGTAGCTTCTTGGATTGGCGGCTGCGTATTGCATAACGGTTGGTCTCAGCCACAATTAAGTCGTAGAGACCAGCAGTGATCAGAAAAAACAAATTCTGTTACTGCAGTGGGGCGGGTAAGGGTTTGGCTGGGTGATCAGAAGCCCGCAGAGGGCAGATTAGGGCCTGATCTGATGGATAGGAGTGCTAGGGGGGTGACAGGAGGCGATTGATGGGTGTCTCAAGGTGCGTATTGTGTGGCATAACGGTTGGTCTCAGCCACAATTAAGTCGTAGAGACCAGCAGTGATCAGAAAAAACTAATTCTGTCACTGCGGTGGGGCGGGTGAGGGTTTGGCTGTGTGATCAGGAGCCCACACAGGGCAAATTTGGGCCTGATCTGATGGGTAGTGTGCTAGGGGGTGACAGATGGTGACAGGAGGTGATTGATGGGTGTCTCAAGGTGTGATTAGAGGGGGGAATAGATGCAAGCAATGCACTGGCGAGGTGATCAAGGCTGGGGTCTGAGGGCGTTCTGAGGGTGTGGGCGGGTGATTGGGTGCCCAAGGGGCAGATTAGGGTCTGATCTGATGGGTAACAGTGACAGGTGGTGACAGGGGGTGATTGATGGGTGATTGATGGGTGATCCGTGGGTGATTTGATGGCAGAACAGATGTAAACAATGCACTTTGGAGGTGATCTGAAGGTGGGTCTGCGGGCGATCTGATGATGTGGGTGGGTGATCAGATGCCCATAAGAGGCAGGTTAGGGTCTGATCTGATGGGTGGCAGTGACAGGGGGTGACAGGGGGTGATTGATGGGTGATTGACAGGTGATTGACGGGTGATTGACAGGTGATTGACAGGTGATTACAGGGAAGAATAGATGTATACAGTACACGGGGGGGGAGTCTGAGAGGGTCTGAGGGCGTTCTGAGGGTGTGGGCGGGTGATTGGGTGCCCTAGGGGCAGATAGGGGTCTGATCTGATGGGTAGCAGTGACAGGTGGTGACAGGGGGTGATTGATGGGTGATCAGTGGGTGATTAGATGGCAGAACAGATGTAAACAATGCACTTTGGAGGTGATCTGAGGGTGGGTCTGCAGGCAATCTGATGGTGTGGGTGGGTGATCAGATGCCCGTAAGAGGCAGGTTAGGGTCTGATCTAATGGGTGGCAGTGACAGGGGGTGATTGATGGGTGATTGCCAGGGGAGGATAGATGTATACAGTTCACAGGAGGGGGGGGGGTCTGGGGAGGATCTGAGAGTGTTGAGGGTGATCAGGAGTCCCCAGGGGGCAGTTTAGGACCTAATCTAAAAAATAGCATTGACAGATAGTGACAGGGAGTGATTAATGGGTGATTAGGAGGGTGATTGGGTGCAAACAGGGGTCTGAGGAGTGGGCAGGGGGGGTCTGAGGGGTGCTGTGGGCGATCAGAGGGAGAGGGGGGGCAGGATCAGTGTGTTTGGGTGCAGACAAGGAGGGCTGCAGCCTGCCCTGGTGGTCCTGCGATCACTGGGACCACCAGGGCAGGAGGCAGCCTGTATAATACGCTTTTTATACATTACAAAGCGTATTATACTGTTTCCATGCGGCGATCGAGGACTTAATAACCCGCCGGCGCTTCCGAACGGCCGGCGGTTTAGTGCGCCAGGTGGGCGGAGCCAGTTGCCGGCGGCTGATCGTGTCATGTGTGACGCGATCGCCGCATAACCACGCCCACCGCCACCGATGGGCGTATTGCAGTCGTGGTTAAAGTGGTCTGAAAGTCAGCATTTCTACTTTGCTCTAAAATATTCCTTACATCTTTAAAGCTACTATTATAGAAAAAACAATGTGGCAGAACATCATTGAAACCATTAAACACAGTATTTTGTCCTGCTAGGGAAAGGCTATTCCGCTTTAAATCCGCATCCAGACTGGAGATAACAGTATCTTTGTTTACATTCCAATGTTGTTACATTTGTGTGTAAACAACTGAAGAACTCTCTGAGAAGCTCTCTCTGCTTCAGGCATACACACAGTTCAGAACAGTACATTTTTAAGATTTTAATATATAATAAAAAGCAGCTAGAATAACATGTAATGGCAGCTTTCATGACAAGATAAACTACACTGTGGAAACTTGTAATTTGTAGACCGATGATATTACTTGTGCATAAAAGCAAATATGATAACTGTATGAGTAATAAAAAATAGGAAAACACATTTTTAGTGAATGTTATGTCAGAGTTTCAGACCACTTTAAAAGGGTAAATTAATATATGAAATAGACTCATTACATGCGAAGTGAGATATTTCAAGCCTTTGTTATAATTTTGATGAGTACGGTTCACAGCTTACAAGAACCCCAAAATCAAATACTCAGACTATTAGAAAATTGTGAAAAGGTTCAATATTCAATATTCTAGGCTCTAAGGGACTGATTCATGAAGCTGTGCTGCTATAGCAACACAAGCTTCATGACAGCACCGTAACCTAAATTCAGGGAGGCACGCTTTGTGCGGTTGTGCAGCGTAGCGTGCCTTCCTTTCCTCCTAGGTGATATTTTCACGTGATAAACAAAATGTATTTTAAAGGACTCCCGGGGCAAATATAAACTAATGAAATGAACGATTGTATCTATCTTCCTTCTCCTAAAAATGACTTTTTAAGATGTTCCACATTTTATTTTATGTTTTAATCTACTTTTTAAGTTTTAACTGTTTTATTGTTTTTGCTCAATGACACATTCATCGAAGTATACCAGAGCTAAAATCTATGAACTATTGACCCTTTTTATCTCTTTCCTGGTCTCAGAAGCAATTTTCTGCTAGGAAAGTGCTTTATACTGATAATTTCTTATCAGTGAGGGTCACACTGTAGTCAATTCCTGTCTGGACTGAGTCAGCCACTTACATACCTGATATTTAACTCTTTCAGGCAGAGAAAGAAAAAAAGAAACACAGCATAGTAATTTGTGTGCTAGGCACTGTACATACCCATTTCACCCATGTCTATCGCATCATGTCACATGTCACCTCGGGTATCCTTTAAGTAGAGATGGGACAAAAGAATCTGTCAAATTCACTAATCCCTTGAATCTTGTGAATGATTCGAGATTTGTGTATTAGAATCCTAATGTCATTTCCACTAATCAAATCCGACAAATCCTGATGTTGCGTCACTGCACCTCCTCCGCTCCCCCTTGTCCTCCTCCTCATAGATATAAATAGTGGCAGCACTAGATCTCCTAATCCATGTGGGGGGTGGAGAAGAAGGGGGGAAGCGGAAGAGGAGGGGGAGAGGAGGAGGATGGGGGGAGCGGAGGATGACAAGGGGTGATACCTATACTGGGTGCACTTTTACTAGAGGTTACCTATACTGGGGGCACCTTTACCAAGCGACCTATACAGGGAGCAACTATACCTGGCTAACTATACTGGGGGCACCTACGCCTGGCTACCTATACTGGGGGCACTTATGCCTGGCTACCTATACTGGGGGCACTTATGCCTGGCTACCTATACTGGGGGTAACTATGCCTGGCTACCCATGCCTGGCTACTGGGAACACCTATGCCTGGCTATCTATAGTGGGGGTAACTATGCCTGGCTATCCATGCCTGGGTACTGGGAACACCTATGCCTGGCTATCTATAGTAGGGGCCAGTGGCATAGCTAAAGATCATGGGGCCCCATTAGTGTTGGGCGAACACCTGGATGTTCGGGTTCGGGAAAGTTCGCCGAACATGGCCGCGATGTTCGGCATGTTCGGGCCGAACCCCGAACTCCCCGAACATCCCGCTTTTGGGGGCCCTATGGGGTCGCAGGCATAAGGGGGGAGCATGCCCCGATCGCGGGGGGGGGGGGGGTCGGAAATTCCCCCCACCCCCTCCGCTAGCGCTCCCTCCTCTGCCCGCTTCCCCATACAAAAGTTTAAGGAAGTAAAACAGTACTGGTGGTAGTGGGCGGTTGGCAGTGGGCGGCACTATGAAGTGAGTGACTGAGGAGGAGGAGTCCGGATAGTGACGCGTTGAGGGAGGCCGGGCAGCGGGCGGTTCAGCAGTAGTACCGTACTACTGCTGAACCGCCCGCTGCCCGGCCTCCCTCAACGCGTCACTCTCCGGACTCCTCCTCCTCAGTCACTCACTTCATAGTGCCGCCCACTGCCAGCCACCCACTACTACCGGTACTGTTTTACTTCCTTAAACTTTTGTATGGGGAAGCGGGAAGAGGGGGGAGCGCTAGCGGAGGGGGTGGGGGGAATTTCCGACCCCCCCCCTGCGATCGGGGCATGCTCCCCCCTTATGCCTGCGACCCCATAGGGGGGCAGTATTCGGCCGAACAGGGCTCTGTTCGGCCGAACAGGGGCCCTGTTCGGCGGCCATTTAGTAGTTCGGGGCGAAACCGAACTTAAAAGGCCGAACACCATCAGGTGTTCGGCCGAACGCGAACATCACCCGAACAGGGTGATGTTCTGCAGAACCCGAACAGTGGCGAACACTGTTCGCCCAACACTAGGCCCCATAGCAAAACTTTGATGGGGCCCTCAGATGTAGGCACTCAATGCCACCTGTCCCTACCCTATGGATATCAGTTGATTTGGCAATTTGCATTCTCATGTAATTAATGCTGCACATAGTTCATGGCCACTGAGACAACGTCAGAGGGTGGAGAGACAACGTCAGAGTGTGGAGAGACAACGTCAGAGAGTGGAGAGATGACGTCAGAGGGTGGGGAGAAAAAGTCAGAGGGTGGAGAAGCAATGTCAGAGGGTGGAGAGACAACGTCAGAGGATGGATAAAAACAAGGAAGTTAATGGTGAATGCATTAAGTACCCACTGGGCACCCTCTGCTCCAGGGCCCCATAGCAGCTGCTATGGCTATTGCTATGCCCTTGGTGGGGGCACATATGCCTGGCTACCCATGCCTGGCTCCTGGGAGCACCTATGCCTGGCTACCTATAGTGGGGGCACCTATACCCCGGATCACACAATTCTTATGTATAGGATTTGTGAGATTAAGCCACCAGCGAGCAAGAAAATACTTTGAGAGTACCTTTTCACCAACTTTTTAGGACTATTACAATTGCAGAGTGAAAAAGTTATTTTAAGCAGAAGATGAAAAATTATCACCTAGAGGAAAACATAGGAGAAAAAGGAGACCGGGTTTAATTTCCGGAATTTTTACTGTACTAGATCACTAGATTTTTTTTATTATTATTCTAAGATATTCATTCTTAGTTTTCCTTATCTGTACACAAGCAGCCCACCGAGTAGATGTGTTTTTCTAGCCCTTTGTTTACATCCTCCAGAGCCAATCATATGTGATAACAGCAAGCCAAAGCTCCATTACAGTAATGACATCCAGGCCTGAGTGTGTGCAGCAGTGACTGGACATATCAGCATGCAGGCTGCAGGCGGGAGAAGGAACTGCAGGAAGGAGCCAAAGGAAGAAGGCAGTAAACACTGAACTGACTGGCAGATCTTTACCTTAGTGAATGTAAAAATAGCTTAAAAGTTTTCATGATTACAAATGGTGGACCATGACAGAGCCTATGTGCTACAAAGCTAACAGAACTCCTGGCTTTCAAGTATCTTATATTTGCATCTGTCCTGTTCTGCACATACTGTATCTTCAGCAGTGTCCCTCCCGTTAGATCATAAAAAGACACAGCCTTTTTCCTCAGCACCCTACCAGCCAAATGACAGTCTATTTATCCAATCAGACAGGGAGGCGGGAGCTTTCCTGGCCAACCGAGGAGCATCCTGTCAAAAGCCTGGATCTTTTAAAATAAACATCCCTTCCAGTGACATACTGTATTTTTAGAGAAAGCAGAGGCTAGGACTTGGAAAAAAGATTGGAATGATGTCAGTACAGTCGCCAGCCAATAGAAAATGTCCAGGGGAGGTGCTGAAAAAGTTCCTTTCTTCTTTTTGGGTTTTCCCTGCACTGGAACAAAAAAAAAGTCTATAATAAGTTTCCCATTAAAAAAAAGAAAAAAAAAAGCAACAGAGGGAAAAATCTGGGAGTGAAGGAATGCTGAGGATAGAGCAGTGGGGAGGAGAAGAGCAGGAGGGGAGCTGGGGATACTGGGATCTGCAGGAGGAATCCCCCTCTGTCTGCAGCCCTCTATTTCTATATATACCTCCTGCCTATACCGTAACATGCTTCCATCTATCTTGTTGTGTATGTGTCCCACTGCTCCTGCTTTCACATGTCCTCTCTCCTCTGCTTTCCAGCGTTAGCTCCAGCTGCACTCTCTTGATTTACTCTATGTAACTTTTTCAACTATAGCCAAGTTTCCAGTTTCCACTGTCGGATCTTTATCACTTTTAACCACTTCAGTGGATTTAGTTTTCTGCTTTAGCCTTGCCTGTCAGGGCTATCTCTCTCTTCCATCTGAAAAGCTACATTCACTTCATATATTAGTGCAGTGCTTTATTTCCCCTCTCTCTTTATTTATCACAAAGTTTCCCAAATGGGGGCCGCTATTTGTCAGGATGGGGAGCTGGATTTTCGCCTGATTTTTGGCGAGGAAGACTCAGACACTCCATCACCCAGAAGCACTCTGCACACGGCTGGTGAGTACGCGAATGGTGCTGAGGCATACACATAAAGCACTGCATGAACTGGGCATTTTTGCCACATGTCTTCTATAATCTTTACAGTGTATGTGTGTAGGTAAGCTTTTGACTGTAATGATGTTTAGGTTTTTCCTGTGGTCCCTTTAAATCTTGCACTCAGCCCTTTCGTGACTTGAGCAGACTGTGTTATATATCACTGTCACATCTGTTTTGATTAACGTGCGCTAGACAAGTCCACATAGTAGAATCCTGAAACATATTACAGACGCTTTAAACATCTGTGTACAGATTGCAGTAACCCATAGCAACCATTCACCCGCCTATAATCTGACTGTAGAAGCTTAGCATTCTGCTGCCTACAATCAGAATAACTTTGCTCTTGAAGCGTTTTGAACTAATGCTAATTACAAAGTTTGAATTTTAAATAAAGTCTTCCCTTTGGTTTCTGATTTTCCTACATTTTTCCAAATGCAGTCCTATTCCCCTGCATTTTAAGTCCTTTCCTGAAAGTTTTTTAAAATGTGAAGGGCTGACTGAGAAAGGAAGGCAAATTAAATGTTTTTTAAATTAAACACTATTCAGGTGCAAAAGAAGAGCCTATTCATTTGCAAATGAGAATTTACACATAACCCTTGCTAAGAGTTACAGAACACCAAAGAATATAGATTATGCTACACAGCTGGCCTTGGTTTATTAAGAAATTGTATATAAGATGGCAAGTCTTTACATATCAAACCAGGCTGCAGGCTGGATAGTGTACTGCTTAAAGGGAATCTAAATCGATGAAAAAACCTGGGGCTTCTACCAGCCCCCTGCAGCTGCCCTGTGCCCCTGACGTCACTGAGAAATCCTCCAGTCCCCCCCCCCCCCCCAGCATCCCTCTTTCGGCTGGACGACTTGGCGAGTTGACAGCCAATGCACATGCATGGCTGGGGCCGCGCATGTGTTTGATTATGCTCCCATTGCCAGGAGCGTTCTGTACATGCACAATAGAGATTTGCCCTCACGGCGCATGCGCAGAGCACTCCCATCTACGGGAGTGTGATCAAGAGGCACGGGCACTGGGGCTGCGCATCCAAATGAAAGAGGGGTGCTGCAATGGACTGGAGGTATACTTAGTGACAGTGCGGGTGCAAATCGGCTGTAGGGGGCTGGTACAAGCCCAAGGTAAGTTAAACTCATTTTTTTATGAATTTAGGTTCACTGTAAGTACACCACCTATGACATAGGCGACCAGGGTTTTATTCTTGGTTCCTGTTTAGTAAGCCAATACCTATTTAGTTAAGGAGTCTTTGGGCAAGACTCCTTGAAACAACAGGGTGGCCTATTGATTATGCCCTTAGTGGCTACAGCTCTCAAGCGCTTTGAGTTTAACAGGAGAAAAGCACTATACAAATGTTGTAATTATTATTAACCGAAGATGAAAGGTGATTAGTGAATAAGAATTATTTGTGATATTACCGTAATGAACATGTATTTTTCAACATTATCATAGCAGATAATGTAATGACTGAGCTGCCCAAGTACTCCCTACTGTGGATAACATCATCTCAAGTATTATTTATTTATTTATTGTATTTATAAAGCACCAACACCCCTTAATGCGTATATATTTGTTAGAAGTACTCCATAATATTGTACAAGTGCTTATCAAACATTGTATGATGCTTATTCATTTACCTATAAATACTTTTTTGTATCTCAAAATTCACTATAATAGATTAACTATGAAAAGTTCAGGTCCTGCCAAAGTACCCTCTGGGGTATGTGCAGATGATCCTCCACAAGGCAATCCTAGGCAGTTGCCTAGGGCTTGGATAGAGTCTAGGGGCCCGGTGGACACTAGCCCTCACCAAATCCTACTAAAAAAGCTAGGTGACCATCAGCATTTGGCAAAAACCGCTATCTTGCCTAGAGGCTCTTTTCATGTCAGGGCCGGGCCGATGCAGAGGCTCCAGCCTCAGGGCGCAGTGTAGGAGGGGGTGCACAACTCACTCAGCTATCATTCCCTTATTGTGTTTAAAGCAGTAAAAAATAAGAAAAGGGGATACATGGCAGTGACTGCAAGCCAGATAACTAGAGATTAAGTTGTTGGGGGCCCTGGGGCACCTCTTAATTTGGCCACACACGATACAATAAAATGATCCGATTTTACAGCGATTCGATAAAAACGATCGGATCTCCCGATAAGATCGAAAACTTTTTTTTTTTTATTCGACTGAAAAATCTGATCGGATTTCCCGTTTTCTTCGATTTTTATCTATCCGGAATGCCAGATATTTTTCTTCAATCTTTCTAAAGATTGTATGGTGTATGTTAGATTGTCAATTTATCAATATACACACCCTAGCAATTTTGTCAGAGTTTCCAACAATTTTTATCATAATTGGGGGAAAATGTAACATAGGTGTGTGGTACATTGGTCATATTTTTTAAATGTTACAATCAGTCAGAAAAATTGATTGAAATTCTTAAATTGAATAGATATTAAAAGAATTGTATGGTGTGGTGATGACTGGGTTGGGAGGAATGGAACGGCGCACTTTGGTGTGTCAGTCTTGGCGGCTGGAGGACATTGTCCCAGCTCTGTTTCATCTTAATCCTTTTCAGTGTAGATGTACCATATGTTGAGAACTTAGGAGCTAGATTACTTGTCTATATTAAAAGTTCTTGTATTCGGTATATATGTTACGGCCAGAACCCGAAGTGTGGCCACTTCTAGTTCTGGCCGGCCACTTCGGGTTCTGGCCGGCCAATGCGCGAAGTGGCCGCAGCGCAGCGGCCAATGTTAGAAATGGAATGTTTCCTTTTAATATGAATGTAGTTTTCCTGGCCGTCTCTGGCCAAATGTAGCAAAAAAACAGTTCGTTCATTGAATGAAATGAAGCTGCCTGGCTTCTGCTCCGCCTCCTCTCCTCCGCCCCTGCCTCTCTCTCTCTCTCTCTTCTCCCCGACACTGGCAGCGGGGGACATGCGTGTCCCCTCCAGAGTCGTTCGTAGCGGCAGGCAATCCTGTCGTTCGTCCCTGCAGAGCGGGGGCTGGCAGAAGCAATGTCTGCAGCCTCCCCGCTCTGCTTTCCTGACGCCACGAACGACTCTCGGGGACACGCGTGTCCCCGTCGGCTGCCCGAAGAAGATAGATAGAGAGAGAGAGAGAGAGAGAGAGAGGCAGGGGCGGAGGAGAGGAGGCGGAGCAGAAGCCGGGCGGCTTCATTTCATTCAATGAACGAACTGTTGTTTTTTTTTTGCTACATACGGCCAGGAAAACTACATTCATATTAAAAGGAAACATTCCATTTCTAACATTGGCCGCTGCGCTGCGGCCACTTCGCGCATTGGCCGGCCAGAACCCGAAGTGGCCGGCCAGAACTAGAAGTGGCCACACTTCGGGTTCTGGCCGTAACATATACATATAACTGCAATCACATAAACAGAAATTTGCTACCCTTTCAGCAACCTTTGCTATTCTAGGAAACGATATGGTAATTATTGCAGCTTTTTAACACGTAGGAGAATTTTTGAAAACCAATTAAGGCTTGCGAGATAACCACTTACAGTATGTTTCTTTGGGCTTGATTTACTAAACCATGATAACTCATATCATGGCTGCGCTTTTCACAAGTTTCCGCGCGCAATCTCGAATTTATTTGCAATTGCAAGCAGAAATTTGCGATTGTGCAAAAACGTGAAACCGCTAGCGCGGCCGTGATATGAGTTATCACGGTTTAGTGACCCGAGCCCTTTGTGTTCTATGATATTCTCCATGTCAAGAATACCTAAGGCTCAATACACACAGGACAGATGGAACTACGCATCCAGTACCTGTTGTGTCACTCCCCACCTCCCTTTACCATACCTCCTAACTTTTTGAGATGAGAAAGAGGGACACTTAAACCATGCCCCTGCCACACCCCTGATCACACCCCTGTCACACCCCTAGTCATGCATACCTTAAAGATTTCATAAGAAAAATATGTTGTTTTATAATTCAAACCACACTCGTCCTTTCTATCCTTGTTCATTTTCCTTCATATTAACATTTTAAAATTATTAATATATCAATTTAAAGGATAGGAATCAAACACATTTGTAAGTAGAGAAATATATACAGTATATTTACATAGAAAGAGGGACAAATGAGGAGGAAAAAGGGACAGAGGGACAGGGCTCCCAAAGATGGATTGTCCCTCCAAAAGAGGGACAGTTAGGAACTATGCTTTACCCATTTGAACAAACACTTGGTGAATAAGGACCACACCATGTGACACTACCTTATTTTAGCAGCTTGAAAGTTAACATATATCATATATTATCATAGCATATAACATATATTATCGTAACAGTATATATCGCAGAACCAATTAAGCCAACATACTGGTATGCTAAACTGACTGTCTAGGAATTCATTAGTACATCAGCTCAATCATGAAGTAAAACAGAAATATGATGCAAATAGAGAGCACCTGGAAACAGGAAGTTGCAGGCTCCTGTCAGCACAGTAATGCAATCATCATGCAGCCCATTTTGTTTCTCAGACATAATAGGATCTTGCAAATAAATTGGAGGTGATTCAGTGATAAAACTGACATCATACAGAAATGCCAATAGCTAATTTACAGTAATTTGATGTCATACCAGAAGAAAGGGTTATTCACAGTAAAAAAAAAAATAGGCAAGAGCCAAATAGAAGAAGGAATTACAACTGGTAGTTATACTGATTCTTCTTTTGTAGTTCTTCAATGTAATCAGACTGCAAACTCACCCGAAGTGAACCTGTTCGGAGAAATAGGGGGCTGGCATCAGAAGAGTTACAGATTAGTTAGGAAACCTGATCTGTAAGCTCATTCTAGCTGAATGACAAGGAAAGCTGTACAGTCAGGGCTGGATTTATCATAAGGCTCTGTAGGCACGTGCCTACAGGCTCCTGATGATGGAAACGTGGCTCACTCCCCTCCCCTAGTGCAAATCCGGGCCTGTGTACAGCTAGTGTTGGGCGAACAGTGTTCGCCACTGTTCGGGTTCTGCAGAACATCACCCTGTTCGGGTGATGTTCGCGTTCGGCCGAACACCTGGTGGTGTTCGGCCAAACTGTTCGGATTCGCCCGAACGGCTCATTGCCTGGCCGAACAGGGCCCCTGTTCGGCACGAACAGGGCCCTGTTCGCCCGAATACTGCCCCCCTATGGGGTCGCAGGCATAAGGGGGGAGCATGCCCCGATCGCGGGGGGGGGGCGGAAATTCCCCCCACCCCCTCCGCTAGCGCTCCCCCCTCTGCCCGCTTCCCCATTCAAAAGTTAGGAAGTGAAACTGTACCTGTGCGGTAGTGGGTGGCTGGCAGTGGGCGGCACTATGGAGTGACTGAGGAGGAGGAGGAGTCCGGAGAGTGACGCGTTGAGGGAGGCCGGGCAGCGGGCGGTTCAGTTTCACTTCCTAACTTTTGAATGGGGAAGCGGGCAGAGGGGGGAGCGCTAGCGGAGGGGGGTGGGGGGAATTTCCGACCCCCCCGCGATCGGGGCATGCTCCCCCCTTATGCCTGCGACCCCATAGGGCCCCCAAAAGCGGGATGTTCGGGGAGTTCGGGGTTCGGCCCGAACATGCCGAACATTGCGGCCATGTTCGGCGAACTTTCCCGAACCCGAACATCCAGGTGTTCGCCCAACACTATGTACAGCCAGATATAGGAATATCATCAGAGGAGCTGAGAATGAAAGGTGGGTTGTCATACTTCATCCAGTGCTGACTTGCCCCATGACTTAACCTTTCAATACAACAGCACATATTAAGCCTTTCATAAAAATAAACCTGTCCTGTCAGACAAACAATAAATGATTCCTTATCAATCAGAGGGGTATAACTGAATATGAGATTTACCTACAAACTCCTAGGCCCTATCTAACAACAACGCCAGTGGTAAAACTGCCACTAAATCTGCAAGCGATGATTAATAATGATTGAGCTCTGAACCATTACATCAAGGTGCTTATAAGCCATATTGGTAGGTGTTATTATTCTATTGGTAATCCATATATGTAGGTTTTCCATTGGGAGAAGGAAGGCACCAGACCAATACAGTAGATTTCCTGAGTTTCTCTGAGCTCTCTCCCCTAGTCCAAACAACGGCCAGGGCTTGGTCTGGCCATCAACCTGCTCAGTCATCTCTCTCTCCTCCTCCTGACACCCATTGTCCAATACTGCAGTAAGGCGAAAAGGACCAGAATCAATAAGTGGGCCAAACAGGTAGAGTTCAGACCAGCAATAAAACCTCTTGGAGTGTGTGCGCACGTACATACGTGCGTGAGTGCGTACATGCGTGCGTGTGTGTGTGTGTGTGTGCGAGCGTGCGTGCGTGCGTGTGTGTGTGTGTGTGTTTCAACAGTGCAGGTGAAAAAAGATAGAAACTATTAGAATGTCAGCAACAGCAGTCTCACAGTCTTAATATTTCCTTAGTGACATGTTTAATTTTAAGGATAAGAACATTTTATTTCAAAGTATTAGATACATACTTATCTCAAGGCAGGGGATCTGGCCATGATTAGCAGCTGATGTTACAGTATATATATATATATATATATATATATATATATATATATATATATATATATATATATATATATATATATATATATATATATATATATACATATACAGTGGTGTGAAAAACTATTTGCCCCCTTCCTGATTTCTTATTCTTTTGCATGTTTGTCACACTTAAATGTTTCTGCTCATCAAAAAACATTAACCATTAGTCAAAGATAACATAATTGAACACAAAATGCAGTTTTAAATGATGGTTTTTATTATTTGGTGAGAAAAAAAACTCAAAATCTACATAGCCCTGTGTGAAAAAGTGATTGCCCCCCCCCCCCCCCCCTTGTTAAAAAATAACTTAACTGTGGTTTATCACACCTGAGTTAAATTTCTGTAGTCGCCCCCAGGCCTGATTACTGCCACACCTGTTTCAATCAAGAAATCACTTAAATAGGAGCTATCTGACACAGAGAAGTAGACCAAAAGCACCTCAAAAGCTAGACATCATGCCAAGATCCAAAGAAATTCAGGAACAAATGAGAACAAAAGTACTGTAATTGAGATCTATCAGTCTGGTAAAGGTTATAAAGCCATTTCTAAAGCTTTGGGACTCCAGCAAACCACAGTGAGAGCCATTATCCACAAATGGCAAAAACATAGAACAGTGATGAACCTTCCCAGGAGTGGCCGGCCGACCAAAATTACCCCAAGAGCGCAGAGAAAACTCATCCGAGAGGCCACAAAAGACCCCAGGACAACATCTAAAGAACTGCAGGCCTCACTTGCCTCAATTAAGGTCAGTGTTCACGATTCCACCATAAGAAAGAGACTGGGCAAAAACGGTCTGCATGGCAGATATCCAAGGCGCAAACCACTTTTAAGCAAAAAGAACATTAAGGCTCGTCTCAATTTTGCTAAAAAAACATCTCAATGATTGCCAAGACTTTTGGGAAAATACCTTGTGGACCGACGAGACAAAAATTGAACTTTTTGGAAGGTGCGTGTCTCGTTACATCAGGAGTAGAAGTAACACAGCATTTCAGCAAACGAACATCATACCAACAGTAAAATATGGTGGTGGTAGTGTGATGGTCTGGGGTTGTTTTGTTGCTTCAGGACCTGGAAGGCTTGCTGTGATAGATGGAACCATGAATTCTACTGTCTACCAAAAAATCCTGAAGGAGAATGTCCGTCCATCTGTTCGTCAACTCAAGCTGAAGCGATCTTGGGTGCTGCAGCAGGACAATGACCCAAAACACACCAGCAAATCCACCTCTGAATGGCTGAAGAAAAACAAAATGAAGACTTTGGAGTGGCCTAGTCAAAGGCCTGACCTGAATCCTATTGAGATGTTGTGGCATGGCCTTAAAAAGGCGGTTCATGCTAGAAAACCTCAAATAAAGCTGAATTACAACAATTCTGCAAAGATGAGTGGGCCAAAATTCCTCCAGAGCGCTGTAAAAGACTCGTTGCAAGTTATCGCAAACGCTTGATTGCAGTTATTGCTGCTAAGGGTGGTCCAACCAGTTATTAGGTTCAGGGGGCAATTTCTTTTTCACACAGGGCCATGTAGGTTTTGAGTTTTTTTCTCACTAAACAATAACAACCATCATTTAAAACTGCATTTTGTGTTCAATTATGTTATCTTTGACTAATAGTTAACGGTTTTTGATGAGCAGAAACATTTAAGTGTGACAAACATGCAAAATAATGAGAAATCAGGAAGGGGGCAAATAGTTTTTCACACCACTGTATATATATATATATATATATATATATATATATATATATATATATATATATATATTCCTAGAAGTGTTTTGTTATGTAACAGTAACAATCATAAATTGTATTTCCAGATGGGAAGGGTTTGAGTCTTACTGTGTATCATGTTCTATCACATGTATTTTAGTTAGCAATCATCCAGTCAAAGCGCACTGTATATTGTACAGGTGTTTCCATGAATGACACAGTAGCATAACATGACCCCTAACCTGAGACTGACCTTCCTTCCTTCTGTTTGTGTAGTCTACCTTCTGAGGAACAGGAATAACATATTAAAATTCCCACTCTCAGTCTGCAGTACAGCTCATATTTGATGTCAAAAACCTGTCTGGAAAATTAAACTGCAATGGATAAAACTTCATGATATTCTCATGAATAATAAGCGCAACAACATGTACAGTTATGATTGCTATCATTACAAAATGGCAGTGTTAAGTTTAAAGTCTTGTATAAACAGTGGGGCAGATTTGTCAAAATCAGTGAAAAGAGAACTGAAGCTAAACAGATGCAGAAGTGAAGAAGCTGCTCAAAGCAACCAATCGGAATCTTGGGTCTGCTCCTCTGCTCCATTTTTCACCAGTTCTACTCCAGTTTTCCTTGCAATGATTTTGATAAATCTGTCCCAGAGTTTTGCCAGCTGAAACAATTGGGTCAATTTGTCTAGCCTTCTGCTTGGAAGCCAGAAACAGTTCATACAGTTTCAGATCTGCTGAGTGGCATGTAGTACCTTTGAGGAGGGGGGGCAGGGGTGTAGAAATAGGGGTTGCAGAGGTAGTGACCGCATCTGGGCCCTTGGACTAGTGGGGCCACGAGGGGCCCTCTCTCAACTACAGTATTAGCTCTCTATTGGTCCTGTGCTCATAATAATCATTTCTATAGATACGTTGAATTGTGGTAATCATTAACAAACTGTTCCCCATCCCCTTCTTGTACCTCTGACACTGTAGTTGCCATTGGCAGGTTTTGGTGTGCCATATCAATTGCGATGTATAGAGTGCCTGGGGAGCCCCATTGTAAAACTAGCATCGGGGCCCACAGCTCCTTAGCTACACCACTGCGGGGGGGGGGGGGGGGGGGGGTAGAAAACGGGGCAGCCCATAACACCTGGGGATAAAGACATAGACTGAAAAACTTGTTTTGAAGGTTGCAGAAGGTGGGAAACCAAAATGATTGTAAACAATTACTGCAGTCATTAAAAAAACAAAATGCCCAAGATAGTGCCCCAAAAATACTTTATATGTTTTACACACACACACTCACAAATTGTAACCAAGAGGAATTGTAACCAAAGATAGAACATCCCAATCGGTAGCTGATACCTCTTTTGCCGTGAGAAAGCGTTACCTTTTCTCGACTAGATCATCAGGAGGGTCTGAATGGCTGATATTGTGGTGAAACCCCTCCCACTGTGTGATGTCAGCACCTAGGTCCTGACATCACACTGTGAGAGCCTTGTTGCATTGTGGGAAATAGCAACTCTTATCAATTGACTAGCAACCAGTATTTCCCACTGTCCATATGTACAGTATATCTGTAAGGAATAGAGGAGATGCCGCCGCATGGGCAAGCGGCAGGGCGGCCATCTCCGCGTTCCAGCCGGCGGCTTTTGCCGCTGGTTCATCTGGTCCTTCTAGTGCACACAGGTTGAGAGCTACACGCGCGCGCGCGACAGGCGACAGGACCTTTATGCTAACAGAAGGGGAGTCAGCTGATCATGCCGATCAGCTGACTCCAGCTATCTTCCGGATTGGCTGAGTGACTGGGGCGGCGCTGTGGAGCGCTCTGGGTATATATAGGACTTGCCTGTCAGTTGCAAGTTGTCTGCTGTTGCGAAAACTTACGTGTGAGCTCTCAGACCCCATTCAGATCTTACAGTGTGTTAGAACCAGCCGGAGCTGGGAATTCACACTTAGTCAGATTCCGGTGATAGCCGTAACATTGCTACTGTTTATCTGTTATGGCCCATACTCACGGGCAACTTTTTTGCATGTCGCAAGCACACGGGAGCGTGCTTGCGACATGCTGGCGACAGCTAGTAGCCAGGTCCCTCCGCATACACACGGCGGAGGGACCTGGCAACTGATGCAACGGAAGCTGTCGCCGTTGTCCCTCCCCCCGCCGGAAGCGCCGTTTATTTACTATCATGTTGCTGTCGCTAGTCCGCGTACTCACGCGGACTAGCGACAGTTGCGGCGGAGGTGCGGCGGCGACTGTTGCCATGCGATTGAAACTTTCAATCGCATGGCGACATGAGCGACGGGCGACAGTTCGGGGTGCGCGCGCGTGCAACGGCCCATACTCACGGGCGACCTGTCGCCGCAACACGCGCGCGCCGCGTGTTGAGGCGACAAAAGTCCCTCGTGAGTATGGGCCATAAGTCTAGTTCCCAGGTGTTGAGACCAAGGACCTCACAACTAAGACTAGGAGATTGCTACATTGCTACTGTTTATCTGTTAATCTAGTTCCCAGGTGTTGAGACCAAGGACCTCACACCTAAGATTAGGAGATTGCTACATTGCTACTGTTTATCTGTTAAGACTAGTTCCCAGGTGTTGAGACCAAGGACCTCACACCTAAGACTAGGATTGTTATTTATATTCTGTTACCTTATGATCTCTGGCTTTCCTGACCACTCTCCTGCTCACTGATTCGGTACCTCCGCCTATCTGATTACCTGTTGCCGACACTGCCTGTACCGGGATACCGAATTAGTCTTCCGCCTTTGTACTTTATCTGTCCGTGTGTTGCCGACTCTGCTTGTCTGACCTGTCTGGCTGTCAACCAACCCTTGGGTGGTCAGCCTTACTGCACTATCTGTGACACTTGCTATTCAGGTGTTCACCAGCTGCAAGCACAGGTTTAGGGTCACCTGCTCCTCAGGATACCATCTTGCAGCTCAGCCAGTGGTCTCTATCACTAAGGAGTCCACTGGCTGCAGTGCAGTCTGATTCCCTGCCCTCAGGGAATCCCTGGCTGCAGTACAGTCTGATTCCCTACTCCTCGGGAAGTCCCTGGCTGCAGTCTAATCATATCTCTCATTCAACCAGTTATAACTCTGGCAGTCCTGTCAGTGGTTCCTGCTCCTCAGGTGTCCACTGGCTGCAATACCATCCGATTCCCTGTTCCCCAGGGAATCCTCAGCTGCAGTTCCATCATAATCACTCATTCCACCAACTGTCCTCTTTGCAGCCCAGTCAGTGGGACCCTGCCCCTCAGGGGTCCACTGGCTACAGTGCAGTCTGGTTCCCTGCTCCTCAGGGAATCCTTGGCTGCAGTAGTGTCTGTATCTCCCGCCCCACGGGAGATAACTTCTCTGATTACTGTTGCACCAAACACTATATCACATTAGGTGTCCTGTGTCTAGCTATACTAGCATTATTGGTGATTCTGCAGATCACACATAATCAGGCATAGAATCTGTATTGTTGGTGATACTGCAGATCACCAATAATCAGAAAATATCTGTGTTGCTGACACCATTCGTTACAATATCGACAGAAAAAACAACCTTTAAACCTATCGCATTGTCAGGGGGTGGGGTTATCGATAATGGCAGTTGGTGCTGTCTGTTTTTTTCATGTCTGCCAGTAATAAAGATGATTAGGTGCAGGCTGAATCCCCTCCCTCACCTGGGTTCCCTCCTTCTGCCTCTCTCCCCCTCCATATATCAGCAGTAAGTAGGCACGGCGGGTGGATAATTACTCACCTGACTTCCGCGTTCGAATTGCTGGAGCGCAGCGTCATCATTGTCACAGCTCTCAATGCTGCCCACTGTGCTTCCTGATTAGCTCCTTTACTTTTGGAGGGGGGGGTTGTCTTATTATACCCAGAACTGGGTTTCAAATACCCTAGGTACGCCACTGCTCAGCAGTACTGTCTATGGTCACAAAAAAGTTTTCATTAAGCACCTGAAAATCCCCTATTAACCTTCTCTTCTCTCCGTATTTGATTGCTCTCTGGCTTCAGTACTGGTGCAAAGGATATGTAATGATATCACCTGGTGACTAGGAGACAGTGCACTCCATGCAAAAGTAGCAAGAACAAATACATGTAGAGCATGGGAGCAGTCTGTGCTGCTGAAGTGCCAAGGCCTTCTAAGGTCCAAGATCGGGCCCTCCAATACCCAAGGCAGAGATGACAAAACACACTCATCCCCATTCACTGCTTAGATCTTGTACCTGTCTTATTCCATTTTGATGATTGTTCACAGGAGCCTGGAAAAAGTAGCCCCTGCCATAGTCACACCTGTCGTAATCACCTGTGTACCCACCACTTATTCATTCACTCAGAAGCTCTCTGCCGTTTCCTTTCCAGCCTGACCTGTCTGTGATCAGAAGGCAGCTTTTCTCATATGTGAGGAATCAACAAATAGATTGTGATGATTGCTACAGGTTATGCTGCTGGTTATAAATCTTACAGAAGTTGGGGAGGGGGTTGGTAGGTATAAGCAGAATGCTCCCAATTAGAGAATGTCAATGAGATGATCATAATTCCAGATTGCTTGCAAACGCAATGCTAATTGTACACAGCTTGGTATTGGCCCAATCAAATGAAATTCCTTCTTGATTTTCATTGCCTCCTTTCCAAACTACATACAATTTGCATTATATTTACATGCAAGATGGAATTATTACCATCTCATTGGTCATCTCTACTCCCAGTGACTGCTGAGGGCACTGTTGATCACAGTTCTTACTAAGGAGGTACTATCAGAGAGCTCCCAATAAAAGCTGCAGACATCACTGATCCTAGTTCTTGCTGGGACGGTATCAGCAGAGAGCTACCAATGACTGCTCCTGACACCACGACTTGGGCACCACTGATCACAGGTCTGATGAGTAGTATCAGCAGAGAGCTACCAATGACTGCTCCTGACACCACTACTTGGGCACCACTGATCACAGGTCTGATGAGTAGTATCAGCAGAGAGCTACCAATGACTGCTCCTGACACCACTACTTGGGCACCACTGATCACAGGTCTGATGAGTAGTATCAGCAGAGAGCTACCAATGACTGCTCCTGACACCACTACTTGGGCACCACTGATCACAGGTCTGATGAGTAGTATCAGCAGAGAGCTACCAATGACTGCTCCTGACACCACTACTTGGGCACCACTGATCACAGGTCTGATGAGTAGTATCAGCAGAGAGCTACCAATGACTGCTCCTGACACCACTACTTGGGCACCACTGATCACAGGTCTGATGAGTAGTATCAGCAGAGAGCTACCAATGACTGCTCCTGACACCACTACTTGGGCACCACTGATCACAGGTCTGATGGGTAGTAACAGCAGAAAGCTACCAATGACTGCTCCTGACACCACTACTTGGGCACCACTGATCACAGGTCTGATGAGTAGTATCAGCAGAGAGCTACCAATGACTGCTCCTGACACCACTACTTGGGCACCACTGATCACAGGTCTGATGAGTAGTATCAGCAGAGAGCTACCAATGACTGCTCCTGACACCACTACTTGGGCACCACTGATCACAGGTCTGATGAGTAGTATCAGCAGAGAGCTACCAATGGCTGCTCCTGACACCACTACTTGGGCACCACTGATCACAGGTCTGATGAGTAGTAACAGCAGAGAGCTACCAATGACTGCTCCTGACACCACTACTTGGGCACCACTGATCACAGGTCTGATGGGCAGTATCAGCAGAGAGCTACCAATCACTGCTCATGGCACCAATTTCTGGGCACCACTGATCACAGGTCTGATGGGCAGTATCAGCAGAGAGCTACTGATGACTGTTCCTAGCACCACTGCTTGGGCACCACTAATCACAGGTCTGATGGGAGGTATTAGCAGAGAGATACTGATGACTGCTCCTAGCACCAATACCACTGCTAGGGCACTACTGATCACAGGTCTCAATGAATGATCTCAAATCTGATAGGGGAGATATTACCAGAGAGTTCCCAATAAGTGATGGGGACACCACTAGTTGCAGGTCTTACACGATAGAAGGAATAAGCAGAAAGGTGTCAAGCCTTGATACATGCTGAAGGCACCACTAACCACAGGACAGATGGGAACTGACCAGAGCAAAGGGGAGCATTCAAATTTTGCCTAGAGCACAGCAGAGGTACAAAGAAAATAACCTGTGGCTCTGCTGGGACTAGTTTATTACTATCACGTAGTGCAATTGAACCACCAATGTGTCAGAAAAGGGGAACCAACCCATTACTGCTAATGCAGACACAACAGGTGCCTACTCTGACTACTTCTTGGCCTTGCCCTTAGTAAAGATTGTCAATAAGATGCTAATAATTTTGAGTTGAAGCAAGTTTTATGTTAATGCTCTTGCTTATGCAGGTTGGTGCTGGACTAATCAAAATATTTAGCTACTGCTTTTGGTTAGTTCAGTTCTATGTAAAGCTGTATACATTTGCATAAAACAAACATAAAATAGCATCAACTCAAAATGATTATTATCTCTAGCCATAAGTTGTGTGGTAGATTGCTTTGCCACCAGTTTCTTGCGCAAGCCCCTACAATTTTGCTTAGATGTATGTACTGAATGTGATAAAACTTGCAGGAAATACTTGATGCTTTTCATGTAAATACTGTAGTTGAAATTAATGAGTTCTGTTTTAAATTATTCCTCCTGTAAATGTTGTTCATAGTACCAATGAATGGCATAAGGAGTTCCTCTGTTTCTGACACACTGTCCCTGACTGAAGAGTATTCTTCAGTGAGCCACATAGAATAAGAATACCTGGATTTACAGAATTATGTATAAGAATGATACAGTATGCAACTTTCATCTCAGTCATATCATACCTCTGCAAAAGGTCACGTTGCTGCAATGTAACTCAGCGAATTAGCGAGCGTGTTTGTAGTCATGTTCATGTATCCACAACTTACTTACTACAGTTTTTAGTAGTCTTAACATGTACCTGAGATCTTAATTATGGCTGTATTTATACTTACCTGGGGCATCCTTCAGCCCCATGAGGTGCACGATCTCCCTCGCCATCCTCTCTGGCCTCTCCATTGTGTTGTTATCGCTACTGGTAATCTGCCCAATTGCAGCCAGACATGCGTTTCAGCGCATGCACGTCCTGGCCGTACATGCGCAAAACATCACGATTAACGGCGGCAATAACAAGACAACGGAGCGGCTGGAGAGGACCGCGAGGGAGACGACATACCTCATGGGGCTGAAGGAAGCCCCAGGTAAGTATAAATACACCCATAATTAAGATCTCAGGTTTCCATTAAGTATGGACAATCAGATAACATATCAGTGTAGAGAAATGTAGATTTATGATCTTAATTAAGGCCTGGAATGGGACATTTGCGTAAACGATTATATCGGCGATTATGTTTGAACTGGCATTTAAGGGCACTTTTGATGTTTTTTTTTCTCCCATATAGAGCAAAAGTCATTTGCAATGTGCAGTTTTAATAGGTCCTATAGAGTTAATCTTCTAAGTAGCGGCTGGTACCTGTTAGGAATCGCAGATCACAAATGCAACACCAAGAAAGATCACAAATCGCACATTGAAAGTGCTGACAATTAGCAATCTGCCTGCAGCATTTTTGGAGCAATTTCGTTTCAAGGAATGCATGGTAAAATCGCATTCCTTTAAAACGCATCAGCCTCTTAGAGTCGCCAATTTACAAGGCTGTCTGACTCTTGCCGCGGCACTCCATACTATTTGCATTTGCAGCAAACCGGGGGGGGGGGGGAAGAGAAAAAGCAGATACTTACCTAAATAGAGGGAAGCCTCTGCATACCAGTCATCACATGGGACTCTGTGCTGTAAAAGGATTCCTTTGGATGTTATTTATGATCCATCCATATAAGCAAACCACGTATAAGATAACTGTGTACATACCAGCATTCAGATCTGCCCAAGACATCTGTAGAATATCTTGAATGCCAAGGTCCTCACATTTCAACATTATCTTGTTATCACAGCGGTCAAAGCTTGCAAAAGACAACAACTTCTACAAACCTCTTTTAAAACTTTTCTCCTTCAAATACTGTCAGTTGCACGTGTTTAGACACTGATCCATATTCAGTTAATGTTTCTTCTGAATTTTCTCCCAAGAGATCATTTTTCATCTTCTCTACAAAGTAGCATTTCAGCACTTTGAGATTTTTTTAAAAAGTAGGAAAAAGTAGGTAAAAAGTAATATCAAACTTATTTTTTTTTCTTGCATGCTGGTGGCTTATTGATAAAGGTAAACTGGCATGTTTCATTATATTTTCATATCATTAAGATGGGGTTTCCATCAGGAGATAGTTTGTTTTCTGTAATATTTTATAGCCAATGAACCAGGAAAACGGCATTATAAGAATAATAGCCATAACTTCTTTTTATTGATCACATCCTAGAATTTTTGTTTAACCACTTCTTGCAAAATGGACATTTATAAATGCCCTATTTGTGCACCTTTAGTGCAAATAAGACGTTTATAAAAGCCTTGCAATGCCGCTAAAGCGCATTCACACTTGTGCACCTGCGTTTATTTAAAGTGTACCTGAGCCGGAGCTCGGGTACTAAATGGGATACTTACCTAAAGAGAGGAAAGCCTCAGGATCCTATTGAGGCTTCCCTCACTGGTCTGATGTCCCTTCTCGCTGAGCGTGACCCCCCGAAGAATAGTGCAGCTCCTCTTCTTGATTCATGCATGTGCAGTAGACGCGCGTTCCCGCCCGCGCATGCGCAGTAAGCTAGAGCAGATGTGTTGGGGGGCCGTGCTCAGCAATGGGGGGCAGTTTAGACCAATGAGGGAAGCCTCAATAGGATCCTGAGGCTTCCCTCTCTTCAGGGTAAAGCCTTGTCTAGAACACGAGCTTTGGCTCAGGTTCACTTTAAAACCTTCAGCCCATGGCATAAAGTGGTTAAAAGGTTTCATCACGAGACCTGGTTTCTGTGGATAGTTCCTTGAAGGTAAACTGGGAAATTTGTGCTTTGTGATCTTGCTTTGAGTTATGTTTACGATTTGTGATTCCTAGCAGGTCTCAGCCCCTACTTTCAAGATTAACATTATGGGAGCCTATTTAAACTTTAATAAACAAGCCTTTATCCCTGCACATCGCGATTGACTTTTGCTTTTTAAATGGGAGAAAAAAACTCTCAAAAGTGACCCTAAAGTGGATCCGAGGTGAACTTTTACTCATTGCATAGTTGTGTTCCTGTCCTATTGTTTATAGGGCATTCCTCAAGCCAAATACTTTTTTTGTTTTTGTTTTAATACCCTAATTCCCTATAAACTAAATAAACCACGCCCACAGGTTTTCAGAGAGCCTTGGCAGTAGCAAGGGCTCATGGGAGCTCAGTCTGGGCAGGAGGAGGAGGAAGTATTACTAGCCATTGATTTCAGAGGCAAAGGGGAGGAGGAGGGGGGATTAGGTTTGTTTGCTTAACCTTTTCGGGAACGGCCACCTACCCCCCCCTTAAGGACCAGGCATTTTGAGCGGGAAGGGGGTGCGCGCGTTTGGGGGGGTCAGGCGGCCGGATCCCGTCTGTGGCTGCCTGGATTTGTGCCCCCCATGGTGGCCTGGGCCCCCCCTTCTGCCAGCAGCCTTCACTTACCTTCCAGGCTCCAGCGATGAGCCGCACGGGACCCTCTTCTCCAGCCGGCATCTCCGTTCTGTCTGACGATCAGTTCCGGGTCGCGGCTTGATGACGTCATCAAGCCTGGACCTGGCGCTGACGTCAGACGGAGCGGAGATGCCGGCCAGAGCAGAGGGGGGCGCCGATCGTCGCTGGAACGGCAGGGAGGTGAGTGGATCCTCTTCTTTTCCCCCCCTGCCGCCGCAGCTGTCAAACTGATCACTACGATCCGACGGCGATCGTAGTGATCATGTGATCAGCAGCCATACGCGAGGGCTGCTGATCACTCGGGGGAGATGTTGGGTGTCATATGACAGCTTAATCTCCCCCTCCGGGTGCGCACGATCGCGTCGGGAGCGGAAACTGCGGGCCGGCGTAGATCCTACGCCGCATCAGGCTAGAACAGCCACAAGTGCGCCGTAGGATCTCATAGAGGCGGTCCCGAAAAGGTTAAGATGCAGATAAGCCTGCCTCTGTGTAATGTTTACAAACAACATGGCTGCTGTCATTGTATCACAGGAAGAAATAATAATTTTCTATTAAAGCTGTTTGCAGCTAGATATGCTGTGTAAACTATCTAAACTTTAGATAAGGTATATAGACAAGTTACTTGCTTTAAGTACCAGGTCAAAAAGAATCGCCAATACGCTCATTTACCATCGATTGCACAAATGCCTCAGGTACACTAGGCTGAAATCCAGATTCATGTATATATACTAAATATTGTAAAAATTGCACTGGGGCCCATGGCTGTATTACTTTGCCACTGAGTGAATACGGCCTTTGCCTGCTACATTCCACTGGTTCCTGACGGGTAGCATATTCACATTTGACTGTTTTATGGAAGGAAATGTAATGACTCAAATGTGTGTACATTGCAACATTAATAGTGGTTACAGAGCATCAGAACCAGCTTTCCAGCGACAGCCACTGTGAGGGAGAGATGTAAGCAGAGGAAAATGAATGGTTAGTTAATGATTGGCACTATTCAAAGCAAATATAGAGGTAATTATTACCACTACAGAATCCAAAAATGTCTGTATTGGAGTAGGGCCCCCAAATGGGCCCCTCAGGTCCAGGAGCGACACCCTGGTGTCGTCGCAACCTTTGCATCCCCTATTGCTACACCAGTGCATACAGTTTATGTCAATCCCCCCTAGTGTTTCCTCTTTCTGTTGTATTTTTAAATGCACCAGTACTGGTAATGTCTCAAACTAAATATCATTTGTAATTAACATGTATGTAATTGTATTGCTGGTTATCCTGATTGTACACTGTATTGAACTACTCATGTATCTATGTTCCTCACCATTGTATGCTTTGTACTATGTACAATGCTATGGTAGATGTTGGCGAAATATGAATAAAAAATAATAGTAATAGAAGTGGATTTAAAAATACATTCAAAATGAATTACAACCCAATAGTGCAGTGAAAAACACTCTCCTGAAATAACCACAGTACATACACCCTCATGAAAAATGTTGCTGCTATACTGCCCTTTAACACAAATATTAAGTATATTTGGTTCAATGGGCTTGATTCACTAACCAGCGCTAAGCCGGTTAGTGAGCCATAATAGATAGTGGGCGCAAACTAGAGCGTTAGGTGGTTTGCGCCCATAGGACTATAACTAGGCTGCCGCGCTGCGCGCACTCTGGGTGGCCCTGTGCGCGATGTAGCTTTGCAGGCTATTAGTGCCAGCAAACCTACTTATGGGGCACTAAGTGGCTTTTCACAGTGGCTAACACTTAGCGCCGCTTTGTGAATCAAGCCCAATGTGTTATATTATAAACCTGGTCCAAAATCAATAAATTGCCCATATCTCACTTTTCTTTCAACCCTAGTTCATGCCTACATCACATCACGGCTGGACTATTGCAATGCCCTATATGCAGGTCATCCAAATAAAGTCCTACAGCGCCTGGAGCAAGTACAGAATGCTGCCGGCAAGATTGTTAATAAGTCAACGCTGCCATTGCCACATAAAACCAATACTTTGCTCACTACACTGGCTACCTATAAAATGGAGAGAATCCTTTTTTAAAATTAGCATGCTAACATTCAAATCCCCATACGACCTAAGCCCCGGATACCTAAAGAGAGAGCACGCCTTATCAAAGTTAACGCACCTTATCAGAGTAGCATAGTGAGTGCTACGAACCCACAGGGGCTCAGAGCAGGACGAGTGGAGTGTCAATTAGCAGGCATAAGTTCATTGAGCTTGCTATGCTACTCTGATAAGGCGTGTTAACTTTGATAAGGCGTGTTATGTCTGAAAGGCTTGTTAACTCGAATAACACATGCTATTTGTCTTAGTGAATCGAGCCCTTTATCTTCCAACCTTCACTTTTTTCAAGATTCTTGAAAATTCTCTATAATTTTCACTACAACTTTTTATGACTAGGGCCAGCTATCCTCCTGTAGGCTCACCTCAAATATTTCTCTATTTGTCTAAACCTACATTATTTTACCAGATAGAATTCTCCTTTATAACCCACTTACTCTTTTTCAAACCTGCTTTTTTCTGGATTCGATACATACAAAATCAAATCTACTATTGTATTGCATAATGTTTAGTGCTGCATAGTGTACGTTTTTTGCATCCGTATGTGCGCAGGGTTTTAGCTACTGCCTTTTAGTAAGAGTAAAAATCTGTTTATGTGCTTAGATAACCTGTGGCTCCATACAATCCCAAGCTTGTATAGAAACTTCTCACATTGGCCGTGCGTTTTACTAGAAGCAGTGGGATATACTGTATAACTCTAACGTGGGCTTTCACCGTTCCATTGCTTCATTCTGGTGATCTCTTGTCCTAGGCAGTGAAGTAGTTAATCTTGCCTTACCTCTTCCTTTTTTCTTTTCTGTAAACAACTCACCATCTCTGTGCTCTGTGGCTTCGCAGCCTCCTCATCTTACTTCTCTTTATTTTGTGCAGTGTTTATTTCCTTTCTGCCTTCTTTTCACACTTATCTAAATCTTGCATTCATCTCACTTCTGACTTTTCACACACTCTTCTCCTCACGCACAGTTTCGACACAAGTTGCTTTTAATAGTTCTAACAATAAATCCTATCTTTTTAAGCTACTGCTTTTATTTTTTCCTTTTCAGCGTGCGTCTCTCCATTTTTTTTTAGTCTGTTCTTCTTCCCGCCCTCCTTCTCCTTTTCTGTTGTTTAGAATATTCCTATTTAGATATTCCAACATGTGGTACAAGTTAGTCCCTCAGAGGTTTGGCAGGCGAGCGTTGCCGTGGTGACAGTGATTTCGGCTGGCGTAGTTTGGGTTGGGGGGGTGTAATTAGGTACACATGTCCCTGAACTTCTGGATAACTTTATAGGGCTGAGGGGGAGGGATCCCATGAGCCACAGAGTGTCTGTGAGGAAAGATTTCTGCCTGCTGTAAAGGTCAGTGAACATTCAACATCAGTTTGAAAGCACAATTTCCACAGCAGTCCATTTTGTTTTTCACCGTTTACCGCTCATTTTCAGACAGTGCACCTCTTAAGCACCAAACCGCTAACACTTTTCATCACCACACCCAGAGTTTCCACCAGCAGTGTTCTCCTCAGTTAATAGTGTACTTCAAGAATGTTTAATGTATTCTTTGCACAGACTTCTCTGCGCCCGCCTCCACTTCGTCAACCTAGGCCTGTTGCAATACTCTCCATTGCACCCACATGAACACGATAGAGAGCAAGAGATACATAGGCCTCAATTCACAGAGTTTTATCAAACACTTTATCAAACGTTCGATAAACGTTTGATAAATTACCTCATGGGTAAAATCTTATTTTGAATTCACTAAGGTGTTATATATTTATCGAATGTTTTACCGATAAAACGTTCAACAAATATATAACACCTTAGTGAGATTTTACCCATGAGGTAAATTATCAAACGTTTGATAAAGTGTTTGATAAACGTTTGATAATGCTCCGTGAATTGAGGCCATTATATACAATTCCCTTTTAAAAGGTAGCAAATGAAATTGAAATTGCCCATTTTGTTTTGACCTCCAATTTAAAGAATTATCAGTGATCCAGATTCCCAGATTCAAACCGGGGATCTGGCAGTACAAGGCAAGGGTGCTGTCTACTTCACCACCGGGCCACCTTTGTAACTAGACCCTTATTACAGGAAAAGTAGATGCATCCTCAAAATAAACAATATTTGCATCTACAGTTAGTTGTGTAAAAAATAATAAACAATTAAACTTGGCCTAATGGAACACAAACTCACAGTTCCTGGTCCAAGAGATAATTTTCATCTTCTGCTTAAAATAACTTTTTAGCACTCTGTAATTGAAAATTTAAGTACCAAAAAGCAGGTGAAAGGGTACTCTCAAAATTATTCTGAGTATATTCTTCCTTGTTGATGGCTTGAAAGGAATTTTATTGATAATATGTGAAAATAACACCTAGAACAGTGCTGTCCAACTTCACGGGCATCGAAGGGACAATTTTTTTTCTGACTACATGGTGGACGGCCGACTTCCCCTCCCCCAACTCCGCCCCATACACAGACTCCGCCTCAACTGTCCACCCCAGTACAAGTAGCCAAATATAGGTGCCCAGTACAGGTAGCCAAGTACAAGTGCTCAGTGCAGGCAGCCAAATATAGGTGCTTAGTACAGGTAGCTCAGGATAGGTGGCCCAGGATAGGTAGCTCAGTATAAGGGCCAGAATAGGTACCTAAGTATAAGGCCCAAGATAGGTAGCTCAGGATAGGTAGCTCAGTATAAGGCCCAGGATAGGTAGCTCAGGATAAGGACCAGGATAGGTAGCTCAGTATAAGGCCCAGGATAGGTAGCTCAGTATAAGGCCCAGGATAGGTAGCTCAGTATAAGGCCCAGGATAGGTAGCTCAGTATAAGGCCCAGGATAGGTAGCTCAGTATAAGGCCCAGGGTAGCTAGTTCAGGATAGGTAGCTCAGTATAAGGCCCATGATAGGTAGCTTAGGATAGGTAGCTCAGTTTAAGGCCCGGGATAGGTAGCTCAGGATAGGTAGCTCAGTATAAGGCCCAGGATAGGTAGCTCAGGATAGGTAACTCAGTATAAGGCCCAGGATAGGTAACTCAGGATATGTAGCTCAGTATAAGGCCCATGATATATAGCTAAGGATAGGTAGCCCAGTATAAGGCCCAGGATAGGTAGCTCAGTATAAGGCCCAGGATAGGTAGCTCAGTATAAACCCAGGACAGGTAGCTCAGTACAAGGCCCAGGATAGGTAGCTCAGTATAAGACTGTGATAGGTAGCTCAGTATAAGACTGTGATAGGTAGCTCAGCATAAGGCCCTGGATAGGTAGCTCAGGATAAGGCTCAGGATAGGTATTTAAGTAAAGGTGCTCAGTATAGCAATAACTTACCTCGCTCCAGCGATGGGGCTTGTCACCGTTTCCCATCCTTCAGCCGGGGCTCTTCTAACAAGCAGGGAGGACGAGCGAGTAACGGAAGAGAGCGTGGCGTTCTGATAACAAACGTGCCCGCATCCCATCAAATTCTGCTGCTGTGCTGTTTGCAGCCAATGAGGGAAGGGATGGGGGGGGGGAGATGCGTGCCTGACGGGAAGAGAGCCTCTCCACATCCCTTGCCTGATTGGCTGCTAGCAGCACTGGCAGCAGAAACAGCTGCCGGCAGCAAAATTTGATGGGGCACAGCTTAGCGACCGTGATCTACCCATACCCACCACCGCTGGAAAAAAAGACGGAGAGGTAGTAAGACTAGGCGGGAAGACTTCTGGCGGGTCGGATGTGACCAGCGGGCCGCCAGTTGGACGGCGCTGACCTAGGAGAAAACATGGAGAAAAAGTGAATTGGATCATACCCACAGTTAGATAAATATAGAGACCATCATGTTTATTCCATTAAAAAAAAAATATATATATATATACTAATTGCCTGGTTGCAAGCTAAGTGAAACAGTCATACCTGGATACCATGAATTCCCTTTGATGGATCTTCCTCCTGTAGCTATAACTGTCTTATACAATATATTCTCTGTGCATTCAAATAAAATACTTTGCCTGCTTCTTGTAAGGCCTTCCAAAATATGTTTGACTGCTTTGGCAATTCTGTCAAACCGTGCAAACTAATTCTTCCTACAAAAACTCAATGGGATTTAGGTCTCTGTTGCCTGCAAAATGTGTTCTCTGAATTCATGTTACATTTTGTGTCATATATATGGAACACAAAGGAACCATGGGGACAATAGGGGGGTTTTGTTAACAGCTTTCATTCAGAATCACATATATAGCATTTAGGGCCTATTTATTAAACAAAAAAATTGAAAACAAAATAAGTTTGTTTGGGGTTTTTTTTGTTTTTGTTTTTTTAATTTTGATAATTTGATACCTTTCAGGTAGTGGTAGGTTTGTGTCTAGTGGGAGGGTTAGTGTGAGAGGAAGGTTAGGTAAAGCAGTAACATAATATCAGTAAACTTACTAATATTCTATTATCGTGATTACCCCTCGCCCAATAGTAGAATATCGGTAGCTTAAGCCCTCACTTAGCAGAAAACTTTAAACTAGGATGATACCATTCATTAGCTAACTGAACAGATGATCAAAAGGACAAAACAGATGGGAGCTTGGAGAAGATAGATAGATAGATAGATAGATAGATAGATAGATAGATAGATAGATAGATAGATAGATAGATAGATAGATGATATCCTTGTTCAATACTTTCTGCAGCCACAGGTCATGATGATTGTCTCCGGTGATGTCAGAGACTTATATACATCTACTTACACTATAGGTTGTAAAACCAGCAAGTAAAGCTAAAGTAATTTAAAAAATGTTTTTTCTTAATTTGTAATACTTTGCATCTAAATAAGAATAATGAAAGCCCTAATATTAATGCCAGGCATAATAATATGCATACGTATTCTAGAACGTACATTTAACCTAAGCGCTGCACTTGCTTTTTATTCCTATTCCCAAAGATTTACATGAGAACATTGTAGGGTTATTTATGGCCACAGCTACAGACATCACACTGCATACCAAATTCCAGGCTCTGCCTTCATTGCACGCAGCACTACTATCTGACGTTCCATAGATGTGTATCTTATATAGTATCTCCTCTTCAGTTGCGGAAGTTGTTGAACACTGACCTTCCTGTTTGGTGTGAATCTATCTCCCTTTCTTGTCTCTTGGGTGGAAATAAGAGTGTTTATTTGGTGACTTGTACAGGAACACTGCTTGATTATAAGCACTGTATACATGTGGAGTGACTTGTTCTCCAGTCCCTCTGAGAAGCAGACACAGGAGATGTGTGTCATTCTTATGCACCCAAATGGAGCTCAGCCTACTTCTATGTATGGCTTCTTGTGATAACACGTGAATCAAAATTCTAAATCTGTTTTTGTATCTTTACATCTAGGAACACAGAGCTCTCTGTGATAGTGGTGTGTATGAGTGTCTCCTTTACAAATAGGAAGAACAGCCACAAACTCAAACTGTCATTAAAATGATAAGATACTTAAAGTGAACCTTAACTGGAATTAAAAAAAAAACATTTTTAACTCACCTGGGACTTCTACCAGCCCCCTGCAGCTGCCCTGTACCCGTGCCGGGACAAACTGATCCTCCGGGCCCTCGCAGCACCCTATTTGTGTTCTGATGCGCAGCCCTGGTCTGTGCGCCTCCTAATCACACTGCGCATGCGCAATATGAAAAAATCTCTACTGCGTATGCGCAATGGCCATCGACTCACCAGTTGGCTGGCCGGAAGAGGATGCGGGGGACTGGAGGGACACTTAGTGACAGCGCAGGTACAGGGCGGCTGCAGAGTGCTGGTAGAAGCCCCAGGTAAGTTAAAACCATGTTTTTTTTATTACAATTAAAGAGAGTCTGAAGCGAGAATAAATCTCGCTTCAGACCTCATAGATAGCAGGGGCATGTGTGCCCCTGCTAAAACGCCGCTATCCCGCGGCTTAACGGGGGTCCCTTCACCCCCAAATCCCCTCCGTTCAGCCGGGGAGCGCTTCCTGGTTGGGGCAGGGCTAACCGCCGCAGCCCTGCCCCACGCGCATCTGTCAGCGCGTATCTCCGCCTCTCCCCCGCCCCTCTCAGTCTTCCTTCACTAAGAGGGGCGGGGGAGAGGCGGCGATGCGCCGCTGATAGACGCGACTGGAGGCAGGGCTACAGCCGTTAGCCCTGCCTCCAGGAGCGACCAAGTCTGCGACCAAGTGTTGCAGTGGGGGGTTTGGGGGTGAAGGGACCCCCGTTTAGCGGCGCGATAGCGGCGGTTTAGCAGGGGCACACATGCCCTTGCTAACTATGAGCTCTGAAGCGAGATTTATTCTCGCTTCAGAGTCTCTTTAAGGTTCCCTTTAAGTGTGGTAAAATATGATGATCAATAAGATGATCAATTATCAATTTTAGTCTTTCAATATGCACTAATGCTACTCTATTTTCACACAAAAAAACTGATAGACGTGTCAATGAGGGATACAGAGGGACAATGTACAATAAGGGGTTAGAAAAATTGAACCTTTACTTCTCTCTGCAATAAAGATACATGTTTTTACACACAGGGAATGCTTAGGGGTGCTTTCAAATATTCTTTTATGTACCGTACCTAAGAGTAGTTAATGAATTTGTATTTTTTGGAGTATAATCCCACTTTAAGTTAGTCCATAACCAGCATAGGCAGAAAAATATCAGTTTTTACTATACAAAATGGGGTGATATTTAAGAGGGGCTAGAATTAACAATGCAAGATAATTAAATTATTGCTCTGGGCATAATCGTCATCACATCTGTGTATAAGTACACTAATCCTTAAAGGTAACCAGAGATGGCCAGCAAGGGAAAATGAAAAAAGCTTTTATACATACCTGGGGCTTCTTTCAGCCCCATAAGCCTGGATCGCTCCCACGCCGCCATCCTCCGCTTCCTGTATCGGCGGTACCGGGTCCCGTCACCTCCGGCGGACGCAGCCAATTATTCGCATGAACAGGGGCTCCCTCCATACCCTTACGCATGCGGCTGCGCAGTAGGGCGGCGCACGCGTACGGGTATGGAGGAGCCCCTGTGATGCGGACAATTGGCCACGTGCTGCCGCCGACTGGCCGACTGGCCGAAACTTCGGGACCCGTTACCGGCGGAAACAGGAAGCGGTGGACGGCGGTGTAGGAGCGATCCGTGTGTATAGGGCTGGAGGAAGCCCCAGGTATGTATAATACCTTTCCTTACGTTAGCTCTGGTTCTCTTTAAAGTGGAGTTCTATGCCAACAAATTGAAAAGCACTTGTGAATGATTTTTCTAGTTAGAGGATGTGTCATTTGTCCAATTAGCAGGTAGATGTAGATGTAGCCAGCGACACTAGTAATTTTAGATGTTTATTCAAATAAAAGACATACTGGACCACCAAGGTAGTGACATTTCTCAGTACTTAGCTTCATTCTCCTGCTGTCATAGATTTCTATTGATACAGAATACATTCTGACATTAAATACATTTTGTGACATGGCATTGTACAGCAATCATTAAATCATACATTAATTATACAGAGCCAAAACTACTGATGGTTGCGGCTACATCTATTTAACCATTGCTGCAAAACTGTTGTGCTGCCACGTTAGGCTGATACATCCACTCTTCATCTGCCAGAAGTGCCATACGTCCACTGAACAATACAATTTGTCCATCCAGTATCAGTATTTACACACCACTGCAACACAGCTAGACACCCATCACCTACTTCAGTATGACACTTGTGTCACTTGCCTGCTCATTGCACTGTGAATAAGCAGTATGACTAAAGGCTCACACACGCTTGACTAAAGTCGGCCGAGGCAGTCGATGTACAGAAACCCCCCCCCCCTCCCGCCCCCTCAAGCTGCGAGCAATCTGCCCGGTATGTCTACTCACCCGACAGACGGCCAACTTCTTTGAATATGCCGCTCCCCCGCCCGCAACATCATGCGCGCACTGCTCCACCATCTATACGTCCCCCTGCATAGCAACAGAATGCGTTGTTAGCTACACAGCTGACATGGGTTTGTACTGGCCCAGCAAAGTCATCCAAGGGCAGGGACGGATCTAGACCAAGTTGCGCCTGGGGCAAGGTCAGGTTTTGGCGCCTAAAGGTCAGGTTTTGGCACCTAAACTGCCATTCCCCATACAGTTTTGGCGCCTAAAGGTCAGGTTTTGGAGCCTAAAGATCAGGTTTTGGCGCCTAAACTGCCATTCCCCATCCAAATTTTGCTGCCTTTTTAAGAATTCAACAAACTGCGCCTGGGGCAAGAGACCCTTCTGCTCCCCCCTAGATCCGTCCCTGTCCAAGGGGATTGGGTCCTGCACCCCGACGGGCAACATATATCACAGGTGTGTACACACCTTAATGCTGATTTACTGACCAAAAAGAAGGCTGGTTAAATTGGAAGACAAAATAGTAAACAGATATTGTCTGACAGCCTATTCTGTATAGCAGAGACAAAGGACCACAAGACTCCCTGGGCACACTTACAAATTCTTTCACAGGTAATAAGTATCGCAAAACAGTTTCAATTTTTATTACAAAAGTTTCACAACATTAAAACCTTTTCCACTGTACATAAAGGGGAATAAGATTGATGCGCTGTTTTCTATGAATCAGGGATTGTATTTTGTATATATATCATTGTGAAATATGAAGATACCTTATATACTCGTGTATAAGCCTAATTTTTCAGCATAAAAAAAGCTGGCAAGAGCAGGATCAATATTGCAAGATCCCATTATCTGCAATATGGTGTGCAGAGTGCGCTGCTCAAGACTACCTGTGTCCTCTGGGTTTTGGAGTAGAATGTGCAAGCAACGTGTCAGCGGTACAATGATCGGGGGAGTCTTCCTGTGTGGCCATTGCTGTGTCTCATGTCTATGATGCCATCTAATGGCATCTTGAGACACATTTGTATCATCCTTGGGGCAACTCTAGCTATACTAGAAGGGGGCTGACTTGTACTGGGGGCACATCTGGCTACTGTGGAGGGGGCTATACTGGGGAGGCAGCTTATAGATGAGTCAACCCCTTTTTCCTGATTTCTGAGGGAAAAGTGGGTACTTTGGCTTATACGCGGGTTGCCTTATGTGCAAATATATACGGTACTAATAAAGACTCATTGTATGTACATTAGAGATGGTTTTCATGTTATAAAGCTCTTTAATAAAAACGTATACCGTTTATAACTTGTGGTTATATTAATCCTGATGCACAGTAAGCCCCTTTTTCATATATAGGACCCCTTCTGGGTACCTACAAATTTGTTTGCTAGCGATAAGTAATCTATCTAGGGTGTGATCCAAGAGAGCCATATTTCCTGTCCAGGTGACCGATATTTTAAATGATAGCAAACTTGCCACAGCCTTAAAACATCTTGTGGATAGTAACACTGGATCTGAGCAGCCCTACCACCCACCATATCCTGAGACATTCCCCACATTCTCAGCCCTCTGCTGCTAATGTGTAGCATGGTTTCACAGTAACATAGGAGGAGGGAGCAGAGAAGCATTGCATTCATGTAGGAGGGAGAAGGTGGGGCCAACTGGTAGATGATTTCTGCAACAGTGTTCTTACTAAATGCATTACAACCTAACACCCAATGGCAGTCCCTCTCCATCCTTGCATTATACACAATGCATGTTCATTTCCACTTTAAAAAGCCTGGATGTTATCACTCTTTGGTATTGTGCAGCAAGCTATCAAAACTATTGTGTCATCTGACTTGAAAACCAACTTTGGATAAAACATTTTGTTTTCAGTTTTGGAGTAGGTAAGGTTAAGAACCCGTATCAGACTTTTTCTTATGTCCCACATTAGTGAGATATTTTCTGCAATTCCTGTTCAATAACTAGAGTTTTATATGACTATTGTAAGCCCAGTGGAAAAATAATGGAAAGGAATAGAAACCTGACGCAGGTCTATACCTACTGTACACACTACCAAAAACTCCTTCTTTGCCTATCCCTGTTGAAAACATGTAAACCTTTTCCTGCCTGTTCTGCAATTAAAGAAACTCCTTCTCAGCGGTTCGACTGGAAGCACAACTAAAGTTAAGCTTTACATTTTTTGCATTTCAGCAGTTCAATGTATGCATGATTTCTTACTTCCTCAGTATTGTAACTCATATATTTTCATTGTATCTTTGCAGATCTTGAATCTGAAAACCCTTCCATAAGCAATGATGTGACCACAGACACTCTGATGCTCAATCCACCTGCTAGCAGTGTCACTGGGGGAGTAGCCATGGGTTGCATCACAAGGGCAGGTATGCATTCACCACCTCCCAGACGTTCCTCAGATAATGATCTAAATGGAACATTCCTCAGCCAACCATCACGGTTCATTCCTCTTGGAGGATCACGTTTTCTAGAGTGTCCAAGTATACGTATCACCAGGGATTCACCTTCAAACAGTGATGGAGAACAAGAGGAGTCAGGAAGGAGTGATATTTGGGATGATAGACCACAAAGAGATCAGCTATTTCTTCCTCCAGATCCTTTTGGTTATCGTGACTCTTTCCTAAGCCCTAGTCCAGCAAGTAGCCACTCTTCTTGGAGTTTTCTTTCCTCTGAGGCTTCTTCTTGTGACTCTTTAGGGCAAATGTGTGAAGAAGTTGAAAGAGAGCTTAATGAGGCAGCCTCACGATTCACACTAGCTTCACCCTTGGGTTCACCAAGGGGTTCACCAAAACCTTGGAGTGGCCAAAATGATGAATATTGGCCGACTGGATCTATTTCGAGTGCTCCTCTTTCATCTCGTGAAGAATTACTTTCACCATACCCTTCTGGGCAAGCTTCAAGGCCTACATCTCCTTGTGGCAAAAGGAGATATTCAAATTCGAATGATGAGGGTAGCCTCCAAAACAGCTCACCTTCCCCATCCCATTCCCGCAGAGGAAGCTTGGGGGATGAAAAACTCTCCTTAGAAACAGAAATTTCATCCAAGCCTTCTGAACTGACAACATCATCCACTCTGGAGCGAAGTGATAACATTCCACAAAAAGCAAGAAGAACCTCAGCAGAGCAGACTGTTGCCCCTGTTAGGCCTGAGGAGTCCACAAGTCCTGGAAAAACTTTTTCCTCAACATCTGTGTGTGCAAATGATGAAAACAGTGGATTGTACTCTCAAAGCAGGAAAGATAACGTTGGGATGGATTATCTAGCTGTGCCTTCAGCTTTAGCTTGGTCCAAAGCAAGAGTTGGAGGCCAAAGTCCAGTATTCAGGTAAAGACTCAAAAATGCACCTCTTACTTTTTCCTGTTTTGCACACCATCATCAATTGTACATGAATTAATGTTACAAACCAGGTGAAGTGAATTCAAATATAAATAAAATGATTGAGCATAGCACTGTAAAAATTTTTGGTCAGCAATATATATTAAGCCTGAAAAGTCGTAGCAAAACTGAAAATCAACACAGTCCCACCTTAATTCCTAAAATGTTGTAATTCTTACGACCTTCCCTTTAGACTAGGTGACAATATCTATGCCATAAATACCATTATCTACAAGCTTTATTTCACCACAAGTCCATGCGTTCATTTGACTGCATTTCCACATCAGTGTAATCTTGTGATATATGTTTATACTAGCTCTCAAACACTGTCCAATTTCTTATCCATCTCACACACCTCGCTCTTTTCCAAATTTACTCAAATCGATCTGTAATCACATGTTTCTCACTATGACCTCTGAGAATCCACCCATTGCCACCAAAGTGATCTAGCGCTCACAACACAATGTACTGGTAGTTGTTTATTACTTATATTAATTCACTAGCTGATGACCCGGCATTGCCCGGGTATGTATTTGGCTGGTGTTGGCTCCGCCCACTTTTTCTAACCCTAACGCACAATTACTCAATTACTCAATGACCTAGTTTATGAGCGTTGCTGTCTTTGGCATCAATAATTTGCATTGAAATGAAACAAATATGATTGGTTATGGCTCCACCCCCTTTTCTGAATTTCAACCCCAGTCACCCAATGACCAACTGTACCAGGTTTGAGCTTGTGCCATTAACAATGCAGGAATGGCAGCAATTAAATATTCCCCTTGAAAATCAATAGGTGAATTTTGATTGGCTTTTGTAGGCTCCACCCACTTTTCTGAATATTTATTCCAGTTACCCAGTGTCCAGCTGTGCAAAGTTTGAGAACCCTTCCATTAACAGTGTCTGAATGGCTGCAGTTTACATTTTCCCAGCGAAAGGTGTATTTGTCTCCGCCCACTTTTTTGTTATGGGGATAAAAAGTATCCTGTATGTTATTCCAGGTAATGTACTATATGCCAAATTTCATTCAAATCCGTTCAGCAACAGCATTGTTGGGTGATTGAGTAACAAACATCCACACATCCAAACTTTTGCATTTATAATATTAGTGAGATTAAGTGCCAAATATCATGTGGTGCTGTACCGAGTGGAGTAAATATTGTATTTCCTTCAGACCCTGTTCCCACTATAGCGGAAAACAGACTTTTTTTGTCTGTTTTACTGCATCAGAATCCTATAGTTTTTATAGAAACGCAAAATTGGAACCAGCACAATAATTACCGGACAGTGGATGCGCTTTACAAAGAAGCCTATGTTGGAAACGCATGCTCCGCTCCGGACTCCAACCAAACCAAAATGGACCATTGCACTGTATAGTACACTGTCCACTCTCACTGGCCATTGGAGAGCCAGCTCTAGCTAAGCTTCAAATGTATAATGCATGTTTTTATATAATCCGTGACACATGAATACTCACATATGATAACATGGTTCATATTCAGGTCATCCTCTTTGCCACCCCTGGACTGGCCACTTCCCAGCCAGTTTGAAGGTTTGGAACTGAGGGTAGAGGTTCAACCAAGAACACACCATCGGGCCCATTATGAAACAGAAGGAAGTAGGGGAGCAGTAAAAGCCTCGCCAGGAGGACACCCTGTTGTCAAGGCAAGTTACATATTCTACCTATATTTTCTATTTTTTTTCCTAATCAAATATTCTAGTTTGCAAAGTTAAAAAAAAAATGAAAGAAGGTATGTATATTTATGTCTGTATACATGTATGGCAAGTTATGCGACCTTTAGATGTGTGTGCTTTTGTAGGTATGTGTTTACTATATGTTGTGTAAGAGTGCTGTGTCATGCTTGACAGTACATGAAATATTGAAACCATTTCCTCCCATCTTCTCCACTGAGGGGGAATATTGTAGCATATAAACCAAAGAATGCTGCAGAGAAGCAAGGCCAAAAGCACAAAGTAAATTCTGATGCAATATAAATCCTTGAGTGCCGGGTAGGTTCTGTATGATGATTTGTTCTTGTGAACTATCACATGTTTCACATTGCTCAGTAAGAGACTGTATAAATCAAAACTATAAAAAAATATTTTTTTAAACGTGCATAATTCTTGATGTTCATATAAAAATATCACTTTTTGTATTAAAGGAGAACTTTGTGAACTGTCAGTGGATTGAGCACTGACTAAGGATAACATCTGTAATATATACTTCATTATTTCCCTTTGTCCATCAAAAATTATGCTTCAAAATACTTCATCCTACTACCAATTACTGAATCTGAGAGAGCCTAAGCGCTTTGAGTCCTATGGGAGAAAAGCGCTATAGAAATGTTATTGTATTGTATTGTATAAAATATTAAAACGCTCTCCCTGGTCACCTGGCTGGCCCACCTACTTGAGTCTGGAAAAAAAAGCAGAGGTGGCCTTTAGAGTATGCATGGCCTGGGGCGAGTGTCATAAGTAGGGCCTAGAGCCATAAATGTAGACCATATACCGCAACACCACGCTCACGGGCTTGTCCAGTACGCCTTATTATTGTTTAAAACAACTACATGTTTTAGTGTATGAGGCCTAATGCAAGTTTTATATCAACATAGTGTTATTTCTGACCACAAGAGCGAGGAGTGCTTGTCCTCCCTGTGCCACCTCTTGTCCCCCTCATGCCACCTCTTGTCTCCCCTGTGTTCCCTATATTCCCCCTGTGCCACCTCTTGTCCCCCTCGTGCCACCTCTTGTCTCCTGTGTGTCCCCTATGTTCCCCCTGTGCCAGCACTTGTGTCACCTCAGCCCCCTCTGTCGTAACTCACATGGCCCCTATTAACCACCGATTCTTGCCACTCTCCTGCTTGCCGCTAAGCTCTGGTCACTATAGTTACTTTCGCCGGCGCCTGTGACATCATGACAGGCGCCGACTGGAAGTAACAATGGTGATGGAAGGTATTAGCAGTAAGGATTGGCTATGTAAGTTATGGAAGATGGGGCCATAATGCAGATGTAGCAGGGAAGGTGACAAGATGATGAAGTCGTGGGCTGCGCAGCACAAGGCAGATCAGCTTGGAGTGGCCCCCCTCTAAAGGGAGGCCCCAAACATGGGTATGCCTTGCTTGTATGCTGGCACCGCCCCTGCTTATGGTGCCAGGCCCCCTTCAGTATGGGGCCTGGGGCAATTGCCCCACTCACCCCCTCAAAAGCTTAAAACTTAGAAAGCCTGAGAGAAACAGCTCATCTGTCTTAACTCAGCAGAAGATGTGGAAAATCTATTTGTCTCACTTCAGTATTGCACAGTAGAAATGCATTTTTAGCAATCTTTCAAAATGTATTATAAACAAGGAAAAACAGTCCCAAAAGACTAATTTCACCAACTGATATAACTAGTGGGATATTTTTATTTTGAACTTGCTAAAGCACTACAGCACTGGCCTACTGAAAAACATTATTATTTTTGTATTTAGACGTGGTCCGTCTATAAGTAATATGTTGGCGCTTTATAAATACAATAAATAAATAAATACATAATTAAATAAGTAATCCCAGATTTGAGATGACTATTGTCCAGTCTGGTCATTTTTGTTTTCCACACATGTCCTGCTGACCAGGTGTCATGAGGGATCAGAAAGCCAAGTCTGATTTGCTCCTCAGTGGCTAATAATCCCTGCAGGTTGCTTTCCTTTTCTGAATCAGCTGGATTGACTGCTAGTTGGGCATTTCCATAGAGCCTATGCATGTTGTCAGTTGTCAATGTGGCCCATCTGTGCCAGCTGATTCAGATTAGGCACTGTGGCTTGGCTAATGTATAGCTGAGTGCTGGATACCGGCTATAGCGTATGGTCAACCACTGCTTATCTGCTATAATGCATAGCAGAGTTCTGGCTATCGGCTACCAGAACACCAGCACAAAAACCATACACACTTTTCAAACAAAATTACGTAAGGTGAGTATGGGTTAGGGTTGGTGGTTTGGGTCTAGTGCTATATTATTAGAGCAGGAGGATAGGGTGGGAGGAGGATGGAATTAACAAGTTGGGTTAGGAGGTTAGAATTATGTGTCATGAACTTTATATTGATGGAAGTTAGGATTAAACATCAGTAAGACGTTAACATGGGGGAGGTTAGAGATTTGCATTAGGAAGTTAAAAGGATCTTTTTAGTTTTAACTGGTCCCAGAGATGAAAGCCCGGTTGTACTTTGCTGAAATTCTAACTATTGGCCTCACCATGGTACCCAACGTAATCGGTGCTACAAAAGAAACTTATCCCTCCATTCACCTCTGCTGTTCTCCAAGTCTTTGTTAGCAGAAAATCCTAAAGGTTGTTTCATGTATTTGCAGAAAAATGAAAACAAAAGTTTTGCCAATGTAGAGTGGACATTGTTCTATAACTGGTTACTTAAAACTGATGGAGCTCTTACTATAAACAAACAAACACAGAACATTTATATCACGCTTTTCTCCTGGCAGACTCAAAGCGCCAGAGCTGCAGCCACTAGGACGCGCTCTATAGGCAGTAGCAGTGTTAGGGAGTCTCCTACTGAATAGGTGCTGAGTTACTGAACAGGCAGAGCCGAGATTCGAACCCAGGTCTCCTGTGTCAGAGGCAGAGCCCTTAACCATTATACTATTAGTCAGGTGCTGCTATTTTTCAGAGCGTTTACCATTTTCTACTTTTCATACAGTTTGACAATTTATTCGCTGGTTAAAGGACAACCGATGTGACATGTGACATGATGAGATAGACATGTGTTAGTACAGTGTCTAGCGTACAAAAGACTATGCTGAGTTCCTTTTCTTCTTTCTCTGCCTGAAAAAGTTAAACATCAAGTATGCAAGAGACAGTTTTTGTCCGGGTTGGGACAGCGTTGGACTATAGTATAACCCTCATTGATAAGTAATTATAGCCATAAAACACTTTCCTGTCAATAAATGGCTTTAGAGAGCAAGAAAGAGATAAAAAAAAGGGTCACTAGGTCATAGATTTAAGCTCTGGCTCATGGCAATTTGTGTAGCATGTGTTGTGCAAAAAGCGCAACTTGCATTAGCTAGGTAATGCATGTGTTGCTAATATACCACCTATTGCGCTACTTGCGGAAAGCAGTTCCACCACATTTAAATGATTACAGATATTTCTATAATTCTACCATCATCATCATTTAGGCGCAATATTTATTTCTTACATGTACATATAGTTAAGTGAGGTTAAAATGATTAAATTGTTGTTTATCAAAGGATATCGGAGCTAAAAGGAAAAAATTAGCTTTGCTTCTTCCAGCCCCTAGATATCTATCTGAACCATCGCTGCAGTTCTTCTTCCCTCCAGTGCACTGCTAGCCCCTCAAGATCACCAACCACAGCTTCTGCACGACCACTTCCGCATGCCTCTCACATTCATGCTCCCTTCGCCAAGAGCAATCTGCGCTTGCGCAGTTCAAAAACACTCAAACTGCGAACGTGCAGAACGCTCTCGGCCAGGAGAGCACGAGACGCGAGAGGGACGTGCCCACATGCACACAAATCTGCAACTATAGCTGTGGTCGGCAATCTTACGGAGGGGCTAGCGGCGCTTGACCAGATAAACTTCTAGAAGCTCGAAGAAGCCCCAGGTAAGTAAAGGTTAAATGCTTTTCTTTTATCTCAGATATCCTTTAACTTTTCAAACATTCTATCATGAATAAATGAAGGAGAAAAACACTTCAACACTGTACACTTGCACAACATGTCTTGACAGACATGCACAACTTCAGTATAGCTATACTTCTTGTACATTAGGTGTTGTGTGTAACATAACCTACAAGTCAGAAACTTTTAACCTCAAATACGGTGCTTAACGAGGTTACACCACAACATGTGCAATTAAGGTACAAAGAAAGAGGAAGTTGAGGGAGAAAGGAGAGTTTCAACAGAAAATAATCCTTAAAGGTATCCACAACAGTATACAAAGAGCAATGAAGATTGGAAAAGGGCAAAGGGCAGGAGGGGATTATGCATTCAGAACATCGGTCCAGCCATTTTCTGCAGTCTAAGCTTATTTGATTTGGGTTAGCCCATGTCAGAGGCTCTAGTTAATATATAGGGCTTTATTCACAAAAGGGTGCTAATACAGTTAGCACGCCTAAAAGCTTTGGACGTGCAAACTAGGGTGCTATGTAGTTTGCACGTCTAAAGTTGTTACTGATCGCACGTGAAGTTGGTGCGCCTGAAACGTTGCACTGGTGTGCGCAAAACGTCGCAACGTCCGCGTGTAAAATAGGCAGGCTATTTTGCACACGCACGGTGCGATGTTTCGGGCACACCAGTGCGACGTTTCGCGCGCACCAAATAGCGCAAACTTAACCTGCTTAGCACATATTAGTGCGTGCAAAGATACTAAGGGGCTTTTCACTGGCGCACCCTTTTGTGAATCAAGCCCTATGTGTGCCTTGTGACAATATTTACATATTCAGGAGATTCTTTATGCTTCTAGTCTGTTGTACATTAACAGTGTGAGTTTTTTCCATCCCTTCAATTAAATTAATTGCAAAGTAAAATTCCTTCATAGAAGAGGCCGTTTGACTTTAATTGCAATTTTAAGGTTCAGTCATGTGGGCCGGCATACATAAAAAAAGGCACAAAGAAATTTGGACAACTTGAAATAGCCTTTAGTACAATAAACTTACCAATATTCTACACTTGTTGTGCTAATAACAATAGTAAAATATCAGTACTATACTGATATTTTACTACAGCTAAACCTAACCCTATTCTCGCATATGAACCCTCTTTCTACCGATGCTTAACTTCAACCACTCAAACCGTCCCTCTATCCACGCTAACTCTAACCATCCCTCCCCATTGGTTAACCTTAACCTCCCTCCCCACAGCTAACCTTAAAGTGTACCCAAGGCAACATGTGGCATGATGAGATAAACATGTGTATGTACAGTACAAAACATTTTAATAACTAGGCTGTTTTACTTGTTTTATTTTGCTGCCTGAAAGAGTTAATTTCTAGGCATGGAAGTGACAGCATTTGTCTTGTCAGTAGCTTGTCAGGAATATACTAAACATCACTGATAAGGAGTGTATAGCCATAAATGTTTTCCTGGCAGAATACAACTTCTGAGAGCAGAGGGAGATAAAATACATGAACTATTGACCATTTTCTAACTCCGGGACACTTGTTAGGCTGGCACCGAGCAGGGGTAACCAAATATTCAATCTAGTTTGTAAATGTTTAAATATAAAATAAAACCATGGGATGTCTAAAAAAGTAATTTTAAGGATTAGGCGCATACATTCAATTGCTTATGTCATCAGTTTATTTTAACCTCTGGTTCACTTTAACCTTCTCCCCATGCCTTACCTTAAATCAATGCACCCCCCTCCCCCTACAAATTTAAACATAACTGCCTCTGTGCCACTAATCCACCCCCTACTAATTTTTGGGTGCTGCCTTAGGTGCCCATTTAAATGTCAGCAATGTGGGTAAATTTGTGTGCCAATGCCAACTACAATGCAAAATACGGAAAATGGTGGCACCCAAACCTTTGCCGATTTTGGGTGCCCAAGTTTCATGTGGGCCCCAGTACCACAGTTGTTACAGCACACCCTCTCCCTTCCACCTCAATTTAACCGTGAAGATGTAAAGGGGCATATATCGATTCAAATAAGTAGATTTAACACTGGTACAAAGTACTGGCAAAGCAATTTCATACTTTCAGTGTTTTCAATTGTTTAACCCAAACAATACTTTTATTTAAAACCCCTTTCTTAACCCTTCCTTTAGTGTGTGGAGCAGATGGCAGCAGACCAACAACATGCAGGACAGACCAATGCTTTCCTGATGCTGGGTATACACGGCTCCATTTTGCCGCTCGATCGATTCCCCGCTCTATGCCGCAGGCGATTCTCTTATCTTCCGTTAGTTTTTCTTATCTTTTTTGCATTGTCTTCAATGCGGAATCGAGCGGCAAAACGATCGGGCCGTAGATCGGACATGTCGGAAATTATCTATCGAGCCATCTAAATGGCTCAGAATCGAGCCGTGTATTCCCAACATAAGAGCCCGATCCCATAGTCTGTTTGCTCCAGATATAGCAGTGTCTGTTGCAATACTGAAATAAACATTCCTGACCTGAAAAATTAGTGGATAGCAGATGCCATATCTGAGGACATGATATTCTTATGCTCTATGGACAGCGTATGCACCTTCATAAGACCACTGGAGCAAGTACAGTGTATCGGTCACACTACCCGCTCTGGCTGTCCAGCATAATAGGAACAAGCCCTAAAGAGGAGCTGCACTGCATCCCCTTGAAAGTGTAACTAAAGCAGTTAGTTGACAAAGATGTACTCAGAGAAACTTGGTAGCAGCTGGACATGGATTAATCTGTAGAGTGTATGGGGACACCCTTGGAGATCTAGACACTTGGGCTGGTGTGGGAACTTTCTTTACATCCATCTGACATATGCAGGGACAGTCTCAGGTATAACCAGATGGAAGAACTGATAATGTGGGAGCCTTTCTGATTTCAACAATTTTTATATACAACTCAAATAATAAAAACCTGAGCACTACACTCCACCTGGGCTGCTGATGAACAAGTGTAGAGGGTCACTTGCACAGAGCTATAAATTGCATGAAATAAAAGAAGTAACTCAGCACTCAAGCTGAAAAAGGGGGAGAAACTTTATTATAAAATACGCACATAAAATATTTGTTTAGGTTTATCAATCAGTGTTCGTCAAACATATTGACACCACATATAACAACACCACACCTCGAGAAAGGGGATCCCTTCCAGGAGCCCTAGTTACTCTGGAGGGCCACCTGATTGAGAAAGGTTCTTAAAGAGACACTGAAGCGAAAAAAAAATTATGATATTATGATTTGTATGTGTAGTACAGCTAAGAAATAAAACATTAAGATCAGATACATCAGTCTAATTGTTTCCAGTACAGGAAGAGTTAAGAAACTCCAGTTTGTCATCTCTATGCAAAAAAGCCATTCATTTCTACGACTTTCAAAAGTCGTGGAGAGGGCTGTCTTCTGACTTTTATTATCTCAAGTTTTATTGAACTAATTACTTTTCTTCTGCCAGAGGAGAGGTCATTAGTTCACAGACTGCTCTGAAAGAATCATTTTGAATGCTGAGTGTTGTGTAATCTGCACATATTATAGGATTGTTCAATGTTAGAAAAAACACTATATACCTGAAAATAAAAATATGAGAATTTTTTCTTTGCTGCTAAACTTCTAGTAATCATTCATAGTACACAACCAATTCATTATATCATATTTTTTTTTTTTCGCTTCAGTGTCTCTTTAAAGAGAACCCGAGGTGGGAATTACTAATACTATTGAGGCACAGAGGCTGGTTGCGCACACTAAGACCAGCCTCTGTTGCCCCATCGTGTGCCTCCATGTCCCCCCTGCTCGCCGCTATAGACCCCGCAGTGCTGGCGACACGCAGCGTGTCGCCAGCACAATTTTTACCTTAGCGCTGTCAGTCAGCGCCGCTCCCCCGCCTCCTCCGCATCGGCGCACCTGCCCGTGTCCCTTCCCTCCCGCTGATAGGAGGGAAGTGACGCAGACGGGTAGCGGTGATGCGGAGGAGGCGGGGGAGCGGCGCTGACTGACAGCGTTTAGGTAAACATTGTGCTGGCGACGCGCTGCGTGTCGCCAGCACTGCGGGGTCTATAGCGGCGAGCAGGGGGGACATGGAGGCACACGATGGGGCAACAGAGGCTGGTCTTAGTGTGCGCAACCAGCCTCTGTGCCCCAATAGTATTAGTAATTCCCACCTTGGGTTCTCTTTAAGCTTCCTGGTGTTAGAGATCAGGTGTATGATGAACTTCTGTGACAGCAGGAGCGTCACCATGTTTTTGCAGATTCCAAAAGAGCATAAGAAAAAGAAATCCTGTACAAGCATAGGCTGCACCACCAGATTCATACAATCATATCATCTCTATTAAAGAAACACTTAGGTACAAATAATTAAAACCATTTAAAAATGTGCATCGCACAATACAAGCAACCCTCCATGACACAACGTAATGTGGGAGGAAATTCAATGCAATAATGGTGCCTCACCTCACAACAATCAATAATAACCCTATTGCTGCACAATCTTCATTTGGGTTCAATAAAGATCCCAACAGGAAGTATATAGGACCCGGATCCAAGGGACAAAAACAGTCCTAAAGTGCTAATGCATGTAAGCAAAAACAATATATAAACCCAGTGCATACAGTTGTCAAGTGATGAAAAGATGTGAGAGATAAGGATATGTTTACAAACATGTAACGAATATCACATATAGGAGAAGGGGATGCAGGGAGTGGTATACATACGTATCCCCAGGACAGGGTCCCATGTAAAATCACCAGCAGCAGCAGATGGAGGGCAGAGAGAGGCATGTTGAATGCTCCACGCATGGCGTAGTCTGCGTGACTACTTCGTCAGGAGCGAAGGATTGTGGGTAGGGAGTTGCTTTAAATTGCAGGCATATAGGAGTCGGCTCACCGATAGGATGTATGCCCCTGGAGGCTCTGGCGCACACGCGCATCCCATTGGCCGCTGCAGCGCGCGGCTCAATGTTAATTGGCCGGGTCCAGGGTGGAAGTGTGTCACCGTTCTCACAGGCTGGAACGCATCTTGGTTCCTGGTAGACTACGGTGGCCGGCAATGCCTAGTAAGGTTAACAAAGCGTTCTTTAAGTACAATTTTTGGATCTTTGGTAGAGGCTACTACAAACTATATCTTTTAAGTTTTTTGCTCGTCTGCAACTCATGGAGGGGAATGGTTTTAACGTCTGAGCTAATTGCTCATCTGATAATAAAACTGACCAATGTCGTTGCAATCTATTCCTGAGTTCTTTCCATTGATTATTGTAATTTGTAATAAACCATATAGTCTTATTTTGGGGCCTCCCCTGAGGGCTCAATAGATCCGTTCTATCTACCTGTTTAGCTCGATTAAAGGCCCTGGAAATTACCTTTCTGTCGAAAGTCTGCAAAGTCTGAGCAATTTCTTCTCAGTTGCAGAAATTGGCCAACTGGGAGATTAGTCTTGATCTGGTTTATGACAACTCTGGAAATGTAGCAAGCTATTGGTGGCAGCTGGTTTGCGGAATAGGTTAAAGTGTATACGACGGTCGCTGCTGTTGTTAGGCGAAGATCAAGAAATTGAACCTGTTGGTCTGAAATTAGAGATGTCAAATGGAAGTTATACTCATTGATATTAAGTTTATCAATAAATTGTTGGCATAATTCAATGGGCCCATCCCAAAAAAACACAATATCGTCAATGAAACGGTACCATCCCAGAATATGGGACTGCTACCGTTCCATGAGACCATCGAACACAACCTTCCTCTCCCACCACCCCAAGAAAAGCCCAGCATAAGATGGGGCACATCTGGCCCCGATCGCTGTTCCTGCAACCTGTCGGTAAAATTGATGGTCAAAAAGGAAATAATTACATTTCAAGATGAATTCCAATAATTGTAGGACAAACACGTTCCTATCATTTAAATCACAACTCTCCATGTCAAGAAAGAATTTGACTGCTTTCAAATCAATTTCGTTTCATGTTTTTGCAGATTGCTGCAGTATTAGTGTTCAATCCAAGTGATGTGGAAGCTGGTAAGAAGCTACCAGCTTAACATCACCCACATAACCTAAGCAGTTAGCATTTTTATCTCGTAGTGTTTAGAGCAGTTCATTACAGTGACCAGACCTCCCACTTTACCTGGGACATGTCCCAAAATTAGGGTCCGCTGTCGCAGGCACAAATAGCTCCAGCCAATATCTCAGGTGGGCCGCTGGGACTCTGTGGCTGCACAGTTGATTGCCGTGCTCCATGCCTGCCTACTGAAAACATCAGCCTGCAAACAGGTCAGATACATGGGGAAAGGGGGGGGGTGCGGGAAGTAGCCACTTTGACTAGCAGTCTTTCTTCTTTTGTGCACCCCACTTAGCTGTTCCTTGGCAGTGTACTTACGTTTGTAATGGTGGGCTCACACTGCTTAAAGGGGCACTTAAGTCAAACTAAAAAAATTAGTTTTACTCACCTGGAGCTTCCAATAGCCCCCTGCAGTTTTCCGTTGCCCTCGCGGTCTCCCTCCGATCCTCCTGTCCCCGTCGGCAGCCACTTCTGGCTTCGGCAACAGGAGCCGACAGGCTGGGAACACGAGTGATTCTTCGCGTTCCCAGCCACAATAGCACCCTCTATGCTGCTATAGCATAGAGTATATATCATATAGCAGCATAGATGGCGCTATTGTGGCTGGGAACGCAAAGAATCACTCACGTTCCCAGCCTGTCGGCTCCTGTCGCCGAAACCGGAAGTGGTTGCGGGCGGGGAAAGGAGGATCGGACGGAGACGACGAGGGCACCGGACAGCTGCAGGGGGCTATTGGAAGCCCCAGGTGAGTAAAACTATTTTTTTTTTTGTTTGACTTAAGTGTCCCTTTAATTACATGCTTAAAGTTAACTCGTAAGGTGAAAATAAGTTAAAAGTTACTTACGTAAAGGAAAGCATCTGAATAATCAAGAGGCTTCAAAAATCATTTGCGAGCCCACCGTTCCTGTGCAAAGGCCCTCTAAACATATCCACCTGCATTGCTGAATTGTCTGTTCTCTGTTTACTGTGGACAGGGCCAGATTTACCATAAGGCACTGTAGGCACGTGCCTACAGACACCTGATGATGGAAAGGCGGCTCGCTCCCTGAGTGACTCTATTCCTCCTACTCTATAATGACAGTGTCAATGAGAGGTTACTCATACTGCTCTCTGCATTCCCCTAACACAGCGTTTCCCAACCTATGTGCCGCGACACATTCATGTGTCGCGGCAGTCTCGGGGATGTGTCGCCGCTCTGCTGTCTTCCTCCCACGCTCTCTGCCTCTGCTCCGTGTAATTAGAGCAGGGCTACAAGAAAATGGCCGCCGATGTCCACAAACACGGACGACAGCGGCCATTTTGTTGTAGTCCTGCTCTAATTATACACAGAGTGGAGATAGAGCAGAGAGAGCGGGGCGCTGAAGAGACGTCATCGCTGGAATTCACGGAGCTGGGTGAGTGAGCCGCCTGCTCATACTACCTGGGGGGAACACCAAGCTCCTATGCTTGGCTACCTACACCTAACATCCTAAACTGGGGAGGCCTATGCTTAGCTAACCATACTTATGGCACCCTTCCACCCTATACTGCGTGCACCGATATACTTTTACTGCAGGCACCCATATACCTATGCTAAGGACACCTATATACCTATACTGCGGGCACCTACATACCTTTACTGGGGACACCTATATACCTATATTACAGGCACCTACATACCTATACTGAGGGCACCTATATACCAATACTGCAGGCACCTACATACCTTTACTGGGGACACCTATATACCTACCTATATTACAGGCACCTACATACCTATACTACGGGCACCTATATACCAATACTGCAGGCACCTATATACCTTTACTGGGGACACCTATATACCTATATTACAGGCACCTACATACCTATACTGATGGCACCTACATACCTATACTGCGGGCACCTATATACCAATACTGCAGGCACCTACATACCTTTACTGGGGACACCTATATTACAGGCACCTACATACCTATACTGCGGGCACCTATATACCTATACTGCGGGCACCTATATACCTATAATGCAGGCACCTACATACCTTTACTGGGGACACCTATCTATACTGCAGTCACCTACATACCTTTACTGGGGACAACTATATACCTACCTATATTACAGGCACCTACATACCTATACTGCGGGCATCTATATACCAATACTGCAGGCACCTACATACCTTTACTGGGGACACCTATATTACAGGCACCTACATACCTATACTGCGGGCACCTATATACCTATAATGCAGGCACCTACATACCTTTACTGGGGACACCTATCTATACTACAGTCACCTACATACCTATACTGAGGGCACCTATATACCTATATTGCAGGCACCTACACCTGACTTTCTATACTACTGGGGGCACCTATGCTGTGCTACCTATATTGAGGGTACCTACACCTGACTTCCTTTACTAGAGGCAACTATACTTGGCTAACTAACTACTTATACTGAGTCTGAGGGCTTTTTTTTAATGGGGGCTGGGGGGCAAACCGTGGCTAAAATGTGCAGTGTAAATTGTCGTTGCTGTGCGATCATTCTAAATCAGGCGGGGGGGGGGATGTGTCACGGAGATCTGAACATTTGGCGTCATGTGTCACGACTTTGAAAACGTTGGGAACCACTGCCCTAACAGGATCTTCCTTCAGGGGGCACCTCTAGCTACTTAATACTGAGGTTCCCCTAGCTACCTAATACTTGGGGGTACCTCTAACTACTTAATACTGAGGATGCTTCTTGTTACCTAATACTAAGGGGCACCTGTAGCTACCTGATGGGCAAGAGAAGTAAGAGAGATGTGACAGCTGGGATAGCCGGCACACTTGTGGTGCAGTTCAGTGGGAGTTTGTAGGTTCATGGAAGGTGAAGTGTAGGCTGCCAGAACTGGGCCTATAGGCTCCTGTAAGGTAAATCTGAGCCTGACTGTGGACATTTTTCATAGTAAACAAATATAAAGTTACATTTTTGATGCTCTACTATCTGATCCTGTGAATACATGTGATCCATTTAAATGCCAACTGAATTCATCCATACAAATAAACAGAGCCTGTAATTTGTACAATAAGCCTAATACAGTATTGCCAGGTTTGCATAGGCAACAGTGATGCCCCATTTACTTACTGCAAGGCTGCATAATTATCCTGATATCCTGGAAGCATATCTAAGAGGCCTGAGTAGCTTGTGGGTAAGGAACAGGCTGTTGCTTTGTACAGCTCATTGGGTGACTAGATGATTCCCAGCTGTTTTCCTGTCTTCTCTGCTTTCCCACGCTGGCTCTTCCTTATACTGCAATAGCTGAATGATGCTCTGTTTTCCTGTATCTATACATGGAATCTGTATGGTTCTCTCTACCCTGTGCAACACAAATCAGGTTCATGGAATTAAAAAAAGAACATCCACTGACCCTGACAAAGTACTTGACATGGTCATGTGATAATTCTGCAGAACACAATTTATATGAACAATGCAGACACATATTCCGTACTAATTCTCAGTTATGCCTAATCTACATACTGATCTACTATTAACCCTAATCTAACCTGGTAATTTATTCACATAACCACTTACCAGTAACCCTAGCCTAACTCAAAACTAACTAGAACCTAATACTAACTCCTGACCTACCTCATTCAATTGGTTGTAAGGGTGAAAAAAGTAAAAAAATAGTTTGTGCAGTTCTGCAAGTAAACAGCAGAAGAGGCCACTGCTTCATTGCTAAAACAAATTCTTCCTAACTTTAAAATGCAATTTCACCATTGTTAATAATTACTACAACCTGTATCAACGCGTAGATTTGGGAAATTGGAACAGCACCTCAGCAATCCTCAATGGGTGTGGGAGAGCCGACCCCTTATACCAACAGGGTAAAAGTAGCACTTGTCGAAGATAATGGTCCGCACCACTTCCAGATTAAGAATCAACTTTTATTGGAAATCCATTAAAATGCTGTGTAGCAGCTACAGCCCGCTGTTTCTGGTTACATGCCCTTCTACAAACCGCTCAACATAGCTAGTCTATCCAATAAAAGTTGATTCTTAATCTGGAAGTGGTGCAGACACTTATCTTCAACAACTATAACATGTATCAACATTATACAGCTCTTTTTACAATTCAATATTAAATGCTTTATACATCGCAATCAGATATCATTTTCTAAGATTGCTCGGCATCTCAAATTTCACTTCTTTGCAAGTTGTAAAGAAGGTTGGATACTGTACAGAACACTCTTCATTTCCAAACTTTGTGCATGAATAATTAGAGTAATTAATGAAAGTACGTATAATATGAAAAAGTTTACTAAACCCAAAATTGAATAGAGCTCATTCTCAAAGCACTTTTTGTCATTAAGTGTAAATTATGAGTATTACCTTTGAATTTAACTTTGAAATGTAAAAACCCTTGTACTAACCTGCAGATGGACACTTATTTAACACCTTCATACCTCCCAACTTTTTGAGATGAGAAAGAGGGACACTTAAGACATGCCCCTGCCACACCCCTGATCACGCCCCCGTCACACTCCTAGTCATGAATACCATAAAGATTTCATAAGTAAAACCACACTGGTCCTTTCTATCCTGGTTCATTTTCCTTCATATTAACATTTGAAAATTAGAAATATATCAATTTAAAGGATGGGAATAAAGTTTAGAATCAATTAAACACATTTTTTAGTAGAGACATACAAATATTTACAAAGAAAGAGGGACAAAGTCCTGAAAGAGGGACAAATGAGGAGCAAAGTGGGACAGGGCTCCCAAAGAGGGACAGTCCCTCCAAAAGAGGTACAGTTGGGAGCTATGCACCTTTGTTATTTTCTGTTATAAGACTGAGGTGTTACAGTTGCTCATCACCAGCTTAGTAAGTTTGCATCCTTATGAGGATACACGGTTTCTCTTGAAATGCAGGAATTCTGGGAATTGTAGTCTGGAATCTATTGCCCTTTCTATATTGTGTGGCATATGGCCACACTTGATTGCCCCTTTTTTACAGGCTAAATCCAGACAAGTAATGCTATGTGCTGTGTGTAGTCTGTCAAGTGCATTTGTGTGACAGGTTATACCGGTACACATCCAATGATGCATAGATCAGGCCGGGCTCTTCTTCAGCTTGTTAGCTAGGATTAACAGGAAGTAGAGTGTGCATCAGCGGCTATGCAGAGGAGACCCGCAGCAAGTGAGCGACAATTGGAGCGAGCAGGAAGGTGAGTAGCGCATAGCAGGCTTCCCGCTGCACTAACTCTGCATAGAGGGGGGAGCACGGAGGGGAGCCCTGGGGAGAGGAAGGGAGGGAGAAGTCAGGCTCCTCTCCACGCGGCTAAGACTTAGTGTGGCCGCGGCTCCCCATCACAGTGCCCCCCCTCCTCATAGCACTCGGGGCAGTTGCACGGCCTGCACGCCCCTAGACACGGGGCTGCACCAGCTCCGTGTGCATGCAAAAAAGGACGTACAAAATGTGGGCATTTGTTGAAGCTGCTAGTAGAATATCAGCAATATTACCCATATTCTAGAACTGGGCACTGGATAATATGGTACTAATAGTAGACTATCCATATGTTTTACAAATATTCTATCGCTTTACCTAACCTATCACTCTCATTAATGCCCCCCCCCCATACGCCTAACACTGATCTACCCCTACATACACTTAACACTAACCTCACACCCACCCACCCCTGCCACCACCTACAGCTAACATACTTTAGTGCCAGTGTTTTTTGACAAGACAATAGTAGTGCTTTTGTTTTGTGCTGTCCAATCTACTGTTGATAAACGTAATTCATCTGAAAAGCCTATTTTTCCTAATTACTGACCAAAGGTGGATCCTAATCATAGACCTCCTAGCCACCTATTCCATTGCAAAGCTCCTGGTCTTCTTCTCCATAGATGCCAGGTATTAGCCAAAAGCAAGAGATGTGTTGACCCAGATATGACAGTTCCCTAAGGTTAAATTGAGTTAAAAGGAAACTATTATGGCTCTAATTGCCACAGTGCGGCCATAGAAAATTGGGCATGCATCCCTGAGGTCTCTGTTTTAGTGAGTAACCTTGGCATGTCCCCTTGAGAAAGAACCTACTGAATCATGAGAACCTACTGAATCTGGCATGCTGTGTTTTGAGTCTGTACTCCTGAGAAAAATGGCTTCTTGATCAGCTAATAATTCCCACCGGACAACTGCAAAGTGGTTATTAGAAAACTATAGCTTACTGTGTACCCGAGGTGACGTGTGACATCATGAGATAAACGTGTATGTACAGTGCAAAACATAACCAGGCTGTTTTACTTGTTGTATTTTGCTGCCTGAAAGAGTTATTTTTAGGCATGGAAGTGATACCTTTTGTCTTGTCGGCATTTTGACAGGAATATAGTACACATCGTTGATAAGCAAGTTACAGCCAGAAAAGTTTTCCTGGTACAATACAACTTCTGAGAGCAGAAGGAGATAAAAAAAGGTCAATAGTTCACGTACGACGATCTGTCCTGTACCGCCTCTGATAGGCTTCAGCTTATCAGATGCCGCCGATCCTCGGCCAATCAGAGGGCGGGGATCGCTGATCTCTTTTGTCTGTCATAGCAGCGCCGTAGGATGTAAACACAGGGGATTTCTTCCCCGCGTGTTTACATTTCGCCTGCGAGCCGCGATCGGAGGCTTGCAGGCTGTTCACAGAGACACCCTCCATGAATGGAAACCCACAAACGACCAGCCGCCGCCTATCGGTGTTAGGCGGTCGTTATGTGGTTAATTGTATTGCACAACAGTTGCAACAAAGTAGTTAATGGCTGTATAATGATTTCTCAGCTATGCCAGGAATCTGCTGCACATAGATTTTCAGTTTACTCCTGAGAAGAGGGGAGACAGAGGTGCTAACATGGTGGGAGCTGTTGTGGTGACTCCATAGGCTTGACAAAGGTATCCAGCCTGGGACAGACCTCTCCTGTGGTGCGATGCCATTGGCTATGACATGCTAGCATGCTGCCAGATGGTGGATGCTACACCCCAAACTTTGCTCTGCTATAGAAAGCAGAAGCACTGTGATGTGGTGGTTGTGGATTGGACCAGTGCAGCACTTTAGGTGGGCCCCTTTCCTGGCACCAGCACTCCTCAACCTGGAAAAGAAGCCACAGTGGAGAAAAATACACTTTATGAGGAAAGTAGGCAATTTTTCCCTAGGTGTTGCGGAATTTACATCAGTACATATAGTAACGAGAATATATGGGTAAGGCCACAATTCATTTCCCTACAAAAGAAAGCATTTGCATGCAATTATTGCTGCTAAGGGTGCCAGCCAGTTATTAACTTTTAAAAGGCCATTTACATTTTTGTGCGGGTGAGATGATCGTTGTAAAGTCAGGTTAACAGGGGAAATCTGGAAAGAGACAAATTGCTTTCACAGCTACTGTATTATTCTATGAATCTTTTGAAGTGAAGATACATTTCAGGTGACAGGTCCCCTTTAAATATGATGCAGTGCTGCAAAAGCATCACATTCCTATTCATTCACATCTGCCTTACTCCCAGTGGAGCTTGCCATCCTATTTCCCTTCCCCAGACACAAAAACATGCACACTGGGGCCAGTTTGGTAAGGAGCCCAGTAACCTACCAGCATGTTTTGGATTGCGGGAGGAAACCATCACACCAAGAGGAAACCCACATGAACACATGGCACCCATACAAAGTCCACACAGACGGCAGCAAAGCCATAGCCCTTGCTTTGCAAGACATCGATGCTAACCACTAAGAGAGATTAGCTGATGGGATCTTTTCCACCGCTCTTATGGGAAATTCTTGCCGTTTTTTTCCCTACAAGTAAAATGTGAATGAAAACAAGGTCGTATTTCCACTTTGCACAGCAGTCTGAAAATGAAAAGAAATGAACATGTGTGTCTGAGACTTTAGTTATGTTTCTAAAGGAATGTAATGTTCATTACCAAGAAACATTATTTCTATTCTGTTTTGAAGCTCTATTTTTCGAGAATGTGCCCATGCAGCTGTGCAGATGTTGAAGATAACATTTGAATTTTGTCCTTTACAGCTTGTAGGATACAACGAGAAACCACTCACCCTCCAGATGTTTATCGGCACAGCAGATGAACGCAACCTGAGACCTCATGCATTTTATCAAGTCCATCGAATCACAGGAAAAATGGTGGCCACACCCAGTTATGAAGCCCTTGTAGCAAGCACTAAAGTTTTGGAGATGTCCCTTCTCCCCGAGAATAACATGTGTGCCAAGTAAGCTGCATGGAAAAATAAGAATAAAATAGATAGATAGGAAGTAGTGATCCGACAGCCTAGAAACATAAGAGGTAAGCCAGAAGGAAATAAAGGAGAATAGGGCAATATATTGCTTGAACTACCAACGAACCGACTCGCACACCTCCAATATGTACTGAACTTGGCTGCTCATCTCATTCATCGCTCTTCTTGCTCTGTCTCTGCTGCTCCTCTCTGTCAAGCTCTTCATTGGTTGCCACTTACCGAGAGGATTCATTTTATACTCTTAATCCTAACCTACAAAGCTCTCCACAATCTCTCTCCCCTGTACATCTCTTCACTAGTCTCCAGATACCAACCCACCTGCAATCTCCTATCTGCACAGGAGCTTCTTTTGTCCTACTCTAGAATTACCTACTCGCATTCATGTATACAAAACTTCCTCAAAACTCACTTTTTCCAACAAGCATATGGCTCCAACTTAGGCCATTCCCCTTCAACCTCTCAAGTTTTACTCCTTAAAGTGAACCTCCGGACTAAAAATCGACTCAGCAGCACTGAAAAGGCCTAGTGTTTCTTTAACAGTTTTACAGCATCAGAACTTTGTTTCTCTTATCCAAGCCTCATTTTTAGCTGCACAGAAGAAAACTGCCCGGGCTTTTTTCCCCTGATGCTGTGCAAAGCATGATGGGATTTCTGATGTTGTTGCTCTCGTTCTGCTGTTTTGGTGCAAATTTTTTTTTTTTTACATTTTGAATTTGACATTTGAAGCCTAGCGTGTGCAGCTGGGAGGGGTTATCAGGACACAGGACAGTTGGAACTGTGTCTCCTGCTCCTTGTCACCTCCTTTCAACCAAAAAGATGGCTGCCCCCATGACAAAGATGGCAGCCCCCATGAATCACAAACATTTGCCTGTTCTTTAAAAACAGAGTGGGTAAAAAAATTATATTTCCTATCTATTCTAATTAACATAACTAATGTAACGTAATGACAGTATGTTTGTTTAGGCTGAAGTTCCCCTTTAATAGATAACCTAAATAGGCACTGTACCTGTAGGTATACAGCATACTTCCCCACCTCTTGTTTCCCTCCCCCCCATTCCTTTAGATTGCTCTTACCTTTTGTGTCTTGGATTTTGTTGTTCATTTCATAGCTTGCAGTCTGTTATACATTTTATTCATCATGTTACATCTGTCATTGTAACCCACCATTTCTACATGTACCAGAGTCCATATTATGATGTATATCATTGTCTATATCATCATGTACCATTTGTTTGTTTTCCTACTATGTACAGCAGTGGTGCCTAACTCTAAGACCCCCCACTGATGGTGCCTAACCCTAAGACCCCCCCTCTGGCTGATGGTGCCTATCCCTAACCCCCCTGGTGGCGTCTAACCTTAAACCTCCCCTAAAGCTTTCCTCCCCCTCAACTACAAAGTTGCGGCGTGTGGTAATCAAGGTAAATTTTGGTGCCTGGAGGCCCCCGGTTAGCGTTAGTGATTTGAAATAATCCCTGGGGCCGTGGCTTGCGGAAATGCTACCAGCGGCATTGCAGAAATGCTTGCGGAAATACAAATAGCGGCATTGCATTGCGGAAATATAAATAGCGCCATTGCATTGCGGAAATACAAATAGCGGCATTGAAGAATTGTGGTATTGCATTGCAGAAATACAATGCTGCTGTTTGCATTTCTGAAAGCCCCAGCGTCAATATTTTAAATCTCCACAGATAATCGGGCTCCTCCAGGTGCTGAAATTTACCTTGATTGCCGGATATCACGGCCATTATAAAAGCCACGATTTGCGGAGGTGCTCGATAGCAGCCGCTGCCATGCGCCCTAATTTCCTTTCTTTGCCACTATTTGTGACTTTTATAATAGATTATTGGCAGCTTTTATAGGCGCTGTTTTTTCCTGCTTATTCCCTGGTATACTACCACAGCAGTCCAGAAAAGAGTTCCAGTGTTTTAAGTAAAAACAGATATTTTGTATATATTTTGGCGACAGCAGGGCCAAGGCCTCTCCATAACCTTCTGTCCTACTCTAGGTAATGAGTAGTAATGGGCAGAAACACAGAAAACAGTGTTTCCTGAAGCTCACCCTGAATGTGGTTCCTATGAGCAACAAGTCTACTGCCTTCGTTAAACATCTTAAATAGGAACTTCAGCCTAAACAAACATACTGTCATCAAGTTACATTAGTTATGTTAATTAGATTAGATAGGTAATATAATCTCTTATCCACATTGTTTTAAAAGAACAGGCAAATGTTTGTGATTCATGGGGGCTGCCATCTTTGTCATGGGGGCAGCAATCTTTTTGGTTGAAAGGAGGTGACAAGGAGCAGGAGACACAGTTCCAACTGTCCTGTGTCCTGATTACCCCTCCCAGCTGCACACACTAGGCTTCAAATGTCAAATTCAAAAAAAAAAAAAATTGCACCAAAACAGCAGAACGAGAACAACAACATCAGAAATCCCATCATGCTTTGCACGGCATCAGGGGAAAAAAGCCCGGGCAGTTTTCTTTTGTGCAGCTAAAAATGAGGCTTGTATAAGAGAAACAAAGTTCTGATGCTGTGAAACTGTTAGGGCTCTTTTCCACTATGAAATCGCGATTCAGATCGCGATCGCAATCGCGCTTCAATTTCCACTATGCGATTGTGATTGCGATTGAGCTACTATACTCATTATAGTACAGCTCAATCGCATACAAAACGCGGCAGGACGACGATTGCGCTTTTACCAAAATCGCATTACAATCGGATCGCACTAATGGAAATTGCTGCTGCAGTTTCCATTAGCTTAATGTACCTTGCGATTTGCGATCAGAAGCAAATCGCAAATCGCAGGCTAGTGGAAAAAGGCCCTTAAAGAGTAACTGTCAGGCTGCAGAAGCTAATTTAAACCTCTATTCTCCTGTGTTAAACAGTTTAGAAGGAAGCCAAAAAGGCATTAGTGAAGATAAAAATCTCTCTTACCTTTGATGTGTGCTTATCAGAAAAGCTGTTAGACCCAAGCAGGACGCAAGCCGCATACTATACTGCAAAGCATTCTGGGGCCCTCCCCTCGGCTGCTAATGAGACGTTACAGCAGCTTGTAATCAGTCCAGCGCGTAGCACTGATAAATCTCCGGGCAGAGTACACTGCAGGAGTCAGCTATTGTTCCTAGCCACATGGCTAATTAATATTCACTGCACACTGTGTTATTCAGTACGAGCTTTTCTGTGATCAGGAAGCAGGCAGGACATGACGACACAATTGGCTTCATAGAAGACAGAAAAACATGGAACCTGCCATGAGCTGTCAGGAGCATCAATCTCTGCATATACTATATAAAAATTCTGTGAAGTACAAACGTGGACAGTGAAATGCATATGTAATGTAAGTACAGCCTATATTTAGCTACTGATATATGTGTTTATTTTCTCTGAGACCTTATACCTAACAGCTCCTCTTTAAAGAAACACCAAGCCTTTTCAGTGCTGCTGAGTTGATTTTTAGTCCGGAGGTTCACTTTAATGAATGACATTGACAGATATGTCTTTAAGTGATTCAGTAAATTGCTAATAGGTATCTCTATGTTCCAGTATAGACTGCGCTGGAATTCTAAAACTACGAAATTCTGACATCGAGCTCAGGAAGGGAGAGACGGACATTGGCCGAAAGAATACACGTGTCCGACTTGTATTTCGTGTCCACGTTCCTCAGGGTGGTGGGAAAGGTGTCTCTCTACAAGCAGCATCAATACCTATAGAGTGCTGTAAGTATTAAAGTTTCATTAGAAAAGAAATGAAAATAATATTTGTATAATCTGCAGAACAAAGGAGGCTTTCTATTGAACGTGGGACTTTAATAGGAGGGAAAACAATATTTGGTTTAAATATTCATGACCACAACCCTTATGTTAAGTTACAACTTACTTGTATATACATAAAAAAACAACATTATAAAACACTGGTATCCTGAGTACTGGTAGTTTACAAAATCACGTAGCATCCTAAATTGACAGAAATAGCAAATCTACTATTCAAAACATCACATGGGGCTTAGGAGCAGTGAGAACCTCAACTACGCCACACGCTAGGTATACAGTCATTTTATACTAAATTGGATGGTACAAACACCAATACATATAACAATCCCTGGATCAGTCAATGTGATTCATAAAGCAGATGTCACTTCATCAGAAGAAGAAATTGTACAACAGATATAAGTAAGTACCATAATACGAGGATAAATACAAGTCCCATTGGCAGTCCAGCAACAAGTACACATGAGGGACAACGGGGGGGTACCTAAGGACTAAGATCACTATCTCCACATGTTCATTGCCATGCCTGCAGCTGTTTGTTGAAAATACTACTAAGAGACTAAATAGATCATGGTACAAATATGTATTTGCTAATATTCACATATACCCCATTGTGCCCCAAGCATGTCCATTTTATAAAAAAAAAAGCCAAATGTTTGCAAATTACAGAACCTATGACATTGCCAGTAGATAGGCTCCACAAGCTAGGAAGGAAAAATAAGTGTAAAAAATTTAAGAAAAATTGCTGAAAGGCGCCTAGGTGTGAACCAGCCCTGAGTATTAGGCTCTGTTCACAGTTGGGTGTTGGGGAGCGATGTAACAGAGGCACTTTAACACGATGCAACACTGCAATTGTAAGTCTATGCAACAGAGTGCATCTGGAGCAATGCTATCCAATTCCAATATTTTTTATTGAAAAAATTTTTGAAAAACATTTTACAGAGATAAAATAATGTGGTTAGAGCAGTATACAAGTTATAACAATAGTACAGTATGTTGATTAGATAGGTAATGAAATACATAAACAAAAAGCATTGACATATATTATAAAGAAATTACTTTCAGATATGTATAAAATCTTGAGGATTTTGTGTTATATTATCAATTTTTATTATGCATCAGTAGAAATGAAGTTGAAGAAAATAATTAATCTACTCAGTATTCAATCAAACCTGTAAGAGAAAGAAAAGCTTGAGATATTGTGCACTACTCTATAAGGAAGTCAAAGTCAAGAATGATACTTGACGCACTTTGGCTGTATTTACTTTTGTTGTTGAAGTAAAGGGTTGGGGATATACCCCTATTGTTTTGTATGTACCATCAATAATGATAAGGGGAATAAGTTGTTGATCCCAACAAGTCTTGTTGTGTAGTTTTGAAGAAATCTAATATGTTAGTCCTGTTGTTATTATCCCATACAGGAAGTGGTTAGTGAAAATCTCTCTACCTGGAGAATGGGGGAATTATACCACCCTACAGAGACTCCAGGGAGTGATTATGCCATGTAGTGCATATCTTGGGTCTTCCAAATATGGGTTGCAAGTGTAAATGTTGTTTTGGTTGGCTCTAAGTTGATAAATATTGGGAGGAGGCTGCAAGCAGTTTAATGGTTGAGTTTAAAGTTTATTATTATTGTTATTGTTAATGGTATGAATCTGTATTGATTATTAATTGGTATTTGGCGTATAAATGGAGGTGTTTAGACCATAGGTCAACTATGCTAGGTAGTTCTAGCAATCAACAATCTACTCTACATTGAACATTGAACAGGGGGTGCAGGGTTGTCCTGAATTAGTGTGTGGATAGGTAGGATCAGATTACACATCCTCAGATATTCTGTTGAGGATTTTTACAGATAAAGATAACATATAACATATACAGTTTCCAGGATCTGTCTCGTGAGAACCAACAAGCAACCATCAGTCATGCTTCCAAACATTCACTCAGTCTGTGAGAGGGAAATATACTCAGAATTTCAAAAGTTTGGAGTTTTTATATACTGTGGGCCAAAGATTAGCCTTACTCAGAAAAGAATTTATGGTGCCATTCCTGATTGCCCAAGCTTTCTCCGCAAGGAGGTTGGACTCAACAATCCTTAGGATTTCCCCCATGGTGGGGATAGTGTCAGATTTCCAGTTAAGAGCGATTTGGTTCCTAGTAACAATGAAGACATGGTTATAGATCAATCTTTCTTGTGATGGGAGATCCCTAGTACCCAGGTGTAAGAGGGCCATGCCAGAGGGGATGGCTTGCAGAGACATGGGTAACTTCTTTAAAAAACCTTCTATGTTGTTTCTAAGTGTGGTTAATTTGGGGCAGTCCCAAAGAAGGTGGCCGATGGAGCCCGTCAAGTTGCACCCCCTCCAACATAGGGGGGAGGATTTTGTGTCAAATTTGGCTATTTTGTCTGGGGTCATGTACCATTGCCATACTGTTTTAATTAATCCTTCATAATGGTTCACACAGTGTGAGGATTGTTTCACAGACTTTGCAGTGAGCTCCCATTCTTCCACATTAATTTCTACTCCCAAGTAATCCTGCCAGCTTTTAAATTGCCACTTTGGGAATTTTTCTTTCAAGTATAATAGGGTTCTATAGAGGAGCGATGTACCCTTAGTATGAATACCCTCTGGTTGAATAAGTTTCTTAATTTGGGGAAGTATAATGATTGGGGAAAAATGATGTTTTTTGATGAATCTGCTAATTCTAGAATATAGGGGTAAGTCTGTAGTGGGGATATTGTAACTTGTCCTTAGCTGGTCAAATGGTTTAATTTCGTCATTGTCTAATAAGTCTGTAATGTTTTTTATTCCTGCATCTATCCAGGTTTGTATATCTATGTCTCTGATAACCATGTTAAGAGCTGTTAAAGGAGTATCTACTTCTATTGCTAAGGGGTCATCTTTACAAAGTTTCAATAATTCCTTCCATAATCTAATAGTATTGGCTGTAATGGGGTTGTAATTAGTGTGTCTAACCTGCCAAACCAGTCTAGATTCTAGAAAAATCCTGTATGAGTTGTATGGAAGCTGTTCTTCTTCTATGGAGAACCATTGTTTGGTAAGATCTTCCAACCAAATTGATCTAGATTGGTCTAGCAGGGTCGACTTGTAGTAAAATTCCAGATTGGGGACTCCTAGCCCTAGATTTGAGGTATGGGATGTTAATACTTTATTAGAAAATCTAGATTTTTTGTTTAGTAGTATAAATTTGTTAAGAAGTTTTTGTAGGGAGTTAAAACAAGTTTGAGGGACTTTGATAGGTAGGTTCCTGAACAGGTAGAGAAGTTGGGGAAGTACTATCATCTTAAAGGCCGCTGCTCTACCCATCCAGGAATACTCTATTTTAGCTAAAGCTTCTAGTTTGTCTTTAAACTTTTTCAACCAGGGGTTGTAGTTCTCTTTGTAAAGCTGGGATATTTGTGGGGTCAGATATATACCCAGGTATTTTATGGCAGTATCATTCCATGTAAAGCTACAGGATTTCTTGAGAGTTTCTCTGATTTTCTGAGGAATAAAACATGGGAGGATTACAGTTTTCTTTTGGTTGAGTTTATAATATGAGATATGGGAGAAGTTGTTAATTTTTTTGTTGGCAGCTGGCAATGATGTTAAGGGTTTCTGAAGGAATAAAATTATGTCGTCGGCATATAGGCTAAGTTTGCTAGTTGATTGATTTAGTTTTATACCATGTATTTGGGAGTTGTCTCTAATACTTTGGGCTAAGGGTTCTAATGAAAGGTTAAAAATTAAAGGGGAGAGGGGGCATCCTTGACGGGTTCCATTTTTAATGTCAAAAGCTTGAGACAAAGAGCCAGAAGATAATACTTTCGCCGAAGGTTGGGTATACAGAGCAAGGATTGCTTTGTGTAGAAAGCTAGGGATTCCAAATTTAGATAGCACTCTTGATAAGTACAACCAGTTGACTCTGTCGAACGCCTTCTCCGCATCAAGTGATACCAGGAGGGTAGGCGTCCGACAGAGTCTCACTTTATGGATCAAGGCAAGGGCTTTTCGAGTACCATCACATGTCGATCTATGTCTGGTGAATCCTACTTGATCAGGGTGTAACATTTGTGTCATCAAAGGGGCAATTCTGTTCGCTATTACTTTAGAATAAATTTTGATGTCAGTGTTCAAAAGGGATATGGGTCGATAACTGCTTGGGTCAGATGGATCTTTATCCTCTTTAGGGATGGTGGTGATTAAGGCCGATAATGACTCCTTGGGGAAGATACCTGATAGTGCTACCTCATTATACATGTCTGTAAGGGGTTTAACTAATGTGGAGATAAATTTCTTAAAATAACTATTAATAAAGCCATCTGGCCCTGGGGCCTTGTCATTTTTAAGGGAATTTATAGCCCGGGTGACTTCTTGCTGATTAAAGGGTATTTGTAAAGTTTCCTGTTCGAATTCAGATAGAGTAGGGAGGTTAATCTTGTCTAGGTATTTGTCAATTTCCTGTATGTTTGGGGTGTGGGTATTTGGGTCTGACTCTAGGTTGTAAAGGGACTCATAATATGAGGCCAGGGCATCAATTATTTCTTGGGGATGGTGAACTACTTTTTTTGATTTAGGGTGTGTAATCTTTACTATTCTGTGGAGCACTCTTTTCCCTTTGATCTTTCTGGCCATTATTTTCCCAGCTCTATTATTTTCATAGTACCAGTTTTCTTTAAGGATGGTTTGCCACTTGTCATATTCATAATAAAGTGTGTCTGCCAACTCTTGTCTTGTTTCCTCCAGGGACTTTATCAGATCTCTTTTTTTGTTATTAAATATTTCCTTTTCCAAGGATTTAATTTTTTGTAACAACCTGTTTGTGTTTTCATTTCTTTTTTTCTTTTGTATGGCACTTAATTTCAGAAATACTCCTCTAATGAAGGCTTTGTGTGCATTCCATAGTACTGTTTTGGAAACATCTTTGGTGTCATTTATTTCAAAGTATTCTGAGAGTTCTTTTTTGATGATGGGTAAAGAATGTTCGGAGTTCAAAATAAATTTATTCAATTTCCATAGATGGGGGCGTGCAGGGGAGTTTGTTAGACTAAATTTGATGAGTAGGGGGGAGTGATCTGACCAACTTCTGGGTATAATTTCGGCTCCTGTGAGTAGTGGTAGGGTAAACCTGTCAACTAGGCAATAATCAATATGTGTAAAGGATTTTTGTACAGGGGAGTAATAAGTATATTCCTTAGAAGTAGGATGAAAGCATCTCCATGAATCATAAAGTTCATGGTTCAATAGTGCTGGTTGAAGGATGGAATGGGTTCTTCTGGTGTTGGATGTACAATCCATTTGTATGTCAGCTATGGCGTTAAAGTCACCTGAAATAAACAGGTGTCCTTTTTGTAGTGTTGATATTTTCTTTAATTTTTTGTTAATAAATTTAAGTTGATGTGAGTTTGGGGAATATAAATTTGCAAAAGTGTACTCTTGGGAATTAATAGTACCCTTAACAATTACGAATCTGCCATCATCACTAGTGAAAGTTTCCTCTACCACTAAGCCCAGCGAGTCTTTCACTGCTATGCAGACCCCTGCTTTTTTCTTTTTTGTTTTTAGTGTTGAGTGGAATATTTGGGAAAATTGGTGTATTTTAAATCTGTTTGCGGAAATCTTGGTCAGATGCGATTCCTGAGTGCACACAATGTCTGCACTTTGTTCCTTTATCAGTTTCTGTAAGAGGAAACGTTTTCTATATGAGTTGAGTCCTCTCACATTAACTGATAGAATATTACAATTTAAAACCATGGTTACTATAGCAAATGCATTCATACAAAACATACCAATCAGTCGGTCCTTCACGAGACAGTCCTGGAGCATCCATTAATCCTCTGCATATCATGATGATGAGCACACCTATATAGTTTGAGGACAACAACCTGCAAAACATATGAACCTGAAGGAAAAACAGAAAAAACAGATAATACAGAAACCTAGGCCGCACACTGGTTGGCATCCGGTTCTACCCACCAGTAAGCTGCCTGCCTGGAGAATGGGGACTTACTGAGAAGCCTCCCGACAGAGACTCCAGACAAAGGAGTCTTAAAAACTATTATTTAAACAACTAGAACAGTGGTAACAAGAGAACTAGTTAGGATCTGATTAGATCCAAAAAGGAAGCTTGATTGGTGGTATGAACTCAAGTGGTTCAAATCAAGCCTATTCCTTCAAGGGGAAGAACAAGTTTGTTTATGCCCTGAGGAATAAAGCCTTTGGGGGGAAAAAAAAGTTTGTGGATGAATACCGTCTGCTCAAGAAGCTGAAGAAGCCCCTGCTGAATCTTCTTTCTCCGCTTGGTCAGGAGAAGGGGCAGTGTCCATCTGGTTCAGTGGGGGGCCTTTGAGATTTTGCCTCGGGGAAGCCAGCTGCTTTGAAAGAGATACCTGGTAGATAGGCTTCTCTGTATGAAATGGTCTGTCCTTCCTGGGGTCTCTTGGGATAAAGATTGGGATATCCCATTTAGCCAACAGGCCGTAAGCTTCTTTCGGGTTCCTGGCAACATGAGTCACTCCATTGTCTGAAATCAAAAGTTTTGGAGGGAAACCCCAGGAATAAGCAATTTTCCTATGGCGCAGGGTGGTAGTAACTTCTGAGAACTGTCTCCTTGCATGGAGTGTCGCTTGCGAGAGGTCCTGGTACAGGATGAGGTCCTGAAATGGATTGGGTAGTTTTTTGCCACCTCTAGTTGCTGCAAGTAATCTTTCCTTCGCATGAAAGAAATGTACCCTCGTTATGACATCTCGTGGAAGATGCTTGGGTACGTGGGAGGGCTTTGGCAGACGATGGGCCCTGTCAATCACTAGTTCTTGGTCCGGGAGATCAGGAGCTGTGGTCTTCAAAATATCTTTTGCATATTCCTTTAGATCATCAGAGTGAACAGATTCTGGTACGCCTCGTATTTTAATATTATTCCGGCGGTTTCTATCCTCGTTGTCGGATATTTTCTCCTTCATAAAGATGTGTTCTTTTAGTAACTCTTTATGTGCTCCAACAAGGTTATTATGGGCAATGGTCATCTCCTCTATTCTCCTTTCAAGCTTGGAAATTCTGGAGTCAGTTTCCCCTGCGATTTGCGAGACGTGACCTGCTAAGGATTGAAGGTCTGCTCTGACTTCTCCAATGTCATTTTGGATGACTGCTCTGAAGGAAAGCATAAAGTCCTTTAGAAACTGCTGTGAAGTGGGTTGGTCAGTTACTGGAAAGGATTCCAGAGGATCCAGAGCTTGTGGATGTCTTTGTGTCCTATTGTCCCTTTGAAGCCGTTGGGGAAGTGCATGTATGTTTTCCAGAGTTGATGCGACCATCTGTCCGCTTGGTAAGGAGTATTGCGTATTATTTGTATGGGTGGACGCGTCCGCATGTACGCCTGGAGTGGTGGGATGCGTATTTTGCGGACCGTCGGACGCGTCCAAACGTACGCATGCGTCAGGGGAATGTACGCTTAGCGGTAACCGGGCGTCCTGGAAGTCCGCATCGGGCTGACCTTGTACTGTGGGTCCCGGCTTCAGGGGGCTCCGCTCGCGGCTCTTCTTGGCCTGCCGCTGCCGCTGGAAGTTCTCCTCGTCTGAATCCTCCTCATAGAGCGCTTCATGGCCTCTTGGGTAGGGGGTCTGGAGGGGTGCAAACCTGTTTTTCAGCGGGATGGATGGTGGAGTGTTATAGGCAGATCTGTCCAGGGCCTCCCTGCTGTGGTAGCGGTGACCATCTTGGTTCTCTTCAGCATAGTAGGGAGACAGCTTTCTCAGGGCTGGAGAGCTGTAAATCCTTCCTGATTTTGTTCTTCTGTACTCCCAGTCATCCTCAGAACGTCCTGCCATCTTTCTGTGTGGTTTTTGGGGCTTTTCAGAGTGCTTTTAGTAGCTGTTTCTGGTATTCAGGCAGAGAGCTCTGGTCTCACACAGCCATGCAGCTCAGCAGCCAGCCACGCCCCTCTGGAGCAATGCTATCCAATGGACACCAGTATCCCAATGCAGAGCATGCAGTACGCTACCGCACACATGCATCAACAGGTACAGTGAAGCAGATATTTCATTGACTATATGCATCACTGTATGCAACGCTTGCATAACATGTGATGCCACTTTTACCCTACATTGCATTACAGGGAACGCAATATAATTCTCCACTGTGAAATACCTAGCCTAAGGAGATGGTTTTGCACACCAGTCACCACCATCTGAGTAGATGAAAGAGGATGGCATTATTTTTAGAAGCTGGAAGTAGTATCTAGTGACAATTCTATTTTTGTTACTGCGGTCTGAGAATAGGCTGCAGAGAGTTCTTTGTAGTCATTATTACCTGTACAAATAATAACCTGTATAACAGTTTTACTTTCTGGACCTGTGTATGAAATTACTCATCCTGTCTATTATCGCAACACAGTTGCTAAATGTATTTACAGGGGAAGGATGTGGAGGATGATAAGCTGTGTAATGGAGCAATAAAATTCTTGCTGTTACTTTCCATAGTCATAAAACAAATGTTTCCGCCCACACAGAGAGATTAATTGTACACTGAATCACAGTCCACATACTCCATATACTCCAGTAATGTACAGATTGGCAATCTGTGAGTCAGAGGTCTGCTTTTGTGTTATCAAATATTTTAAAATCAGATCACTCTTTAAAATCACATTGTTTATAAAGGAGTAATAGTTTATTATTATTGTATTTTATGGTGTCAGTCAATGCTTTGATTGCCTTCTGTAATTACCCTGAGGTGGCAATCCAAAGCTGCATTCACTTATAAGGAGCCTCACACCACCTTTGCTGAATGGCAGCAAATCTCAGTCCAGTTGAGGCCACAAAGCTCTATCTGCATGTTGTTTTGTGGCCCGCAAGTGATACATCTCCAGTGTTGTACTCCTCCTGGCAACCTGGCGTTCACCTGAGCTGGTACAGCGTAGGAGGTACATCAATAGATAAATGCAAAGCTACAGGATTCAGCTTTATGGCTACAACTAAAGCCTCAAACACACGTATGAGGCATGTTGCCTGGTGATTGCAGCCTAGAGACATGTTCGGTTCCTATGCGGGGTGGGGTGGAGAAGCATGGGAGGCACATCAATAGATGATTGCAAAGCTACAGGATTCAACTTTATGGCCACAACTAAAGCCTTGTACACATGTAAGAGGCATATCGCCTGGTCACTGCAGCCTAGCGACATGTTCTGTCCCTTTGCGGGGTGGGGCTGAGCAGCATGGGAGGTATATTAGTAGATGATTGTAAGCTGCAGGATTCAGCTTTAAAGCCACAACTAAAGCCTTGTACACACATATGAGGCATGTTGCTTGGTGACTGCAGCCAGCGATGTGTTCTGTCCCTATGTGAGGTGGGGAGGAGCAGTGTCGGAGTAACATCAAATGGCAGGCGGCCAGAGAGTGGGGAGAACAATGATCTCAGCTGACGTGATCCACAAAGTGGTTCGGGGGCTGCTGTGTTAGTGCCTAAATCTAATGTTCATTCTCCTCTGCCTAACACTAGCCTCCCCCCTCCTCTGCTTAAAAATGAACCTACCCTCTACTGTGCCTAACATTAAAGTGATCTCCATCAAAACATTAAAAACCCTTCAGCGCTGCTGTAAAGAAAAGTTATATTTACCTGTGGAGTCTCGTCCCACAATGCCGTCCCGAAGCCCCTGCATCACTCCACTTCCAGCGCCATAGCTTGGTGTTTTTTCTCCGAGGAAAGAGGGGAGACGGGGCCAAGCGCAAGAAGTGGAGTGATGCAGGGGCTTTGGGGCGGCTTCGTGGGACGAGACTCCGCAGGTAAATATAACTTTTCTTTACAGCAGCGCTGGATGGTTTTTAATTAAGTGGATGGAGATCCACTTTAACCTCTCCACTTCTGTACCTACCACTAACCTCCCCCTTTCCTCTGGCTAACCCCAACCTACCCTCTCCTCTGCCTAACCTAACCTTTCCACCAGATTCTTTCTTGTCCAAGAAAGTGACATTACACCAGGTAAACAGTGAAATGGCAGGAAAGCCATTCTGCAAATTGGCCGGTGATGTTGCAACTAAATTGGCCAACATATATAAAAAACTGTGCCTGATCTAAAGCTTTAAGTAATCTGGGTAGTCTGGAAGCAGCCTTTAACATGAAATTCAGATGACTTAAGGGGCACATACACTGGTCGATTTCAGCCATCAATCGATCGATCAGAAATCGATTCTTTCAAATCTATCAAGTGATCGATTTGTGGCTGATTTTGATCGATTTCGATGGATTTGATCTATCTGACAGGATGGAAGATCTAGGTCGATCTGCTGCTGGCAGCAGATCGATGGCCCATAGAGTTGCATTGGATCTAATGGTCCAATAATGCATTTAGATAGATTTCCAATAGATTTCATTCTGATTTCCAATAGATTTCATTCTGAAATCTATTGGAAATCTGTTCCTAGTGTGTGGCACACATCAGATAGATTCCTGTCAGATTAGACTTGACAGGCATCTGACAGAAATCTATCTGATGGTCGGATCTGCTGCAAATCTAAAAGTGGTATGGCCACCTTTACACAGGGCCGGATTTGTGCTTTCCAGTGACCTAGGCCTGCTGTCACCTACCGCACCCCCCCCCCCCACCACCGCCACCACCAAAAAACATTCTGTCCAACACTCTGAGAAGTGATCATTGGTTTGAATGGGCTCATTTCAGTTGTGCTGCTCTGCCTCCCTCACTAATTCCTGCAAATTGCACTCCTGCCTGAATGTGCACAGCAGCCGATAGTGTTCTGGGCATGCATACTTGAGAAATGACACTAATGTATGTACTTGTCAAGAGACATAACACTATACTGGTGTTGGTTGCTGTGCACATCTGGGCAGGAGCAGAAAACTTGTGCAAGTCGCAAGTGGCCAGAGCATGCGCTGCTTTTTTTGTCCTCTGTGCGACTCGCTGCAGTCAGAGCCACAAACAGGTGACAGGACAGCTCAATGGAGAGAAGCCCATCCAAAACAGAGAACAGGTATGTAGCAAACATCCTCTCAATACTCACTTTGGATGTTTGGTTGTAATTAGAGCGGACCTGAACTCAGAACTTTCTCTCGGCTTCAAAAGATACACAACAACATAATAACCTTTAAAAAAACATTTCTTTGTTACAGCTGATACAAATCCTGCAATAAATTGGCAGTGTCTACTTCCTGCTTTCATGAAAGCAGACATATTGTTAACATCCTGTGCTTTCAAATCAGCTTAGATGTTGTGGCAGTCAGGGGACACAGGGGAGATATCAAATTACAACTTAGACACAGATAAGGGGGAATTACACAGGCTCTCTAAAACATACAAGGTGGATTTTTCTATGTTTTCCTTCTGTTCTGTGCAAGGGTTCAGCTCCACTTTAAAGCATCTAAAAAACATTTATTTATATTTGCTGAAAAATCTATGCATCTCTTCTGAATGTTGAAAGTACTGTACACATGGTGGTGTGCTCTAACATAATGACAGTATACAGGAACAAAGCCTGAAGAAGGCTTATTCACAGAAAGATTACTTTTTTCTTTTAAGCCAATAAATGGTATCATCCTGATTCAAAACTCTCTGCTTTCGCTGATGGCTAAGATGGTACAATGCTCTACTGCTACAGGAAAGCAGAAGGATGCCAAACCATACACACTAGCATGGAGGTAGTAACAGCTCAGGTGACAGTGACAGTTTAGCAATGAAAGGAAAGCAAACAGCATTTTTATTAGTGCAGTTCTCATAGATGGTCAGAACTGAAAGACAGAAAATGAGTCAGGAAAGAGTTAACTGAGACCACTTCTGGCTAGGAAGAAAAAAAAAACCTAAAGCGATAAATTTAGGTAGACTAGAGATAAGAAAGTGTAATTTACAGCTGCTGGGGTCAGTGTCACAGCTGTAAAGGAGAAAGTGAAGAAACTAGCAGAGTTCACTGATGTTTGTAAATGCCTGCATTAAAACTCAGCGAAACTTAGTTCTATCTGCTTTGTAATGTAAATCCCTGGTATTTCTCACATCAACTTGTATGTCCATGATACAGAGGAATGGATCATCAGGTGAGGTGACAGCAGATGTTGATTGTCATAACACACCAGGAATTGTGAGAGAGAGACTTGCTGGAATTGGGGAACTCTGGAATTCAGCTATTAGTGCAGAGCAGGGTGCTGGCTGGCTGCTCTGCGGGACAAGAAGAGGTGATTAACTTTGACATATGATCTCTTCTCTCTCCAAGTCATGCAGCTCTTCTTATCTTATCTGATTTTATCTCCCTATGCCATGGCCTTTGTGGCCTTCCCAGAAATCCGGCCCTGCCTTTACACAGTCAGCCTTAAGAAATGTATGCATAGCCATTTATACATCATCTACTCAGCTTCTATATGTGACAGCAGGCAAATGGCTGCAGCTTACAGGGTTCTTTGAACCCTATTAAACAGAACTGAAAGTGTGAGGAATATAGAGGCAGATATATCATTATCACATTTTTAACATTCCCTTTTCCTTGTTGTTGTGTGCTGACCCTTGGGCTTCAGTGTTGCCTGACACACCCATCTACAACAAGGATGTAGCTAATGCAGTCCATCAGGACACCCTAGATTAGATTCAGAAAATGGTACATGTCTTCTTTTGTGCTTCACAACCCTTTTAAATGACAGTTTTCAGATGAGTTTCCTTACCCTAAATATGGTGTTTCTGCAATAATGCATATATTTTTGTGTGCTGTAACAGTATTTGATTTAGATAAAATCAGCGCAGATAAAGCAATAGGAAAGTTTTAGCATAGTGATGCTCGTAGGCCTGGTATAACTGCAGGAATTGTGTTTCATAGTTGAGTGTCTTTGTGATGAGGAATATTTCACAACACATGAAAGCTGCTCTTACTCTTCCCCCAACCACACAAACCGCTGCTGCCATGGCAATGTTTCGTACAGGCTTTGCAAAAATTCATGTTCTTGGAATTCTATAAAATGATGTGACTGTGCCGCTTTTTGTGAAGATATTTTTAGCACAGAATAAATATATTCACTATTCACTACAAGATTCATATTGAGGTTACTTAGTAAAACTGGCAGCACAGTGGCAAAATAGCACTTTGGTCTTGCAGCACTAGACCACCCAGGTTTGATTCCCATCAAAGATAGACATGATCAATCTATTAGATCCATCTTTTTATGGCTTGATTGAGATTTTGCTGCAATTTGAAATAAGTCCAATACAAATCCATGCCTCCCAACTTTTTGAGTTAAGAAAGAGGGACAATTTTAAAAGGAAGATCCGTGCTGAAAAAACAAACAAACTCCACTTACCTGGGGCTTCTTCCAGCCCCTGCCAGTCGATATGTGCCCTCGCCGCAGCTCCTCTCACTCCCGGTGTCCTGCGCTGAAGAAGCCGACCTCGCCAGGTCAGCTTCCGGGTCAGCTTCATGTGCGCTCCATGGCGCGGGTCACGTGGTGTACGTGACGTCATCGGGTCTCTACTGCGCAGGCGCAGTAGTTCTGTGCCTGTGCAGTAGAGACCTGATGATGTCGCATACACCACGTGACCCGCGCCGTGGAGTGCACATGAGCAGACCCGGAAGCTGACCTGGCGAGGTCGGCTTCTTCAGCGCAGGACACCGGGAGTGAGAGGAGCTGTGACGAGGGCACAGATCGACTGGCAGGGGCTGGAAGAAGCCCCAGGTAAGTGGAGTTTTTTTTTTTTTCAGCGCGGCTCTTCCCTTCAAGACACGTCCCTGCCACACCCCCAATCATGCCCCCACCACACTCCTAGTCATGCATACCACAAAGAATTAATACGCAAAAGACTTTTATAGTACAAATGCCACTGGTCTTTCTATCATCATTAATTTTCCTTCATAATATCATTTGAAAATAAGAAATACATCAATGTAAAGCATGGGAATAAACTTTAGAGTCATGTGAACACTTTTCAGTAGAAAACACATACATTTGCATAGATCTACATCAATCCTGAAAGCGGGACAAGAAGAAAGAGAGACAGAGGGATCTAGTTCCCAAAGAGGGCCGATTCCCTCATATAAAAAGGGATAGGTGGGAGTTATGCAAATCAGAAAGCAGCAACTGCATCTGATTTGTCCAAAATCCTGCATACAAATTGTAAACAATACAGTTCAATCCCCGTTATCAAGAACTCAGTTAACAAGAAGTCTCAAGCAACCAGAAAAAAACATCCTGGCCTTGCAGGATGCATAAAGCTACTTTTACAATTCTTCATGCAGCAATTTACCTCTGTTACATTATGTTAAAGAGACACTGAAGCGAAAAAAAAATGATGATATGATTTGTATGTGTAGTACAGCTAAGAAATAAAACATTAAGAACAGATACATCAGTCTAATTGTTTCCAGTACAGGAAGAGTTGAGAAACTCCAGTTGTTATCTCTATGCAAACAAGCCATTAGGCTCTCCGACTAAGTTAGTCGTGGAGAGGGCTGTTATCTGACTTTAATTATCTCAACTGTAAGTGAACTGTTTACTTTTCCTCTGCTAGAGGAGAGGTCATTACTTCACAGACTGCTCTGAAAGACTCATTTTGAATGCTGAGTGTTGTGTAATCTGCACATATTATAGAATGATGCAATGTTAGAAAAAACACTATATACCTGAAAATAAAAGTATGAGAATATTTTCTTTGCTGCTAATCTTCTAGTAATTATTCATAGTACACAACCAATTCACTATATCATATTTTTTTTTCGCTTCAGTGTCTCTTTAAGCCTACTCTTTGTCTTAATTTGTTTTTAATTATAGTATTTCAACATTAAAACAGAGCTTAGGATAAGTATACAGTGCGGGGTGTAGTACCAGTTTTTATCTAGGCCTATTTTTAACACTAACTCTCTAGCAACTGTAAACTACACATCTCGGGCATCAGCCAATCCCCATTGGTGCTGGATAATGGGGGTTTTACTGTATTTGCATATAGTTGGAAAAATAAGCATCTCAATGATCAGTCAAGCCAAGGATACTGCTTGCATGGAGTTTGTATGTTTTCCTAATGTTTGTGTGTTTCTCCCACATCCCATCCATGGTTTTCCTGTTAAAACTGGCCCATGGCATACAATAACACTATCTGCAGGAGGTAGAAGAAAATAGGGAGTTTTATTTAGCATTGTATAAAACAATGATGGGAAGGCACAGTGCAAGTACAAGGCAGGAAAAGCATCTTACATTAAGTTAGTTTGTAAGGTTAGGGAGTGGCTGGCGGTTTTGGATAAATGTCCAAATCTCTGCACCTAAGTGCAGTGTTGCCCAGTTTATCAGCCTGATGCCATACTTAGTGTTGCGGTCTTATTCCGGTGCATGAACACATCAAGTGCAGCTGGTCCTAAATTTCCACCATTTTAATTATTCTGAAACGGTCAGTACGGGTACTTGGCAGCGAACAAAAAAAAGTTAAAAGCATTTCAAATGATGCAGTGCATGACATCATTCTCTAGGCTGTGATCTTATCACTATTCAATATGAGTGTCAAGGTTTGATTCGCAACACGTTGCAGGTGGGATTTGTAGTGTGAACGGGCAATAGGTGTGACAGGCCCTCTGTGTGAGAATGTGATAAGCAATATACTGTGCATGATTCTTCTGTTCACAATCTACAGTATTTTAAAAGTGTTATGTGTTGTTTTTGCTTTGTTCTTAGCTCAGCGTTCAGCTCAGGAGCTCCCTCAAGTGGAGAATTATACTCTCAGCGCCTGCTCAGTAAATGGTCGGGAAGAATTACTCCTGTGTGGTTCCAACTTCCTTTCAGACTCAAAAGTCATCTTTCTAGAGAAGGGTCCAGGTAAAACATGTGTTAGCAAGTTTCTTTTCTATGGTTGTTGAGCCTTCTTCCTGTTTCTGTTAATAGTTTTCATCCAACATTTCAAAATGTAATTGTAAGTTAAAGTCCACATCTTAAACAAACCAACTGATAACCTTGTAAGCAAAATGCTCGTGTTACCCTTTCAAAGCTTCTACTCTAAGTAAGGGGCCAAAACCTAAAACACAGTATAAGTTGTAGGCCACATTGTTTATATAGATTTAGCAGGGGGATGGGAGCATGGCCAGGGTAAGGTTCTCCAGCACTAGATGAGGCATAGGTAGCAATATTAGGTAGACCCCTCCTCTGTTTAGATAGCCAGATATGCCCCCAGTATTAGGTAGGTAACTCCCAGTATAAGTAGCCAGATGGGCAACCAGTATTAGGTAGGTAACTCCCAGTATAAGTAGCCAGATGTGCTCCCAGTATTAGGTAGGTAACTCCCAGTATAAGTAGCCAGATGGGCAACCAGTATTAGGTAGGTAACTCCCAGTATAAGTAGCCAGATGTGCCCCCAGTATTAGGTAGGTAACTCCCAGTATAAGTAGCCAGATGGGCAACCAGTATTAGGTAGGTAACTCCCAGTATAAGTAGCCAGATGGGCAACCAGTATTAGGTAGGTAACTCCCAGTATAAGTAGCCAGATGGGTAACCAGTATTAGTTAAATTGTATAGGTAATACAGATAAAGGTGCCCATGCACTATTCAGTTTTCCCTGGCAGATTGGATCACTGTAGTTGAATCTGCTGAAGATCGATGACCCAACATTTCTGCCTTATTGTAATTTCAATTGATTTTAGGCACTCATCTGTCAGACCAGAGAGAGCTCTTACTTCAGGCTGTGTCCTTCCATCGCCTCCCTGGTACCCATACTACGTAACCCGGCGGTGTTACATGAGTATGTACACGCCACTTTGTCAGGAAGTACGAGCACCAGAGAGCATTCCAGCCAGACAGGTGAATAGTGGGTGGGCTCCACTGCCGCTAATACTCTACAAGAGCTCCGAGGAAGCCCAATATGTCTTAGGTCAGACCTGGGGAGACAATCACCAGCTCTAGGGAAGCAGCTGTAGTAGTAGACCAATGGATACTGAATAGATCTAAAATGTGGCAGTAATAGATCCCTCTCTGATCAGCTTTTGATCAGAGGGGGATCTATCTTTTGAGCACATCATGTGGCAATCTGCCAGTGCATAGCAAAGGTACCCACTAATGATACAATCTTACCAAATTTTTGTAGTAGAAGGGTAAACTGAGTGAGTATACTTTGAATAGATACTTAAAGTAGTCCCTCATATTACATAGAAGTGGTAAGATTGTACAATAAAGACTGTATATTACCTAATTATATTACTAATTACTGTATATTAATATTAGACTGTATATTATATTATTAAATCACTGTATATTATTGTAGTGTATCATTACCTTTAGACTGAAAGCAAAAAACTCCAAATAGAATAGGAATGATTATCCTTTATTCTTCATACTATTGTGTATTATTATGTATTACACTATCATGTCTTGGGTTTGTGAACAACACTTTATATCTGTCTCTTTGCTACCAATAGATGGTAAACTTCAGTGGGAAGAGGAGGCAAAAGTAAACAGGCTCAAAAGCAATGAGGTAAAATATTTTCCTTTTTATTTCCATAAAACCTTCCACCTCCGTAACATCTGCAAGATCCACCCTTTCCTGACCTCTGTCACCACCAAACTCCTCATCCATGCCCTCATAGTTTCCCGCCTTGACTACTGCAACTCCCTTCTGTCTGGTCTCCCTATGACCCGAATTGCCCCGTTGCAATCTGTCGTGAATGCAACAGCCGGAATTATCCACTCCTCCCATCGCTCCACCACGGCGGGTCCCCTCTGTGATTCACTCCACTGGCTTCCTATTAAGTCCAGAATCAGATTCAATTTCAAAAAATTTCTGGCCTAGAAATCTGTCCACAAAACCTCGTCAACCTATATTTCCAATCTTACCCAGAGGTACACACCCAGCCACTGACTGTACTTCTTCAATTAACTTCGCCTGACTGCCCCCCTGCATCACCCAGTCCCATGCACGCCTCCAGGACTTCTGAAGAGCTGCTCTAACACTATGGAACGCCCTACCTCCCCCCATTAGGGTTTCCCCCTCCTTCAACATCTTCAAGAAGGCCCTCAAAACTCACATTTTCACTCTTCCCCCCCACCCTTCCCTCACTAGTGCTCTAAACCTGCAGCTGAACTCTGTGAACTCTGGTCCCTACCTTTCATGTCCCTACCTCTCTTTCTAGATTGTAAGCCTTCAGGTAGGGTCCTCCTCCTTATGTTTCCTACCTGCTCTCACACACTTCATTGCCATACACCCATCCTATGGATCTGAGCAAACTCGACTTGCCTAATCTCTATGTTCCCATCCAGTGACTGACTAAGCATTACCTTGTACTTATACTGTGCTGCGTGATCTGGTTTACATGTATTCCTGTATTGTCTTATTGCTGTATGTCACCTCTAAATATTGTCTGTAACCATAAAGAGAACCTGTAACAGCTGCCCCAGGGCCCCAGAGCTTGTAGGGGCCCCCAGTGGCTACAAGAGGAAAAAAAATTCAAATCGGCCTTATAGTTTTTGAGAAAATCGATTTTAAAGTTTCAAAGGAAAAAAAATACACATTTAAAAACCTGCCGACTTTAATGGTTAATAGCAAATCCACCTTAAATGCTAGAAACCCTAAATTTGCAGGATATGTTAAGGAGATCATTAGGAATAAGAGGAAAAAACAATTTTTCAAAAGACCTTATAGTTTTTGAGAAAATCGATTTTAAAGTTTCAAAGGAAAAAAGTATACTTTTAAATGCGGTAAATGTCACTTTTAGTAGCAAACCTAACGGTAGTGTAATTTTACATGTATCAAAAGAAAGAGCAATAAATTTCCTGACGGGGTTTCCAGGGGGTCTATATGCAGCCGCATCGCTTTGGCCAGGGATCGCTATACAGCCGCAATATGGCTGTATGAAGATCCCTGGCATTTTTTTCTATTTTCCCAATTTTTTTTATGTTTAGAGTGTGGGAATTTTTTTTTTTTTTTTAATTATGTGGGGTCCCCCCTCCTGAAACTTTTTAACCCCTTGTCCCCCATGCAGGCTGGGATAGCCAGAATGTGGAGCTCCGACCGATTGGGACTTCACACCCTGACTATACCAGCTGCAAAAAAGGTCCCCTAATGCCGATTTTTGTTCCGGGGTATATGTTGGGGGGGGCCCCCTAGGTTTATTTTGCCCTGGGGCCCCATTGTTGCTTAAACCGGCCCTGCCTGTAACTGCATGCAATCCAGCACTGGCTCCCCCGAAGAGTCCGGCAATCCTCCCCTGAGAAGGGAGATAGGCGAAAATATCCGATCTCTGTCGGGTCCGCTCTATAGCGCAGGCGCAGGAGACTTGCGTCTGTGCAGTAGAGTGGCCCTACAGCAATCGGGTATTTCCGCCTATCTCAGAGCGGAAAGGCGATACTGCACCTGCGCTGGAGCCGGGAAGGCAAATATTTACATCCCCGCTGTTCGGGGAGCTTTATCGCTGTCGCCGTGGGACCGAGGAGGACGGGGAAAGCTTCAATAGCATCCAGAAGCTTCCCCTACCCAAGGTGAGTACACCCCAGGGAAGGTTATTTTTTGTTACAGGTTTTCTTTAACTAATGTCCAGCGCTGTGTAGGCGCTTAATAAATACAATATATAAATAGAAGTATTCTGCAACATCAGCGCTCCGTAATATGTTGCCGCTTTATAAATACAATAAATAATAATAATAACATTATACAGTAAACATAACAGTATTTCATACAGGTGATTATCAAACTCACATATATCAAACACCATTTGTAAGAAGCCACAAACATTATAAAACCTGTGTAAATAAAACATGTAAAATACTATAGATACTAAGCCAATTACATATTTTGACTTTTTCCTTCACAATAATGAGGAAATGGTAAAAAAAAAAAAAATTCTGACTAAATTTGGCTTAAAGATGTATTCAAACAACAACAACAACTTGGTTGCCCCACATCTTTCCTTACTGTGATCTAAAACAAGAGGCCCCTTGAACTTTTATTGTTTTAGTGTTAAACCTTGGACAATGAAAATTGGTCATAGCCTTCTGCCTCCAGTTTCTCGAGGAGGATATACAACTTTCAAATAGTGTCCCAATAACTCTGATTGAGCCGGGAGGAGGTAGAATCAGCATTATTATGGAACACTGATGTAAAAATTCATCTTTAATCTCAATTCAAGTATTTTAAGAATAATTCTAGTTTTGAAGAGTGTGGAAAAGGGATATAAGACTTAGAGGTGGTAAGTGTTGTCTCCCCCCCACCCCCTTGCAGATTTCTTCCCTGACTTTACCCTGCATTTTCCCCACATCCCTGGAACTCAGCAGTTTAATATTAAAAACTGGTAATCCCAAGTTCAGGATGTATAGAACATTCTCACTCTTCCTGAGTGTACACAGTCCGAGTTATTTTGTTGCTGTCTCGCTTTTATACAGGTGTCAACACTTCCACTCTAAATAGGAAGTGGGTACATTGATTTTAGCCAATCAGGAAATAGAACAGCAATAAAAAATATATATATAACTTTCCATAGCTAAGTGGTGTGGTTAAAAATATGCAGATAGAATGGCCCATAGCATACCAATGTTGCTACTGGTGGCCCAAACTATGCAAGATTACTACCACATTGTTACTGCATGTTTCTGCTTTTGCTGCTATACTTTTCCTGTTGCTTCATAGTCTGGTTCATAGTGCTGTTTCTGTCTATCTGGAGAGTAGCCTTTATCTGTTCTCTGTTCTCTGCCTTATAGACAATACTATGCCTATCCAGCATGTACTCCTTTGCTGCCGCCTAGTGCTGAAGCCTAGAATACACCCTTAATCTACATTTCTATCATTGTGTATTTTAACAATTATGTGACTGCATTATTAAACATGTTAATCATTTTCATTGGCTTCTAGTCATTGCTGTCTGTGCAAGTGCCAGAGTACTGCAATAAGGAGATAACCCGCCCCCTGCAGGTCTACTTTTATATTTCAAATGGGCGCAGGAAAAGAAGCCCCATGCAAAGCTTCCGGTACCTACCAAGTGAGTGGCTGCGGTTATCTAAACATGGCTTTTGATGACTGACCTTGACAATAATGTAAAATACTATCTTTACAATCTGTATTGCTGTATTTATGTAATGATGGGTACACACAATGCAATTTCCCATCAAATTGACGCGCACTCTATTGCATTGTGTATATATCTCTAAACTGCTCCCTATTGATAGCGGGATCGATTTTCCCATCATTACGTCACAAAATCAATAGTATTATTGATCAGGAGCTGATTGGACAAGTTAGAAATAATCGGTGCAACCCGCCGACCTGACTGGAAGTGGCACTGTGTGTACCAAGAATTAGATTTTGTTGTAAACTCTTAGTGCAACTGAAGTTACAGTGGCCACTAACGATCCAATCTAGCAGACAATCAATCATTTCCGATCACTGCTATAATTAATTGGAAACAATTGATCATGCACATAAACAAACGTACTGGCTGATCTGATCAGATTAGTACGATCAATCCATTTTTCCGATCGATCTTATTAATCGATTCATATCAGCCAGCACCATTTTGTTCATTGGTGCGCACGATCAACAAATATAGCCACGATTGAAAACCATTGTTCATCCGCCGAATTGGATCGATAGTGACCACCTTTATAGGAAGAATGCTGCCTAAATCTGCTGCTTAGTCAATACCTCTCATCTCTTTATTTATGAGTAAAAGTATTGGGGTGAGGTTCACAAGGATTACTGTGTGATCTCTGTATGTTTTCGGGTTTTTGGGATGTGGGAGGAGACCAGAGTGCCCGGGGGAAACCCACACAGACATGGAGAGAACATAAAAACTGTGTGCAGATAGTGCCCTGCTCTGCAAGGCGAGAGCGCTATCCACTACACCACTCTGCTATAGATTAGTGTAAAATATGCATTACCTTTGTGAGCTGCTCAAACTCTAACATTTGGAAGGAGAGGAAGCATCCTAAGGAGTGGACCGTTATACTGGGAAAACACCATTTGCTTCTGCCGCAGATAGATGGCTCAATAGATCATTTCCGACATGTCCTATCTGGATTCCTGATAGAAGTGAATGGAAAAAGATAAGAAAAACGAGCGGAAGATAAGAGAATCAAGTGCAGAATCGAGCGGCAAAAACGATCAAGCGGAGAATCGAGCGGCAGAAATGAACCGTGTATTCCCAGCATTAGAGTTCAGAATATTTTTATTTGGGGGTGTGACCTGTGTTGAGGGGGCGGAGTTTAAGGCACCAGAACACCTGAGCCTACAGGCTTCTAACTTTTCAGCACACTGTAGTTGAAACAGTACCAAAAAGTAGGTGAAAAGTACTTCCCAAATTATTCTGAATGTTTTCTTGCTTGCTGGCGTGGTGGCTTAAAAGGCCACTGAAAAACATAAGTGATCAACAAACATGACCCCGAGTTTTATAGTCTCCTATAGATGACAGGAGTGTTGAATCCTGGCCTGGGTCACATCAAGGCAAATGCATTTCTAAAAGGTTAATAAATTAGTAGTACAACACCAGTAGTGGAAACTTTTCTAGTAAATCAAAGCTCCTGCTAATAATACTAAAAAAAATAAAAAAATAAAATAGTCCAGCTTTACTGGACCTCTTATGTTCTCCAGCTTTGGTAAATCAACACCATGGTGTCCTATACACAGTTATTTCTATGCAGGGCCGGGCCAAGGCATAGGCTGGAGAGGCTCCAGCCTCAGGGCGCAGTGTAGGAGGGGGCGCACAATTCATTCAGCTGTCATTCCTAATTGTGTTTGAAGCAGAAAGAAATAAGAAAAGGAGATACATGGAAGTGACTACAAGCCAGATAACTAGAGATTAAGGTGTTGGGGCCCTGGGGTGCCTCTTAGTCTAAGAGCAATCAGTGTGTGACGGCTGGGGTGGAGGGATGGAGGGGCGCACTTTGGTGTCTCAGCCTTGGGTGCTGAAGGACCTTGTCCCGGCTCTGTTTCTATGGACTCTATAAAGCATTGTGTAATATGCTGGCACTACATAGAAAAAAAATGAAATACTTTAGTCTAAATGTGAAGCAGAACAGAAACTAAAATGTATACATTAACCATGCCCTGGAGGGCTCCTTGTTTTGCCAGGAGCCCACAATAGAAACAAGAATCTGACTAAGGTGCAGGAAAGAAGTTTGACTGTGCTCCAGAAATTCATTGTTGCTCCTATGCCCATTCCTACAAAGACACAGCTCCCACCTTCCTTCCCATTCTCTCTCATTTAGTACAACTGAAACCTTTAAAAAAAAAAAAAAAAAAAAGTTAAATACTCACCTAAGAGGAGGAAAGTCTCTGGATACTTTACAGCCTTCTCATTCCTCTCTGCATCCCCTCATTCCACCGCTGGGCCCTCAGTTCCAGCCTCCAACTTTAATGTTGAAGAGGTGTTTGCCATGGCAGTACTCAGGTCGCCAAGTACTTCCAAAGACGAGCGGCTCCATACTGTGCAAGCGCAGACTAGCACATGGGCAGTATGGAGATGCTGGTCTTCAGAAGCACTAAGAGATCCAAGTACTTTCAAGGAGATCCAAAGATGCAGCCCACGCGTGATTTGAATGGGGGCTCGGTGATGGAATGAGGGGATGCAGAGAGGAATAGGAAGGCTCTAAGGGATCCAGAGCCTTTACTCCTCTTAGGTGAGTATCTATTTTGTTTTAAAAGGTTACAGTTGTCCTTAATGGAGAAGTCATATATCTTTGTTAAGTTCTGATACGTGAATCATGTCATGTTTATATATTATAAACTGGTTATTTCTTCTCTTTTTAATTTTTTTTCTTCACTCTCTCTATTAATTTTCCTACAGTCATATTTAAGGAGGAACCTCTTCCAGAGATAACGCTACACAGATTCCCATCTGCTTCTCTCCCACCACCATGCCACCTAGCATTAAATCCAGGACAGATGGACTTGTCTACAACCTTTGTTCCTTCTATTTCACCAAACATACCTGAAACTCCCATGGATGTGTCTCCTTACTATAGTTCTCCACATCAAGATAAATTGTTCCCAGTTACTCCTGAGTGCAGTGTAGGGAGTAGTTTTTTGGGGTGCTACTTCAATCCTCCCGTAGCTCCAGACTTTAAATGTGCCATTCCCTACCAAGAGAATAATAATGATATGTCGCTAAGTGTCCCCTTTCAGTCAAACACCAGTTCCACCCTTCCTCCAAGTCCAGTTCCCTGGTCCCCACAGCGCAGCTCATCCCATTTCCAATGTTCTACGTTTAGCGGGCCCTTGCTTCCCCATCTAACTTCTCCCAGTAAAATAGAGGAGAGAGGTACAGGATCCCAGCAAAACTATTCATCTTCAACCATTTTGCAGAGTCTAGATTTTGAAAGCAACACACATCATTTTGTACCCGATTATCAGCAATACCCTGCATGCCCTCCTTCCACATATACCACATTAGGTGAAAGTAGAAACTTGGATACAATGCAGGTCAAACTTTCTGCCACATCCCAGGAAGTGGGCAGAACAGAGTCATGTACCAGCAATCAACACTTTATTCCAAACTCCATATCCATCTCAAATCACCCTGCCAATCCAACTCAACCATTAAACTTAGAAACAGAAGTTGAAGCCATTAGCCATTCAGGGTTTCCTGGCCAGGCTTCAAGCTTGGCTGTCACTAAGGAGAACAATATGCCGCAAGCGTTTTCTGCATCTTACCAAAACCCAGCCAGCTGTAGTGTCAATCAGCTCACCATTCTGTGCCCTTCCCCCCATCCAGCACCCTTCACCTCAGCTTCTTCCTCATCCATTCCTAGTTCAACGGTACCAAGTCAAAAGGCACCAGCTGATGCTTCACTGTGCATTTCAACAAAACCCCCTGAGAAGGAACCATGTTACCAGGATCATCATGAAGAGTATACAAAGTCTTCCAGCAATGACAGAAGGGATTTAGAAAAGGAAGGCCAAGGGTTTGCAAGTCCATTTCATTCTATTCCAATCCAGGGAATTACACTGGAAGAAGGTATGTCTAAAATGCCACAAAACTTGTAGAACATAACTTTGAATTCCTTCTATAAATGTTTTAAATACAATTCCTGGATATACAAAACAAATGCTGCTGAGCAATCTTAGTGTGAAAGGTAAAGATAAATACAAAACAAGACTTTTTTGTTCTTTGTTACCAAGCAGGAATTAAAGGGAACCTGAAGTGAGAGGCATACGGAGGCTGCCATCTTCATTCACTTATAAACAATGCCAGTATCAGAATCAGAATCATTTATTTCGTCAAGCATGAGGGGACATGCCCGGAATTGTTTTTGGCACAGTACAATACAATGGCTCAGGAAGAGTGCATAGAAGGAGGAAGAAGTACAGAGAAAGAGAGAGTGCATAGAAGGAGGCACAGCAGATATCAGATTCACACAAACATTGTAAAAAAAACACACAATCACAATCCTAGTGTCTCCCTACGGTGTCGATAGTTAGGTCTTGTGGGCTGGTCGGCTGTACGGCCGTAGCGCCGCCGGCCTCGCCACTCGTTGAAGCTCGCTTTGATGGTAGAACGTGGAGGGAGTTTAGTAGGTTGACTGCCGAGGGGAAGAACGAGTTCCTATGTCTCGTGGTTTTAGTGGAGATGGCTCGTAGCCTCCGTCCCAAGGGCAGAATGCTGAAGTAGTGGTGGCCAGGGTGTGAGGAGTTATTTGCAATACTCAATGCTCTGGTTTTTAGTCTTTTGCTGTGTAGTAGGGCAAGTGAGGGGAGCGGGCACCCAATGATCCTCTCCGCTGACTTGATGACCCTCTGTAGTCTGTCCCTATCATTGACAGTGGCGCCAGCATACCACACCAGGATGGAGGAGCAGAGAATCGACTCAATGGTGGCGGAGTAAAAGTTGGATAGAATTTCTTGAGTCATGCCGAACTTTCTCAGCTGGCGGAGGAAGAAGAGTCTCTGCTGTGCTTTACGTTGGGTGGCAGTGATGTTGGGCTTCCAGCTGAGGCCACTGGAGATGGTAGTACCTAGAAGCCGGGCGCAGGGCACTCTGGTTACCTCCTTGCCGCCAATGTAAATTGGGGGTGGGGTGGGAGCCGCCTTCCTGAAGTCGATGATTAACTCCACGGTCTTTGCGGTGTTGAGCACCAGCCTGTTCTCCTTGCTCCAATTGCAAATTCTCTCCACCTGCTGACGGTACTCCTGGACGTCGTCCTTGGTCACAAGGCCAACGATGGTGGTATCATCAGCAAACTTGATAACCTTGACAGAGTCTGCCTCGGACCTGCAGTTGTTCGTATAGAGGGAGAACAGCAGTAGTGACAGTACGCAGCCTTGGGGGGCTCCTGTGTTCGTGGTCGCAGCTTGAGAGTGGATATCGCCCAGTCTGACGACTTGGGACCTGTTGGTAAGAAAGTCTGTAATCCAAAGTTGTAGACTTGGGTGGACTCCAAGTGCAGCCAGGCCTCGTTGGAGAATGCGTGGACAGATGGTGTTGAAGGCCGAGCTGAAGTCCAGAAGTAGTATTCTAGCATAAGTGTCTGGTCTATCAAGGTGGTCATTGATGAGCTCTAGGCAGATATTGATCGTGTCGTCAGTGGACCTGTTTGCTCTGTATGCAAACTGGAAGGGGTCTAGGAGTGGCGAGGTGGAGAGCTTGAGGTGGGCCAGGACGGCGCGCTCCATGGTTTTCATGATGACGGATGTCAGGGCCACGGGCCTAAAGTTGTTCAGTTCGGTGACCCCTTGTTTCTTAGGCACAGGTATGATGGTAGACTTTTTGAAGCACGCCGGACCTTGCCTTCCCCTAAGGACTTGGCGAAGATCGCGTAGAGGATGGGAGCAAGTTGCCTGCAGCAGGTTTTCAGGCAAGCTGGAGATACACCGTCTGGGCCGGGGGCCTTCCTGGCATTTAGGGTTGAGAGGAGGCGCAGGACCTCTGCTTCACTTACCACCGTGGGAGGGGGCAGTCTTTCGGTGTTGCCAGCAGTGCATGGGGGAGGGGTAGCCGGTACCTGGTTGTCCTCCAGTTCTTCCTGATTCTCGAACCTGCGGTAGAAACTGCTGAGCTCTTCTGCTAGTATCGGGCTGGGTGTTGCATGCTGGGGTTGGGGCTTGTAGTTTGTGGCGGCCTTCAACCCCTTCCATACCGCCCGTGAGTCGTTTGAGCGCAGGTTAAGTCTAATTTTCTCCGCATACTCTTTTTTGGCCGCTCCCAACTCCCGCTTGAGGTCATTTCTTGCCATCCTATAGTCCTCCTGGTTGCCGGACTTGTGTGCAGCCTCTTTCCGCCTCCGCAGTTGCCGTAGCTTGTTGGTGAACCACGGCTTGTTGTTCGGGTACACCTTGAAGGATTTCGTTGGTACACACGAGTCCTCGCAGAAACGGATGTAGGAGGCGACGTTATCTGCCCATTCATCCAGGTCTGACGCTTCCAGGGACCTCCAGTCAGTGCATTCAAAGCAGGCCTGAAGTTTCAGTTTGGCCTCATTTGACCACACCTTGGAGGACTTAACGATCGGTTTGGCTGATTCTAGGCGCCTCCTGTAGGTAGGGATAAGGTGGATGAGGCAGTGATCAGAGGAACCCAGGGCTGCCCATGGAGCCGCTTTGTATGCATCCTTCAGTGCCGTGTAGCAGTGGTCTAGGGTGTTCGGGCCCCTGGTGGGGCAAGCTACATGCTGGTGATAGTGTGGCATCTCCTGGCGCAGGTTGGCTCTGTTGAAATCACCCACCACGATGAACAGTGAGTCCGGAAGGGACGTCTCCCACTGCGAGATGGTCTCACTTAGGGTCAGTAGGGCAGATTTGACGTCAGCGTCAGGGGGGATGTAAACTCCAGCAAGGACATAAGAAGAAAACTCCCGTGGTGAATATGGCGGTCTGCAGTTAATTAATAGTAGTTCCAGGTCCGGAGAACACTTCCTGTCGAGTATCGTCAAGGTGGGGCACCATGCAGAGCTGATGTAGAAGCAGATGCCACCGCCTCTTTTTTTCCCCGAGAGGGCAGGGTCCCGATCTGCTCTGACAATGCTGAAACCCGGGAGAAGGAGGGCGTCATCGGGGATGACCTCATGTAGCCATGTTTCTGTGAAGCAGAGGGCCGGAGTGTAACAGCCAAGGTCTCTCCTATCGCAGAGGAGGAGAAAATCAGAAATACTCGGTAGTATTGGACTAATCAAAGAATGCAGTGATTTACTGTGAAAATCGGTAAACCACAGAAATTTTAGGCCAATCAGAAGACTTGAAAATCTATGGTAGTATTTGAGTCTTGTGATTGGTCTATAATTACCGCAGCAATCAGATTTGCATGGAAAAACTCTGCATTCTTGGTTCAGTGCTACCGACTCAGAAGTATTTAGCCAGTTAGAGTATTTGGAAGTATACTGCACTGTAAAGTTTTTTTCGGAATCCGTAATATCTTGTGGATGTCTGTAATTATTATCGATTCTGTAAAAAACAAATACTTTTTTTGAAATGGGATTACTGTCGGTGTGCCGCAGTATCGGTAATCTGCATTTTCAGGAATCTGAATAGGAAAACAGCATTTCCGACCATCCCTATCCACCACTGAGTGACACAAAATTTTCAGCACTAAAAATGCAAATTTGCATGGCAGTTCTTATACTCCCTATAAGAACAAATCTTCACTCTCACCTTGTTTGCTTCAATTAACCAATTAGTGAGATTTAAATTTTCAAATGACAAGTCATGTTCAGCAAAAATATTTCACATATACATGTAATAATGCAAACATGGTTTATATGCAATGGATAAAGCTTAGCGCATTGTAAATTATTATATATTCCACACAATGGGCTTGATTCACTAAACCGTGATATGACCAATAGCACAACTTATCAAAGATATCACACCTTATCAAAGTTAACACGCCTTATCAGAGTAGCATAGCGAGTGCTACAAACTTATGCCTGCTAATTGGCAATGGCACTCATCCTGCCCTGAGCCCCTGCGGGTTCGTAGCGCTCACTATGCTACTCTGATAAGGCATGCTAACTTTCATAAGGTGTGCCATCTTTGATAAGGTGTGATATCTTTGATAAGGTGTGCTATCTTTGATAAGGTGTGCTTTTTGTCATATCACGGTTTAGTGAATCAAGCCCAATGTGCATTAAAAACATGAATTAGTGTTTTATCATTTCCTCTTTAAGCAACAACAAAATATTTACTGAAAAAAATGAACCAGCTTCTGTGCTGCTTGTAATCTCTCCTGAGGTAAATCTCCCAGCATGAATCTTGCTAGGCATACTCACGCGATCAGGAGCCCACCCAGAGGTTTTTTTCTTGTTTACTTTAAATTTAAGGTAAACCCTGAATAAAAGCTGAAAAACTAGTACTGCTGCTTACTAATGCTGCTTGCTAATATGCTAAGATCAATTTCTAAATGTAGATCCACTATAAGTTGTTGACAATGAACAAAAAACAATGAGTTCTGGATTGCTCTCCAATTTCTGGTTGCACCTCCCGACCCTGCAATGAATGTAAGATAGGTGTTTGAAATACTTATGGAAACAAATAATGCCAAAGATGCAAGTGCAGAGCTCTGAGTGATGGAGTATGCACTCTCATGGTACAATTGCAGTATTATTTACCGGTCACTACAAAGGCTATGCAGTTGACGTTTTGAATTATATATCACATAAAATGAATCATTAATAGATCTGGTTATTCTTCTTGTGCAACTGAAAATTAGAAATGCTGTAATATGAACAGAACTGTACCTTTTAATATTTAATTCACTACAATTGCTTAATATTGAAGATTTGTTCAGTGGTATAGTAGCTGGCAAGAAAGTATAATTATATTTTATTCTTAAAAGAGGATAAAGTTTGTTTTATAATCCAAATGTAGTCTGTTTTGTAGTCCAAAAAGACATTCACTTAGTTTAGCTCCACTTCTCTTATTAAATCAACATGTCATTTTTAAGAAATGTCCACTTGCTGGTAGCTGTGTTGAGGGTGATGCTCACATTTCCTCAGTTGTAGAATACTACTGGTGGTGGAGGCGCCCAAAAATAGGTAATGTAATGAAACAAAAATATGGTGGAGGGGGGGTGTCTTTACAACTCAAGATGGAAGAACCCAAACCACAGGGTTAATGTAAAAAGATTAAATTATTTATTCAGCACAATTAAAAGGACATGTTTCACGGGTCTCAGCCCACTTCTTCAGGTCAATACAAGTGCCTTTAAAATATGGTCACAAGCATGGACGCCAGAAATACGTTATTGTTATTAGTATTTCTGGTGTCCATGCTTGTGACCATATTTTAAAGGCACTTGTATTGACCTGAAGAAGCAGGCTGAGACCCGTGAAACGCGTTGTCATTTTAATTGTGCTGAATAAATAATTTAATCTTTTTACATTAACCCTGTGGTTTGGGTTCTTCCATCTTGAGTGGTAAAGACACCTCCCTCCACCATATTTTTGTTTCATTACATTACCTATTTTTGGGCGCCTCCACCCCCAGTACTATACATTACATCTCCTTTGGAGGTGTTCACCTTCCGGGTGTGGTGTTTTCTTTAACCAAGAAGGACCAAACAGGAGTGCGACCATCCAGTTCCAGTAGGACCTGGAATACCGAGCGGGGACGGTTATTTCCCTGTTGGCGATATACGATGGTTGCAGGGACTGCAACCCACCTTTGGGAGTATAAATACTCTTGTACTACAATCTAATATCTAATACCCCACAATACTGCACCATTTGGCTCCTGGTCTCTCCTTGTCATACAGGTGACCATGGTATCCCCACAGTGACCACCTTTTCTATCAGTTGTAGAATGGTTGAGTTTTTCCTAGGAGAAATGTTTGCAGACACAGTTGTGGCGTACAACAATCTGGTACCAATAACCAAACCATATTCATACTGCTGATTTAGGAATGTACTACCTGTCACTAAACCATGCACTACCAGTGGCATTTTAAAATAAGGGGACAGAGCGGAAAGAGAGTGGGAGTGAGGATGGGGAAGGTGCAGGGTTCTGGAATATTTATTGACTGGTGTTTTTTGCATTTGTTTTATGTCTCAATGCTTTGTCTCATGTTCTCCCTGGCTGTCAGAAGGAAAGCAGAAATAGTTGCTGAGGCAATTAATTGTTCTAAGCGGCTTCATACATTTATTGTGTGTGCACTGCAGCAGCCTGTAGCTACTTATGTTTCTGGGTCAAATTACCAGATGGTTTCCTAATTGAGATTGACGACGACTGATCAAATTCATGCCAAAACTATAAGCCATGGTGTTTCATAGCAAATTTTGTCATGAGGCCCCCAACACTGAGCATATTTGAACCCAGGGGCATAACTAGAGAGGAGCGGCCACTGCACCCGCAATGGGGTACAGAGCTGTAAGTGGGCACCAACTACTACTTCACTGCCTTCAATGAAGGGGTCCATCCTTCAGAGCAGGCATTTTTGTGGCTACACTTGTTATGGGTGTGAAGATTACGGCTCCCTGACTGTGAGGGTCACCAGGGGTATGCAAGGGAAAAAGTGTAAACATTGGGTGGCCCCTCCAAAGTTTTGCTGGGGGGGGGGGCATGATTTTTAGTTATGCCTCTGTTTAAACCTTGCCATGGATGTAAGAAGGTATCGCAGCATGGATTCACATGCAGCCTACAATGTACATAGTGTATAAACATATGGACATACAGTATAGTCACCCTTCCCCCACAAGTGCAGAGCCTGCAGGAAAGCAGTGCTACAAGTTTGTCTCCTGAATACCATGTTGGGAATACACAGGTAGAATAGGTAGTGCAATACTTAGTATACCTTCCAAGGCTCTGCATCTGTGTGAAAGCACTTATTTCCCCAGTGCCCATACCATACAACACTCATCCCCCCCCCCCCCCCCCCCGTTTTGTGTTCATAAGGCAGAAGAACACAGGGAAATAAAAGGGGGCAATAGACACACCCCTCCACACACACACACACACACACACACTTAGTAAGGCTACTGTGCACTGCCGATTGGGAACCTCCTTCACCCAACCCCCAGCTCCGCCCCCCCCCCCCCCCCAAACTCCTGAAGAACAGCATTTCCTGATCAACGTTAAGGTGCCCGTTAAGGATACATTATTTAGTGAACAACTGCCTATTCAATCAGATTATTCAGATTATATTGTATGAAAACGGAGGAGCTAATGGGCCCAATGGGTCCTGAACATTTGTATTATTGATCATTTCTTTAAATAAATGATCGTTCTGCAGGGTGGATTTTCCTGATGATCACAACTGGTTTAGATAGGATCGCAAGTTGGATTCTTTAGTGGTGTGGATCAAATAAATATAATCAATTCTTTTAGCCTGAATGGCCTTATCAAAAATATGATAGTTCCATCAAAATTGTACCATTCAATGGCACCTTAAGTTACATATAATGATAATTCGGGGGGTGGGGAGCTGCTCCTTCTTTATAGATTTTTGTTAGATCCTGTGTTAACGCTTTTAACCATAGACCCTGAACAAGCGTGCCAATCAGATGTTTGACTGTATTTGCCGCATGTTTGTTTCCGGTGTGCAATTCAGACACTACTGATGCATCAAAGATCAGCAGGATGCCAGGCAACCGATATTGTTTAAAAGGAAATAAACATGTCAGCCTCCGCATCTCCTTCACTTCAGTTGTCCTTTAAAAATGTATAATGTATGATCAGTTTAAGGCAAAGAAAAGTGTCTGATTACAAATTTGTCCATCTGTTTTACCGTATCCGCAATTCTCTATACATAGACAAAGGCTTTGATGTGCAGCCAGACTAATCAAATATCTTGTTTGACTAATCTGAGTCTGCTTCATTTTTTTAAAGTCCGTACCTTAGATGTGTTGTCCTAATCACAGCTTCCTTGTGAATAGTACAATCCTACCAGGGTATTCTGTACATTTTACTATGATCACCCTTGATTAGCAAATGTAGTTTCTGAATAAGGTATGCATTATGCTAAAGCCACCCCTGTAATGTGCTAATATGTGCCATACAAATGTCTGTTTCACACAGCTGCCTGTTCTTTCTTTCCGCTGCAGTAAGTGAATTCATAGGTCAGGATCTGCACAGCTTTCCAGAGCCGCATCAGAATTAAAAACATGGCATCCGATCAAGAATAACACCAGCCAGTAACCGTCCCAGAAAAAGGCATTTCAGCAGCAAACGCATCCAGGGCAAGCTTTGGATAACAGAGGACCAAGAGAACATGAACAATTTCTCCAGAGTATAAACAAGCTACTTGAGAGTAGACATTTCCCAGCAGGATATGTAACATGGCTCTGCTTTATTTTTGGGATTAATTTTGTAAATGTATCAGCTTCTCTGTAGAAGTAAATATTTTTTGCTGGTGATATGACTGTCAAATCATTTATTTCTGCCTTCTATGGACTTTTACTAAACGTCTAATGATGTACTTTAATATTTTGGAGATCCTTCAAACCTTCCTTTTTTAAAATAAGTTTTCTAAATTCTAAAGCCGTAACCTCGGATTGTGAAGGACACGCTGAGATGTGATTCTGGCCCAGTCATCAAATGACAAAAAGTGAGAAATTTGACAAGCCACCAAAGCTATATTGTCTACAGCGGTCTCTATACAGGCGTACATGAGGAAGGAGGAGCTACCTTGTGGCATTGTGCTACCAATGGATCATGGGGAAAATCAATCAATGATCAATATTGAATTTATTCCAACCTTTTTTTATTCAGGTTCATTCAACGGCAATACACGATATACTGCTGTTCAATATCATCTTTGTATTGATACGGTCTTTGCTGCACCTGCAGCCCAAACAGATTTATTACATTGTTGTTTATTGTATAACCACTAGATTATTTTATGTATTAGTCCTTATGTCAGATCGGTGCTCATTTATCAGATAAGTTAAAAAAAGAGGTAACAGTATTTGGTGTGCCATAAGATGGCATTAAGACGCCTGTATGGGCTATACACACTCAAGTGCAGGATGCCAGCCTGTACTTCTCAGGTGGGGCCCTTTTACACTTAATCAGTTGCTCTCAGTTAAAACGGAAAGAAAACTGATTTTCAAAGTAATGCCCATGTCTTCCTATGGCACCTTTCCCACTTAACGCATTTTAAATCTTCTTCCCAATGCATGTACATGTACCAACACACACTAACGCGTACTAACGCACACTATCGCATACCAACTGATTAAGTGTAAATGGGGCCTTAGCAGGTACAAATGACCAGTGTAATTATGTACCTAATAGGCTGCATTTTTATTTTTCCACTGACAGTGGTTGTCAAACTGAAATTAAAGCTTGATGAAGACTCTAGCCCCTTCACCACCCTATCCATCACAACACCAAAATAAAACTGCTTTGATTTCCAATTTCAAATAGTACTTCTTAGTTAGTGTACACTCTACAATCTTGCCTAGCTTAAAGGGACACTTAAGTCAAACAAAAAAAAATGAGTTTTACTCACCTAGGGCTTCCAATAGCCCCCTGCAGCTGTCCGGTGCCCTCGCCATCTCCCTCCGATCCTCCTGGCCCCGCCGGCAGCCACTTCCTGTTTCGGTGACAGGAGCTGACAGGCTGGGGACATGAGTGATTCTTCGCGTTCCCAGACACATTAGCACCCTCTATGCTGCTATATGGTATATGATATATGCTATAGCAGCATAGATGGCGCTATTGTGGTCAGGAATGTGAAGAATCACTCGCGTCCCCAGCCTGTCAGCTACGGTCACCGAAACAGGAAGTGGCTGCCGGCGGGGCCAGGAGGATCGGAGGGAGATGGCAAGGGTACCGGACAGCTGCAGGGGGCTATTGGAAGCCCCAGGTGAGTAAAACTCATTTTTTTTGTTTGACTTAAGTGTCCCTTTAAGATTGCCATATTTTACCTTTAAGCTCCATCTCTGCATTCAAAGACAATAGTTCAACTATTCCATGATCTCTATGACAGATATACTATGTGTAATGGTGCAGGTAACTGACTTTAAAGTGGATGTGGATCTAAACTTTGATTCTAAAATGGAATAACAAGGCTTTGTTAAACTCAGGTCTGCTTACCTACCCAGCATTCACCAATTCCTGTATATTAATGTCTTCTGTGAAATCTGTAGGCCCTCCTTTTCTGCCGCACTTCAACTACTCTTAGAGAAGCCACCCCATTCCTCTTCTTCTGACATCCCTCAGTAGAAATGGTCAATGTAATGCAAATGTCTGTTGCAAATGTAATCCATACTGCATGTAGCTTCAACCTGGGACAATCCAAAGCAACAGGGAGCGCAACTGGTAGATCCAATTCTGAGCTGTTTACAATTCTGAAATTAGCCCTTGCATGTAAATTTGAATGCATATTGTATGCACCTTGGAACTGGTTCAGTCAAATGCACTTCCTGTTTGAACTGGGGTAATTTAAAGCTGCATACAGAGTGCATTAGATTTGTAAAATTAGCATCTCATGGACCATCTCAGTCCCTTTCAACAAAGGCAAAGGCTAGAGCTGGGTCACTTGGAGGGAAGAGGTAGACCAACAGTTACGGAAAAAACCATGACTCCCTCCAGATAGAGCCTGCCAGGTGCTACAAGGGAGCGATTAAGGTGCAGAGGACTGTGGATTGTAAATCAGGCTTGCTTTAAGGTTGTGTACACACATCCAATTTTGGTTGGCCAATGATTGGCTTTTTTAATACTTCCATGTAGTATGAGGCACAACGGATTTTAAATACTATGAACAGATTGAGTGAATAAGCTCTCATACTATAGGGAGGAGGAAAAGTTGGTCAATTATTGACCTGTCAACATTGACCAGCCTTACCATTTAGTTTAGTAGCCCTTGGTTGCTGCTGTCGGCACTCTTGACTTCATACCACAAAAATGAAACTACGCATGCATTTTATATGGTGGTTAGATGTAATAAACCTGTGCACAAACTGACATGCACAAACATACCTATGAAAGGAGGCAAGAAACGTCTCACAGTTTAGTTTTTATCAGGTAAACTAAGGCGGGGGGGGGGGGGGGGGGCAAAACAAAAACATCTTATCTTGCAATCTAACCTGTTACCAGTAGTAGAAGTTAGGGCGGCTACAACCACCCAAGCTCTGCCAGGTGGGAGCCAGGGATCCATAGATGTCTTTTGCAAGCCAGTTCCAGAGAGAGAAATCCCGCGACACCAGATGGCAGTTAAAACGTCCAATTCTTTATTCAGTGCATAACACACGTGAGCCTGTACCTGTTTGTCCTGTGATGCACTGAATAAAGAATTGGTCGTTTTAACTGCCATCTGGTGTCGCGGGATTTCTCTCTCTGGAACTACCGTATTTTTCGGACTATAAGACGCACTTTTTCTCCTCCAAAAGTGGGGGGGAAAAGTCAGTGCGTCTTATAGTCCGAATGCTACAAATTTGGACCTGCGCCTGTGTTCTCTATCCCCGTGTTTACTATGTATGCATGCCGCCCCCGCCCCCTGTGTCAGCATTTTTCTTGTTGCAGCGTCTGCCTGCACTCTGTGTCCACGTGTCTGCATTTCCCGGGTGTTAATGTGTGCCCGGTATTTGCGTGTCCCGTGTCTTTAACACATATAAGTAGCTGCCACATAGTCATCAGTCATCAGGCTGTCCCCTGTTATCCAAATACATACCGCTCTTGCAGCTTTCATTATTGTGCTGTCTGCCCGGTACCGCCGTAGCTTGTATCAATCAGAAAGTCCCGGCCGTCTTTGCAGGGAAATGCACCAATCAGGCGGGGGCGCTAGCCTCAACCGCCAATCACGCTGCGCAATGCTCATCCGATGGTGTTGAGGGCGGGACCACCTCTCCGTCATTGGGGCCAATCACAGCGCCCCCCGCCTGATTGGTGCATTTGCCTGCAAAGACGGCCGGGACTTCCTGATTGATACAAGCTACGGCGCTACCGGGGAAACAGCGCGATAATGAAAGCTGCAAGAGCGGTATGTATTTGGATAACGGGACAGCCTGATGACTGATGACTATGTGGCAGCTACTTATATGTGTTGAAGACACGGGGCACACATTAACACCGGGGAGTGCAGGCAGACACGGGGAAAATGCAGACACATGGAAATGCAGACATGGGAAAATGCAAACACGGGGACACAGAGTGCAGGCAGATGCTGCAACAGGGGAAATGCTGACACGGGGGGCATGCATACATAGATAGATGATCAAGCTCAAGGACAGCCTGATGATGAAGTGTATGTTTAAGACACCAGAGATGCAGACCAGGACAGGACATGCAGACACCGGGAACATAGAGTACATGGAGTTACAGGGATACGCAGACATTGGGGCACAGGGAAGCATGCAGACACTGGGGACACAGGGATAGCAAACTTTAGGACAATGGATAGAAAATACTGGACATGGAGGAAACAGTAAACAAAGGGACAGAGCACAAGGCATCGGACATCAGGACGGAGGACACAGGTAGACAGAGGACACAGGTGGACAGAAGACACAGGTGGACAGAGGACATTGAGACCTCAGTGGACACAGAGGGACATAGGTGAACACAGGGGGCACAAGTACAAGAAGGACATAAAGGAAGGCATAATAATTAGACAAAAAGGTCCATAACACGCCCCTGTACCATGGACGCAATAGGTTTAGTTTTTTTTTTTTCTCTTGATTTTTGTCCTCTAAACCTAGGTGCGTCTTATAGTCCGGAGCATCTTATAGTCCGAAAAATACGGTAACTTGTTACATTTTACCCTGCAATGAGTTGCCCACAGGATTTAGAAGTCTCATCAAGTATCATAATTAATTCTGACCATAAAACATCTGAGCAATGATCTGAGCAAATTCTTTAAATTGATTTCTTTGCAATAAAATGTCCACCGACGAGGCAACGAACTAGATGATGCTGATCGACGGGGTACCAGAATGGGGAAAAGATGTAGGAGCTGAGTATCTCCTCCAAGCTCCATTTCTCAGCTGCCACATGCTAAACAGAAGGTACAGAAAAAATCCACATCTATCTCACATGTGCCTGATCAGAAGAAATGTGAGATACTTCAGAACAAGTTTAACAAAAATAGTACAATTTTGCTAAAAATTGTATAGGTCTACTATAGCTGACATTTTTACATGTAGTTTAAGTGTAGTACATTGCAGAGATTAACAGAAAACTCAGTGCACACATATCTTTCATAAATCTTCCATAAATCTTCCACAGCTATGTGCAAATTGTAATGCTGGAGGTGGTAGTTTGTCATGAGGAAATGAACACTGTTGAATGGTTAGTAAGCCCTCCATGGCTGGTCTGATGCCCCTGATAGGGTTGACTAAAATAAATATAGTGTCTGCTTTCTATGTACTATGGTTGTGCTTGTTAATGTTTGGGCACTGGCTACTGACATAAGATGTCATTTCATAATGACTAAATAATCATCTTGTGCTTTTAGCAGTAAAGGTACCGTTACTTGGCTGATCAGATCATGTGATTCACCTCAAAATTAACATATTCATTCAGGAGGGTCCCAGGCAGCCACAGTGGTCGGGAGGAGGATGTGGGAAACCTCTGGAGGATTCTTGGGTAAGTATCTGTTTTTTGACCAGAGGTTCGCCACAGGTTCACTTAATTCCATTAAATAACAAGGGGTTTGAGTAGCACAGACATAGGTTTATAACAATTGTTTTGTATTTAATTTTCCTGTAAGTAGAGGGTGAGGTCTTCACAGTTCACAACACAACCTTGAAGGAGTTGGCTGGAAATCCACCTTCATGCAGACACAGTGCAACATGTTATGGCCCATACTCACGGGCTACATTTGTGGCCTGTCGCTAGCACACGGGAGCGTGTGCGTGACAGGCCGGCGACAGCTTGTCGCCAGGTACCTCCGCATACACACGTCGGAGGGACCTGGCAACTGATGCGGCGGAAGCTGTCGCTGTTGTTCCTCCCCCCGCCGGAAGCTCAAGGTATTCCCTACTTGTTGCTGTCGCTAGTCCGCATACCCACGCGGACTAGCGACAGTTGCGGCGGAGTTGCGGCGGCAACTGTCGCCAGGCGATTGACCGCACCAATTGCCTGGCGACAGCAGCGCCGAGCGACGGTTCGGGGTGCGCGCCAGTGTTGCGCCTCATACTCACGGCCAACAATTGTAGCCCGTGAGTATGGGCCATAAGACTTGTCAAGTAAGCATAGTGTGTGATACATAGAGGTTAGTCTATAGTGGCTTACTTCCATTCTATCCTTGTGCAGTGCATAAAATAACTACAAATGTGCTTGTCTTGTCCAGTGTAGTATTTTCTGTATCTCTGCTAAAACAAAAGATTTATCCTTATTTATATATCTATTTTTATATATGCCAGCCTGGCAGTTTGTATTTTGCTATCAATCTATTAAAAACAGGTTGAAAGCTCATGCTGTCTCACTATGATGTCTGTGAATATGTGCGGGTGGGTATCTGTGTGTGAAAGTCATCATGGTGCACTGCTGACTGACAACATCACTCATGCAAAACATAAATATCTTCAGTTAACTGGTATAAAAACATAAAATCATTTAGAGCAGGATGTACTGTAACTCCTACAGAAAAAAACAAAACCAACATATTTAAAATTCTTATTCCCTCCCCAGTGTAAACATGGAGATACCATCTGTGTTTTCACTGGATGAACTTCATTTTAATAAATAAAATCTTATAAGTTCCTTAATTGCAAAGGGATATTATTACCACCTTACCTGCAAAACCCTCCGCTGCCCCCTGTGCTCCTCCCACAAATTCCTTCCTCTTAGGCATACATGTCAAACTCTGGCCCGCCGGCCAAATCTGGCCCTCAGAGCCATTAAATTTGGCCCTCAAGTGGTTTACCCACTTTGCATTCTGTTTGGCCCACTCTACACAACCAGGGAAGCTATATTGGAGCTGAAGCCCTCGAACACCAGAGAAGCCATATTTTATTATTATTATTATTATTTATTTATAAAGCGCCAACATATTCCGTGGCGCTGTACAATGTAAGAAAACAAACAAGGGATACATAATGATACAGACAATGATATACATCAAATATAAACACTGATACAAGATACAGCACTGCTGATTACAATTTGATTTAACATGATGACTAAAATGTATAAATGTCTAACAGTGTGCAAGCAATTAAATTAATAACAGTCCATGACACAAAAGGGTGAGAGGCCTGCCCTTGCGAGCTTACAATCTAAAGGAATGGGCTGTAAACAAGAGGTGGGGAAGTATACAGTATATGTACAGGCAGTGCGTAATTAGGTTATTTAGTGGGTGCATGGCCTAAGCTAGAGAATATGCTTGTCGGAAAAGGTGGGTTTTGAGGGAGCGTTTAAAGATTTCAAAGGTGGGAGAGTGGCGGATGTGTTGTGGAAGGGCATTCCAGAGGAGGGGTGAAGCACGTGAGAAGTCTTGTACAGGTGAATGTGAGGAGGTAATTTTAGAAGAGGATAGAAGAAGCTCATGTGCAGATCTGAGATTGCGGTTGGGTTGGTATCTGGAGACAAGTGAGGAGATGTACCGAGGAGAGAGATTGTGGAGAGCTTTGTAGGTTAGGGTTAAGAGTTTGAACTGAATCCTTTCATTAATTGGTAGCCAGTGAAGAGCTTGACAGAGAGGGTCAGCAGAGGAAGAGCGAGAGGAGAGATGCATGAGTCGAGCAGCAGAGTTCAGTACAGAATTGAGCGGTGTTAGTCGGTTAGTTGGAAGTCCACCAAGCAATATATTGCAATAGTCCAATCGAGATATAATAAGAGCATGTACTAACATTTTGGTTGTGTCATGGGAGAGAAAAGGTCGGATACGTGCTATGTTTTTCAGTTGGAAATGGCAGGAGCTGGTTAGGGAGTTAATGTGAGGAGTAAATGAGAGAGAAGAATCAAATATTACCCCCAAGCACCGTGCTTTGGGAACTGATGTTATAGATGTGTTGTTAACATTTATTGTAATATCAGGCAAAGGGGTGGACAGGGATGGGGATGGTAGAAAGACTATTAGTTCAGTTTTATTCATATTAAGTTTTAAGAAGCGAGAGGACATGAAAGAGGAAATAGCGGACAGGCAGTCGGGAACCCGTCTGAGGAGGGAGTTAAGGTCTGGGGCCGAGAGGTACAGTTGTGTATCGTCTGCATATAGGTGGTATTGGAAACCAAATGAGCTGATTAAGTTACCAAGACCGTGCATGTAGATGGAGAAGAGGAGGGGACCGAGGACAGAGCCTTGAGGTACCCCTACAGACAGAGGATGTGAAGAGGAGGCCTGATCTGAATAAGAAACAGTGAAAGACCTTCCAGAGAGGTAGGAAGATATCCAGGAGAGAGAGAGGTCCTTTATTCCTATAGATGAAAGGATCTGTAGGAGTAGAGTGTGGTCGACAGTGTTGAATGCTGATGACAGATCTAGAAGGATGAGTATGGAATAATAGCCTTTGGATTTAGCTGTGAGGAGATCATTAGCTACTTTGGTGAGGGCTGTTTATGTGGAGTGGTTTGGCCGGAAGCCAGATTGGAACTGATCAAGCAAGGAATTTGCAGATAAATACTGACTGAGTTCAGCATGAATGTGGCGTTCAAGTAATTTAGATGCAAATGGAAGAAGTGACACTGGGCGGTAGTTAGCAAGTTCGGTGGGGTCTAGAGATGGTTTTTTAAGTAGTGGTGTTACAACAGCCCTCTTGAGTGAGGATGGAAAAATTCCGGTGGAGAGGGATAGGTTAAACAGCGATGTTAGGGCAGGGATGAGGGATGTGGATAGCTGTGGAATGAGATGTGATGGGATAGGATCCAAAGAACAGGTGGTTAGATGGGATTTGGAGATAAGGGAAGAGAGCGAATGTTTGGAGAGTGGAGAGAAACTGCAAAGAGAGCAGTCAACAAGAGGAGTGGAGATGGAGTTTGATGTCTGCGTGGAAAACACACTACGGATTTTTGCAATTTTATCTGTAAAGTATGTTGCAAATTCTTCAGCTGATAAGCATGAAGAAGGAGGAGGAGGGGGTGGTCGGAGAAGGGAGTTGAAAGTACTGAACAGATGCTTTGGATTGGGGGAGATAGGGGAAAGCACTAAACACTAGGGAACTGTATAACGGAGGGAGGACCACTAGACACCAGAGAACTGTATAGGGGTTGGAGGGGGATATTAGACACCTGGGAACAGTGGCTTAGCTAAGGAGCTGTGGGCCCCGATGCAAGTTTTACAATGGGGCCCCCCAAGCACTCTATACATAACAATTGATTTGGCGCACCAAAACCTGCCAATGGCAACTACAGTGTCAGAGGTGCAAGAAGGGGATGGGGAACAGTTTGTTAGTGATTACCACTATTCAAAGTATCTATAGAAGTGATTATTATGAGCACAGTGCAGTTGAGGGAGGGTCCTTCGGGGTCCCTCTAGCCCAAGGGCCCAGATGCAGTCGCAACCTCTGCAATCCCTATTGCTACGCCCCTGCCTGGGAACTTTATTAGGGAGGAAGGTGGCCAGTAGACATTGAGGTTGGCCCGTGACTAGGTCCCAGTGTACAATTTCGGCCCACTTTGTATTTGAGTTTGAAACGCCTGCTCTAAGGTATTTGTGACCTGCCGCCAAAAATATGGTGTGCACCATAATTCAATTCAATTCAATTCACTTTATTGTCATTGTGTAACACAACGAAATTACTTTTCATGACAACCCCACGGTGCATATAGGGAACATTGTGATAGTAACAAGGAAGAGAAGAAATTATACAAGTATGCCAGGTATTACAGATGTTTAAATAATTTGTACACAGTGTTAATTATTTCAGAGAGGATTCAGAGTTTATCAAGTTTATGGCGGATGGGAAAAAGCTGTCTTTCAGTCTGTGTGTGTGCGGGTTGATCTAAAACGTTTACCTGAGCTCAAACAAGGCATTTCCAGGGTGAGTGTTGTCTTTGATAATGTTTTTGGCCCTTCTCACGCTGCGAGTATTATACAAAAGTTCCAGTGATGGTAGTTCAATGCCAATAATGGCTTCTGCTGTTTTAACAACTCGCTGTAGGGCTTCTCTAGTAGCCTTCGTGCAGCTGTTGTACCAGGCCGTCATGCAATTGGTCAGAACGCTTTCTATAGTGCATCTGTAGAAATTAACCAGCAGCTTCTGTGGGAGGTTAGCGCTCCTTCGTTTTCTCAGAAAGTAGAGGCGTTGTTGTGCTTTGCCAGTTAGAGCTAAAGCATTGTCAGCCCAGGACAGGTTCTCTGCGATGGTGACTCCCAAAAATTTGAAGCTGGAAACTCTCTCCACAGCCTCTGCATTGATCATTAGCGGTAGGTGAGTAGTCTTTTTGGTGGTCCTAAAGTCCAGAATAATTTCTTTGGTCTTCTTTGTATTTAATAACAGGTTGTTAATGTCGCACCATGCAGTCAGGTTCCTAACTTCTTCTCTGTATGCAGCTTCCTCATTGTCTGATATAAGCCCAATGACAGTCGTATCATCTGCAAACTTAACAATAACAATAATTAACAGAGACTCCCCAACAATATTTAAAGTTGGCTAGTAACATAACCTGCATTGCAATCCATGCATCAGGCACAACCACATCACTCATAAGTGTGTAGGAAATGTACATTAATTAGCAATGCACAAAGTTTTTTGAAATGCACATCTGTACTTTTTGTAGTAAAATATTTTCTTCCAGCCAGCATAGTGGGACTTGCTTATCCACCATAGATCGCATAATCTGACCCCAGGGCATCCTGCTGATCTGTTTGGCTGAAAAAGTGTGTGCATCACACACCTGAAACAAGCATGTAGCCAATCCAGTGGTGACTTCAGTCAGAAACACCTGATCTGTACAGTCTTGTTCAGGGTCTACAGCTATAAGTATTAGAGGCAGGACAGCCAGGCAATCTGAATGGCTTAAAATGAAACATAAAATAGGTCAGCCTTCAAATTCCATATCAGTGTAGGTGCCCTTCAAAATATTTATTGCAATAGCATCAGATGTGCAATAAAGAAACTTTAAGTATTGCTAATTAAGGCACTATAACATGCTTTTTAAAAAAAATAAAGGGGAGGCTGAACTAGGACTTTAAGAACTATTTTCCTGGTATTACATGTAATTTCATTTTATGAATACAAAAAATAAATAAAAAGTTTACTTTGGATTTTTTGACATTGCTTTACAGCCACTGGAACAGTACAAGTGACAGGCAGCACAAACTGTCAGTCATGTTGTAGAGGAGAGCAATGGTTTAAGAATCTGTCATTTCTTTCAGAAACAGGTAGAGACATTTCTACATGGAAATCATGGCTGGAAGCTGCAGCTGATGTGACAAGCATAGCCTCCTGGTGATGCCGGCTCCATAGACACACATTCTCCTTCCCATGCTGCATTTGCATCAGATATTTCTAAATCATTTCAAAGAATCTTTACTTTGCCCCAAGCTGGTTCTTTTGGCATTGTGGTATGTGTATCCTTGGTTCGCCCGGCGGATCGCTCAAACTCACTCTTATCAAGCGAACAACAGTCTGTACACACGCCCGATTTAGCAGGTGAACGACGGAACGACGGGACGTTCAAACGACCCGTCATTCGCGCAAATCTGACGTGTGTATGGGCCTTTAAAGTAGGTCCTGATCATGTGACATGTCTCCAGCAACTCCAAAAGCAGTTATGTACAATAAACAGGAATTATGAAAATGTTTTATTTCCTAAAATGCTAATGCCCATTGACCCAGTAAGTTAAAGCTATGCCAGTATACAAAAGCTACTTGCTGCTGCTCAGTAAGCCAGCAGTTGTATTAAGAAAGAACATTACAGAATATAACGTAAAGGGACACTTAAGCCAGAAATTTTTTTTTTAGTTTTACTCACCTGGGGCGTCTACTAGCCCCCTGCAGCACTCCTGTGCCCTCGCAGCCACTCACTAATCCTCTGGTCCCCCGCTGCCAGCTAGTTTCGTTTTTGCCGACAGGCCCGACAGGACTGGCCACGTGTAGCTTTCTCCGCACTCCCTACTGTAATTAGCGCTATTTCGGATCGCATTACCTACGCATAGATATGCGGCAACGTGTATGTTTGTATGCATTGCGGCCCAGAACATATGGCTTCGAGGGCACAGGACTGCTGCAGGGGGCTGGTAGAAGCCCCAGGTGAGTAAAACTCATTTTTTTTTCTGGCTTAAGTGTCCCTTTAACCACTTAAGTACCAGCGGTCTCTGCCCCCTTAAGGACCAGAGACAGCTGGTACAATACCGATGCAATCCCGATGAATCGCTGCGCATACCGGCCTCAACCGCCGCACGCCAGGATCCTCTTGACATAGACTCTGCCGTCTTTATGATGGCAGAGTCATGTGAGCCAGACAGGAGCCGCTTTCATTGGCTCCTGACCAGGTCTATCAAATGGGAGCAGCTTACATAGATAGACACAGCCAGGTGCCAATGAAATCGCCTGCTGACTGGGTCACGTGGCTCTGTCTAGAGACAGGGAGAGCCAGTAAGCTGCGTCGAGAGACGGCGGGAACGACGGATGTCGGCAATCGGCGGGAACGACGGAAACGGCGGATGCGCGCTGCAGGCGGTGATTGAAATCTATGCCCTGCCAGCCAGAAGCCCACCAAAACAGGGTGTAGAGTTCAATCACCTTGGTCCTAAAGTAGTTAATGAATAAAACTGCTTTTTTTTTTAATTGTTACATTTTTGGAAAATTTTCCAATTGTGAAATCTTCCTTCACTTTGATTTGCACTCTTAAATTTATCACAGAAGGCGACATCTTTACTGCTGGCAATAAATTTGATAGCCTAAATAAATTATTACATTCTACTATATGTCGTGGCAGTGCCTCTTTAACCAGCTGCCAACCTATGCTAACAGGCAGGCAGTGGCTTTAATTTACTAGCATAGCTTCCATTTTCCACGGAAATTGAAGTCTGTACTTGTCCCTACAGAAAACCTGGCTTGTTGTGCATACTTACTGTTGTGTTCAAAATTATTCAACCCCCACTGAAATTGAGTGTTTTGGCCAGTTTGACATTGATTTTGATCATTTCAGTCATCTTGTTTACAATTAAATCAAAGAGGCACTTGTAAGTCAGACAAATATAACATAACATAACATTTATAATGAAATAACCACAAATGTCTTTTCTATGCTCACATCATTATCAGTTTTATTCAACCCCCAAGTGACATTCATTCTTAGTACTTAGTACAACATCCTTTTGCAATTATAACAGCTTTTAAACGTGAAGCATAGCTTGACACAAGTGTCTTGCAGCGATCTACGGGTATCTTAGCCCATCTTCATGGGCAAAAGCCTCCAGTTCAGTCAACATTCTAAAGCAGGCCATACACTGGCTCGATTCACGGCCGTTTCGACAGCAGATCCGATCCTGGGATCGGATCTGCTGCCAATCGCTTGCGCTAAACGCACCCGCCGATCCGATTCCCTCCCGAAATCGGATCGGACCGTCGATCGCGCCGTGCGGGAAATTACCCTCGATCGCCCGGCGGTAGGAGCGCGTCGCTTGCGGCGTACGATTCGGGCCCGATCCGAGCATGTATACATTACCTGAAGCTGGCTCCGGGGTCCTCTTCTCCTCGCTGCACCGCATTTCCGCATCTCCCAGTGTACGCTTATACTTCCTGTGTCACTCCGGTGACCAGGAAGTTGAAATAGAGGGCGCTCTATTTGAACTTCCTGGTCACGGAGTAACACAGGAAGCGCCGGGATGGAGCAAGAACAGCAGTGCGGTGCAGTGCAGAGAAGACGCCCGGGAGCCAGCCTCAGGTAATGTATACGGGGGGGGGGACAGGCGGCAGGAGCAGCTGAACAGATTGTGATCGGTTTCAGGCTGAAATCGATTCACAATCTGTTTGCAGTAAAGGCAGCCATACGATCCCTATCTGATCAGATTCGATCAGATAGGGATCTGTCAGCTGGTCGATCTAATGGCACATCGACCAGTGTATGGCCACCTTAAGGCTTGTGCGCTGCAACTGCTTTCTTTAAGTCCCACCAGAGGTTCTCAATCGGATTTATGTCTGGTGACTGCGATGGCCACTCCAAAATGTTCCAGCCTTTAATCTGCAAACATGCTCTAGTGGACTTGGAGGTATGCTTGGGATCATTGTCCTGTTGAAAAGTCCAACGTCTCCCAAGCCTCAGGTTTGTGACGGACTGCATCACATTTTCATCCAATATCTCCTGGTAGTGAAGAGAATTCATGGTACCTTGCACACGCTGAAGCTTCTCTGTACTTGCAGAAGCAAAACAGCCCCAAAGCATGATTGACCCAAGCCCCCCCCCCCCAGTAAGTATGGTACCTGAGAGGCCTCTCATCCCAGGTACACTTTGACCACCTTATGATCACCTAACGCCGATCGGCAGCCGCAAGGTGGCTCTCCCAAGACTGCAGATCTCCGGCGCTCGATAAGTCATTCCCCTCTGCTGCCACTAGCTGCACACTACAGCCTTCCAGGCTGGGAACACCAGACCTGGCTACCTATACTGGGGACACCTATAGACCTGGCTACCTATACTGGAGACACCTATAGACCTGGTTACCTAAACTGGGGACACCTATAGACCTGGCTACCTAAACTGGGGACACCTATAGACCTGGCTACCTAAACTGGGGACACCTATAGACCTGGATACCTAAACTAGGGACGCCTATAGACCTGGCTGGCATCGGCGCGTGCACGTTGGCTGCACACTACATTTTGGAGGGGGGAGCATGGAATGGGGGGCCCCAGGTGAGGGAGAGGGCTGCCCCCCTCCCCACCACTCTGTGCCCACTGCCCCCCCCTGTTCAGTACTAGGGCCCCAGGGGCTTTGACATCACATGACGTCACAATGCAATGAGAAGGTCTACCGGGCTTTCTCCCGAGCTCCCGGCTGCCCAGTCCAACACTGGCTGTAGTTGCTGTCATTGGCTCATAGTAATCATGGGGTCAGGAGCCAATGTAATTGGCTCCTGACCGAGATGCGGAAGAAACAGCAGAGAGAGTGGTTGCAGCGATGGAACATTGGTGTGAACATCGAGAACAGCATGAGTGCGCAGCAGTGAATTATTGGAAACAACGTCCTGTCAGAGGCGAACAGTGACCTGCAGGATGTAGAATCCAACTACGGCGGTCCAGAAAAGGTTAAAAGGCATTTTATGACAAGGGGCTCTATTCACAATAAGGCAAGCATTTCAGTAAAAAAAAAATTGGAGGTAAAATACCTCATGCGGTATTTTCCACTTTTTTCCAAATTCACAAAAGTTTTCTCCCATGAGGCAGAAGTTTGGTAATTTACTGAACAAACTGTCTCAATTCACTAAGCCCTGGTCGGTAAGTTTCACTTACCAGCCTTCTAGCAGGGCAGCGGGCAGGCAGGGAGCTGTGTGTGTGACTCAGAAGTTTTCAAGACTGTGCATCTCAGTTATCCCTTTCGATGTGCTGCAGGGGAGCTCTTCTATGAGCTAGAATACAAATATGCATATCTAAAGGGATGCAGGGATGCCTGCAGAGTTGTGGCTTGTCTCTGCTTTGTTACACTGAAAGACCCACTGGCATCCCTATCGCATCCAATCAGTGTGAGAAGCAGGCTATGTGACTCTCCCTATTGGCTGCCTGGCTCTCCCCAGAGGCCGTCTGTCAAGTTACCGCACACAGACAGCATGGGGAGAGGGAGTTAGCGGCTGCTGTGGGCAGGAGAAAATTACCAAACGATTTTGGCCGGTAAATTAAGTGCGCAAATCTTTGTGAATTTACATTTCTTGCCATTTCCCGATGTAATTATTGCACAAGTCTGTAATTTACCTCACTAGTCGGGAACTGTGATTTTTTTGTGCGGTAACTAGTTTTGTGAATTGTAACTTGGAAAGGTGATTGGAAAAATCAGCTGTTTTGAGCATTACCGAATGCAGTAATGCTTTGTGAATAGAGCCCAAGTTGTAAAAATATCACCTAGGTGAAAAGTCAGGAGAAAAAGTGAATTGCATTTGGGCCTTTACCATTAGTATTTATCAATATAAATATATCTACCATAATCATATATTTTATGTAGGAGACCACTGCTTACACAACACAGCAGCCTCTAATAATAATGTTTGTAATCATATATAAATGCTTATGAGCCACAACTGCGTTATTATAAAATGTTTGAAACAGTTATTGAAAAGTGTCACTTTCTACAAACTTTTGTTTTCAACAATATAACTTTCGGTAAACAATAAAACTTTGCATAAACATACATTTTATTTATTAGTGGAAAATGCATTTGTTTTAAAATAAATTCTGTAAAAGAACATATTAATGTGTTACTTATTACCAGCCCTGTTTCTATGGGCGTGCAAATAGTGCAGTCGCCCAGGGTGCCGGATTGAGCGGCAGGAAGGGGGGGCAGCGGCGGGGGGAGCGGGCATATCGTAGTTACAACTCAGCTGCCACGATCCCTGCACACACACAGCCTCTATCTTCTTCCTCTCACAGGCGTCCAGGCGATTTTTACACCTCACCATGGGTGTAATTTAGCCTAGAAACTGCCCTGCTTATTAAAGTGCAAATGCCTAAATGGGCTACATTAATTTCACTGTAATTGTATCTTTCAATGTTGTGTATCTTTCAATATAGTGATGTTTCTATGAAATCAGTCCCAAAAATGGGCTAGTTAAGAATGGGTTTGTAACACTGCAAGGCAATTATTACTAATATTTGATGCACCCAATGTAAAGTACTAGTCACTAGAGATGTCACGAACCTCCGATTTTCGGTTCGCGAACCGGGTTCGCGAACTTCCGCGGAAGGTTCGGTTCGCGGAAAAGTTCGCGAACCGCAATAGACTTCAATGGGGAGGCGAACTTTGAAAAATAGAAAAAATTATGCTGGCCACAAAAGTGATGGAAAAGATGTTTCAAGGGGTCTAACACCTGGAGGGGGGCATGGTGGAGTGGGATACATGCCAAAAGTCCCGGGGAAAAATCTGGATGTGACGCAAAGCAGCATTTTAAGGGCAGAAATCACATTGAATGCTAAATTGCAGGCCTAACGTGCTTTCAAACATCTTGCATGTGTATACGTCAATCAGGGAGTGTAATTAGAGTACTGCTTCACACTGACACACCAAACTCACTGTGTAACGCACCGCAAACAGCTGTTTGTGTAGTGACGGCCATGCTGGACTACTGCGCAACATGTCGAGATTGCTCTTCCTCACTCAGTGATGTCAGGTAATGTGTGACTTCCTTCTCAACTTTCCATGGCATTGTTAAAAAGCTTACGTTTTGTTTTTAAATTACATTTTCTACTTGCTGTGTACTTGTTCAGTACCGCTACAATGAGAATGCTGTGGAGGCGGGCAAGTCTGCCATTGTGACCCCGGGTAATGGCCGGGGAATGAGGGGTTTGAATCCGGTGTGGAGCCTGAGCAATGGCTACCACTACACATCCAAGGAGGGCAGCGGGCAGGCATGCACGCCTGCCCGCCCCGAGGTAGTGACCAAAAATAACAATACAGGAGGAGGACTTTCGAGGCCCTGCTGTGTATTTGAAATGAATGTATTTTAAATCCTTTAACGAGAACCAGTTATGGCGGGCAAAGATGACACCACATTCCTTTCACGAGAATCATATGGAGGCGGGCAAGTCTGCCATTTGTGACCCCGGGTAATGGCCGGCGAATAAGGGATGGAATCCGGTGTGGAGCCTGAGAAACGGCTACCACTACACATCCAAGGAGGGCAGCAGGCAGGCATGCACGCCCGCCCCGAGGTAGTGACCAAAAATAACAATACAGGAGGCGGACTTTCGAGGCCCTGCTGTGTATTTGAAATGAATTAACTTTAAATCCTTTAACTGGAATCCGTTATGGAAGGCAAGTCTGCCATTGTCACCGCGGGGAATGAAGGTTGGATTCCGGCCCAAAGTGGGAGCCTGCTGAGACCCATGCTGTAGCTGCCCTGAACGTGCTTTGCAGACCAGGCATCTGTGGTCAGATGGACCCTTGAGCCAGCGGAAGACAAACCAAATCGAAAGCATTTGCCAAGAATGTTTTACGGAGGGCAAGTTTTTTTGCCCTTTTTTAAAAAATTTTGAAAATGATAGATGGTTGTATTTTTAAATTGTTTGAAAGTTTAGATGGTTGTATTTTTAAATTGTTTGAAAGTTTAGATGGTTGTAGTTTTTAATTGTTTGAAAGTTTAGATGGTTGTATTTTTTAATTGTTTAAAAGTGTATCCATTCTTCCTCCCCCCAGCCACGAACAATACCATGGGAACGTGGAGCAGCAGAAGCCCCCTGTGACGGCTGTCGCGGTTGTTCTCCGCGGCTTGTTTTTTGAGGGGTGCTGCTTTTCCTCAGGTGTTCTTGCCATAGCTGTTTGTGCCTTCTCTCCAGGTGCCTTCGTAAGGCACTTGTCCCTACGTGACAGTTGGCCTTTCCACGGCTCAATTTTTGCTGGTAGAGACAACAGATGGCTTTGCTCCGATCTGAGACACACACGTTAAAAATTTCCAAACCGCTGAGCCCCCCTGGGCTGATGGCGCTACGGTGGCATCAGCAGCTGACGTTGAAGGGCATGTTGGCTGGCCATAGCTGGCGATACATGGCGCCGGACACTGCCCCCAGCTGTTTCTGAGGACGAGCTCCCTCTGCTTCTATCATGGAGTCGTCTCCTCCTAGTCCTCTCTGAATCCTCCTCTGAACTGTCCCCCTGGTCATCTCCTCTACTGGGAACATATGTGGTATCCGTATAATCGTCATCATAATCCTCCTGGCCAGCTGCACTTTCCTCAGAAACCTCCTCAACTGCACCAACTTCAGGTGGTCCATCATCCACATCCACACACGTTACGTCCATACTATCGTCACCTAACTCAGACGTAGGAGGTGGTGTACCTGCGCCTTCTTCTTGTTGTTGCAGTAGTGGCTGTGAATCGGTGATTTCACCACCACCACCACCACCAAATAACCCCTGCGAAGTGTCAAATGCAGCGGATGTGGTGCTTGTTGTAGCGCAGGTGGCTGCGGGAGATGAGGTGTTCTGTGTTAAATACTCAATCACCTCCTCACGATTTTGGGAAGTGATGGCACGTGCCTTCTTCTGAGCACTGTATTTTGGGGCAGGTCCGCATGAAATCACAGCAACACCACCTCGAACAGACCTGCCGGTGCCTGGTGGCCTTTCTCTGGGTCTGCCTCTACCTCTTCCTCTACCTGGTTTGTCCATTTTGTCCATCTCGGGGGGATGCTAGGTATATGCAGTGAGCTGGGTTTACTCAACACAACAGGTAGTTATGTGCACTGATGAGGTGGGTTAAGTAAACGCAACAGGTAGTAGGTATATGCAGTGAGCTGGGTTCACTCAACACAACAGGTAGTAGGTATATGCAGTGAGCTGGGTTCACTCAACACAACAGGTAGTTATGTGCAGTGATGAGGTGGGTTAAGTAAACACAACAGGTAGTAGTAGGATGCAGTGAGCTGGATTCACTCAACACAAAGCTAGGTATATGCAGTGATGAGGTGGGTTAAGTAAACACAACAGGTAGTAGGTATATGCAGTGAGCTGGGTTCACTCAACACAACAGGTAGTTATGTGCAGTGATGAGGTAGGTTAAGTAAACACAACAGGTAGTAGGTATATGCAGTGAGCTGGGTTCACTCAACACAACAGGTAGTAGGTATATGCAGTGAGCTGGGTTCACTCAACACTACAGGTAGTTAGGTGCAGTGATGAGGTGGGTTAAGTAAACACAACAGGTAGTAGGTATATGCAGTGAGCTGGGTTCACTCAACACAACAGGTAGTAGGTATATGCAGTGAGCTGGGTTCACTCAACACTACAGGTAGTTATGTGCAGTGATGAGGTGGGTTAAGTAAACACAACAGGTAGTAGTAGGATGCAGTGAGCTGGGTTCACTCAACACAAAGCTAGGTATATGCAGTGATGAGGTGGGTTAAGTAAACACAACAGGTAGTAGGTATATGCAGTGAGCTGGGTTCACTCAACACAACAGGTAGTAGGTATATGCAGTGAGCTGGGTTCACTCAACACTACAGGTAGTTATGTGCAGTGATGAGGTGGGTTAAGTAAACACAACAGGTAGTAGGTATATGCAGTGAGCTGGGTTCACTCAACACAACAGGTAGTAGGTATATGCAGTGAGCTGGGTTCACTCAACACTACAGGTAGTTATGTGCAGTGATGAGGTGGGTTAAGTAAACACAACAGGTAGTAGTAGGATGCAGTGAGCTGGGTTCACTCAACACAAAGCTAGGTATATGCAGTGATGAGGTGGGTTAAGTAAACACAACAGGTAGTAGGTATATGCAGTGAGCTGGGTTCACTCAACACAACAGGTAGTAGGTATATGCAGTGAGCTGGGTTCACTCAACACAAAGCTAGGTATATGCAGTGATGAGGTGGGTTAAGTAAACACAACAGGTACTGGGTATATGCAGTACTGGGTAGTACAATGTGCAGCTCCCTGTCACACACACAGGCAGTCAGTCACTGAATGTGCTGGGCTGCTGGCAGTGGCACACACACACTCTCAATTAGCAAGGCTGTGCATGCAACAAAAGTGTCAGTTTGACACACAGTAAAAAAAAAAAAGTACAGGATAAGCTCTGACAAGAGCTAGGGTGCTATAAAAGCAATAACAATCAGCCAGGAGCAAACTAAGCAGCCAAGAACCTAACTAATCTGTCCCTAGAAGAACAAGTCTGCAGCAGCTGTCCCTTTCCTCTCACTAGCAGGCACACGAGTGAGTGTAATGGCCGCCGGACCCTGCCTTATATAAGGGGGGGCTCCAGGGCTGAGTGTAGCCGGATTGGCTACAATGTGCCTGCTGACTGTGATGCAGAGGGTCAAAGTTGACCCTCATAGTGCATTATGGGGCGAATCGAACTTCTGGAAAAGTTTGCCTGGCGCAGGCGAACGCGAACCCCCAATGTTCGCCTGGAACCGGTCGCCGGAGAACCGTTCGCTACATCTCTACTAGTCACACACTAGGGAGTAGGAAAGAATCTGTTTAGAAGGCGCCTTACTGAGAGTAATGATATGAAAGTAATATTTACTATGCAGCTAATAGAAATTGATAAAAAAAATTTCAGTGATAAATTTTTCCACAGGCAAATCTTCAAAGCCTAGGCGAATCCCTGGAAATTCCAGACTGTTGCAACAATGAAAAGCTTTCATTTAAATATGTATCCAAGGAAGGAAGAGTTAAATATAAATAGAAACCATAGAAAGCAGCGTTGCACAAGTAAAAAACAAAGTATTGTGCCGCAATGATGCAATGGTCTGCGGTGCTTTAGTCGCCAACTACACTGCTAGTTGTGTAGTTCAGCACAGAATGTCAGCGTGCAGGTGACAAACCAAGCCAAGTGTTCTTCAGCCTTATCTGTGAAGCAAATAAGTGTACTGGGTCCTTCACCACCGGGTCCTTCACCAACTCCAAAATGTCTTCCACCTACCATTTCTGCTGGTAATAAAATAGGTGAAGCCAGCAATGAGCCTGAGCTTGCTCAGGACCACTGCCTTTGTGATTTCTAAACAGTCCAGTCCAGTGGCCGCAAAAGGGCAATTTAGACAGCTGCGCTAACCCCAATACTGGACAACTTAATTAATCAATCACAGCAGTGGCATACCTAGGGAATTTGACACCCGGTGCTGATTATTTACAGACACACATACCCATACCCCCCTCCCCCCCTCCCAAAAAAAATGATGGGAGGGTTGACGGGTTGGGGCCCTGAGCGTGTTGCTGCAAATTTTGGGGAATTTGGGGGGAAAGGAGTCATCAGGATGTGGACGGTGCAAACTGTTATGAAACTCTGTACTCTATACAGTGCTGCTGAAGATGTCAGTGCTCTATAAATAACAAAGATTCGAGGTCGGCACTCCATAGGCGATATAAACTTGCGTTTATTGGAAAAGTTGCAAACTTTTCCAATAAACGCAAGTTTATATCGCCTGTGGAGTGCCGACCTCGAATCTTTGTTACTGTGAACATATTGGTGGAGTGGTGAACCACTGAGTGTCTGAGCACCGGCGGACCAGGTGTGTGAAGCCTGGGTGGGTGAGGACCCCGGCAGTCTGACTGTTTGCAGTGCTCTATAAATACACAATAATAATATGGTAGGACATTAGACTATGACTATAGTACAATTAGATTGTGAGATCCTCTGAGGTTATTCAGAAAAGGGGGACATACGAAAGAAGGGGATGCATAGGAGGAGGGCCTGGTGGGAGAAGAGAAATGGCAGGAAGACCTCTCGCTCACCCAGGGCCGGAGCTACCATAGGAAAAAATGGGCAATTGCCCCAGGGCCCCAGAGCCTGTAGGGGCCCCCAAGGTGTCCTTCCCCCATCTTAACTGTTGCTCCCCAGGGACTCTGCAGAGTCTGTTAAGTTGGGAGGTGATTGGGGGAGGGTCAGCAGCCAGCTCAGGGACCCAGGAGGGAAATTTGGCTGCAACAAAGTGCCCCTAATGACGCTTTTTGGTCGGGGGTGTCTGTTGGGGGACCCCAGGCTAATTTTGCCCTAGGGCCCAATTGTTACTTGAACCGGCCCTGCGCTCACCAGGACTGCAGGCATCACCAGTGCTGTAGGGCAGGCACATGCTGTTAAAAGAAGCCACTAAAATATGAAAAGAGGAAAGGGCCATGGGAAAAGACAACAGGGTGGTAGGGGGAGCTGGGAAAAAGAAAAGATTACCTGCAATGAAGCTAATCTAAATTGCCTGGAACTTGCCTATCTGCTCACCACAGAAGACAGCTGTCAGCACCTGTATCACTGGCTTATGCAACAGCAGACTGCCCTACATTATTGATTAATTACTCTGATCAGGATAAATAATCAATAGTCCAGGGCACTCTGGTATTACAGCAGCCAGTGCAAATGGCTACTAATGACTAGAGGTGGGCCGAACGGTTCGCCGGCGAACGGTTCCAGGCGAACATCGGGTGGTTCGCCTTCGCCGGTCAAGGCGAACTTTCCCGTAAGTTCAATTCGCTCCATAATGCTCTATGAGGGTCAACTTTGACCCTCTGCTTCACAGTCAGCAGGCGCATTGTAGCCAATCAGGCTACGCTAAGCCCTGGAGCCCCACCCCCCCTTATATAAGGCAGGCTCCGGTGGCCATTAGCCTCACTCGTGTGCCTGCTAGAGATAGAATAGGGACAGCTGCTGCAGACTTGTTCTCTTAGGGACAGATTAGTCAGGCTCTTGCCTTCTTAGCTTGCTTAGCTGAATCTTATTGCTATAATAGCGCCCCAGAAAAGCTCTTTTCAGAGCTCATCCTGCTGTGATCAATTTTTTTTTCTGTGTTTGAAACTGACACTTGTGGTGTTTAGACAGCATTGCTAATTCATACTGTGTGTCCCACTGCCAGCAGCAGCACATTCAGTGACTACTACCTGTGTGTGTGATACACTTGTGTTGTTTAGACAGCATTGCTAATTCATACTGTGTGTCCCACTGGCACTGCCAGCAGCAGCAGCAGCACATTCAGTGACTACTACCTGTGTGTGTGATACACTTGTGTTGCTTAGACAGCATTGCTAATTCATACTGTGTGTCCCACTGCCAGCAGCAGCACATTCAGTGACTACTACCTGTGTGTGTGATACACTTGTGTTGCTTAGACAGCATTGCTAATTCATAATGTGTGTGTACCACTGCCAGCAGCCCACCAGCATTCAGCAGCACATTCAGTGACACCTGTGTGTGTGACAGGGAGCTGCACATTGTACTACCTACCCAGTACTGCATTTTCCTACTACTAGTACCTGTTGTGTTTAGTTAACCCACCTCTTCACTGCATACACCTACGTTTGTGTTGAGTGAACCCACCTCGCTGCACATAACTACCTTTTGTGTTGAGTGAACTTGCGTCACTGCATATAACTACCTTTTAAGTTGAGTGAACTCACCTCACTGCATATCTACCTTTTCTGTAGAGTGAACTCACCTCACTGCATATATAACTACCTTTGGGTTGAGTGAACTCAGCTGACTGCATATAGCTGCCTTCTGTGTTCAGTGAACTCACCTCACTGCATATATAACTACGTTTGGGTTGAGTGAACTCACCTCACTGCACATAGCTACCTTCTGTGTTCAGTGAATTCACCTCACTGCATATATAACTACCTTTGGGTTGAGTGAACTCAGCTGACTGCATATAGCTACCTTTTGTGTTCAGTGAATTCACCTCACTGCATATAGCTACCTTTTGTGTTCAGTGAACTCACCTCACTGCATATATAACTATCTTTGGGTTGAGTGAACTCACCTCACTGCACATAGCTACCTTCTGTGTTCAGTGAACTCACCTCACTGCATATATAACTAACTTTGGGTTGAGTGAACTCAGCTGACTGCATATAGCTACCTTTTGTGTTCAGTGAATTCACCTCACTGCATATGGCTACCTTCTGTGTTCAGTGAACTCACCTCACTGCATATATAACTACCTTTGGGTTGAGTGAACTCACCTCACTGCATATACCTAGCTTCCTCCCGAGATGGCCAAAATGGACAAACCAGGTAGAGGAAGAGGTAGAGACAGACCCAGAGGAAGGCCACCTGGCACTGGCAGGTCTGTGCGAGGTGGTGTTGCTGTGATTTCGTGCGGACCTGGACCAAAGTACAGTGCTCAGAAGAAGGCACGTGCCATCACTTCCCAAAATTGTGAGGAAGTGCTTGAGTATTTAACACAGAAAACCTCATCTCCCGCAGCCACCAGCGCTACAACAAGCGCCACATCCACTGCATTTGACACTTCGCAGGAGTTATTTGGTGGTGGTGGTGGTGAAATCACTGATTCCCAGCCACTACTGCAACAAGAAGAAGGTGCAGGTACACCACCTCATACGTCTGAGTTAGGTGGCGATAGTGTGGACATAATGTGTGAGAAGGGGCATGATGATCCACCTGAAGTTGGGGCAGTTGAGGAGGTGTCTGAGGAAAGCGATTATTATTATGAGGATTATGATAACGATTATACGGATGTCACGTATGTACCCAATAGAGGAGATGACCAGGGGGACAGTTCAGAGGGGGAGCCAGAGAGGAGTAGGAGGAGACGACTCCATGATAGAAGCAGAGGGAGCTCGTCCTCAGAAACAGCTGGGGGCAGTGTCCAGCGCCATGTATCGCCAGCTATGGCCAGCCAGCCAACATGCCCTTCAACGTCAGCTGCTGATGCCACCGTAGCACCATCACCCCAGGGGGGCTCAGCGGTTTGGAAATGTTTTAACGTGTGTGTCTCAGATCGGAGCAAAGCCATCTGTTGTCTCTGCCAGCAAAAATTGAGCCGTGGAAAGGCCAACCCTCACGTAGGGACAAGTGCCTTACGAAGGCACCTGGAGAGAAGGCACAAACAGCTATGGGAAGAACACCTGAGGAAAAGCAGCACCCCTCAAAAGACAAGCCACCCTCCTTCTCCTGTTCCTCCTTCAGGTGCATCGTCTTCATCCACTTTCTCCCTTGCACCTTCACAGCCACCCTCCTCCACACCGCCTCTTCCCTTCAGCGGTTCCTTCTCCTCTGCCCACAGCAGTACCCAGCTGTCCGTGAAGGAAGTATTTGAGCGGAAGAAGCAAATGTCTGCCAGTCCCCCTTTTGCCCGGCGTCTGACAGCTGGCGTGGCGGAACTATTAGTTCGCCAGCTATTACCATACAAGCTGGTGGAGTCGGAGGCTTTCCGTAAGTTTGTGGCCATTGGTACACCACAGTGGAAGATACCAGGCCGCAATTATTTTTCACAAAAGGCCATACCCAAACTCTACCGTGCAGTTGGGAGGCAAGTGGTGTCATCTCTGGCACACAGCGTTGGGTCAAGGGTCCACCTGACCACGGATGCCTGGTCTGCCAAGCACGGGCAGGGCCGCTACATTACGTACACAGCCCATTGGGTCAACCTGGTGACCGATGGCAGCAAGCAGGGAGTATGTGGCTGCGCAGCGGACCGACTTGTCACACCTCCACGGCTTGCAGGCAGGCCTCCTGCCACCTCCTCTCCTTCTCCTCCAGCTACATCCTCTTCGATGTCAACCTCCTCCTCCTCCTTGGCTGAGTGTCAGTTGAACTCTAGCGGTGCTGCCATCTCCTCTTCCTCTCCAGCTACACAGCCCCATCTTCCCAGAGCCTACGCTGCATGCCAGGTACGACGGTGTCACGCAATTTTAGACATGTCTTGCCTCAAAGCGGAGAGTCACACTGGAGCAGCTCTCCTGGCTGCTCTTAACAAACAGGTGGAGCAATGGCTGACCCCGCACCAGCTGGAGATCGGCAACGTGGTGTGTGACAACGGCAGCAATCTCCTTTCCGCTTTGAATTTGGGAAAGCTGACACATGTACCCTGCATGGCACATGTGCTGAATCTGGTCATGCAAAGATTTGTCTCAAAGTACCCAGGCTTAGAGGACGTCCTGAAGCAGACCAGGAAGTTGTGTGGGCATCTCAGGCGGTCTTATACGGCCATGGCACGGCTTGCGGACATTCAGCGGAAAAACAACTTGCTGGTGAGACGCTTGATATGTGATAGCCCGACTCGCTGGAATTCCACCCTGCTCATGTTCTCTCGCCTGCTAGACCAGGAGAAAGCCGTCACCCAGTACCTGTACAGCTACAGTAGAAGGACACAATCTGGGAAGATGGGGATGTTGTGGCCCAACAGCTGGACACTGATGCGAAATGCATGCAGGACCATGCGGCCGTTTGAGGAGGTGACCAACCTGGTGAGTCGCACTGAAGGCACCATCAGCGACTTGATCCCCTACGCTTACTTCCTGGAGCGTGCCGTGCGTAGAGTGGTGGATGAAGCTGTGGAGGAGCAGGAACAGGAACAGCTACGGCAGGAGGAGTCGTGGGACCAATTTTCAGCTGAACCACAGGTTTCTTCAACACCTGCGGCACCACAGAGGGGGGAGGAGGAGAAAGAAGAGGAGTCGTGTGGGGAAGGAGAGGAGTCAGACTCGGATGATTATGAGGAAGGTGTTTCTGTGGAGGAGGAAGAGGCGGCAGAAGAACAACCGCAGCAGCCGTCACAGGGGGCTTCTGCTGCTCCACGTTCCCGTGGTATTGTCCGTGGCTGGGGGGAGGAAGAGGAGTTGCGTGACGTCACTGTGGAAGAGCAAAAGGAGATGGAGAGTACGTCTGGATCCGACTTTGTGCAGATGGCCTCTTTCGTGTTGTCCAGCCTGTTGAGGGACCCCCGTATCAAAAAACTCAAGGGGAATGACCTGTACTGGGTGGCCACGCTACTAGACCATCGGTACAGGCACAAAGTGGCAGACCTGTTACCAACTCCACACAAGGCGGAAAGGATGCAGCACTTGCAGAACAAGCTGTCAATGATGCTTTACAATGCATTTAAGGGTGATGTGACAGTACAACGCAATAAAGGTACCACTGGCAGTATTCCTCCTCACCAGTCCACGCAGGCAAGGACAGGCCGCTCCAGCGATCTCGGGGTGATGTCGGACATGCGGACATTCTTTAGTCCGACGCCTCGCAGTAGCCCTTCGGGATCCACCCTCCACCAACGCCTGGACCGGCAGGTAGCCGACTACCTGGCCTTAAGTGTGGATGTACACATTGCGACTGCGAGCAGCGAGGATGAACCCTTGCTCTACTGGTTGCGCATGCTTGACCTGTGGCCAGAGCTGTCCCAATTTGCCATACAAATTCTCTCTTGCCCTGCCGCAAGCGTCCTGTCAGAAAGGACCTTCAGTGCAGCTGGAGGCATTGTCACTGAGAAGAGAAGTCGCCTAAGTCATGACAGTGTTCAGTACCTGACCTTTATCAAAATGAACGAGGCATGGATCCCTGAGGGCTATTGCACGACCAAAGACCAAGTCAGTCCCCACAGACAGCATCTCTGCCTGCAGGCCATTTGACTGCCTTCTCCGCCGCCACCACCACCAGGGTCCAGGACTCTAGGCGGATTCTAGAATTTTTAAGGCCGCTGCTGGCAGCGGCCGCTATACTCATTTTTCTTGGGCATGCACATGCCTGCCTAATTTTTATGGCTGAACTGCAGGCGGCTGCAACAAAAAACAAAAGGCATGTACATGTGCCCATCCCCCTTCGTGATCATTACCTTGCCGCGGTGAAGGGGCTTACGTATCACAATGAAGCAATGACCGCCGGCTATATAAGTGTCTCGGGTGGGGGTGGCACACCAAAGATAATAAGGTTGTTGTTTCATTGTGGTCAGACCAAATTTGATCAGTTGGACAGTCACTGTTCTGTCATTCAGCTACATCAGCCGGGCGAGCATATGGGCTGAAAAGCCACCATCACCTGCACTCTCGTCATGGTGCGCACCAGTCCAGCACGGCCGTCACTACACAAACGGCTGTTTGCAGTCACTGCATACCTTTCACTGCATCTGTGACTGCACATTATACCTGGCAGTCAGTGCATAACTTGCACTTGAATGGATACAGTTTAAACAATTTAAAAATACAACCATCTAAAGTTTCAAACAATTTAAAAATACAACCATCTACATTTTCAAACAATTTACAAAAATGCCAACAAAAATTGCCCTCCGTAAAACATTCTTGGCAAATGCTTTCGACTTGGTTTGTCTTCCGCTGGCTCAAGGGTCCATCTGACCACAGATGCCTGGTCTGCAAAGCACGGTCAGGGCAGCTACAGCATGGGTCTCAGCAGGCTCCCACTTCGGGCCGGAATCCAACCTTCATTCCCCGCGGTGACAATGGCAGACTTGCCCTCCATAACGGATTCCCGTTAAAGGATTTAAAGTTAATTCATTTCAAATACACAGCAGGGCCTCGAAAGTCCGCCTCCTGTATTGTTATTTTTGGTCACTACCTCGGGGCGGGCGTGCATGCCTGCCTGCTGCCCTCCTTGGATGTGTAGTGGTAGCCGTTTCTCAGGCTCCACACCGGATTCCATCCCTCATTCGCCGGCCATTACCCGGGGTCACAAATGGCAGACTTGCCCGCCTCCATATGATTCTCGTGAAAGGAATGTGGTGTCATCTTTGCCCACCATAACTGGTTGTCGTTAAAGGATTTAAAGTACATTCATTTCAAATACACAGCAGGGCCACGAAAGTCCTCCTCCTGTATTGTTATTTTTGGTCACTACCTCAGGGCGGGCGGGCGTGCATGCCTGCCCGCTGCCCTCCTTGGATGTGTAGTGGTAGCCGTTGCTCAGGCTCCACACCGGATTCAAACCCCTCATTCCCTGGCCATTACCCGGGGTCACAATGGCAGACTTGCCCGCCTCCACAGGATTCTCATTGTAGCGGTACTGAACAAGTACACAGCAAGTAGAAAATGTAATTTAAAAACAAAACGTAAGCTTTTTAACAATGCCATGGAAAGTTGAGAAGGAAGTCACACATTACCTGACATCACTGAGTGAGGAAGAGCAATCTCGCCATGTTGCGCAGTAGTCCAGCATGGCCGTCACTACACAAACAGCTGTTTGCGGGGCGTTACACAGTGAGTTTGGTGTGTCAGTGTGAAGCAGTACTCTAATTACACTCCCTGATTGATGTATACACATGCAAGATGTTTGAAAGCACGTTAGGCCTGCAATTTAGCATTCAATGTGATTTCTGCCCTTAAAATGCTGCTTTGCGTCACATCCAGATTTTTCCCCGGGACTTTTGGCATGTATCCCACTCCGCCATGCCCCCCTCCAGGTGTTAGACCCCTTGAAACATCTTTTCCATCACTTTTGTGGCCAGCATAATTTTTTCTATTTTTCAAAGTTCGCCTCCCCATTGAAGTCTATTGCGGTTCGCAAACTTTTCCGCGAACCGGACTTTCCGCAGAAGTTCGCGAACCCGGTTCGCGAACCGAAAATCGGAGGTTCGCGACATCTCTATTCCTGACCCGGCAGGAAGTTTAAACAGTAGAGCGCCCTCTACTGTTTAAACTTCCCCGGACAGAAAGAAGTGAAGCCAGCCGGTCTGGAACGCGGAACCCAGCAGGGAAGAAAACAGAGGGGGACTCGCGCCGGCCGGAGCAGGTAATGTGTGTGTGTGTGTGTGTGTGTGGGGGGGGGGGGGGGGGTTCAGCGGCAGCACCATCACCACCACAGATTGTGATCGGTTTCATGCTGAAATCGATTCACAATCTGTTTGCAGTAAAGGCAGCCATACAATCCGATCAGATCCGATCAGAGAGGGATCTATCTGTTGGTCGAATCTGATGGCAAATCGACCAGTGTATGGCCACCTTTAGACTATCCTGTTGCAGGTGGTTAATTCCAGTAAGTTGTAAAGAACTGGACAAGATTTGCGTTATCTAATCATTTCTTTACATTGAGTGGTTATTGGACTATCCCCAGTCCATTGAAAGCTTGGAACTCTGGGAGGCTGTTGGAGAAGAATGATCTCAAGTAATACTTTTGCCACCACTAGGCCTTAGTGGAGAGTTTAGATCTAGGTTCTAAGTGACTATAATCCTAAAGGGGAAACATCATTTATAGCTGATGCCAGACTCGCCTAGTGCCTGTGTAACTGGTTTAAGAATTATCCATTTCTTCAGAGTGACATTTTCAAAGTGACAGAGTGAATTCAGAATGAAAAGATGTAGTTTTATAATTCATGCCAGACTGGTCCTTTCTATCATCATTAAAGGGGAACTGAAGTAAGAGGTATACGGAGGCTGCCATATATATTTCCTTTTAATCAATACCAGTTGCCTGGCAGCCCTGCTGGTCTATTTCTCTGCAGTAGTATCTGAATAACACCAGAAACAAGCATGCAGCTAGTCTTGTCAGATCTGACTTTAAAGTCTGAAACACCTGATCTGCTGCATGCTTGTTCAGGGGCTTTGGCTAAAGGTGCGTACACATGCACTACGGCCGCCACGATGGGTCCGTCAGACCCTCCCGCTGGGCGGACTTTCAGGCGACAGTAGCACGTGTGTACACACTGTCGGCAGTTTCTGAACGATCCGCTGAGCGGATCGCTCAGAAACAGCCTTATCAGTCCGCCGACAGCGCGTACACACACGCTTTTGTCGCCTGAAAGTCCACCCAGCGGGAGGGTCTGACAGTCCCGTTGTTGGCGGCCGTAGTGCGTGTGTACGCACCTTAATAGTATTAGAGGCAGAGGATCAGCAGGGCTGCCAGGCAACTGGTATTGCTTAAAAGGAAATAAACATGGCAGTCTCCATATACTTCTCTCTTCAGTTCCCCTTTAAGGACAATTGAAGCAAGAGGGATATGGAGGCTGCCATATTTATTTCCTTTTAAAGAATACCAGTTGCCTGGCAGCCCTGCTGATCTATTTGGCTGCATTAGTGTCTGAATAGCACCAGAAACCAGCATGCAGCTACTCTTGTCAAATTTTACAATAATGTCAGAAACACCTGATCTGCATATGCTCTACGTATTAGAGGCAGAGGATCAGCAGAGCAGCCAGGCAGAATCTGGCAGATGGTATTGCATAGAAGGAAATAAATCTGGCAGCCTCCATATCTCTCACGTTAAGGTTGTGATTTATTTTTTCCTCATGTTAATATTTGGAAATAAGAAACAGATCAATTTGATTGACGAGAACAAAATTTAGAGTCAGGTAAACACATTTTTCAGTTGACAAATACATATATTAACATGGATCTGTACATCAGTCTTGAAAGAGGGACAAATGAAGAAGAAAGTGATACAAGGGGATTTGGTTCCCAAAGGACTGTCCCTCCGAAAGAGGGACAGTTGGTAGAGATATATATATATATATATATATATATATATATATATATATATATATAGATAGATAGATAGATATAATTTTTTATTGTTATTAAAAACCCATTATCCAGCACCAATGGGTATTGACTGATGTAGTAAGTATAAGTTCTGTATAAGTGTAGTTTTGGGCAGTGGCGTAGCAATAGGGGTTGCTGAGGTAGCTATCACATCGGGGCCCTTGGGTCAGAGGGGGGCCCAGAGGGGCCCTCCCTCAAGCACAATATTAGCTCTCTATTGGCCCTGTGTTGGTAATAATCACGTCTATAGATGCTTTAAATAGTAGTAATCATTAACAAACTGTTCCCCATCCCCTTCTTGCACCTCTGTCACTGTTGTTGTCCTTGGCAGGTTTTGGTGCGCCGTATCAATTGTTATGTATAGAGTGCTTTGGGGGCCCCATGTAAAACTTGCACTGGGGCCCACAGCTCCATAGCTACGCCTCTGGTTTTGGGTTGCTTGAGACTCAAAGTTAAAAACAGGCCTAGCTACAGAATGGTACTATACCCCACACTATATACTTACCATAGACTCTGTGTTATTGTTAAAATACAGTAATTAAAACAAATTAAGACAAAGGACAGACTATGTACCAGCAATTTATTACTGTATAAAGAGGTGTAAAAGTATATTAATGCATCCTGCAAGGCCAGGACTTTGTCTCATAATTACTATTATGTATTAATATAGCATTATGTATTAATATAGCATGGACAAGACGTCCATGCTATATTAATACATAAAGAGAACCCGAGGTGGGTTTGAAGAATATTATCTGCATACAGAGGTCCCAAACCCCCCTAAGGTCCCCCTGCACTCTGCAATCCCTCATAAATCACAGCCACGCTGCTGACAAACAGCTTGTCAGAGCTGGCTGTGTTTATCTCTATAGTGTCAGTCTGCTGCTCTCCCCGCCTCCTGCAGAACTCTGGTCCCCGCCTGCATCCCTTCCCTCCCTGCTGATTGGAGTGAAGGGACAGGGGCAGGGACCGGAGCTATGCAGGAGGCGGGGGAGCAGCTGAGACTGACACTACAGATGTAAACACAGCCTCACAGCACGACTGTGATTTATGAGGGATTGCAGAGTGCAGGGGGACCTTAGTGGGGTTTGGGATAGCAACAGAGGCTGGGCTGTATAGGCAGATCCAGCCTCTGTATGCAGATAACATTCTTTAAACACACCTCGGGTTCTCTTTAATACTTTGCAGCACTTTACAGAATATATAGTCATGTCCCTTACTGTCCTCAGAGGAGCTCACAACCTAATCCTACCATAGTCGAATGTCCTACCATATTATTTATTTATATTGCATTGACATATTCTGCAGCACTTTAGAAAGTACACAGTCATGTCACAAACTGTCCCTCAGCTCACAATCTAATTCCTACCATAGTCATAGTCTAATGTCCAATCATGTTATTATTATTATTATTATTATGTATTTATATAGCACTAAGATCTGTCTCTCTCATCCATCCACTATATAATAATGTGGTAGCACATTCGTGACATGACAATATACTCTGTAAAGTGCTGTGAAAGATCTCAGTGCTATATAAATACATAATAATAATATGGTTTTACATTAGACTATGGCCTCGATTCATAAAGCATTCCCGCATTCGGAAATGCTGAAAACTGCTCACTTTACCGACCACACAGCAAAATCTGTATTCATAAAGGCTTTTTCCGCATGAAAAGCCGACATTCGCGAGCAGAGTGATCAATCACCGCCTTGCGCGGTGATTATCATAGCAAAAGTAACAAATGTCAATTCATAAAGATTAGAGGTAGCGGTATGCGGATGGGTATTACCGCTACCTCTGATGTGGCGAGAAGCGTGCGGAATACATTGCAGTGAATGGGACAGACCTCCCAAGCAGCTGCAGAGAGAACACCGCACGGAGGGATTCCGCCTGCTTCTCCTGTTTCCGCATGTCTCCCGACAGCCTAACGCCTGCCTACAGCGGAATATCTCCGCACGCCTGTCACAACTAGCAAAATTTTTATGAATTACCACCCTGAAGGCGGAAATACCGACAGCGGTGTTTCCCCGCTCGACGTTACCTTCCCGACAGCACTTTTATGAATCGAGGCCTATGACTATGGAAGGGATTAGATTGTGAGTTCCTCTGAGGACAGTCAGTATCAGTGACATGGCTATGTACTCTGTAAAGTGCTGCAGAAGATGTCAGTGCATTATAAATACATAATATGGTAGGACATTAGTCTATGACTGTGGTAGGGTTAGAGTGTGAGCTCTGAGGACAGTCAGTGACATGAAAATATACTTTGTAAAGTGCTGTAAAAGTTCTTTCAGGAATTCCCTCCTTGGAAATCCTGGGTTTGCCCTGTTATGCACACAATGCTGAGCAGTGTCTGTCTCCAGAAGGAAGGCGTCCTTCTCAGTAGTAACTCCCCTTTCAGGAAGAGCAGATGTTTCCTCACAGTGACGTGCCCGCACAGGACAACCATGGTGCAGCACACATAATTAGGTGAGTTGTGTCCATGAATTAATCTGGCGCTTGGCTTACACCTATTGTTTACCATGCGTATGGAGCTGAGACAGTGTAACTTTCTCTCTCAGCAGCTAGTTTTTCAGAGCACAGATGAAAAGTGGCTGAATGAAAAGTTAGTGTGTGAGATTAGAACTTCCTGTTCAGTCTGCAGTCTGCTCCGGCAGTGTATGTGAAGTTTTGTCTCGGAGGAGCCACTGCCCCTGTTTATGTAGATTACACTGAAAATGCTCCTGTCCTTGTTTAACAGGTTGCGATTTGCACTGTGTACTAAAGAAGTTCTTTATCTGGAGAGCAAACATAGAAAACTTGCCACGATATGATACAAATAGGGTGATCTTCATATGGGCAATCTTTCATTGTATTGGGTAATCTTTTATTGTATTTTCTTTGACTGCAGCAGTTTATGCTTTTATTAATCTTTACACACAAAACCCTAGCAACCACCAGGAATTAAAAGTCGTTTTCCTGCTTACTGCATTTAGGCTCATTCAGCAGCAGTCATAGTCCTCCTTCTCATAATGTACTATTATTTTTTCTGGCTCACTTCCCCTTCTATTAGCATTGTAATAAAATAATACAAAATAGATATATATTCATGTGGGTATTAACAGCAGTGATCATGTGACCTCTGCTGCCTCACCTCAGTGCAGCTGTGCAGAGTTGTCATCTTGTCAGGGAAGGTATGGGTAAACTGCCACAACCTCTGTCCACCAATAAGCTTAAGGGGGGTATGCCAAGATGTTGTGGTTTGTTTGTATGGCAGGGGTTGTGGTTTGGTAAGTAGGCTGGGGACGCGGAAATCGATCCAGACGGCGGCTGGGACGCGGGAATCGATCCGGGCGGCGGCAGGAGTAGATCCGGCGGGTAATCGAGCCGCCGGGTCATACCGTGTATCCCCAGCATAAAGGCATTACTGCACCATTAGATCCAATGCAACTCTATGGGCCATCGATCTGCTGCCAGCAGCAGATCGACCTAGATTTTCCATCCTGTCAGATAGATGAAATCGATCTAAATCGGCCGCAAATTGATTGATCGGCCTTTCGAATCGATTGATCGAACGCTGAAATCGACCAGTGTATGGGCCCCTGAAGGGAGGAAATGATGTCAGGATTGGCTTCAAGATAGACACAGTCAAAATGGAAAATCCCTAAGAAGTAGAGATGAGAAGTTCGGATCTTTTCAATGATTCCGATGATTCGAATCGGATCATTGAAAAGATCCAGATCTTTGATCTAAATCTCGGATCATTTTACTAGGGAAGCAATGGGGGGGGGGGGGTGAAATGACTAGCAGGACAGGACTTTTCCTGCAGTGGACAGACAGAGAAGGGGAGGGGGGTGGACAGACAAGAGGAGGAGGGGGGGTGGACGGACAGAGAAGGGGAGGGGGGTGGACAGATAGAGAAGGGGAGATGGTGGATAGAGATGGGCAGGGAGTGAACAGAAGGGAGGAGGTGAACGAAGAGGGGTGAGCAGAGAGCAGAAATTTGTTTTTGCTCACAATACCCAATTGCAATCATATGCTTTACATATATTTCGCCTACCGTATATGTTCATCTGTATACTCTGAATGCAAACGTCTCACAGTGAAAGAAAGCATTCCCCTTTTCTCCCCTGGAACACATTATAAATTTAGGGAGAAGATAAGTGCAGCTGTTTAGGGCAGAGTGCTGGAGGATCATATTGCACAACAATCACAGTGCCTGTCCTGTCATTCATTCAACCCAGCACTCTGTCTGTAGAGTTACTGAGCTGTGCTTCTCAGCCAAAAGTTTCCCATTTGTTCACAACTACAACAGACAGCCTATAATCAGCAGCACATTGCAGCCAGTAGTGTGCTCCACACATATCTGGCAGTGGCACCCATGTCCCCTCTCCCAACTACTTGTCCCTGCAAGGCTGGCTCCCCTCCAACTGAGCGATCCATCTCCACTCTGCTTCTAGGACCCCGGTGCCTGCTTAGAGAGGGGGGCGTGCCGCTCCTGGCTCCACCCCTTTTGATCCGAATCTGTTCATTTTGATGATCCGGATGATTTGACTCACAAAAGAGATTCGGATCAAAGATCCGAATCGTTCATGATCCAGACAACACTACTGAGAAGGATTTTCTCTTCTTTTACTATAGAAAAATCGCTAAAATCAAAATGTGACAGTGCAATACAGATGTTATGTAAGTAGAGCAAGTATTTATCTACTTATATATGTGGAGTTTTTTCTGAGATACAGTGGGATGCGAAAGTTTGGGCAACGTTTTTAATCGTCATGATTTTCCTGCATAAATCTTTGGTAGTTATGATAAAAAATTTCAGTTAAATATATCATATAGGAGAAACAGTTATATTTAAAGGGATACCTAAGTCAAATAAAAAAAATTAGTTTTACTCACCTGGGCTTCCCTCAGCCCCCTGCAGCTGTCCGGTGCCCTCGCAGCATCGCTCCGATCCTCCTGTTTCGGCGACAGCCTGGGAACGTGAGTGATTCTTCGCGTTCCCAGCCACAATAGCGCCCTCTATGCTGTTATTGCGACCTTCTTGCCGCAATAACAGCATAGAGGGCGCTATTGTGGCTGGGAACGCAAAGAATCACTCGCGTTCCCAGCCTGTCGCCGAAACCGGAAGCAGCCGCCGGCGGGGACAGGAGGATCGGAGCGATGCTGTGAGGGCACCGGACAGCTGCAGGGGGCTGAGGGAAGCCCCAGGTGAGTAAAACACGTTTTTTATTTGACTTAAGTATCACTTTAACCACCCTGGCGTTCTGATTAAATCGCCAGGGTGGCTGCGGGAGGGTTTTTTTTAAATAAAAAAAAAACTATTTCATGCAGCCAACTGAAAGTTGGCTGCATGAAAGCCCACTAGAGGGCGCTCCGGAGGCGATCTTCCGATCGCCTCCGGCGCCCAGAATAAACAAGGAAGGCCGCAATGAGCGGCCTTCCTTGTTTTGCTTATATCGTCGCCATAGCGACGAGCGGAGTGACGTCATCGACGTCAGCCGACGTCCTGACGTCAGCCGCCTCCGATCCAGCCCTTAGCGCTGGCCGGAACTTTTTGTTCCGGCTACGCTGGGCTCAGGCGGCTGGGGGGACCCTCTTTCGCCGCTGCTCGCGGCGAATCGCCGCAGAGCGGCGGCGATCAGGCAGCACACGCGGCTGGCAAAGTGCCGGCTGCGTGTGCTGCTTTTTATTTCATTAAAATCGGCCCAGCAGGGCCTGAGCGGCAGCCGCTGGCGGTGTTGGACGAGCTGAGCTCGTCCAGACCGCTCAGCTGGTTAAGAAGTGAAATGAAGTTTATTGCATTTCAGAAAATGCTCAATAATTGTTTAAATAAAATTAGACAGGTGCATACATTTGGGCACTGTTGTCATTTTATTGATTCCAAAACCTTTAGAACTAATTATTGGAACTCAAATTGGCTTGGTAAGCTCAGTGACCCCTGACCTACATACACAGGTGAATCCAATTATAAGGAAGAGTATTTAAGTTGGTCAATTGAAAGTTTCCCTCCTCTTTTAATTTTCTCTGAAAAGGAGCAACATGGGGTTCTCAAAACAACTCTCAAATTACCTGAAGACAAAGATTGTTCACCATCATGGTTTAGGGGGAAGGATACAGAAATCTGTCTCAGAGATTTCCGCTGTCTGTTTCCACAGTTAGGAACATATTGAGAAAATGGAAGACCACAGACTCAGTTCAAGTTAAGGCTCGAAGTGGCAGACCAAGAAAAATCTCAGATAGACAGAAGCGACGAATGATGAGAACAGTCAGAGTTAACCCACAGACCAGCACCAAAGACCTACAACATCATCTTGCTGCAGATGGAGTCACTGTGCATCGTTCAACCATTCGGCGCACTTTACACAAGGAGATACTGTATGCACAGGAAGTCTTTTCTCCGCCCACAGCACAAACAGAGCCCTTTGAGGTATGCTAAAGCACATTTTGACAAGCCAGCTTCATTTTGGATTAAGGTGCCAGGGGTGCAGCTAAGGTTTTGGTGGCCCCAAGCAGTCCAAAACTTGAGGCCCCCATCCACGAAAGAAGCGCCGCTTCTAAAAAATGAATAGCCTTACCTCAAAAGAAAGCGGCGTGCGCGCCGCAGAGAAAAGTGGGTATGGCCAAAACATGATGTGGGTGAAGCCAAATACTAGCAGTTTCTAGGCTAAATTGCACCCAGGGCGAGGGCGTAAAATGTGCCCCCAACATGGAGACAGGTATAGGTGCCTGCAGTATAAGTAGCCAGCTATAGACCCCCCCCCCCCCCCAGTATAGGTAGCCTATATTGTTGCCCCCAGTATAGGTTAGATAGGTATATGCCCCCAGTATAGATTAGATAGGTATATGCCCCCAGTATAAGTTAGATAGGTATATGCCCCAGTATAGATTAGATAGGTATATGCCCCCAGTATAAGTTAGATAAGTATATGCCCCAGTATAGATTAGATAGGTATATGCCCTCAGTATAGGTTAGATAGGTATATGCCCCAGTATAGGTTAGATAGGTATATGGCCCAGTATAGATTATATAGGTATATGCCCTCAGTATAGATTAGATAGGTATTGCCCCAGTATAGGTTAGATAGGTATATGGCCCAGTATAGATTAGATAGGTATATGCCCTCAGTATAGATTAGATAGGTAACAATTCAAAGCGTGTTCCCACTGCGCTCAATCAGTAGGTATATCCACATAAAGTCGTTAAGCCACCAATGAGTGCTGCTCCTGATTTACTCTGGGATAAGAGTAAGTGTGCTGGTAAGACAGAAAAAGGAAGAGGAGAGGAGCGCTCTCTGGTGCATTAACTTTTTTAATTATGCTTTCTCGCACAAAGACAATTAAAAACTTACAATGTTAAAAATAATTCAGAGCATATCACAATATAGTGTATCACCGTGTCCAAGATGTAAATTCACCAATCTGGCCTCCTCCACACTATGGCCAGTAGAGTGGTAATCCGAGGATCAAGTAACGCCAGCGGGATGGGGTACACGGGAGTGTGGTCGGCAGCTGCCCTGCGCCTAGGACGTCATGACGCGTTTCGGCGTTCCACGCCTTCGTCAGATGACGTCATGGCGCAGGGAGGCGGAATTTAAGGCTATTGCGTTGCATAGCAACGCTCGGAGCGTCCCGCTTAATAGGGTGGGAACAACATCCGTACGCTCGTTTGTATGCGAGCACAAGGGCGCATATCTCGCGTTTAACTCGCGTCTGGGAGCGTGGCTACAACGCAAATGTACAACTAAAAGCGGTGCGCTCCTCAACGTAAAAGAGGTGGTGGGCGGGGAATACTCCAATGTGAGAAACGGGGACGGGGCTAGCAACAAGTGACTTAGCAACATGTAAACAACCCCACACTCAGGTTGGCGCATAGAGAGGAGTGCGTATAAATGAGCAATTGACTCAAATAAAAAACTTATTATGGATGGAAGTTATAGCGCTATTCGGACCATAAAATAATACATTGCAAACAGATATAGTCATACTTTTCAGACTAAAAAGAATGCCCGTATGTGGCCATAAAATAGTATCCCTGTGGAATGCTTGTGCTAATAGATGAATACATATAGATACTAAAGAGCACATATACATGTATAAGGGGTTGGCAATTGAATATGAAAATGTATATAAATATAAATATGTGAATGAATAAATAAAATAAAATGAATGTACATGTGTCCATCCTCGTACAAGTGCACACAATGAGGAATATGTAGCCTCATGGAAACCCTGTTCAGACTTCATCAAAATGTTATATGTGTGTATAGTAACACCCTTACACATGAAGTCAAGGTCAAAATTTGCATACACGGGAAACCTTATTGGTAACAATACACCTCCTATTTATCAAAGAGATGGATTGGACCAATGTATACTAAATTCTAAATCCAATGGAAATATAATGGAAAGCGGTCCCAGAGACCAAAAAAGTTATTGGTCTACAGCTGAACCAGTTTGACTCTAAAACTTGTAAGGAGAAAAACTGGGAAAGAGAGGCTTAAATGAAGTAGTAGCGTACCCTTGATGTTTAAATATAGGTCGCTACTTCTAAACCTTCATTTAGTCCTACTGGGGTTAGGGAGTTTAATTTAAAAATCCAATATGATTCTCTTTCACATAGTCTCTTGAATCGCAGGCCTTTATTAGGATTTTTTTCAATGACCTCTATTCCCATTTATCTTCAGACTATCTGTCTGTCCACCATGAATTTCCACGAAGTGTCTGGGGACCGCGTGTTTTGTACATCCATCTTGGATCTTCCTTTTATGTTCCCCTAGTCTTTGTCGAAGGGGTCTGGTCGTCCTGCCAACATAATATTTGTGGGGACAGCCACAGGTTAGGGCATACACCACAAATGAGGAGCCACAGTTGATGAAATCTCTTACTTGAATTATTTCTCCCTTGCTGTCAATAATGTGTGATGCACGGTGTTGGATGAATGTACAGCAACCACAAAGTTTCTTGCTGCATTTAAAGTTGCCTTTAAGTTGTGGAAAAAAAGATGCTGGGGCCTCAACATGCTTACGATTGCCTATATTGCTTGGAGCAAGTCTATTTTTGATGGATCGTGCCCTCTTGAAGATGACTTCTGGTTTATCAGCTAGTTCTTTTTTAAGCCAGGGGTCCTGTAATACAATATGCCAGTTTTTCTTCAGGATGTCCCTGATTGTTCTTGCACTTTTATTGTAGGTGGTAACAAATGAAGGACCTCTATCTGTTTTGTTGTATGATCTAGTATCGTTCCGTGTGGGATCTTGACTGTTTATTTTATTGGTGTTATCGGTTCTGATGTTCTCGATGTTCCCGAATTCTTCAGCCACTGTCAGGATATATTTCTCTTTGTACCCTTCTGTATAAATTCGGATTACCACATCTACTGGCCATAGTGTGGAGGAGGCCAGATTGGTGAATTTACATCTTGGACACGGTGATACACTATATTGTGATATGCTCTGAATTATTTTTAACATTGTAAGTTTTTAATTGTCTTTGTGCGAGAAAGCATAATTAAAAAAGTTAATGCACCAGAGAGCGCTCCTCTCCTCTTCCTTTTTCTAGATTAGATAGGTATATGCCCCAGTATAAATTAGATAGGTATATGTCCCCAGTATAGATTAGATAGGTATATGCCCCAGTATAGGTTAGATAGGTATATGTCCCCCAGTTCAGACTAGATAGGTATATGCCCCAGTATAGGTTAGATAAGTAGGCGGGGGAGTGGGGAGAGAGGAGTTTCCACTCACCTGCCTTCATCCTGCACGCGGCTTCTATCTTCAGCCTCTCCCGGCGCGAGTCGCATCGGTAAGAGCTCTTCCTGTGAAGACGTGGTCACGTCATCACAGGGGACACTGTTACCATAGCGACAAACACCGGCCGGGACAGGAAGTACATAGAAGCTACACAGGATCCAAGCAGGTAAGTGGAAAGTAACTTCTCTCTCTCCGCAACTCTGCCCGGTGCCCGTACGCCCGCCGCCAGCAGAAAGCGAGGCCCCCCAGAGCGTGAGGCCCCAAGCGGGCGCTTGGCTTGCTTGTATGCTGGCGGGCGCCCCTGTAAGGTGCTGTGGACTGCTGAAACTAAAATTGAGTTATTTGGGCATAACAAGGGGCGTTATGCATGGAGGAAAAAGAACACAGCATTCCAAGAAAAACACCTGCTACCTACAATAAAATATGGTGGTGGTTCCATCATGCTGTGGGGCTGTGTGGCCAGTGCAGGGACTAGGAATCTTGTTAAAGTTGAGGGATGCATGGATTCCACTCAGTATCAGCAGATTCTGGAGATCAATATCCAGGAATCAGTGACAAAGCTGAAGCTGCGGCAGGGCTGGATCTTTCAGCAAGACAACGACCATAAACACTGCTCAAAATCCACTAAGGCATTCATGCAGAGGAACAAGTACAACGTTCTGGAATGGCCATCTCAGTCCCTAGACCTGAATATAATTGAAAATCTGTGGTGCGAGTTAAAGAGCTGTCCATGCTCGGAAGCCATCAAACCTGAATTAACTAGAGATGTTTTGTAAAGAGGAATGGTCCAAAATACCTTCAATCAGAATCCAGACTCTCATTGGAACCTACAGCCAACATTTAGAGGCTGTAATTTCTGCAAAAGGAGGAACTACTAAATATGGATTTAATTTATTTTTTGTCGTGCCCAAATTTATGCACCTGCCTAATTTCGTTTAAACAATTATTGCGCACTTTCTGTAAATCCAATAAACTTCATTTCACTTCTCAAATATCACTGTGTGTGTCTCCTATATGATATATTTAACTGACATTTTTTTATCGTAACAACCAACGATTTATACAGGAAAATCATGATGATTAACAACGTTACCCAAACTTTCGCATCCCACTGTAGTATGGCTGACAGCTCCATTTTAACCTTCCCGCCAACAGGACCCCATGACCACCCCAAATTCCATTAGGGGGGGAGGGTGAAGGGCTGGTTGGCCATGCCCACTTTAGGAGTCGTGAAAGGGAGATATAGTAAGTGGCAGCTGGACCTCAACAGTCCCAGACAGCTGTGCTCCTCTGTCCAAGAAGAATAGATCTAACCAACAGCAGCACGAGAAGACAAGTGATCGCCTTGCAGATCATCACAGCTGAGATCTTTTAAAGCAAACCTGTGAGTTTAGAAATGGAAAAGTTACATACTTACCTCAGTAGATCTTCTTGTAGCCCACTGATCTTCACCCGGACCCTCTTCTTCTTCACGGCTGCGCTCCTGTCCATGAATGAGCGTGGGCGGACTATGCAAGCACTGGGAAGAGCCCGAGGAAAAAGATATGCATGAGTGGCTCTGTGCAGCTGCGCAGATACACGAACGGCCACGCAAACCTCTTCGACAAGCCATTTTAGAAGGGGTTTGGAGGTCTCTTCTGGAACAGTGAGCTTAAGAGAGATGGGTGACATCTCTGGATTATCTAAAGGCTACCCTCTACTAAGCTGAGTATCGAACTTTTCTATATTTAAAGTCACATGTACACTTTAAAGGGAACCCGAGGTGAAAATAAACTGATGAGATAAACAATCCTCCTACTCCTAAAAATGACTTTTTTTAAGTAACCCATGGTTTTCTTTTATATTTAAACATTTACAAAGTAGGTTGAATTTTCTTTACTGTCTCTAATCAGTGGCAGCCTATTAAGTGTCCCAGACTTAAAATACATGAACTATTGACCTTTTTCTATCTCTCCCTTAAGCTCAGAAGTTGTATTCTGCCAGGAAAACGTTTATGGCTGAAATTTGTTTATCAGTGATGTTTACTATATTGCGAACAAGGTACAGACAAGACAGAAGCTTTCACTTCCATGCCTAGAAATTAATTATTTCAGGCAGCAAAATAAAACAGGTAAAACAGCTTGGTTATTAACTGCTTCCCGACCGCCTAATATTGATAGGCGTCGGGAAGCTGGTAGCCCCAGGACCGGCTAACGCCAATTGGCGCCAAGTCCTGGGGCGGGGTTTTTCAGGGGATCTCGCACACCGATGCGCTATTGCCGATGTTAGATGGCGAAACCGCCGTCTATTTACACTGTACAGCACTGCAATCTACAGCAGCACTGTACTGGAAATAGCCTTTTCACTCGGCTGTCCTCTGGGGAGGCTCAGAGAGCGATCGGCTCTCATAGGCTGATGTCTATGAGAGCTGATCGCCGTCATTGGTTGCCGGGGGGAGGGAGGAAGAGGGGATACAAAAATAAATTTAAAAAAATGACAAAAAATAATTAAAAATAAAATGACACATACATTTATTAAAAGAAAAAACATGCTGCAGCAGCGATCAGAGCCCACCAACAGAAAGCTCTATTGGTGGGCAGAAAGGGGGGGGGGATTCATTGGTGTGCTCATTTGAATGGCTCTGCAGCGAGCCGTTAAAGCTGCAGAGCACCCATTTTAAAAAAATAGCCTGGTCGCTAGGGGGTGTAAGCCTACAGTCCTCAAGTGGGTAATGTGTTTTGTACCGTACACACATATGTTTATGTCATCATGTCACAAGTCGCCTCAGGTACACTTTAAAGCAAATGGGACTCTTTTTTTTTTTTACATTGGAGGGGTAGAGCGAGAAGGGGAGGAGGGGCAATAGGTGCAGAAAGTCTGTAAGTGAAAACGGAGTAATTTTCTTTCACCCTGTTCACTTATTATGAAAACTCTATATACAAACACCTTGTAGTTGCTTTATTATTATTGACGTAACTGATGAGGAAGTCTTGACCAGATCCTCAAAAAGCGTTTGATAAAGTTTGCATTTGCTCATTTGACTCAATACTCATTTGAATCCTATCAGGATAGATTATTATTATTTATTAAATGTATAAATCCCCAACATATTACGCAGTGATGCACAATAGATAAATGGGTTAACATACAAGGTAGGACATACAAGGAGCCCACAACAAAACAAGGTCATGCAAATGATTTGATAACAGTAGTTTAATGTCATTGGTTAAAATAGAGACTATTCTAGTCCACAAGAGGGGTGACAGTAGGATTGCATAATCAAGCTGGAAACACTAGGAAGGAGGGCCCTGCCAGAGGCTTACAATCTAAAGGGTGGGGTAGAGACAATAGGTGCATCTGTTGAGAGGGTGCCCAGCTGAATATATTATGATGCTGATGTAGGGGGGTACGCGAGCATGAAAAAGTGAGTCTTGAGGGCTTGTTTCAAGGTATTAAAGGTGGGGGCGAGTCTGATGGCTGGTGGGAGCGAGTTCTAGAGAGTGGGGGCAGCCCTAGTAAAGTCATGCAATTGTGCATGGGAGTGATTTATATATCAGATATATATCAGTACAGTTATGATTGCTGAAAGGTTAGTAAGGGTGCATTTACACTATGTGCATTATAACGCAAGTTATCGCATAGCAATATGATGCAATATCCATACAAAGGGTGCATTCACATGTGCGCATTGCCACAGCGGTGTGTAGGTTTCTGTTGTAAGAACGTGAACAAGTCAAAGTCCAGCATGCGGTTAGTGCAGGAACCGGATGACTCAAACCTCAAAATAGTTGCAAAAGAAAGTAGGGTCCGCACAGAGTGTGATAAAGTTCAGCAACGGGTATATGTCTGTAACATTGATGTGTTGCTGTAAAGCAAGTAGAAGCGGAGAGAAGCACGCTAGTAAGCTCAGGACCTACAAGGTATTTCATCACTGCCAAAGCTTAGCAATTTTAGATCTACACTCACCTAAAGGATTATTAGGAACACCATACTAATACAGTGTTTGACCCCACTTTCGCCTTCAGAACTGTCTTAATTCTACGTGGCATTGATTCAACAAGGTGCTGAAAGCATTCATTAGAACTGTTGGCCCATATTGATAGGATAGCATCCTGCCGTTGATGGAGATTTGTGGGATGCACATCCAGGGCAAGAAGCTCCCGTTCCATTACATCCCAAAGATGCTCTATTGAGTTAAGATCTGGTGTGACTGGTACCACTGCGATGGAAGGTGGTACCACCAGAAGTCCGGGACGGCCATGGGGACCTCTGTGGCATGTACCTATGCGGGCCTCTTTCTGGGGGCATGGGAGGAAGATTATGTACATAATCCCAGGAACCCCTTCAGACAGAGCATAAAAACTTGGGCCAGGTATGTGGACGACGTGCTGGTCGTGTGGCAGGGAAGCAGGGAGGAGTTTGGTGCCTTCATGAGTTACCTCAATGATAATCAGGTTAATATGCGCTTTACGGCAGAGGTAGGCGACCAATCCATCAGTTTCTTGGACCTGAGGATTAGGCCCAATGGGGCCAACCTAACCTGTGAGGGGTACAGGAAGGATACTGCTGTAAACTCCCTTCTGCATAGACATAGCTTTCATCCTAAGCATGTCAAGACCTCCCTGCCATACGGCCAGTACTTACGTCTGAGACGGAACAACTCCAGCCTGGAAACCTTTGAGTTACAGGCACAGGAGCTCACTGCACGACTGGAAGCCAGGAGATATGACAGGCGCTGTATTGAGGAGGCCCAAGACAGAGCTAGAAAGATGGATAGGGATTCCCTCCTTCTGAGGGGTTCGGGAAACCGAAAAGAGAGCAACAAGAAAAACAAAAACAATTTAACCCTCACCTTTGACTTCACCCCGATGTCAGGAAAGCTGACCCAAATCATAAAGAAAAAATGGGGGGTGGTGACAAGGGACCCGGCTCTCCAGAAGTTCTTCCCAAATCCTCCCAGGGTTGTATTTAGGAGGGCCCCCACTTTGGGGGACACGCTAACCCGGAGCGAATATCGTTCACCTCCCATCCAGAATTGGTTGTCAAGCAACCGTCCAAAAGGTAACCACAAGTGTGGCCACTGTGATTTCTGTGCCAATATGTGGGAGGGTACCAATTATCGCCTGGGAGGGTTACAGTGGGAGGTGAGGGCCTTCATCACCTGTCAGACCAAATTTGTTTCTTATGTGGTTTTTTGTCCCTGCCTTTTTTATTATGTCGGGAAAACAACTCGCCCCCTCAAAGAAAGAGTGGGCGAGCACTTCAAATCGATTAAATCAGGTAAAGGAAGTCCTAGGCTGATTGAACATGTGAGAGAGGCGCATGGTGGGAGGGCTAGGTGTCTAAGATTTGCAGGTCTCCTACATGTGGCCCCGTCAAGAAGAGGGGGAGATCGAGACCGGGAACTAATCAGACGAGAATCACGGGTCATCCTAAGATCTGAAGCCATGGGCCCTTTGGGGCTGAATGATAGATTGGAGCTGGCCTGCTTTCTTGATCCCTAAGTCTCCTGCTACCCCATCTCACCTTCCCTCTTGGTGTACTGCAGACCTCCTTCCTGTGATGGTACTTACTTGAGGTTTCTTGGTTTCTCTTCTCCTCTCTCCAACCCTTTCCCCCTTCGGGGTGCTTTTGGGACATGGTGGCCCTAATACATCTTACTGAATTTATATGGGCGTGCAGCTCATGCGGTTCGATCTACCATCCACATGAATGACATACGATCAAAATGGCCCCCAATAGGTGGACCAACAGGGATCTCGTATGGCAAGGAGATCCCCCATAAGAGGACCGTGAGGCCCTGGGGGCTCTCCCCCAGGACCGCATTAGAGCCAGATTTTGAACCCCTATGCTACAGCCTTTATAAGGCTAGCACGGCTCCCCTATTTGTGCAGACCAGGGAGTAAAACAACTATCTCCATGATCTGCACATCAGTAGTGTGTTATTGTGCATGGTGGTCGGCCGCAAGGCTACACCTATCCACCTTAGGTGAATTCCCACGCTTGGTGAACGATACAGTGCCAGGTTATGGTTCTCCCAGGTATGAACGGGAAAAACATCCCCCCCTAGACCAGGAGAGACCTTTCCATGTCCCTATTCTACCCCTTCCACTCTTCACTCCTTTGATGTCCCGTTAGCATCCTTTAAACAACTATGCACTGAAGATGGGGGATGTCCCCATAGCAACAAAGTGTAGGGTCCCCCTCTTCTCCCCACTCTGGGTAAAAAACATCCCTCAGATGTGGGGACAGCGTAGCTCTTCTTTTCTTTTCTTTTTTGTTCTGAAAGATATGCCGGGAATAGGGTTAATATAACCCACAAGGTCTCTGGGTTTGCACAGCCCATCCCAGTCTTTTTAATGGGGTTTATCCTATACAGGGGGGTCATTTAATGGGGTATTTTTTAATAAATGTACTAATAAAATAGTTATTTTTTATACTTCAGACATGATACAGTAAACAAAATGTAATGCCCCTAGGTAAACGTTATGGACGCATATGCCTATTTGCACAGGACACGGCATTCATGCCCTTTATTAAGGTACACTTCATGTTTTTGTATAAGCACTAGTTCGTTTTGCACACAATAACAATGTTTATTAGCACTAATGAGTTTTGCCATGCAGTCACAAACTATGTACACGATATGTGACGGGCGTCTACGTCTCTCCTAGGCTCACCACATAGCGTTACTTGATTTTTCACAATGAAGTAAGTCCTTCGCCGCTGCGCGGCGAAGCTCCGCCCCTTCACCCCCGACCTTTCCCCATTGCCACTCTGCACCAATGAGACGGCGCCGGAGGCGTGGCCTGAAGGTCCTATACAGGAAGCCACCCGGCGCCGGCTCTCCACGGACACGCATGTGAGCAAGCGCCCGAGCGGCGTGAAACGGCTGTAGTGCCGTCCGAATCTTCCCCTGGTCACCCCCTCCTCCATCACCGCAGCAACTTCCAGCACACAGGTTTGACGATACTTTTGCATATGTCAATACTGTTCACTGTTTACTTTTGGCTGAAGAAAGGAATAAATTGATGGAACTGTTTAAGAGATAGGTGCACGGTATCCTTCTTTCAAATGTGCTAATACAGTGTTTGACCCCACTTTCGCCTCCAGAACTGTCTTAATTCTACGTGGCATTGATTCAACAAGGTGCTGAAAGCATTCATTAGAACTGTTGGCCCATATTGATAGGATAGCATCCTGCCGTTGATGGAGATTTGTGGGATGCACATCCAGGGCAAGAAGCTCCCGTTCCATTACATCCCAAAGATGCTCTATTGAGTTAAGATCTGGTGTGACGGGGGGGGGGGGGGGGGGGGCATTTTAGTAAAGTGAACTCATTGTCATGTTGAAGATACCAATTTGAAATGATTCAAGCTTTGTGACATGGTGTATTATCCTGTTGGAAGTAGCCATCAGAGGATGAGTACATGGTAGTCATGAAGGGATGACATGGTCAGAAACAATGCTCAGGTAGTCCGTGGCATTTAAACAATGCCCAATTGGCTCTAAGGGGCCTAAAGTGTGCCAAGAAAACATCCCTCACACCATTACACCACTAGCCTGCACAATGGTAACAAGGCATGATGGATCCATGTTCTCATTCTGTTTACGCCAAATTCTGACTATCGAGACTCATCAGACCAGGCAACATATTTCCAGTCTTCAACTGTCCAATTTTGGTGAGCTCGTGCAAATTGTAACCTCTTTTTCCTATTTGTAGTGGAGATGAGTGGTACCCGGTGGGGTCTTTAGCTGTTGTAGCCCATCCGCCTCAAGGTTGTGCGTGTTGTGGTTTCACAAATGCTTTGCTGCATACCTCGGTTGTAATGAGTGGTTATTTCAGTCAACGCTGCTCTTTTATCAGCTTGAATCAGTTGGCCCATTCTCCTCTGACCTCTAGCATCAACAAGGCATTTTCGCCCACAGGACTGCCGCATACCGGATGTTTTTCCCTTTTCACACCATCCTTTGTAAACCCTAGAAATGGTTGTGCATGAAAATCCCAGTAACTGAATAGATTGTGAAATACTCAGACCGGCCCGTCTGGCACCAACTACCATGCCACGCTCAAAATAAATCACATTTCTCTCCCATTCTGACATTCAGTTTGGAGTTCAGGAGATTGTCTTGACTAGGACCACACCCCTAAATGCATTGAAGCAACTGCTTTGTGATTGATTGATTGATTGATTGATTAGATAATTGCATTCATGAGAAATTGAACGTGTTCCTAATAATCCTTTAGGTGAGCATATATGATGATGTGTGGCATGCAAGCTCTGTAAGCATCAATGACCACAGAAAGCATTGCTCTCCTTACCCCGCCTTCCATTGTGTGCCATCACCCCTCCTCCTCTCCCCAAAGAAACAGAACATATTAAGGTAGCCAGTCGACCATCCGATTCGGTTATTATAATCGGATGAAAACCGGTGCCGCCAAGTGCATGCCCAACCGACAATATGACCAATTTCAGGCCGAAATTGGTTGCATTCGTCGATCTCACATGCTGCAAGATGTAGCGTCGACTTGCACAATCGAGTGCGCGGCGGTAACAGTGTGCAATATCGGGACGAGCGATGAACGCAACGAAACCCCCGGCGCTGTCCCCCCTGATGGTGAATGTTCCACCCAGTGCAAGTGACACATTACATGTCTGCGGCCTCTGCTTGTCCTCCGCTGGCTCCTGGATTCCTCCATTCTCCATATACGCGTGTGAGACGTCAGACGTCACACACGCGGCCACGTTACTAGGCAACCACGTGGCACGCGTGTATGGAGAACGGAGAAAGCCCGGAGCCAGCGGAGGACAAGCAGTGGACACGGACAGGTAATGTATTGTTCTCCTGCAATGTCACGCGCAGGATCAAGCTCCATCCTAAAACGCAGCACATATGGAAGGTGTGTACTCAGAAATTAACATCTTCCTTGAGTATCTCTCTCAGGGACAATATGTAATCTGTTCTGTTTAATCCTGGGAAAGCTTCATTGGAGACTGAAGGATTGTAGGATCTTTGTACTTTGACACAGCTTTGCTTTCACTCCACAGGAGAACATTTCACTAGACACTCTAAATCTTTGTAAACACGCTAGATGGTTCTTAGCCTAGGTGACTGTTGAGTCCACTTCTGCTGAGAATCTAGCATGTGTACAATGAACCCAATTCATTGGAAAGAGATCGGCATGCACCATGCCATTGTACATGCCATACTCCCTCCATGCTATCGTTCTTGACCCCCAAAGTCTATTAGGCCCCTTGGTTTCCTCCTGGTTCTTTCCTGGCCTCGGGTGCCTGATCGGGGACAGCGACATGGCAGAAGGGACTGGGTGGTAAGTAAAACTCAACTTTTTTTCCCTCCAGGTTTTTTTTTAATCCATCCTGCAGTTTCAAACAACATTTTTTGTTTTAAAGCTGCTGGTGCATTCTAAACCTCTGTCAGCACATCTCGTTTGGCTGCCTAGTGCAGGGAGCAGTTATATTTACCTGTTCCCGGATATCTTCTTCTCTTCCTCCATCAGCAGTTTTGAGCATCCGATCACAGATATGACGTGAAGGGGATCCAGGAGACCGTGGCAGCATTACATCGCCACCCAGTGGTGGAAGAGGGGTGAGGGAGGAGATGGAAGAGACTCTTCCATCATCCCTCTTCCACCACCGGGTGGCGCTGTAGCCAAATAAAGTAAAGTTTTATTGCTAAAGGGTTAAGACCTGTTACACATCTACAACGCGTGCAGGAGCCGTTCTTCTGCTTGCATTTTACTAGCCTGCGGCTGTCGTCGGGAACCTGCGGTGCGAAGCTGAGTGGCGGCGGTAGTATAAATTAACCCGACGGGGAAACGCCGATTCCCGCAATGAATCGAAACGCAGCGTCGGGTGTGAAAAGTAAAATGAAAGTCTATGGACTTTCCTTTTACCTTGGTTAACGCAAAGTATAGACTTTGCGTTAAAACGCTGAAAAAGGGCTCTGGTGTGAAAGAGCCCTAAAGCAAAATAGAATGTACTGCATGTAAACACTAATGAATAAATGAATTGATAGGTAATAAGTAGATAAACTGATGTATACACAATCAAATAACAAACTCATAACAACACACAACAATTCATAGGAGTTCCTCAATGCATAGATATAAATGGACTATCGCTCTTAAGCTTTTTCAACAAAGGCCTCTGAGGGATTTTAGAAGGAGAATGAAAGCGGGAGGAATGTGTGCCTTGATGAAAAATGATTAGATAAGAGCTTCTGCTGTGTATATTGGAATGTTGACATTTGGATAGTTGACTATAGACATCCTGCTGAGATCAAAGCTTTGAATCTTTGCTGCATTGTATGATGCCCCATACATATACCAATATTGCGGCCACTCCTCCATCACCACCGTGTTTGCCGTTATGAGTGCCTGTACCACGTGGCATCGTATGTGTTTATGTGATGTCACACACGCCACGTGCTACAGCACGCACGGTAATGGCGAACACAGGGGTCCTGGCAGAGAAGTGACCGGGAGTCACACAGGCGGTGGTGGCAGAGAAGTGACCGGGAATCACAAGGGCGGACAGGTGAGAATTTTTCATAGCCCAGGTACTGGGGTGTGGGGTTGGTCCGGGGGAAGGCTAAACAGACCTTTATCACTTGGGGCAGCCTGACAGGTGGCGTCGCTAGGCTGAAATCTATTGCGAATCAAGCTGCGGTGTATGGGCTGGCGATAAGGGTCACTCCGATTAGATTCGATGAGCTAGACATGTCTCATGGTCGATCTGCCCATACATTGCCTGATGTATGGCCACCTTTACTCTACATGTAGAGGAATCCCAATATTGGCAATACTGGCACGGCACCCCAAACTCGTATTCATTTAATTTATCAGTCGAGTATTAAAATGGCAGACACACCAACTATACACGATTCCAGCTGGTATGATCACTGGGACTTGACCCTTCTCTGTAATTGTCGGGGATTTGTGATGCCTGATGTACTAACCAAACTATTTGTAGGTTTGTTTAGAAAAGGTGAAACATGAAAATTTAGAATATCACGCAAAAGTCCATTGATTTCAGTAATTCAACTTAAAAGGTGAAACTAACATCTGAAAATGGAACCCTTTGCAGGTGTTTTGGATTAATTAGCTGATTATATTCCGACACTTCGAGCCTAGAATATTGAACATTTTCACAGCATTGTAATGGTCTCAGCATTGGGTTTTGGGGTTCTCATAAGCTGTAAACCGTAATCATCAAAATTATAACAAATGAAGGCTTGAAATATCTTGCTTTGAATGTAATGAGTCAATTTCATGAATTTGTTTCAATTTTTAAGTTAAATTACTGAAATAAATGGACTTTTGCAGGATATTCTAATTTTTCGAGTTTTGCCTACAAGTAACAATAGGTTGTGAGGATTATTTGAAAAAGAACTATGCATGAAGTTTATGAATAGCATCCAGGTAGTAATTAGGTTTTGATCTTTTAGGTGTAATGGCCCGAATCTCACGTGAGAGATGAACGACATGAAAGTTGTGCCCTATGAATCACTTGAAGAATGGAAAGCCATTGGCCAGGGAAGCTTTGGAGAAGTTTACAAAGTGAGGCACAAGGACTTGAAAACACATTTTGCAGTGAAAAAACTTAAGCAGTAAGTATGAACTATCAGATCGGTGTTGCTTTTTTAGAAAAAAAAATATATATTATTTAGTTATTTGCCACTTCACAATTTGTATACAACTTAACATCACTAAAAATGATCTCAGTTTTCCGTTCCTTGAGTTGTATTAGCACATATTTCTTGATATTCCTCAGTATCTTGCTTAAAGGGGCAGTATTGCGAAAATAGTCCTTTTTACTTCATTACATATAAGTTATGTACAAGTGGAGTAATACTTTAAACACGTTTAGTGGCTGAACAAATGTAATTAGTACACTGGCATTACCTATTTGAAGCAAGGGAGCCACGTCAGAAGAAACATTTACTGACGCCGATTTAGACAATACCATTATGCTGTAGGAGGCAGCTAAATCAGCTGTTTGGGGTGGCATTATATTTCCCCCTTGAGACGTTAGAAATAGGATCCTCTACCTTGTAACTGCACTCTCGTGCAGTTCTTCAGCTCATGTGAGCCGCATGACGTCACCGCACTTCACAGATCCTAATGCTGCCTGCCGAGGCCCCTTCCCCCGCTGCTGGCAAAGACACGGACACCTATTGCTGTCCGTTGCTGTTGTTACCAGCTTTTAGCTCTGCGCAGCATTGTGGCAGCAGCACGGAGCAGCCAGGAGTTGTAGCTGTGTCCTGCTAGCATCTAACATTACGATTAAAGTTGTTGTTTTATTCAGGAGGCAAGCATTCTTAGAAGGAAAGAGTTACATTTTTACTGCTTTCCTTCTAAGAATGCTTGCCTCGTGAATAAAACAACAACTTTAATCGTAATGTTAGATGCTAGCGGGACACAGCTACAACTCCTGGCTGCTCCGTGCTGCTGCCAAAATGCTGCGCAGAGCTGAAAGCTGTGTTTAAAGTATTACTCCACTTGTACATAACTTATATGTAATGAAGTAAAAAAGACTATTTTCGCAATACTGCCCCTTTAATCCAGGATGTCCACTTTAAAATAAACAGTATTTATACATAATATGGATTCTTTTCTCGGCATCATGTATTCTAGCTATCCTCTTAAACCAGGGGTGCCCAAACTTTTTAGGCCAAGGGCCATATCACGGTTCTTGAGAGTGCTAGGGGCCCAAGTTAGCAACATTAAACACAATTTTTGCTGATTGCTGCTAGGTACACTATGCCTGTGACATTTTGTCAAATAAAACATTTCCATAGGAAATAACCCATATACCATGTACAGTTAGCATGTCCATTTCAGTATGCAGACATAGTGCTACTGGCACAGTGGCAGTGATATTCAGTGGCTGCTACTGCTATAGTGGTGGCTGATAACCTACAGGGGAGCAAACAGGGAGGCAGAGCGGCGATACAAGGGTGGCCCCTGCATGTGTCATCATAGCTACGGCCTACAGGACACTTGGAATTACTGTAACAACTGTAGAGAGCTTTGAGGGCCACCAGAAAATGCTTGGAAGGCCGCAGCTTTTTGCACCATGCATCCATTTCTCATGTAATAATTGTCAATTACGTTAGACTCGTGTGAAAATTTAAATAAAATAATGCAAAAATATGCATACAGAAAATGCATGCAAAATGTAATATCCTTGTGGATCTAAAGTTTTCTTGTAATTGTCAATAGATTGTTTTGTATTATCGAATACGATCACTCACAAATCCATCTCCAAAACTATGGAGGAGATTTTTTTTAGATTGTTTCAACTACAGTACTTTATGCCAAACAGGCTCTGTCATAGAACAAGGCAAAATCAGTGTCAGCCAAACACTGGCCTAAATGAATTCTTCATATTAACCATCTAGAAAGTAGAACCCATAGAAATACTGCTTTGTTCCCTCTCTCTTTAGCTACCCATGCACCCAAATAGGCATTTGCCCAGTTTTCCCTTGTGGAAACACCAGCCCTGCTTTTTTTTGTGGCTTTCCTTCCTTGATGGGCAGCCTATCTCCCATTCCATTTGCAGCTTCCTCTTCCACCTGTAACAGCTTTCATATATAGCTATGCTGGGCAGCAGCTCTCACTTTTTACGTGTGTTGCTCCCTAGTTGCAGCCTTCCTTTTAAATTTTTTGTTACCTCTCTCATATGCAGCAATCCCTGTTCCATGCCCCTAATAAAGAAGGCACCCTAGCCCTGGGCTTGTGTGGCCTTGTCAGTCCTGTCTGTCTCAAAGGCTAAAAAAAAACCAGAGAAGTATATTTTTTTTTCAACTACCATTGAATTTTTTTAGGGCTTTCTCACTTATGCTTACAAGTATTATCAGGTTCTTCCTAAATTACATCACGTGTGATGTATTACATTTGGTACCGTTTTAGAGCAATGAAAAATTTAGAAATTTTGATGCTAAGTCAGAATTTGACTTTGCGTAAAAAATTACAAGTTGGTGCAAATTATGAGTATCACTTACAATTCTCAGCCTTTTTGAGTTTGTCTACTGCAAAGATCTTCTCATACTTGTTTTCATTTATCCATTTCATCACTGTCGCAGTAGTGATTACACTTGTAAAGGCCACACTCTTGGTGCTTAATTGACCTGATTTAAGTATGAATAAATCCTCCAAAACATGTTTAACGGGTATTGGAAAAATAGTGGCTCAGTAGTTTGTTGTGTTGTCAACTTGGAAGTAGAACCAACATGTGCAAATACCATCACTTTGATTGAATCTGGTGATAATCTAGTGCCCCCAACATGCCTGACTGATCAACTTCTGATTCAGTTTGCTTAATTTATCCAATTAAAAGATCAGACATGTTGGTCCACTTGAGTGGAGAAGTGGAGGACAGGAATTATATCATTGAACTGCAAGAAGAAGCAAAATCCTAGTGGTTCAATCAACTATAATAAGCATGTTGTAGAAAACGGAACCTTCTCCTATTAATTTACAAACTGGGAATAATTAATTGTTTGCCATATTGGGGCCTAAATTGGTGGTTGCTGTCTTAGTTGTCAATTCCAATATCTTTCCCTTCCTGTGGCATCGAAAATGTGTGTGTTGGGAAGCATTTTTGCACATCACTTTCATCATTAAAGTAAAAACTGGATTGGGGAGGGTGGGGGGGAGGGGTGTTAAAAGTGCAAACCTGATATCCTGAATATCAGTGCTCCCACTCTGGTCTGCCGGCCCCAATCTTATCTCTGACCTCACCTCTTGAACTTTTCCTCACGTTTATTTTAATGCCCTTAAATGTCTAACCCTATCTAGCTTTTCACCTAAGCTCAACCTGTACTCTTTTTAAAACAATGCTTATTTCTAACCTACTAACCATTCTATTGGTAATGCTAATTTCACCATACCCCCCCAACTTTCTGAGATACGAAAGAGGGATGCCTTTAAACACACCCCTTACACACCGTCAGCCACGCCCCCAAAACCCATAAAGACATAAAATAAGCTATATATCAATTTAGAGGATTGGACACAGGTAGCAGTGAAAGTAGCTGCAGCTGGCTCTGCCTCACTCTTGCAGCCAGCAGAATGACAGAGAGTAGCTCTGCGTAAGCAGCTTCAGCAGAAGCTTTAGAAGCAGGGGGCAGGATGTGAGACAAGGGGGCAGGAACTAGGACTATCCTGCCCCAAATTGGGGCTGTTGGCCCTTTGATTTTACCAGATACTTATCCCTAACCTTATACTGTCCTACAGTTTAACACTAATCCCTCATCCACTGATTTTAGTAATATCTACCTATTTGGACTCCTAAAAATGACTATATGGGCAGCTCTGTACCCTGGCCAACTCTGAAGAAAACTGCTGCATTGTCTAGGCACAACTCCTTATTTGAAATGCTCTCCCTTTGTTATGGTTGTTAGAAGTATCTATATTACTAATTGGTTTCTGTTTTAACAAAACTCAGTATGCAGAATAGATCAGGGAATGCTGCTAATCCTGTTTGCCGATGTAATGCAATGCATTTGTGCTTAAAAATGACTTTTGTAGGCTTTCAAATCTTCATTTGCAGTTTGCCTAATTAGGTCAAGTTGTCATTTTAGGACTCTATAAATAGGAGATGAGGAAGAATACACATTTTCTGAAAACCCATGCTGTGGAAGTAGAGAAGTGCCACTTCATCTACCTTAATGTATTCTCTCCAATGTCTTGTTTCACCTCATTTATCCATAGCTGTTCTGTCAGACACATCTATATTCTCAAATACATATTCATGTGACCCCCGAATGCTGGATATGCCATGGATGCATACAGACCTATTTTTAGTACATCCTACTTCAGGGACTGCATGAATTTGTATATATTAAGTGGTCCCCTGACAGAGAATAGAGGTTTGTCTGTCAGTGTAGTTGTGGAACATGCACCATATGGTGCGGTGAGCACAGTATGGTGAGTCAGGGAATGCAGCTTCCCCTGGGAGTAACAGCACTTATCCTTGTCGCTAGACTTGGGTTTTTAAAACTCATGAAATTTCATGTGAGAAGATGGAAGCAGAAAATGGGGACAGTTACAATTACAGGACAGTCTTAAGGTGTTCATGTGTGGTTGATTTGTCATTTAACTTCTATTTTAATACAATAACATAATGAAATCCTTGTCTTTAGTGGCTCTCACTTTGCTCCATTCTTCAGCAACTTTTAAAGCCTTTCTAGACAGCCATTTTGCCTTCTTACTCTTCTTTCTTTATAGAATCTTATTTGTTGCTGCTTCTTGGACAATGAGCTCGATTCACTAAGACCTTTTAAGTAAAAATTTCATGTGAGGTAAATTACTTCATGCAGTAAAACAACAACAAAAAATGTAGCATACACTATTGCTGGGAATACACAATGAGTTTTTTTCTGGTACACAAATGTAAGCTGGACAAGCACCATCTATAAACCATAATTACGTCAATCTATAAAGTAACCATTAAACTAGAATGTGCAGAATGGCACACATAATAAACCATAGAACCAGAAAGCAGAATGTGCCTCAAAAACACCGCAACACTCCAATAGAGTATCAAATATGCAAAGCATTGTATTGTGTATACCCATCTTAAACAAAACCACACCAGCTGGTCTCTTCTGCGCATGCGCGGCCCCTCCGACTCATGCGCAGAAGAGCCCGACTGGCATGGCTGAGCCAGTTACCCGGACTGCTAGCAGAAGAACAGAGGCACTCGGGAGGACGGCGAGGAACTCAGCAGTGCTTATGGGACTGAAGTATGACCCTTAATAAGTATCAAATCTTTTTCTTTCGCTGTCTCAGGTTTTCTTTAGGCCTTTTGCACACTGCAAGCAATTCAGATTCGGCTTTTTAATCAGTTTTTACCTCCGATTCAGATTCAGATTTGCAGTGTGCAAGGAGCAAACTGCAAATCTGAATCTGAATCGGAAGTAAAAACAGATTAAAAAGCGGAATCTGAATCTGAATTGCTTGCAGTGTGCAAGAGGCCTAAAAGTGGCTATACACAATACAATCACATCGATCAGTTTTCCATTTTTTGCTGATAAAATACTTTTAGCCATAGACCCTGAAAAAGAATATGCAGTTTAGGTACCCTGACTCGGCTGACTCAGGTTTTATTGGATTAGCCATATGCTTGTTCCAAGGTTTTGAGTCAGACACTACATATGGCAAAATATAAACAGGACTACTAGTCAATTGGTATTGTTTATAAGGAAATAAATATGGCAGCCTCCATATCCCTCTCACCTTGGGTTCCCTTTAATGTCATGAGCACAGCTCTCCCTTTTGTTTGTAGTAACTATGCTACTTGATGTACTGTATGAACTAAGCTTCTAGTTTTGTGTGAATTGCAATATTAATTAGGTACAGCTATGCTTCTTGTATTTTTTTTTTATTTTTTTTGCAATGTATATATTTAGCATTTGCTATGTAGGCACAAATGTGATTTTTTTTTTTTACCTTTGTTAATAAAAACAAAAAAATACCCACAGTTCGGGTTTATACATTACAGGGAATTTTGCAAACATGATAGCAGATGTCTTACCGCATTGCTGTTTGCAGACAGCTTCAGCCTTGCCAAAGGATTGTTAACATGACAATGCTTACTGTATGGCAGCTTGCTGATAGGTGCATTTATCCTTCTAGAGTTCCTGGGCAGCTACTTACCAATTAGCTTTACCAGAGCTATTGGGGCTTTACTAGGTAGGTCGCCCTTCAAAGAGTGCATCATATTATACTAATTTTGTGGCAGGGTCTTTTAAACATTCATAACTAACTGAAAGCTGAAATGGAAAAATATTTTGTTTTCAAATAATTCAATTAAAAAATACTATGAGACACTTCATTTTTTTTTCTTTTTCAACATTTTTTTATTCAAAGCACAAATAGAAAATACCTTATACCCTATACATTATATCTTCCAACAGTCCCACAAGGGATTCAAGAAAAGGCAAAAGAAAAGGTAGAACAAACATAACTGTAAATTAAAAACTGGAGAAAAAGAAGTGTGCGCTCTGACCAGGTTCAAGCTGCCCGATTGTCTATTTACTAATTAAAATGGCATAGCATTCAGTGAAAGCATCTGCCTGCCAGAATATGCAGGGAGTAAAACTAACTCACTGCTGCTCCCTGCAGGAGTTGGCCTATGCAAAATCCATTGCATCTCAACAGGGGCGCCACGTGTAAGCCTCCTTTTACCCCCAAGAAATGGGGACATCCTCCCCCTCCCCCCCCCCCCCCCCCTCAAGATGCTTTCAGCAAAAGCTATGCCATTTTAATTAGTCAATAGACAATTAGGCAGCCAGTATATAGTCAGGTGAACCTGGTCAGATCACACATTCCTTTTTCTCCAGTTTGTAGTATAAACTAAGTAACTGATATAAACTAAGCCAGATGGGGCAATCTAGCCATCTCAAAAAATAAAAGGTAGATTGCAAAATGACATTCAAAAGGTCAAACTACCTACGGTAAGTTATCCCACACAGACACCACCCTCCCAACCACCACATGAAGCTATCATACTGGAAGTCACTTATATTATTTAACCCGGAGATTAATATAGCACTTATCAAAACAAGAGGAAAAGTAAGAAAAAATTCTGACACCTCAAATCACATTCCTACACTCCATATAATGGTGGTACGTATCACTATGAATGAAGTCTACTCACAGGGCCCAAGTTAGAGTGTATTTTCCCATAGTATTTGCCTTCAAGTGAAACATTTTTTCCTTAACCACTTAAAGAGAACCAGAGACAAAGCACCCTCATGTATTTTACCTTATAAATCGGTGGGAACATGACAGTAAACACCTAGTCTGATCTTTGTTTCATTGTTCTTTGTTTAATCTGACTGTTATCACCTCTGATAAGAATCCCCGACTGAGCATTCAGTCTGGCTTTGCTATGGAATGATTATAGCGGAGTCTGTTTTCTCTGGTGTCTTTTCAAGCCCAAGCCTGCCCCCTTGTGGCTCTGCTATAATGACTCAGCTATAATCATTCCCGGCAAAGCTAGACTGAATGCTCAGTTGGGGATTCTTATCACAGCTGATAACAGAAACTTTTAGCAGTGAGGATGAAACGGAGAGCAGGGTAGATGTTTTCTCTAATTTTCCCACAGATATATATGGTAACATACACGAGGGTGCTTCATCTCTGGTTCACTTTAAGTACCAGCGGTAGTTAATTGCGATCTTAAACCTTGTCTCTACTTGTATTTAACATTGCTGCTTGAGCCTTATACTTTTTGTTTTGGATTCAGATGTTTACTGCTTCCCTTTGTCATGCATCACCAACTTCTCTATTGGTTGGCAGTTGCTTTTTTTCTCTGTATACTTTTATTTCAATAAAAAGAAAGTTGGAAAAAAAAGATAGTTGTATTTCATAACTTATGACACGTCTCAAAAGTGGATCAGAAAGAATGCATTATTTTACGACAGTTTGCTGGGCACCTTGAGTCACAGCTACCCTGGTGTTTAGCCGTTTGTAAGGCATGAAAGTGGACAAGCTATAAAACGGTAAATAAATTCTGTATGGTTGTACAAATAGTGAAGGTTATATTTGATTGTGTTTTGCTGTCACTTCTCAGGGATGGTTCATTTTCCACTAAGGATCTCCGTGCAGAGGCAGAGAAGATCAGGTATGCTTCAGAGAATGACTTTGTGGTCAGTCTGCTTGGGATAGTGGAAAACCCTCCTTGTTTAGTAATGAAGCTGATGAAGTATGGGAGCTTGGGCACACTAATAGAAAACGTGAAAAATGAAATACCCTATCCCTTAAGATACCGCATCCTTCATGAAGTGGCAATAGGGATGAACTGGCTTCATTCTCTTACTCCTCCATTATTACATCTGGACCTCAAGCCAACAAATGTACTTCTAGATGATGCACTTCACCCAAAGGTGAGACTACTTGGTTATATATTAAGTATTGCAATGCTGTTCTGATGGTTACTGCACTATATGTATGATCCAAACTCATGCAATGATCCTGTGCTAGGGATCACATTACAGTTATGCAGACTATTTAGTGGATTAGTTTAATGTTTAGGAATGATCCCATTCCAGACCGCCAGAAAGTAAACGTATGGATATAATTCCAAGATCCTCACCAGGGGCATAACTACAGGGGAGCAGTCTCTGCAACCGCAGGGGGGCCCAGAGCTGTAAGTGGGCCCCAACTACTACTTCGCTCCCTACGACAGAGGCATCCAATCTTCAGATCAGGTTTAGCTACACTTGTTATGGGTGTAAAGATTATGAAATCCACACTTGTTTTATGACCATTGCAAGATGAGCTCCAAGGCTGTGAGAGTCACTAGGGGTAGGCAGGGGAAATGGTGCGAACATTGGGGGGCCCCATGATTTGTAGTCACGCCCCTGATCCTCACCTCACATGTACAATGAGACCCTACATAAGAATCCTAATTAAAATATCAAGTGCATTGTCTAAATGGTTCTGCAGTCTTTCTATATAAAAGAAAATCTCACACATCCACCTTTACACCTGATTGTAGTTTAAACTAGTCGTTTGAACGGCTTAAAGTGCAAACAACAAGTCGTTCAGACATCGTGTACACACTGACCAACAAAGCGGCTGATATGCTAATATACCCAATTTACATGTCGTTTAACCAACTTGATAAAGGACAATGGACTGGATAGAACAATGGACTAAATTAAATGACTGATCAAAAGACTTGTTGTTTGAATGTCTATTAGTTGGACAATTGACTTGAAGTCGTTTGTACACACCTACGGACCTGACAATCGTTTGAACAATAGTTGGTCCAACGGATTCGCTGAGTGGATTGGGCAAACCGGCTGTTATCAGCTCAACTGCGCATACACATGTCCAACTTGTCATTCAAACGACAAGTCGGACAACAAGTTGGTCGAAAAAGTTGCGTGTACGTACCTTAAGGGTCAGAGCAAACTGCCGTGCTGCTGATCGCACATCAATTCTAATGTAGTTTAGCGGATATGTTCTATATGATGTGTTCTCTGCATGGACTTATGATAGTCCATAGACTTAATTACAGAATTTCATACCATTATTCACATTGGTATTATTCAAGATGCTGAACATTTCTCTTCTGTAGTAATCTAAAAATTTGCGTGAAAAAATGCGTTAACCTCCTTGGCGTTCTGATTCTTTCTAGATTTTAGGGTCTAAAAGTGGTGCAATTTTTTCCATGAACATTTGCTGTAATCTTTTAGGCTGTAATTCTTAGGGATACCTTACTAATAACAAGGCAAATAATTTTGGTATTAATACACCATTATAGCTACTTTTTCCAGTGCAATACAGCGCAATACTGTAACAAAAACTCACTTACATTTTATTACTGTATAACATAATACATTTATTCAATTCATTTTTTTGCAGTTCTGCTGCATAATTCAATCATATACCGTACGGTAAAAAAATTTTTGCAGGAAATAATAATGCAAACAACCAAAACACAAAAATTCATACTTTTTGCATGAACAAATAATGCAAATAAAAAAACATGCAGAATTACTCCTATATACAATACAGATTTTTTTGGATGCTAAAAAAAAAAATGAAAAAAATTAGTACACATCCCTGGTATGATAAATTTTGAAGCAGGGGACTGCACATAGTCCAACATCGCAGTCAGGACAGTGGTACCTGGTCTCCCTGCGGATTTTTTTGCCACTGTCATCTGTTTTTGAGCAGCACACCACACACATCCTTGTGGGTGCAGCCTTTTTTGCAGTTGGTGGGACATGCTCCACAAAGTGGCGGCCAGTGAGGCGCTCCGGGTTGACCACCCCAACAGCACGGCGTCCAGGTCTCCTTACAGCCACTGATGGCATGTGATGTTTCATAAGGATAGACTCCACCACTCTCCAGATAAAGTCTGCGTGATGCCCAGGGTGGTCGCTGTATTTCTGGAACAAAACGTAACTGTTCCATAGGCACTGCTCCAAGAGATGGCGGAAGATTTTTTTATAATATTTCTTCTGCTGCTTTCTCATAGCCGGGTAAAATGTTGTCTCTTGGTCTGCCTTGTCAACGCCTCCCATCGTGTGATTATAATCCATAACAACCTGTGGCTTTGGGATATCTTTGCCACCTCTTGTGTGTACTACAGTAGTTGAGGCGTTATGGACGGTACTCATGAGACAGACATCTTTTTTGTCTCTCCAACGCAAGGCCATCATCTTGCCTTTTTGCCAGGCAACAATCTCCCCAGGCCTGAGTTTTTTAGAGGCAAAAGATGACGGCAAGTTGCGACGATTAGGCCTTACAGTTCCGTAACAGTCGGTCTTGTTCTGTACAAGAAGTTCACACAATTCTGGTGATGTATAAAAATTATCAGTAGTTACGCAGTAACCCTGGTCCAGCAACGGCTCCATAAGTGTTAGAACGGATGATGTTGCCATGCCGTAGTTGCTGAAGGTCTGGCTGAAACGGGTACCCTTGCCTGTATACAATACAGAGTTCCATATATAGCCGGAAGATGATTCGCAAAGTCTATAAGACTTTAGGCCAAATCGTGCCCTTTTTGAGGCTATATATTGGATCCAGCTTAGTCTCCCTTTATAGGCCATCAAGCTCTCATCCACGCTGATATCCCTTTCTGGCACATAGGTCTCTCGGAAGTTCCTTTGGATGAGCTGGTAAACATCCCATATTTTTCGGAGTTTTGGGGCAGGATGAGAACTTTCATCATACTCCTCATTATTCGCGAAGTGTAAAAACTTCATTATTAGCGAAAACCTGCATTCAGACATCACTGTGCCAAAAAACGGAGTGGCAAGTAAGCGGTTGGTGCTCCAGTACCATTTCTGGACTGGTTTACCCACCACTCCTTGAAGGATGATCAGTCCCAGAAACAACCACAATTCATCTGAGGTTACTGGTTCCCACTTACGGTTTCGCGACAGCCTCAGATGTGGAGTCGCCAACTGCTGCTCCGCGTATGTGTTGGTCTCCATGACAATTTTATCAATGACATCATCGGTCAGGAATAACGCCAAGAACGCCAAGGGGTCGTCGCGGTCCACGTCCACTTTCAATCCTGCCGCGCCAATGAAGGGAAATCTTGGCGGTGCTGCCTGAGGTGTGCTGCAGTCAAGAGGGCACCAAGTGCGCACATTGCTGATATCAAGCAGCGAGTCGTCACTGTCAGTGTCACTGTCAGATGAGGAACTTTTCCAGCTTTCGCTGTCACTCTCATCAAGCTGTTCCGAATCACTGTCGCTGTTTTCAAGCTGCTGTAAAACAGCTTTTTGGGTACACAGACGCTTGGACGTCATGGTGGATGCTGTGAAAATCGCACTGGCAGAAGGACTATCTCACTGGACAAACTTCCACAGATAACTCTGAGGTAAGTATGTATCTATTTGTGTGCTAATTTATTCAAAGCTTTATTGACACATTGTACTTGTTTGTGACATGTGCTGTGTGTGTAACTTTATTTATTTTTTTTCACTGTAACTTTATTTTTTTCAGGTGGGGTAAACACTCCCCCCCCCCCCCCCCCCCCGACGATCATCACGCTGCACACACCACTGATGATACGCCGGAGGGGACAGAGTAGGTGAAGCGCTGCTCATTACAGCAGCAGGGGGCAGGACAGGGGGTAGAACTTGGGCAGAGGAGAGGAGGGGGAAGCGCTGCTCATCACAGCAGCAGGAGGGGCAGAACCTGGGAGGGGACATGCTGGGATGTGCCCGCACATCGGGCTGGACATGGGAGGGAGGCAGAACTTGGGCAGAGGAGAGGAGGGGGAAGCGCTGCTCATCACTGCAGCAGAAGCGGCAGAACGTGGAGGGGACATGCTGGGATGTGCCCGCACATCGGGCTGGACATGGGAGGGAGGCAGAACTTGGGCAGAGGAGAGGAGGGGGAAGCGCTGCTCATCACTGCAGCAGAAGCGGCAGAACGTGGAGGGGACATGCTGGGATGTGCCCGCACATCGGGCTGGACATGGGAGGGAGGCAGAACTTGGGGAGAGGAGAGGAGGGGGAAGCGCTGCTCATCACAGCAGCAGGCGGGACAGAACGTGGGAGGGGACACGCCAGGAAGCTCCGCACATCGGGCCGGACATGAGAGGCTGATCTAGTCCTGGAGCGCACCGCAGAAGCCCAGGATCTCTGCGCAGAGTGCGCAGACTGCAAAATGTGAGTCACCACGACCCAGGCTCGGGATCAACGATAATAGCAGCTTTTCTTTACCCCGAGCCTGGGTCGGGAAAACCGGCAGGGGGATTAAAGGAAGTCGTAAGTGATTCCATTTTTGGAGTCAACGTAGTTTCAGCTAGACACCTTTTTGTGTCCATCACTTCTGCAGTGTGAAGGCTAGTGCACACCAAAAAACGGTAAGCATAATCGCAAACACTTAGCAATTTGCAGTAGCGATTCTGGGCATGTGCCTAGGGATTTCCTGTGTATGCCTAGCGATTTTGGAGCATTTTGTTGTAGTGATTTTGTAATTCTTGTAAACTTTGATCTGGAACAGCTTTGGGCAAAAACGCTTTGAAAAATTACTCTGTTCACCGCTTTTTAGAGCGATTTTTCGTGTTTGGGCAAAAAAAACACATTGCTCTGGTGTGATCAATCCCATACAAACGGGTGCATATTATTACAGCGCAGAGCGAGACGAATGGCGGCTCTCCCTGCTGCCGCTAAACTCCCTGGCGGCGTTAAATACTATTCCCTCTCCAAGTTGTCACAATTCAGAGGGAGATGTAATTCAGGGTCTGGCAACCGCTGGAGCCCCGAATTCCCGTTACGCGCTCAGCATAGCATGCTGCTATAATGATGCCCAGCTTCGACGCCATGTACTGAAATGAACTGCTTCGCATACAAACACAGTAGCCAATCGCTTTTTGAAGCGCTAGTGATTTTAAAAGTGCTCAGAAGCACTCTTGCTGTGCACCAGCCCTAACATTTTCAGTTCTAATATGGCTGAGAAGATTCCTAGGCATTTAATGAGTACAGGTAATAAACTTCACCTCAATCAACAGTGTAACTAATTCATACTATTATTTCCAATGGCGTTATACCAGGGGAGCAGAACCTGAAGTTTCAAGAGGTCCTGAGTCTGAGAGGGTCCAATTTTCAGCCCTTTGGCCTCTACCTGCACTTCTCCAGTTGCTACTGTTCCAACTATTCCTTACCCTCCCCTTAATATTACCTTGTACAGTGTCGGTCCATATATGGTGGCTGTATAGAGTACTAGTTAATGTCTGCTATTATTGTGGTTGCACTATTATTGAGGGTGGGGAAAAGTTATATGATGGCTGCACTAATTATGGGAGGGGGAAGCAGACTGTGATATGGTGGCTGCACTGTTGAGGAGTGAGGGTGACATGGTAATTGCACTTGGACAAGTAATAGGGGGGTACATGGGGGTCCCACAGGTTTACAGCAGAGCCCTATGATTTGTGGATACATCCCTGGATATTATGTGCTTGATTGAAGGTTTGTATTATTTCCAAAACCTATAGATCACAAAACTACATTCTATGTTGTTGCCAAATGCCACGCATGACCCCTTATCAACATACCAGACTGTTTTACCATGTTTGGCTACAGATTTTGGAGACAGTACACACCGCCAGCCTGGCACTTAAAATGGACCTGAACTCTTGCATGGGACAGAAGGAATACATAAGAGAAATGCACCCTGTATGTGTTTAGAGAGTTTAGCCTGTCTAATTCCCCATTCATCTGTGACTAATCACAAGTGCTATTTGATTTCTCAGCTGCGTCAGCTCAGGAATCTTGTCAGTCCTGGTCAGAGCAGCTAATTTGTAAACACAGGATGTTAACCCTATGTCTGCTTCCATGAAAGCAGGAAGTAGACACACTGCAGGTTTATTGCAGGATTTGTATCAGCTGTAACAAATAAATGTTTTTGCTTTAAAGGTTATTGTGCTGTTGCTTATCTTTTGGAGCAGAGAGAAAGTTCTGAGTTCAGGTCCACTGAGGGCGAAATGCATTAGCGAAGCCGCTGCTGGCATGTGACCTGGAGTGAGGAGACTGTTGGGTGAACCCTGCGTGGCGGGATCAGGACACTGAGGCCTAGTTTATGGGTCTGGTGACTGTTGGGCAGTCGGACTGCGTGCTGGATAGGGATGCTCGTCGGATTCCGCGGAATTGAGATTTCAGCGATTCCGGTCGGAAAATGGCAATCCCGTTCTGGTGAGCCGGAACAGAAAAGCTATAGCGCTAATCGGAAATAAAGGAATCTCTATGCGGAATTCCATCGGAATTTAAACAGAAGCGTGTAAAAGCTGCATTAGCCAATCAGAAGGATCGGAAGGGGATAGACCCATCAAAGAAGCTTCAAACATGATGATTTCAGCATTAAAAAATTGAATTTCTGCACCAATTAGAGTCTTAACAAAAACCAACCAATCCTACGTTAGCAACCAGCTCCTAGATACCTATCATTAGCTATCCCACCCATTTTGTATATAAGAGAGGTGTGACAGTCACGAAAGCTTGTCTGTTTCAGTCTGGTGTTGGAGAGAGGAGAGACAGACCCATATTAGTTGTTTCAACATAAAACAAAAGTCTTTTTAAAGACTGTGAGAGAGAATTAGATTGAGTGTGAGCTATTAGTAGTAGTAGCTAGGTGTATTTGTGAGAGAGTGACAGTAGATTGTTAGTTTGAGTGATAGATTGTAGTGTAGTGTACTAGTAGATGCTGTGTGGAGAGGGTTAGACAGAGCCAGCCAGGCCGCAGGCTTAGTGCTTGACAGAGTGAGAGAGTTAGGTGGTGATTGATTAGTTTAGTGTAGTGCAAGTTTTGTTGTTTTCTAAGTTCATTTTTTTTTTGTTTTCTTTCTTTTGTTTTTGATTTATTTTCTTTATTTATTTTACTTTGGTTCTGTCGCTCATACCCCTTCCCCAATAAAGTTTTTGGCCCCAAAGCAATGGAGCGAGAGCAGCAGCAATTTCCTGCTGCTCCTAAAAGAAAATGGGGGGATGGTGGTGTTGGTGGATCACGTCAAGTACGTGTTCAGGTTGAGGGTGGCAGCAGCAGCAGGAAGCGTCCCTGCCTGTTCAGAGATGTCTTCCCTCTGTTCGCACGCATGAAAATTTTGACAGAGCAGCAGGCGAACAGAGTTGTTGATTATTTAGATCAGGAACCCTCTACCCAGTCTGAGGAACTTGAAGCTAGTGGCAGCAGCACCAGTAGTGGCCAGGTTCCTCATGACCAGAACCCGACCGCAGCTGCTTCTCTTGACGAGGTTTCTTACTCCTAGTACTCTCCTCCAGAATTAAAGCACACCTATGTTGATCAGAGAGATGTGCAGAAGGATTGGGAGGAGGCATTGGAGGAGACCATGGGACCAAGGTCCCATGAAGTGGTGGGTTCTGTGGTGACAAAAATGGCCCTTGTGTTTTCTTCATCCAGTAGTAATCCATCACAACTGGGAGCTTGTGTCACCACCAATCTACATCACCACCAGTCAACTACAGAGGTGTTTCGTGGCCAAGTGGAGGGTCCAGAAGAGTCACTTATGAGTTCCAGTGATTTAGTTGAACTGGATGATGTTTTGGATGATGAGGCGGCTGATCCACCGTGGTTGCCATCTGGTGGGTTAGGCACTAGTAGGCGTGAGCAGCATGGAGAAACAGAGCAGATGGCTGGCCAGCAGCCTGCAAGTGCTTTCCCGTCTGTCAGTACCCACCAGTCCAATGCTGAGCATCGACTTGCTTGAACAGGTCGCACCACTGCTCCACGTGCACGCACGTCCCCTGCATGGAATTATTTTACTGTTCTGGAAGAGGATGAATCCAGTGCAGTCGGTTCTGTGTGCCGTAAATCGGTGAGCAGAGGCAAATCGGGCACCGGGTTCGGCACTTCAGGGCTGATAAGGCATCTGCGCAACCACCAGAGATGGGAGTTTGAATATGTAAAGAATTACAATAAGATGGGTGGAGGAAAAGCGGCAGCAACAGGCCCCTCCTCTTCTTTTTCTAGTCGTCCTGTCCCTATCCAACCTGCTCAGTCCCATTCTAGTTCAAATCCCTCTGCATGCCAGGCTGGAAGAGGACTCCAGACCCCGGCAAGCACCTCATCATCACCCTTGGTTTCCTCTGAGTCACCAGTGTTCCATCGTCAGGCCTCTGTGCCAGAAATATTGCAGAGGAAGCGGATGCTCCCTGCAACTGATCCGTTTGTTGTGAAAAATAATGCGCTCCCGGCGAGGCTGTTGGGCCAACAGCTGCTGCCCTACCAGTTTGTGGACTGTGCCCCCTTCCGCAGACTGATGAACAGTGTTGCTCCACAATGGCGGATCCCCAGCCAACATGATTTTGCTAGGAATGCTATCCCTGCCCTTTACCAGCACTGTGGAGTGTGTCGGCCGATCTATGGATCACGCTGTCGGTGCAAGGTGCACTTCACTATGGATGGCTGGAGCAGCAGGCATGGGCAGGCAAAGTATCTAACTTTTACCGCCCATTGGGTCACCCTCCATGGTGCTGCTGAGGAGGGTGCAAGATCTGGGGCATCTCAGCTGGTGGTGCCGCCACGTGGGTTGAAGGGGAGGCCTGTTCTACTTCCCTCTGCTACCTGTTCTGTCCAAGGCCAGTCCGCCGTTGCCGAGGCTCCCAGCAAGTGGTCCCGCTCCTACACTGGTCTGCAGCACCATTGATGCCAAGCAGTGCTGCAGCTCGAATCCATGGACGAGAACAAGCAAACCGGATCTGTAATCCTTGCAGCCTTACAGGATCAGATTCGGCAGTGGCTTTTCCCCTGAAAACTGGACACAGGTGTAGTGGTGTCTGAAAATGGTGCCAACATGCTGGCCACCATTTCTGAAGGTGGCTACACTCACTTACCTTGCTTGGCCCACGTCTTCAACCTTGTAGTCCAGAAATTTCTATGAACTTTTGATGGGTTGCCTCAGCACGAAAAGTGTCAGCCCACATCCGTCGCCCCGCAACCGCCACCGCAGCCTTGAAACTGCTGCAGCGCCGCCATAGCCTGCCGCAGCACAGGCTTATTTCTGATTGTCCGATGCGGTGAAACTCCACCCTCCACATGCTGGAGAGGTTGTGGGAGCAGCGAATGGCGGTCAGGTTATACCTGTCTCAGACATCTTCCTCCAGAACAGGGCCACTGGACTACATTACTGGGGACCAGTGGCAGCTGATTGGACAGGTCTGTAAAGTGTTGGAGCCGTTTGAGCAGGCAACAAAATTGGTCAGTGAGGAGCACTGCAGCATATCAGAAGTGCTCCTTGTTATGTTCATGCTGGACAAGGCTCTTGACAAAGTGCTCGGACAAGGGGAGGAAGCCCTACTGAAGTGAAGTGAAGTCAAGTGGGGGAGTGAGTGAGCATGCTCAAGTCCTGGATGAGGAGGCAGAGCTTGTAGAAGCTGAAGAGCCCATTGTCCGGGGGTGGGAAGAAGATTCTGATGATGTGGAGCTGGAACATGACGACAGTTCTGACAACCAGGAAGAGGTGATTAATGGCAGACATCTCTTCCCTAAGGCTGCGCATATGATCCAGTGCCTCTGTATGGACTCCCGGATCAAAACTCTAAAATCAAGACTCGAAATGTGGGTGGCCACCATCTTAGATCCCCGGTGCAAGGGGAAAATGCGGCAATTCATACCTCCCTCTCAAGCAGACGCCAGGATGAGCCAAATCCGGGATGCCCTTCTTCGTTGGGTAGAAGAAGAGTTTCCTGCACCTGTATCCTGGGCCCAAGCTACCAAGCCTCATCATACTCAGCAAGGGTCTGGTGGTCCCACTCCCAGCAGCAGCACCAATAGCCAATCTGTGAACCTGCTGAGTATGTTGAAGGAATTTTATCAGCCAATGCCAGATACTACTTCTAGCAGCAGCACCACCAGCGGGCAAAGTAGTCAACGCCAGCGGCTGGCCCGTATGGTGAATGATTACTTGGGGGTCAGCCAGTGCTCCAGACAATATGGTGAGTAATGATGACCCTATGGAGTATTGGACAAAACAACTGGATACCTGGCCTGAACTCGCTCAGTATGCACTGGAGGTTCTTGCATGCCCCGCCGCCAGTGTTCTTTCTGAGCGAGTATTTAGTGCTGCAGGTGGGGTGGTCACCGACCAACAGACCCGTCTGTCCACAGACAATGTGGACATACTAACGTTCATGAAAATGAACGAGTCATGGAACAGTGATAATTACAAGGCCCCTCTCACTGATTCACGCTGAAAATTGGACAGACTAAATTAAAATTTTGCTGTTATGACTGCTGTGGAACCACCTCTAGGTCCCATGGCCTACGACAACTCCTGCTGCTCCAAAAAAAAAAAAAAAATGTAATCAGGATTGTGATTCAGCCACCACTAAAGCCAAAGTTTTCAGCAGGACTGCCAGGGAACTGGTATTTGTTTAAAAGGAAACATCCATTAGGTTCACTTTAACATTGTGGAAATGGTTCCGCCGGAATGCGGCATTCCGCAGAATACCGCGGGGATCCGCCGAAATGTAGCGGTTATGGAATTTCGTTACCGTGGAATCCGGAATTTCCACGATATCAAAAATCGCCTGTTCCGATCATCCCTAGTGCTGGACACAGTGAGGATTTTGGCTGTGGAGTTCAGGTCACACAAGCAACGATTCCACGCCAACCATTGCTGCTTAAGCATCCGACGTACATACCGCCGCAACCAGCTGAATAAAATGGCAAAGTTGTCCAGTGAGGAGTGAAAATTGAAAGTCTTTCCTCGCATCAACGCTGGTTTGCACGCAGAGGGATCACCCATGAAGATGCTATATGAACAGGTCGTATGCTTTTTATTCTTCATGTCTATACATACCTCTGCCAACCTTTTGTGGATTACAAACTATATGGATCATTAGGAGTTGCCATAAATGACTAACATTATCCCTGGCTTGAAGGCCAGTTGGACTTGGCTTTCTGGATTTTTATGGAACAGATATATTTTTAGGAATTGATTGTGCACAATCCCTTTTTTTCTGGCCAAGAACTTTATTTATACAAGTTTTCTAGAGATTGGAATACGGTGGATCCACGCACTTATATTTATTGTTAGCTAGTTGGTTGGCTCTCTAGAATAGTCCATGGTATCCATGGTGGGGATTAAGGTTAGGCAATATCCTTTGTTAGGTAGTGCTATATGTTTGTATTGTCATGTATCGAGATATATGCAACCATACCCATAATTATGTTGGGAGTTAAGACCACTGGCCAGAAGCAAAATACCTGTAATCCGTCATTAATTAGAAATTATGAAGCCCACTCAGTAGGAGTGGTGAAACGTCTACTAGAAAAGAAATCGTTGTCCAGCTGACGCTACATTCTCTTATTATTTGGATATATCTGAGTAAAGGTTATGTTCAACAATGCCTTTTTGTGATAGGACTGTGTGTTTGTCACTGGCTTCCACTTGACTGGTAAATCACTGGCATGACTGGCGCTGATATGAAATCGCCTTTGAGGTCTGCTGATGACTGGAACATTTTTGCTTCAGTAATTTCAGTGAATGGTCAGTGAGGGCTTGTACACAGCAATGAAAGCTCTTCAGCAGTTGCTGAAAGGCCCTCAGCATGCCTCTTGCCAACAGCTGTTAATGTAGGAAACCATGTACTCTTTCCTTCACAATCATACATGGAAAGGGAAAATGGCCATGAAAAGCATACAGCACTTGATAGTTTGCTGATAACAGGTTCAGTGGTTTATCAAATTGTTATGAGCAGAAAGAGCCCTGGCTGAAAAGCAACCTTTGTGTTATTACTGCAAGATGAACAGAGGTGCCAGAAAAGTAAAAACAATCTTAAAATAGTTAAAAAATGCTTGGAAGGCAGTGGTGGACTTACCTCCTATAAGCAGACACTAGATACTGTCAATTATTTAAACATACGATTTATTGGCATACTCCACGATAAGTTGCAACGCATTTCGCAGGCGTAACCCTGCTTCCTCAGGCAATAAAAATGGAGGAGCAGACAACAGTACAAGGTTCAGTAAACGCCAGGCGCCTCTGTGATTTACTGAACCGTGTACCAACAGTATGCTCCCCCATTGCCTGTGGGAGCAAGGTTACGCCTATGTTTGTGAGTATAACACGTTTATACTTTCCCATTATTCCACATTCCAGTACATACTACACTATATTGGGCTCTCAGTGTCTCTTTTTCTCTACTTTGTGCTATTAAGCTGTACTCTTACATCTGACTTCCAGGCACAACTTTTATTTTATAATTCAGTATGGAAACGCCACATCAGGGATTCCCTGTATAGTCCCCCCTCTGTCTGCACTGTCCCTGCTTCTTTCCCTGTGTCTCTGCACCCCGTGTAATTGTAGCTCAGTGTATCTTACCAAATCCACTTTGTCCGCTGGGATTGCCAACCTCTTCCCTTCCATGCGGCTGCCCCTAGTGACCGGCTTGTATTGATCGCGTCATGATGACGCAATAAACACAAACCGTTCTCTAACGCGAGCTGCTTGGAAGAGAAGAGGTTGGCAATCCTCGTGGGCAACACAGATTAGGTAAGACATGCCGATACACTGCGCTACAATTAAACGGGGAGCAAGAAAGATTGATATTTTATAAACTTTTTCCTGACAATGCTAGGGAAAAAAGTTTATAAAACATTGCTATACTGTATGTGTTTACATGCAGAAACAGTAGCATCTGCAGCTTTCAGCTGGCAGGACTGCAGCTATCATTTACAGTACTAGAATAATTGTGTAAATTCCCTCTCTGCCTATACGAGCATCTAGGCCTTAACGTATTCAATGTGGAATTTTTTCCCCAAACGTGGAACAACATGGCATAGCTTTCCTTTTTTTATGAAACATAGTTTGTATTTTTAGAGTAGACTTGTCAGATTTTATACTGTACACTGTAAACTAAGGGTAAGGCTGTGTTATCTGTCTACAGTGTTGTTTTAAATGAATATTTAAGTCATAAAAAATTATTTTAACTTACCTGGGGCTTCTTGCAGCCCCCTGGAGTCCTCCTGTGCCCACGACATCCTCCTGATCCCCTCCAACCAAGCTGTCCCATTGCCGCGAGTCTCCGGTTACTGCACATACACGGCCCGAGTCACGCGCACCCTGATCACGCTCCTGCTGGGAGTGCTCAAATTGCTAAGGTGCGTACTGCTCAGGGCCCTGCATGGGCAGTAACTGGCAACTCATGGTGACAAGCTAGCTTTGTGGGGTTGACGTTGCTGGCCACAGGGGATCAGGAGGATTCCAGGGGGCTGCAAAAAGCCCAAAGTAAGTTAAAATCTTTTTTTTTTATGACAAATATTCTTTTAATTACAAGTCTGTAGTGTTTTTGCTGCATGTACTTCCTGCGACTCAGGGTCATTTGAAGAAACGCGTAGGGCGGAGCCTGGGAGTCACGTGGGACGCATCAAGGAAGTGAAGCTAGCGGGGACTGTGCGCGTGCAGCGGGATCCGTCCGCGGCGGTGGCTGGCACCAACAGATAAGCGCTTATTGTTTTTACATTTGGTACGCATATTTTATGCTTTTTTTGGCAATAAACTTCTGAAGGTTTTTATGCTATGCGAGTCCTGCTCTTGTATTTTTAAAGGTTGGTTTTAAGGTGCTGTGCCCAGATTGGAGGGCTGATACGCTGAGACACAAGAGGGGATTCGGTGAGTGTGACCCACTAAGGGGGAGCATCCTTCCCCCCCAAGTATAGTGTTTCCGGTGGAGGCCTCTCATTGCACCCTTCTTTTGAGTGAATCACTGGGTGGTTCAGGTCATGCAGTACTGTGCTATATAAAGTTTATTTTACAGGGTGATCTTATATCTTTTACTTGGGAGCAAGCAGGATATGAGGATTGTGATCGCGGCTTTTTTTCTGAACTTGGTTAGTTACATCTAAAGTTTTACCTTTTTTCAGTGTCTCAATGGCCAATCAATGTCACTCCTGTTATGTTGGAAGCGTACTTTAAAGGCATTCGTGGTCTTCCCCACATATGCTAGTCCACAAGGGCACTGCAACATGTATGTACAATATTCTGTGTTGCAATTTTAGTAATCCCTGAGGTAATATCTCCTTCCACTCCTAGGGTCAGAAAAATACTTTTTATATCTGGCACTGACCAGACTCATATGATAATATGGCTGCCATGGGTCCTATGCCTGTTCTCAGATCAGGGTTGTAATGTACCATGAGTATAAATTGGTGTGCTACGGAGCAGTGCCCACACCTATGTGTCATATCCGTGCCAACATACTCGGTTTTTTTAGCGCGTATTGTCCTGCAGTGGCATGACCCCCTTTGGTGCGAGCCGTATGCAGTTGTGTGTAGTGGGAAACATTGTTTATGGTTGCTATGGCAGCCAGGCAACGCACCCACTACACTGACAGCGATCAGAGAGCCATGATTGGCCGTTGGTCCCCTGGCCCATACCCACCACGTGACGTTGCTCGCTTGGTGGGATGGGCTGGGCGGTTTCCACCATGATCTCCAATGCGACGTTTTGGGCGCATGCTGTAGGGGTTGGCCGGATGGTTACCACGGTGACGTGGTGTGCGACGATCTCGGCGCATAGCGGATGTGACGTAACGGAGGGCAAGCCCGCGATGGAAGTGACGCGGTTACTATGACAACAGTCACTCAGAGCGCACGATAAAAGGCTGCATTAGCCGTGGCGCGAAGCACCGATCTATTAGGTTTGAATGGGGATGGATTTCCGCCCCTATTGGCATTGACTGACACATTGGGGGTGAGTGAACACTGCCTCCGTGGGCACCTTGAACTGGCAGAGCACGATTAATCAGCTTGGATGCTTAATTGAGATGGCATGAGTTTTTGCATATACTTTGTAAATATGAAGTTTCACATATATGATGACTGTATTGTACAGATCTGCAATGTTGCTTACATGTGATGGGAGGAGTTGCTCTTTGATTGTCATGGGTGGTTATCCACCTCATAAAGTATATAGTTGATGTGCACTGATTTGGTGAATGGTTTGTTTGCACTATCTGAAGAAGGGGACCCGCTGCGGCCCCGAAACAATTGTCATTTACAAGTGCTTATGAAGCAATAAATTGAGACAACTTGCATCTCAAAATGGTGTGCTGACCTGACCTAGGCTCTTTGCCTTACTGTTGAATTCCTGGATGCTTGGGCTCAGCATTTACAGGTCACAGGACCCGCACCTTGGGTATGGTGTGCCACCTCTGCAACATAACTGTACTATATGACCCCATCTAGTGGCGTCTTTAGACACAGCTGTATCATCCTTGTGGTAGATCTGGCTATGGAGGGGTGGGGTGCTGACTTGTACTGGGGGCACATCTGGCTACTGTGAAGGGGGCTATACTGGGGAGGGGGCTTATAAGCAAGTCAATCACTTTTTCCTGGTTTCTGAGGGAAAAGTGGGTACCTCGGCTCATTGCCGGGTCGGCATATATGCGAGTATATATGGTAGTCATGTAAGGCACAAAAAATGAGAAATCTAAACGTTTATTGGTCTGCTTCCAGATTACAGATTTTGGTTTATCCAGATACACGAGTACATCTAGTTCATGTGGAGAAGGTGGAGAAATTGGTGGCACTTTAGATTACATGCCTCCTGAAGCATTTCTAGAAGGATACAGCCCAAGCGAGTCCACTGATATATACAGGTACTTACATGGCATTGTTAATTAATGTAATAATTGTTATTATAATTATGTATAAATTATATAATTATAATGTTTAGGGCATCTGGTAGAATGATTGTCCATATAGGAAAAGGTGACCACTACCATCAGTCCTGTCTCATGGCAACAGTATAGCATCCTGAGACCATTCATGTGTGAGACTGCTTCTTATCTAAGGGAGGGGGCTCACTCACAGTTTTGCCTCAAAATAAGACCAAAACATCCTCCACCAGCAACTTCTTCCAACCATCCAAGAACAGTTTGGTGAAGAACAATGACTTTTCCAAAATCATGTAGCATCGTGCCATAAGGCCATAGTGATAACTAAGTGGCTCAAAGAACAAATAAATCGGGGCCAGGAAATTCCCCAGACCAACTGAGAATATGGGATCAGTCCTCAAGAGGTGGATGGACAAACAAAAACCCGCAAATTCTGACAAACCCCAAGCATTCACTATGAAAGAATAGGTTGCCATCAGTCAGGATTTGGCCCAGAAGTTGTCTGGCAGCATGCCAGGGCGAATTGCAGAGGTCTTTAACCACTTGAGGGCCGCAGTCTCTTCACCCCTTAAGGACCAGAGCCTTTTTTTCCATTCAGACCACTGCAGCTTTAACGGTTTATTGCTCAGTCATACAACCTACTATCTAAATGAATTTTACCTCCTTTTCTTGTCACTAATACAGCTTTCTTTTTGGTGCCATTTGATTGCTGCTGCAATTTTTAGTTTTTATTATATTCATCAAAAAAAAGACATGAATTTTGTTTTTTTTTAACTTTCTGTGCTGACATTTTTCAAATAAAGTAAAATTTCTACATACATTTTTGTCCAAATTTATTGTGCTACATATCTGATAAAAAAAAAAAAAAATCAGTGTATATATATTGGTTTGGGTAAAAGTTATAGCGTTTACAAACTATGGTGCCAAAAGTGAATTTTCACATTTTGAAGCATCTCTGACTTTTCTGAGCACCTGTCATGTTTCATGAGGTGCTAAAATTCCAGGATAGTATGAATACCCCCCAAATGACCCCATTTTGGAAAGAAGACATCCCAAAGTATTCACTAAGAGGCATGGTGAGTTCATAGAAGATTTTATTTTTTGTCACAAGTTAGCGGAAAATGACACTTTGTGACAAAAAAAAAAAAAGTTTCCATTTTTGCTAACTTGTGACAAAAAAAATTAAATCTGCCACGGACTCTCCATGCCCCTCTCTGAATACTTTGGGGTGTCTACTTTCCAAAATGGGGTCATTTGTGGGGTGTGTTTACTGTCCTGGCATTTTGGGGGTGCTAAATTGGAAGCACCCCTGTAAAGCCTAAAAGTGCTCATTGGACTGTAGGCCCCTTAGTGCACCTAGGCTGCAAAAAGGGGTCACATGTGGTATCGCCGTACTCCAGAGAAATAGTATAATGTGTTTTGGGGTGTTTTTTTACACATACCCATGCTGGGTGGGAGAAATATATCTGTAAATGAGATTTTTTTCACACACAATTGTCCATTTACAGAGATATTTCTCCCACCCAGCATGGGTATGTGTAAAAATACACCCCGAAACACATTATACTACTTCTCCTGAGTATGGCGATACCACATGTGTGACACTATTTTGCAGCCTAGGTGCGCTAAGGGGCCCAACTTCCTATGAGTACCTTTAGGATTTCACAGGTCATTTTGAGGCATTTGGATTCTAGACTACTCCTCGCGGTTTAGGGCCCCTAAAATGCCAGGGCAGTATAGGAACCCCACAAGTGACCCCATTTTAGAAAGAAGACACCCCAAGGTATTCCGTTAGGAGTATGGTGAGTTCATAGAAGATTTAATTTTTTGTCACAAGTTAGCGGAAATTGATTTTTGTTTTTTTTCACAAAGTGTAATTTTCCACTAACTTGTGACAAAAAATAAAATCTTCTATGGGGTTCAACCCTCCACCCAGGGTGGACTCAATATTATGCAGGAGAACAGAGGCGCCAAGAGGATAAAAGGAAGCTAAATGAGCTTAAAAACCAAATTCTTGGTAGTGGGAGGTAGTGGTGGACTTACCTCATCCAAGTAGACACACAACGACTGTAGTAAAGACAGTCAATATATTTTATTTATGAACTCCAAATATGCAACGCGTTTCGCAGGTTTGATCCCGCTTCACCAGGCAATAACAACGGAGCAATAGCATATGTGGTCAGTAGAAGAGCCAGGCACCTCTGTGACAGAGACACAGTCCCTATCTTGTTCATTAACCGAGGACTCCCTCTGCATGACAATGCATTCCTTCAACTACAAAAAAACTTGTCAAAAAGAAATACATTTATCTCATGCTTATCACATTTTTCTTCCTTTTAGTTTTGCCATACTGTCGGCAGTAGTGCTTAGAGGAGAAGAGCCTTATCTAGGTAAGTTCAAGCCTAGTTTAACATTTTATGTTCTATTTGTTCTATATGTTGAATGACCAGCATTCTAGATCAAGCCTGTCATTTCCTATACAGCCAAACAAATATAGTGCTTTCCCCTATTGTACAAATGAAGAGCAATACATCCTTCACATATTCCATTGTTTCTTGGATTTTAGTTTAATAGTGGAAGAAATATAACAGTGAAAACTGTGGCGCAAGGACTGTATCAGACTCACATGTAGAAATTCTTATAGTGAGTGGTAGGAATAGCAGTGTTCTATATATATATTCATATTTGGAGTAGGTTTCCACCTGCTGTGTACATGCATGGACATATTTTTTTCATACCGTCTACTGGATATCCATGTGTGTGACTGAATGTAGTATATATTAGTGTCTGACAACAAGGCAGTTACCAGTAGAGCTGGTTAATGAGGTGCTAATCATTTGGAGAATATGGAAATTTTATGTTACTTTTCTGCAGCTTGGAACTAAACTGACTATTTTGATTTTATACCTGTGGCAGCATTCTCCTATCTTTCAACACAGATTTTGTTTGTTTCAGTTGAATAACCTGTTAACCAAGCAGATTTCAGTAACAGTTTTGAGACATCTTGGATCTCTGTGTTACACATTTTAGCAATATCCTTCCTATCTTCTGTGAAGACAAACTTACCAAAACTTCAGGAATTTGGCATAATTTGCTTACTGGGAAACTTGACGCTTAGCTGCCCTCTGCAGACATCAACACATGAGTCAAAGTTGTGCTTCTTGTTTAGGGTCAGTGTATGAAGCCAGCAAGTCCTGCTGCTTATACATTTGGAATATAAGGGATATCACACGGATGTATAATTTCAAGTTGCCGGCAGGATTACCTGCCAGTGAATCTGCTAGCTAAGCGCAATGTACCTGGTACTGCTTAGGATAGAATGAATTCTCATTACAAGAGAAGGTGATAGATCGGTCTTTGGAAAGGTCAGCTGTCTTGCATAGTTTCTGTACAATGCTATCTGTGGGAATAGACTTCTGGCCAACCCAAAGCTTCCTGCAGCCTTTATGCTTCATTAAGTATTTTTAAAAACCACACTCAGCATGTAAACAAAACAAATAGCCTACCTGCTTAGTAATGGCCAGGGTAACCCAGTAACAAATGTACTTTCTAACAATACATATTTTTCCCCTCAGCTTAATTTTCTAAAATAAGACGTAGCAGGAATGTACTATGCATGAGGTACCTGGGGTAAGAAAGGCCAGTAAGAGCAAGCACAGTTTCGCTCATCTCCGAGACAGTGATCGCAGCATGGAGGGTTCATTTACCTGGATGATGTCTTCTTGCCGTGACACCAGTGATGATCGTAACCAGTAATCAGTAGATCGTAATGATTATGCAAAATTTCACCTATACCTATGCGATGACACCTATACGTAATTATAAATTGTTAATGCAGTTGATTTTAAATAATCATTAGTAGTTTTGCATGAATATTTGTGTAATTTAGTGGTTAATAGCAACCCCACATACATGCTATTGTATAGTGAGTACAAGTCAAAAAAATAATTTTTTTAAAAAGACCTTTTAGTTTTTGAGAAAATCTATTTTAACCTCGAGGACCAGAGGTTTATACCCCCCTAGCGACCAGGCCATTTTTTTACAATTCGGCACTTCACAACTTTAACGGTTTATGGCTCTGTCATACAACTTAACATCCAAATATATGTAAGAGAGGAGAACCGAGAGCCCGATATAGTGTAGTAAGTAATGGCAATTGGGTGTATGGAACAAGTATAGATTTATACTCACAAACCAGGGTTACCTCCAGGCAACCACTGTATAAGCAGGTGAGGAGATTAACCTGTCCCCACTCAGGATTAAGAAGTCACTCTCTGTAGATAGGAGAAAAGGGGTATCCCCCTCCACCAGGGGTGGATATTAATAATAACGTAATGTAGAACAGAGGCGCCAAAAGGAACATTTTGGCGCCTCTGTTCTACAATACGTTACCATCCAAATGAATTTTACCTCCTTTTCTTCTCACAAATAGAGCTTTCCTTTGGTGCTATTCGATTGCTGCTGCTATTTTTAGTTGACTTCCCCTAAATTGGCCCTAGACTAAGATACATACACTACACTATACTATACATACATAGACATATGGCTTTGGCAAGGATTAGATTGTGAGCCCCTCCAAGGGACAGTTTGTGACAAGACAATATACTCTGTACAGCACTGCATATGATGTCCGTGCTATATAAATCCATTTTTAATAAATAAAACAAACAGCCCGCCAGCACCGATTGTTGGTTGGCAGGCTGATCTCTGGGGTCTGCTGTGCAGGCTGACGGGAGCGAGCAATCGTGCGAGCTCCCATCAAATCTCGTTCCCCACGAGATGACACATGCATGTGTCGCGGAGAAATGAGAGCCGTTGCCCCACCGCCATTCCACGTTAGGCGGTCGGGAAGTGGTAAAATATGCAAAGAAAAATGGTTTTTAAACTCAGAAAAAAATGACAGTTTAAAAACCATTTTTCTTAGCATTTTGTAAAAATGATTTTCTCAAAAACTACAAGAAAAAAATGTTTGACTTGTACCCACTATTCTTCTTAACATACGTAGCAATTTTGGTAGCAATAGCATGTATGGGGGGCTTTGCAATTAACTGCTAAAGCCGGCAAAAAATTACGCAACAAATTACGCAAAATTACGAATGATTACAATTACATACAAAATTCATTATGATTACAATGTGTAAATGCGAATTATGAGGCGTAACTTGTGCTCATCACTACATGGCTCTGCACTCTGTCGTGGCCCTAATCTCGGACATGAGCAGGTACAGTTTTGCTTCTCATGGAACTGCGCTCACTCATCCCTAATGGTCAGAACCCAGTAGTAGAGTTCCTGAAGGAGTTCTGCTCCTGAAGCTTAATTTGACAATTTCTGATGGTGTTTCCAATTTCATTGCCCTCTGTTTTCTGTGGCATTGAAGAATTAGGTAAATAGATTGTGAAATAAACTAGTCATCCCGCTGTAACGTCTAATCCACATGTCACTATTGGAGTGCATTGAATTATCTTTCTTTCTAATAATAATAATAATGTTGTATATCTTCTTTCTCCTGTTGGATTCAAAGAGCTTGAGAGCTGGTGCCACTAAGGGCAAACTCAGTAGGCCGTCCTGTAGTGTTGGGGAATCTAGCCCACAGGCTCCATTTTTAATTGGTAACCAGCTGTAGCAAGGATTAGAATCCTGTGTCAAAAGATGGTGTCTCTAGCTAGTACACTATCCAGCCACCCCATATATTAGCAAACCCTGACACTGTCCCCGCCCTACCTGTCAAGCCTTTGAGTGTATGCCACAAGGTTAACTAACCAGTGAGATTTGTATGAAGGTGAGATGGTAGGAAATGTTAAACTCTCTAAATGTCCAGCTGACTGTACTGTTAACAGCAGCGGTGCAGCCCTGTGCCACTCAGGTGATCTGCAGCCCTGCGCCGCCCAGGTGAACTGCAGCCCTGCGCCGCCCAGGTGAACTGCAGCCCTGCGCCGCCCAGGTGATCTGCAGCCCTGCGTCGCCCAGGTGATCTGCAGCCCTGTGTCGCCCAGGTGATCTGCAGCCCTGTGCCGCCCAGGTGATCTGCAGCCCTGTGTCGCCCAGGTGATCTGCAGCCCTGTGTCGCCCAGGTGATCTGCAGCCCTGTGCCGCCCAGGTGAACTGCAGCCCTGCTGTGCCGCCCAGGTGAACAGCCCTGTGTCGCCCAGGTGAACTGCAGCCCTGTGTCGCCCAGGTGAACTGCAGCCCTGTGTCGCCCAGGTGAACTGCAGCCCTGTGCCGCCCAGGTGAACTGCAGCCCTGTGCCGCCCAGGTGAACTGCAGCCCTGTGCCGCCCAGGTGAACTTCAGCCCTGTGCCGCCCAGGTAAACTGCAGCCATGCCGCCCAGGTGAACTGCAGCCATGCCGCCCAGGTGATCTGCAGCCCTGTGCCGCCCAGGTGATCTGCAGAGCCCTGTGCCGCCCAGGTGAACTACAGCCCTGTGCCGCCCAGGTGAACTGCAGCCCTGTGTCGCCCAGGTGAACTGCAGCCCTGTGTCGCCCAGGTGACCTGCAGCCCTGTGCCGCCCAGGTGAACTGCAGCCCTGTGCCGCCCAGGTGAACTGCAGCCCTGTGTCGCCCAGGTGAACTGCAGCCCTGTGCCGCCTAGGTGAACTGCAGCCCTAGGCCGCCCAGGTGAACTGCAGCCCTGTGCCGCCCAGGTGAACTGCAGCCCTGTGCCGCCCAGGTGAACTGCAGCCCTGTGCCGCCCAGGTGAACTGCAGCCCTGTGCCGCCCAGGTGAACTGCAGCCCTGTGCCGCCCAGGTGAACTGCAGCCCTGTGCCGCCCAGGTGAACTGCAGCCCTGTGCCGCCCAGGTGATCTGCAGCCCTGTGCCGCCCAAGTGAACTGCAGCTCTGTGCCGCCCAGGTGATCTGCAGCCCTGTGTCGCCCAGGTGAACTGCAGCCCTGTTCCGCCCAGGTGATCTGCAGCCCTGTGTCGTCCAGGTGATCTGCAGCCCTGTGTCGTCCAGGTGATCTGCAGCCCTGTGTCGTCCAGGTGATCTGCAGCTCTGTGCCGCCCAGGTGATCTGCAGCCCTTTGTCGCCCAGGTGAACTGCAGCCCTGTGCCGCCCAGGTGATCTGCAGCCCTGTGCCGCCCAGGTGATCTGCAGCCCTGTGTCGCCCAGGTGATCTGCAGCCCTGTGTCGCCCAGGTGATCTGCAGCTCTGTGCCGCCCAGATGATCTGCTGCCCTGTGTCGCCCAGGTGATCTGCAGCTCTGTGCCGCCCAGGTGATCTGCAACCCTGTGTCGCCCAGGTGATCTGCAGCCCTGTGCCGCCCAAGTGAACTGCAGCTCTATGCCTCCCAGGTGAGGTGCAGCTCTGTGCAGCCCAGGTGAACTGCAGCCCTAGGCCGCCCAGGTGAACTGCAGCCCTGTGTCGCCCAGGTGAACTGCAGCCCTGTGTCGCCCAGGTGAACTGCAGCCCTGTGCCGCCCAGGTGAACTGCAGCCCTGTGCCGCCCAGGTGAACTGCAGCCCTGTGCCGCCCAGGTGAACTGCAGCCCTGTGCCGCCCAGGTGAACTGCAGCCCTGCGCCGCCCAGGTGAACTGCAGCCCTGCGCCGCCCAGGTGAACTGCAGCCCTGCGCCGCCCAGGTGAACTGCAGCCCTGCGCCGCCCAGGTGATCTGCAGCCCTGTGTCGCCCAGGTGATCTGCAGCCCTGTGTCGCCCAGGTGATCTGCAGCCCTGTGCCGCCCAGGTGATCTGCAGCCCTGTGTCGCCCAGGTGATCTGCAGCCCTGTGCCGCCCAGGTGAACTGCAGCCCTGCTGTGCCGCCCAGGTGAACAGCCCTGTGTCGCCCAGGTGAACTGCAGCCCTGTGTCGCCCAGGTGATCTGCAGCCCTGTGCCGCCCAGGTGATCTGCAGCCCTGTGTCGCCCAGGTGATCTGCAGCCCTGTGCCGCCCAGGTGAACTGCAGCCCTGCTGTGCCGCCCAGGTGAACAGCCCTGTGTCGCCCAGGTGAACTGCAGCCCTGTGTCGCCCAGGTGAACTGCAGCCCTGTGTCGCCCAGGTGAACTGCAGCCCTGTGCCGCCCAGGTGAACTGCAGCCCTGTGCCGCCCAGGTGAACTGCAGCCCTGTGCCGCCCAGGTGAACTTCAGCCCTGTGCCGCCCAGGTAAACTGCAGCCATGCCGCCCAGGTGAACTGCAGCCATGCCGCCCAGGTGATCTGCAGCCCTGTGCCGCCCAGGTGATCTGCAGAGCCCTGTGCCGCCCAGGTGAACTACAGCCCTGTGCCGCCCAGGTGAACTGCAGCCCTGTGTCGCCCAGGTGAACTGCAGCCCTGTGTCGCCCAGGTGACCTGCAGCCCTGTGCCGCCCAGGTGAACTGCAGCCCTGTGCCGCCTAGGTGAACTGCAGCCCTGTGTCGCCCAGGTGAACTGCAGCCCTGTGCCGCCTAGGTGAACTGCAGCCCTAGGCCGCCCAGGTGAACTGCAGCCCTGTGCCGCCCAGGTGAACTGCAGCCCTGTGCCGCCCAGGTGAACTGCAGCCCTGTGCCGCCCAGGTGAACTGCAGCCCTGTGCCGCCCAGGTAAACTGCAGCCCTGTGCCGCCCAGGTAAACTGCAGCCCTGTGCCGCCCAGGTGAACTGCAGCCCTGTGCCGCCCAGGTGAACTGCAGCCCTGTGCCGCCCAGGTGAACTGCAGCCCTGTGCCGCCCAGGTGATCTGCAGCCCTGTGCCGCCCAAGTGAACTGCAGCTCTGTGCCGCCCAGGTGATCTGCAGCCCTGTGTCGCCCAGGTGAACTGCAGCCCTGTTCCGCCCAGGTGATCTGCAGCCCTGTGTCGTCCAGGTGATCTGCAGCTCTGTGCCGCCCAGGTGATCTGCAGCCCTTTGTCGCCCAGGTGAACTGCAGCCCTGTGCCGCCCAGGTGATCTGCAGCCCTGTGCCGCCCAGGTGATCTGCAGCCCTGTGTCGCCCAGGTGATCTGCAGCCCTGTGTCGCCCAGGTGATCTGCAGCTCTGTGCCGCCCAGATGATCTGCTGCCCTGTGTCGCCCAGGTGATCTGCAGCTCTGTGCCGCCCAGGTGATCTGCAACCCTGTGTCGCCCAGGTGATCTGCAGCCCTGTGCCGCCCAAGTGAACTGCAGCTCTATGCCTCCCAGGTGAGGTGCAGCTCTGTGCAGCCCAGGTGAACTGCAGCCCTAGGCCGCCCAGGTGAACTGCAGCCCTGTGTCGCCCAGGTGAACTGCAGCCCTGTGTCGCCCAGGTGAACTGCAGCCCTGTGCCGCCCAGGTGAACTGCAGCCCTGTGCCGCCCAGGTGAACTGCAGCCCTGTGCCGCCCAGGTGAACTGCAGCCCTGTGCCGCCCAGGTGAACTGCAGCCCTGTGCCGCCCAGGTGAACTGCAGCCCTGTGCCGCCCAGGTGAACTGCAGCCCTGTGCCGCCCAGGTGAACTGCAGCCCTGTGCCGCCCAGGTGAACTGCAGCCCTGTGCCGCCCAGGTGATCTGCAGTCCTGTGCCGCCCAGGTGATCTGCAGCCCTGTGTCGCCCAGGTGATCCGCAGCTCTGTGCCGCCCAGGTGATCTGCAGCCCTGTGTCGCCCAGGTGATCTGCAGCTCTGTGCCGCCCAGGTGATCTGCTGCCCTGTGTCGCCCAGGTGATCTGCAGCCCTGTCCCGCCCAGGTGATCTGCAGCCCTGTGCCGCCCAGGTGATCTGCTGCCCTGTGTCGCCCAGGTGATCTGCTGCCCTGTGCCGCCCAGGTGAACTGCAGCTCTCTGCCTCCCAGGTGAGGTGCAGCTCTGTGCAGCCCAGGTGAACGGCAGCCCTGTGCCGCCCAGGTGAACGGCAGCCCTGTGCCGCCCAGGTGAACTGTAGCCCTGTGCTGAAATCAAAATGTGGACAGTACAATACATGTGTTATGTAAGTAGATCAAGTATTTATCTACCTATGTATGTGGTTTTTTTTTCCCTGGCATAGTATGGCTAATCCTACTGCTTTAACAAAAGAGCTGCAGAGGGCTGTGTTTGAACACATGTGATTTTAATCTCTGGTGTGGAAGCTCAGTTGCAGTGACCATACCTATGCTCCATGTATCATACAATGCAACAGTCAAAGTATTGTCTGGCACAACAAGGTTAAAGAGGTTTCCAAGTGAACTGCAGCTCTGTGCTGCCCAGGTGAACCTGAAAGAGGTGGGGAGGTCTGCAGTCTCTGTGATTGAGATATCATACTCAGAAGTCCAAATCCATTATAATGCAACAGTGTGTCCTGTAGACTCATTTCTTAAAGGAAACATCTGAGGTGAAACAAAAACAACTTACCTGGGGCTTCCTCCAGCCCCTGGCAGCCTATTTGTCCCTCGCTGCAGCTCCGGTGTCCCGGCATCCTCTCTGTTGCAGATGCCGTCCTCGCTTGCACAGGTGCACAAAATGCCGACCTCGCGAGGTCGGCATCTACAATAGAGAGGATGCCGGGACACCGGAGCTGCAGCGAGGGACAGATAGGCTGCCAGGGGCTGGAGGAAGCCCCAGGTAAGTAGATCTGTTTTTTGTTTTGGGTTTTTTTTTACCTTAGACCTACCCTTTAAGTGATGTACAGAGGTTGGTGAGGCAGGGTAATAAGTAGTCTTACACACTGTTTAGCATTACAAGGTTTAAAGCAAGAGTTGCTTTAACCACATCATCCCTAAAGAAAAATTACTGCAAAGAGCAGGAGAAACAGTAGAGTATTAGAATGCATGCAAAGGACCCCAGACCACCAACACAATACAGAGAGAGGGGAGTCTCTACCTTTACCCACCTACAGTGAATAGGCCAATCTGGTGCAAACTGAATGACTGAATGCTGCTTATCTTGCTTCTTTGACTTAGACGATGTAATCAGGAAATGACCACACTTTGCTGAGATACTGACAATGAAACAATAGTATTTGTGTAATAGTATTTATTGCAAGCGATATGATGTAAAAAATGCATACAAATTAAATGCAAATTGAGTGCAAACAACACGCAATCACTCACAATAAAAGATATATACAGGGAATTGCCCACAAACCAGGACATGCAGTGTACACACATTCAACCAATACTCTGGCTATCTACAGTCATGGCCAAAATGGTTGGCACCCCAGAATTTTTTTTCCAGAAAATCAAGTATTTCTCACAGAAAAGTATTGCAGTAATAAAACATGTTTTGCTATACAAATGTTTATTCCGTTTGTGTGTTTTGGAACCAAACAAAAAAGGGAGGAAAAAAGTAAATTGGATATAATGTCACACAAAACTCCAAAAATGGGCTGGACAAAATTATTGGCATTACTTAATATTTAGTTAGTTGCTTCCTATAACCATCAATAGGCTTCTTACAGCGCTTACCCGGAATTTTAGACAACTCTTTCTTTGCAAACTGCTCCAAGTCTTCTGGGTGCTTTTTGACGTATGTATAGAGTTATTGTCCTGCTGGAAGACCCAAGACACTGGGCTCTACAGTTCGACCCAAAATCCTTTCGTAATCCTCAGATTTCATGATGCCTTGCACACATTCAAGGCACCCAGCGCCAGAGGCAGCAAAACAACCCCAAAATATCATTGAACCTCCACCATATTTCACTGCAGGTACTGGGTTCTTTTCTTTCTATGTCTTATTCCATTTTCGGTAAGCATTAGAAGGATGTGCTTTACCAAAAAGCTCTATCTTGGTCTCATTGGTCCACTAACCAAGAAAGGTTAGATAAACTGGGTTTATTTAGTCTAGAGAAAAGACGCCTTAGAGGAGATCTAATTAACATGTATAAATACATTAGAGGGCAATATAATACCTTGGCGGATGAGCTTTTTGTCCCTAGGCCTTCTCAAAGGACTAGAGCAGTGTTTCTCAACATTTTATTAGTGTGTACCCCTTTTAAAACCCTGTACTCATCGAGTACCCCCTAGAATAGTAAACATGATCACAAGTACCCCTTGACAAATATATATTTAATCGTAGTACATGATAATTGGATCTAAACAATGTGCAAGCATTTATTATTGATTTTAATTAGCTAAAATACTAATTTGGTGTTGTTTAAATAAGAATTATAATTTTCTAAATCTCTAAATTTGTTATTCTTGGTTAAGTATATCAAGCCCGAGTACCCCCTGGACCCATCAGAAGTACCCCCTGGGGTACGCGTACCGCATGTTGAGAACCTATGGACTAGAGGACATGAGCTGCGCATGGAGGAAAAACGTTTTAGCCATTTATTTAGGAAAGGGTTCTTTACAGTTAGAGTGGTTAAGATGTGGAATGCATTGCCACAGGAAGTCGTTATGGCAAACTCTATACCTGCATTTAAAGGGGGCTTAGATGCTTTCCTTGCGTTGAAAGACATCCATGGCTACAATTACTAGGTTATGCCTAATGATGTTGATCCAGGGATTTTATCTGATTGCCATCTGGAGTCAGGAAGGAATTTTTCCCATTTGGGGCTAATTGGACCATGCCTGGTGGGGTTTTTTTCGCCTTCCTCTGGATCAACGGGTATGTGGGGGACGGGCTGGAGTTGTACTTTGTACTGGTTGAACTCGATGGACGTCTTTTTTCAGCCAAAATAACTATGTAACTATGTAACAAGACATTTTCACAGAAGGACTTTGGCTTACTCAAGTACATTTTTTTTGGCAAACTGTAGTCTTGCATTTTTATGTCTGTGTTCTTGATAATGTTGCGCACTGTGGACAAAGGCAAATCTTGATCTCTGGAGATGAACTTGTAACCTTGAGATTGTTGATATTTTGCTACAATTTTTGTTCTCAAGCCCTCAGACAGTTCTCTTCTCTTCTTTATGTAGTTCATGCTTAGTGTGGCACACACAGACACACAATGCAAAGACTAACTGTTTTCAGGTGGGATTTTTAAAGTGGACCTGAACTCTTGCTCAGGACAGAAGGAAAACATAGAGAAATGCACCCTGAATGTATTTAGAGAGTTTAGCCTTGTAATTCCCCCTCATTTGTGTCTAATCATTAGTTGTGATTTGATCCTCCCCTGTGTCACGACGGCCTATGGCAGATAAGCAGATAAGACCATTTGAAAGCACAGGCTGTAAACAATATGCCTGCTTCCATGAATCAGGAGTATGCAGATATATTTTAGAATTTGTATCAGCTGTAACAAATACATGTTTGCATCTTTTAGAGCAGAGAGGACATTCTGAGTTCAGGTCCACTTTAAATTGTCCACACCTGTTACTTGCCCCAGGTGAGTTTAAAGGAGCATCACATGCTTTAAACAATCTTATTTATCCACAATTTTAAAAGGGTGCCGATAATTTTGCCCTGCCCATTTCTGGAGTTTTGTGTGACCATGAGCCTGATTCATCAAGCTAAAGCAGCGCAGCATCAGGAGGACCTCATAAGTGAAAATGAAAATCCGGCAGCCTGCAAGGAAAGTTATATTTACCCGAGAAGTCTTGTCCCGCGATGCCATCCCGAACTCCCTGCATCACCTGGCCCCGCCTTCTCTCTGCAGAGAAAAACGACAAGCTGCAGTAAATAGCTTGGTGTTTTTCTACGGGGAGAGAGAGGAAGCGGGGCCAGGCGCAGGAAGTCGAGTGATGCAGGGACTACAGGACGGCATCGCGGGACAAGACTAATCGGGTAAATATAACTTTCCTTTACTTGCAGGCTGACGGATCTTCATTTTTACTCTGGAGGTCCTATTTAATGTGCAGTAGTGTGTGCTATGCACGCCTTACATAGCAGCGCTCACTCCTGTGTAGGAGAGGGCCTTCCCTTAGTTACACGCATTGCTTCCTTAGCAACGCGCATAACTTTCAATGCGGGCGGTCCTGTGACGTATCACTACCGCAATACTTCACTAACAGCCGCTACTATGACAATTAACATGTTAAGCGATACTTCACAGGACCGCCCACAGTAACAGGATACCTGCTGGTGGATGGTAGAGGTTCAGGACAGTGTATAGTCTTCAGATCCTTCTGCTGGTGGCGCAATGAAATTCCAGGGTAGTCCAACAGGCAGGAAATGGTAGAGCATCGTTCATGACAGAAGTCAAGTTAACAGCAAATATGTGCTGAGTTATGACAATTAGGACTGAGGAATAGATGAAGATGTTATCAGTCTGCAATCAGAATATATATGAGAATATGGAATTCTACTAGTCGCAAACTAACTTTGTTCATTTATTACCCTTTGTTAGTTTTTCAGTCTGAACTGATAAAGTCATGTGTCTGTCGAGGTCAGCGCCCATGCTTTCAGTCTTTGGGAAATGTGAGCTCGGTAAAAAATCTAGACAAAGCTATTGAATTAACTAAGCGTTGTTGGGACAGCAATTGCACACAAAGGCCTCCCTTTGCTGGTAAGCACATACCCTTTCTACTGAACTATATGGGCAAACTTTGGTATAAAAAAAAATACAAAGACATGATGATTAACATGGGTTTTTTCTTACAGAATGCTGTAGCCAGTGGGAAAATATTTTATCAGCATTTGAGGAAAAGGATATTACACTTGCAGAACTTGATACAGTAAAGTTAATGGTGGTGAGTGGATAGTACAAGATGGTCCTTCATGTATAAAGCTGGAAGTAAGAGAACACCCTTTTACAGAGGCTTTTTAATTTGAGGTTATCTTTGGATTGGTAATGCTAGAGTCATACAAATGTACATGTGGCCAGTGTGTTGGGTGCAGGGCGAGCCAAATGACGGCTCTCCCTGCTGCCACAAAACTCCCCCTCCCGAGTTGTCACAACTCAGAGGGAGATGTAATTCAGGGTCCAGAAACCACTGGAGCCCCGATTATCCTTATGCGCCCTCATGCAGCATAATATTGCTGCAATGGGGCACCTGGTTTCAGTGCCCGGAGCTGACCGCCTTGTCCTAAAACCACCTGCTTCATGCTGGAGGGGCCCTCCTTGTTACGTTTGTAGGGTTACAGGATTTGCCAGTGAGGTGGGGGACGACCATTTAATGGTCCCAAGGTGCGACTAGAGCTGAGCAAAGGTCTTAGTAGATGGTGAGTGTCATACTGCGGGTGTGGTGGTGGCTTTTCTGTTTAAAGGAACACTATGGCGAAACATTGTAAAATGTAAAAGATGTGTGAGTAAAATGAGCCATAAATTACTTTTCTCCTATAATGCTGTCACTTACATTAGGTGGTAGAAATCTGATAGAACCAACAGGTTTTGGACTAGTCCATCTCTTCATAGGGGATTCTCAGTAAAGGCTTTTATTCTTTATAAATATATTACCTAAAAAGGATTTAAACAATGATGCTGGCCAGCCTCCCTGCTCGCTATACAGTTTTTTGGCAGTTGGACAGAGCAACTGCCATTCACTAAGTGCTTTTGAAAATAAATAAATCCCTGACAATCCTCCATGAAGAGATGGACTAGTCCAAAAGCTGTCGCTTCTGTCAGATTTCTGCTACCTACTGGAAGTGACAGCAACATAGGAGAAAAGTAATCTATGGCTCATTTTACTCTGGAAAAAAGCATACTTCTTATTTGTATATGTTTGCACATATTTTAAATGTAAACATTTTTGCCATACTGCCCCTTTAAGAAAATAATGCTAATGTGGAAAGGAAGCATTTGTGCATAAACTGGGAGGTTGTTTGGAGAACATAGACAATTTGCATCTATATAGTGGAACTTTGCGCAACCTCTTTTGGACTTTCTTATGGTTTGTGATAGAGGAAGTGAACCAACATACCCTGGTGAACTAAGGAATGCTGTGCAGGCATGTGTTTTACTGTTTACAGTTCCATACCTGTGTGAGTACATATTAATGAATGGTACCAGAACGTATGGTTTTGTCTCACTCCCTGCTTTCGCTCTGTTCCCTAGGTGCCTTAGGGCTCGTTTACATGCAGCGCAAAGTCACTCCCGGTGGGGGGCGGGGCTTGCGATCCTATCCATTATATTGAATGGGATTGCGGGCTGAAGTGCCACGAAATACAGCAAACCATGTGCTGTTATTCAGTGGTGAATCGCCTCGCATGAATGGAAACTGCAGACATGGCAGTCTATAAGCACGCATGAAAGCGCAGTATATGGAAACGAACCATTATGCTGGGAATACACGGTTCGTTTTTGCCTTCGTTTAAACCTTCGTTTCGATTGTGCCTTTTGTCCTTTTCGATCCCGAAATAATCGGTCATACGGTTAATATCACCACCCACGGTTTCGTTTTTTTTTTCGATTCTGATGGTTTCGTTTTTCCAATGATCGAAGGCTGCAAAGAAACGAAACGAAAATCCCTTTTTACAGGGACGGACTAGCATAAACGAATATATAATCGATCTGAACAGCCATCAAGCCTACCAATGGCTCGATTAGATGGATAAAGAGAGATAATATCAAACATGTTCGATCACTAGTGGTTCGTTTTTGGGGTCTATTAATCGAAACTATAATGAGATTATGACTATTTTCACATACGTTTTCAACACTCGATTCGTTTACCGAACAAATCGAAGGTTTAAACGAAGGCAAAAACGAACCGTGTATTCCCAGCATTAGGCTCCACTCCCCTGTATGAGCTGGAGGGGGGACAAAAGATTGGATGGGAGAGCCATCATACGTGTGTGTAGGTTTGTTTTGCATTCCAATCGATCACTCAGGAGATTTATTTCTGTACACTATGTCTTACAGTAGATTCTTTGGTTTTGGTTTTCAGGAAACTTGTCCATCTTCTTTTTTTTGGGGGGGGGGGGCGGGGTGTTAATAAATAAATACATTATTGAATAATTATTAATAAATTAATAAGTTCACCTGCATGGCCAGCTTTACTCAAGCCCACCATAAGATTGATGTGAGGTGGCTGGAGCTCACATCTGTAACAGAATAGAGCTTTTTATAATGATGTGTCTTCATTAAATGGCTTAATTTGGTCTACTTTCCTCCTTATAAATCTCCTTTATGTTTGATATGCCAGTCTATGACTCATACACGCCTATACTCTGAGCATTTTCCAGTGTTAGATGTACTAGCTTTGTAATGGGGCCAAATGGCTTAATGCAGGGAGAGAGGTGCTCAGGAAAGTGTTTGCTTTGAGCTGCATCTTGTCAGAATGAACACAGGCAGCAGCCTTGGTCTGGACAATGACTGCAGCACAGTGGGGTTTACTTTATGTAATGTTTACTCTCTTATTTCTAATTCAGATTTGCACCTTCTAGGCATGTAGAGGTTTGAATTGAACAAAGCTTTATTTTACACACTGTACCATTGCAATCATGTACCGTTAGCTATGCTTCAACTATTATATAATGAAATAGAGGTTATGCAATAGAAAACTTTTTAGCAACACTAATATACTCAGGTATACAATCATGTACTCTAATAAAATGTAGGATTAATCCAATATGGTATTAGAGCTGGTATCTGTGGCTGCGTTTTTCAAACCTGATGAAAAACGGAGTCCCGGATACTAATGTTCAAAGTAGCAGCCAGCCTCACCCAAGTAAAAAACGGATCCGTCTGCGTTTGCGGGGACCCGTTTTCAAAACCTGAACGGAAGGTCCAGATCTGCTGCATTTTCACGCTACGGATCAGGACCACGGATACACGCAGGGGTAGTGAAAAGCAATGAGAAAACGCATCTCCAGCTCCACAGGCAAAAAACTGATGTGAAAACGGATAGCCTGAGCTTTATGATTGGCCCAAAAAATCCTCCCACTCCTTCCTAATGATAGAGACGTTTTCTGTCAGGGAAAAACCTGAACGGAAACTGATGCAAAACTGATGCACTTTCATCAGTTTGCAGTACGGTGGGTACTTCCCCTAATCTTCCCTGGATCCGGACTGCAGTGTCCGTCCTGCAACTGTGTCTAGGGTGGACCTAGCCTAATTAAATAAGGTAAAATAATTACAATAATAAGAATGCACTTAGCAGTATTGCACATTGTTCAAAAGTATATTTTGAAAATAAACAGTCCACAAAATGTATATATAACACATAACAAAGAAAAAAAAATAAGTATTAAGTATTTAAATATCGATATGCCTACAGCTTGCCATTTTTTTCAGTATGATTACTGAAGGTTAAGCTTGCGAATAAAAATGGGGTGGGTTACTGTTTATATAACAAAAACTTTAAGGTCAATGCAATATTGTATGTTCACTTTTATAACTTTACTGTATGTTTGACAAATCAGAGTGCATTTATTCAGGGGACTTTTCACTGTTTTTCTAGAATTGCACAGATCCTTCCACCATCAAAACAAATATCCCATCATGTTCAAGTGCTGCATCTGCAAACACTTCAGATGTGGCAGAAATCATCGACAATTTCCAAACTCTCCACTTTTCACAGCCTCCATCCGCCTTGCAGAGTAAGTAATGGGTATGCATTTCACAAACTCTTTCAGGTGATTTTCTGCTGTCAGCTGCATTATAAATTTAGCTGATGCTCATGCTGAGCTGCAGATGGCGAGTGAGAAGAGTGTTACTCATGATGTATTATACAGGAACAGTACATTGCACTACTTCACCTAAACTTTGGGGTTATTTTTTGAATGTATTTTAACAATGGCTTAATTTTCTTTTACTTGCAGAATCTGCACCAATAAGGCCTGCTAACAGTAATTTGCTTACATCACCTCGCCAGTATTCACCACAGCCTTACGTGCCAAGACCACAAGTAAGTAAATAATCAATAAGAGATGGTATGTCTTCTACAACCGGGAGAGAGAGCAAAAATGATTAGAGTTGAAAAAACAGAGTAAAATGTAGCCGGCCTAGGGAAACTCTGTACAGGTATCCATAATTGAGGCAATTGTTGTCTACAGGGAAAGCAGTTTGCCGATTTCTTGGGATACAATCAGTGGCGTATGAACGGGCTGGCGGCAGGAGTGATCCGCTCCGGGTGTCAACATCGCAGGGGGGGTGACACCAGAGACCTCCTGCCATGCCGCGGTGTGTCGTTAACTCACTTATTCCACCGCTGGAGTCCAGCAATGTCCGACCTCCTCTCAGGGCTCAGCTCTCCCCCTAGTGATGGCATGTCTTCCTGTATGTGTGTAATCACGTAATGCAGGAAGACACGCCGGGCGATAGGGGGAGAGCTGAACGGTGACAGGAGGACGCATCGTGGAACAAGTGAGATACTGGCCCGCCGCGGCTTCCTTCCGCTCGCAATACTCTGCAGTAGTTAGTGTTGGAGGAGGTGGGCTGCGGACAGAGAAGGCATAGGTGGGGCGGGGGTACTTCAATCATCAATGCAAAGTATTCATTGATGATTGAGCTAGCCCCACCCCACCTATGCCTTAGAATCTGCTCACCTTTTCCTAACACTGACACCCCCACTTACAATGGCCTAACTTAACTCTATATTTACACTTTGCACTGACCCCCACCACCTATGCCCAACATTAACCCCTACCACATACACCTAACACTAACCTTACTTTTACCTACACCTAACACTACCCTCCCTCACCTATGCCTAACAATGGCACCCTCCCCCTCCACACACACTCCACACACATTTCTAACCAGAGCAGTGTCATGGAGCGTTTAGCACGCCGCACTCACTGGGGGGGGGTGTCATTTAATTATCCAGCACTGGGTGTCAAAATGGTTTAGGTACGCCACTGGATATAATGGCTTATTACAGTATTTGACTTGAAGTTTGACTAATCACTACCATTTAACATAAGACTTGTTGGCAATCTGACTACAAATATTAGAAGGCAGTCAGCTATGCAAGCTGACCTGATTATTGGTATCCCAGAAGAACACTCTACAGGCTCCAGTCAGATATACATGTAGACAAAGTATTCGTTCAATCTTGTGGTGATGTATTATTCACACTGGGGCAGGTTCATCAAAACCAGTGCAAGGAAAACGAGCAAACATGGAATATGGAGTAGAGTATTTGCCCAGATCAAGCATTCCGATTGGTCGATCTGAGCAGCTGCTCCACTTATGCACTTGTTCTGCACTGATTTTGCTCCAGTTCTGCTTGAACCTTCCTTCCTTTAATACATTTGCATCTAAAATCCATTTTGGCAGATTCAATGACATTGATTGACTCTACCAGGGATCTGCTGTGCTCAGCATGGCTATTCGAGAAACGTCTTTTTTTTAGTTCCATTCTATTTCAGATTGACTATCGATCAATAGAGCATATATCAATCCATGCCATGCACTAATGAGGACCAAAAAGTCTTAATCAGGCTGTATGCATGTTGGTTTGATGTGGCTTTGTGAAATGTATAATCTATAGCCTTACTATACACCAAGTGTGATGCATCATGGGAACCCACAGTTGCTCACTTAAAGCTGAATAATCATGAATACCTTCTGTTTAAAGAAGTCAAAATTATATTCTATCCAGCAAAAAAAACAAAACCCATGAGCAGCAGTAATTTTTTGTTAATTAGGGAGCTGTTTGGGATCCATGACCACACGGATTTGTCCTGCTTCAAGCAGTACAATGCTAGACGTTCAAGTGGTTTGCAAACAGATATTTTCTGAATTGTTTTAAGTTGGTGCACCAATTGCTACTCCCCAACAGATTTCCAGATGGTAAGGAATTGATCAACAATAAAATAAAGTTATTTTGACCTAGGTTTGTCCAAAAGTGGCTACATATTAGTGGATTTTTATTAACCCTTTGGCAGTCAATTTATTTAGAGGCTTGCAAGTTCTCCAAGCCAATTTATTTTAGCACATTTTTTTATTTCTTATTTTTTTACATTTCCTTGCTACTAAATAGTACTGCTGTAATGTGTATTTATGCCCACTTGTCACTTGAGAATAACAGAGGACTTCTGCTTTCAGTTTCTATACCCTATGCTAGCAAAGAGATTCAAAGCATTCCAAAAATCCACAGCACAGTGAGTTCTGCCGACTGAGGTCCAAAGCAATGCACTTTCAAATGAGATCATTCCTTTGAAGCTGCTAATGGGTTACTACATTTCAAGACATTAGACTTGATATAAACATGTCATTTAATGAAAACCTTTTAGTACGAGGGCATTTTTGTTCAAAATGAACTGAAGTATCAATCGTATATAGATCGGAAATGCTGTTTTTCTGCCGGATTAGAAGTAAGGGCTGAACACTATGACTTTTCACTAAATATTAAATTCAGTCAAGATAAAGAATATAGAATTGAGCTGAGATAAGCAAAATTTTCCCAGTAATTGTGTACAATGAGGTAGCACTCTGCACACTTCACATGTTTAACCAATAAACACACTCCAGACAGACATACAAGAAAGATCCAGCTAGCACAAATCTAATGCTGGGAATACACCATGAGTTTTTGGCATATAGATGGCTCGATCATTTCCGATAGGCCCGATCATTTTCTGATCGATTTTCTAATAGAAGTGAATGGAAATAGTTTATAAAAAGGATCAGAAAATCGATCGGCCAGTAAATCTGCTGAAAAAACTTGTCATGTATTTCCAGCATAAGTGTATAATGTTTATGTCTGTGGAGATAGGGAGCAGATGCCCAGATCTCAGGTTACCTCAGGGGAAAATAAGAGTGATCGGCTAGGAAAGTCCATCTAAGTGGATCATCTTCACCCTGCAGACGGTCAGCCGAGGGATAATGGGACAGCATTCTAGACATTTCATCAGTTCCCAATCATACAGTAAACAATTACACTTGGCTTATGTATCTATATAGGATTTCAAGTGAAATACAATGCAACATATCATTTATTATTATCCTAGATGCTTAATTAACCCATACTACTTGTTTTTTAAATCTAGGTACCGAGATCTGGGCAACCTTTGCCAAGCAGCACAAAAGGTAATCTTATATATGTTAATACATGTGTTGCAGTACTTTAATAATGGGACCTAAATATAATATATTGAATGCAAGTGATGCTCATGCTAACCACAGTGCTCATTCTCCTACCTACAAAGCAGGTAGCTGTAAGCTATGATCATAATCTTTGCTGAGGAAAATATTTATCTCCTCCAGATTTCATACTTGAGTCCAATAGTATTACATAAATACAGCCTGCCACTGCCACACAGGGAAACTAATGGCCTGTCAATAACCAAACTCCCACACAGGCTAAGTAATGGCCTGACCAGACCCAAACTGCCACATAGGGAAAATAAAGTAATAATGGCCTGATCAGACCAAAACTGGAATTAACAGCCTGACCAGACCCAAACTGCCACACAGGGGAAATAATGACCTTACCAGAACCAAGCTGGACACACAGTGGAAATAATGGCCTGACCAAACCCAAGCTGGAAACACAGTGGAAATAATGGCCTGACCAGACCCAAACTGCCACATGGTAAATAATGACCTGACCAGACCCAAGCTGGAAACAGTGGAAATAATGACCTAACCAGAACCAACCTGGACACACAGTGGAAATAATGGCGTGACCAGACCCAAACTGCCACATGGGAAATAACAACCTGACCAGACTCAAGAAGGACACACGGTGGAAAGAATGGCCTGACCAGACCCAAACTGCCACACAGGTGAAATAATGACCTGACCAGACCCAAGTTGAACACACAGTGGAAATAATGGCCTGACCAGACCCCATTGCCACACAGGAGAAATTGTAACCTGACCAGACACAAGCTGGACACAAAGGGGAAATAGTGACCTGACCAGACCCAAGCTGGACACAAAGGGAAAATAGTGACCTGACCAGACCCAAGCTGGGCATACAGGGGAAATAGTGACCTGACCAGACCCAAGCTGGACACAAAGGGGAAATAGTGACCTGACCAGACTCAAGCTGGACACAAAGGGAAAATAGTGACCTGACCAGACACAAGCTGGACACAAAGGGGAGATAGTGACCTGACCAGACCCAAGCTGAACACAAAGGGGAAATAGTGACCTGACCAGACCCAAGCTGGACACAAATGGGAAATAGTGACCTGACCAGACCTAAGCTGGACACAAAGGGGAAATAGTGACCTGACCAGACCCAAGCTGGGCCTACAATTTTTTTTCCCTGATCAAAAAATAGAACAAGGAGAGCCAAACTATGTGCACACCACTCCTCCAGCTCGACAAGATTTTAGATAAAGGTTCTTTTAAGCAAAAGATGGAAAATAATTTCCTAGGAGAAAACGTAGGAGAAAAAAAATGAATTGAATAAAGGCCTAAGATTTGATTGTGTTCTATCAAAATAGGCCTTGAAGATTACTTTTTCTTTATCCATCTTAGTTTAGTTGTTTTTATTTCTTTTCTGGACTGTTGCTATTATATCTTTCATGTGGCTGTTATAAGTTGCAATGAGTAAGAATTACATTTGTGTGTGTATTTCTTAATATCCAGCTGCAAAGCAACAACAATTGGAATATTTTTAAAGGTGTGATTCTATACCCGCTGTATACAGTGGAATAAAGGGAGAATAATAACCCTCTTCTAAAACAATGCAGCTTACTTCTCGGTCTGCTTATACAAATCTGTACCTTACACGGTTAAAGGGCACATACTCTGAATCAGCTGAATGCAAGTCGGATCAATTATAATGATAGGTGTGCCATAAACCAGTGGTTCTGCATTTATGCCTGGCTCACAGAGGCAAAGAGCAATCACTTGCATAGCTTTGCCCACTGTCTTGAAGTGATGTATTATGGGTCTCACTTTTAAGGCAAATGGAAGAACCTTCTGTACTAAGAAGGTAATCTTGTACTTTTCTAACATTAATGAATAATTAGCTTAGGAAATAGAGGTTTCATTAGCAGAAGGGGAGATACATCTTTAAAGTGGTTTGAGCTGTAAAATGCTCTACCCTTTGAAAAGTGATATTTGCAATACTTGTAAAGAGGTTTTGTAGAAAGACTAAAGAATATTTGAATATGTCTCAAATCATCTAGGACATTCAAGTGTTGTCCTTCCAGCACAGTTTTCACTAGCCATCAAATGTTTCAATTTATAGCAAATATGTTTTTTTATGTAATTTAGACCTTCAGATATGTGTCTCATACTTTAAGTTTTGGATTTTCTTGCAGGGCCTATGAATCCAAGGCATGTTCAAACAGCACAAAACTACAATGGAAGGGTACATAGCCCCTATTCTGGTAACATGCCAATGCCACTAGGAAGAGGACAGCCTCAAGCTTGGTATATGGTATGTCTCTTGAGTGATAGAAACTTTTTATATAGCAATAACTCAAGATTGTATGCTTTATTTTACTAAACTGTAGTGATTACAGCAATAGATGTATTTCATATTTCCAGTTGGGCCACCTTGTGTTCTACAGAGACAATACAGCTGTTCCATGAGGTTGCTAATAGCAAAATGACTGGTGGGTGGGTCATAATTTGCTATTTAGTTTAGAGGTGTAGGAAGTGTTGCAATGATGCCCAGTTCAGTGGAGTTTTTACACTACTAGAACTGCTGTATTTGTTTTGGATGTTCACTAAAGGTGGCCACTTAGCAATCCAATTTCTAGCGAACAATTGTTCGAGCAATCAGATAATTCTGATCGGAAGTGAAGTATTGTAATAGATTGCTTACTACACTGTCAACGGACCAATTTTTGCTTCCTGTCTATCACAACCAACAAGAAAATCCAAATTTTGGTTCAACGAAAATCCAATTGGGCGACTGCTTTTATAATCATTCGTAATAGATTGTGCCCATCAGCGGAGATTATTTACAACCAATCCAATCACATTCAATCATTATTATCTGATCACTCTAAAGATTTTTCACTAGAAATTGGACCATTAGTGGCCACTTTAAGGCTTTCCCTTGTCAATCGTAGGTAGAGACTCTTGTTGCATGGTGTAAGTCCCTGGTCTACCACAATGTTTTTAAGGATGAAGCTTATGACAGCCAGGGGGCGATACAGATGATAATTTACTGCAGAACCTGACTAAGTCCTTTTTAATATTTAAGTCCTATTTAATATTAGGTATAGTATTAGCATTTGGACAGCTTCTGGTATGCGGGGTGCAGGTGGAGGGATGTCATCAATTGTCGAAAATTGATATTGTGGTCCAAAGCAATTCTATTTTTAGAGAGCAGTAATTGAGATTAGTTAGTGTGCTGATTAGGAAGCTGGTGGGCCATAGGATTAGTATTACAGATGCACCTACTGACTTTGAAGTAGCACTGATATATGTCATACGTGTCATCTGCTTACCGATCCCTGTGATGGAGCAGATATAGCTGTGATCTTCATTGCTGCTTCATCTCTCTGGTGACTAATAGCCAATGGATAGGTTCTCAGTCACTAGGAGGCAGGACTGACATAGAGATCATGGTTGTTGACTGCCTCCCTGTAACTGCTGTGGGCTGGGTTTTCTCTGGGAGAGAATGGGGGAGGAGGAGGGAGAGGAAGCTGCATTTGTGTATATAGCAATCCAGGTCATTGCTTGCAGCTGTGACTTTTGTATGCAAAAATGAAACATTTTGCAGAATACGTTTAAAATGCACATTTTATTGTATAATTGAATATAAAAATAGCATGAACCTTATAAGGTTTTAGTAAATATTGGATTTTCACTATTTAAGTAGCACATAGAGCAAAGCTCAGCATGGCTGCAGTTACATAAGATATATTGATACACCCCTCACCCCAAAGTGAGAGAGAACACAATCACCAACAAAGTTTGGGGGGAAAAAAGACAGATTTCATTCTAAACAAAAAGTAGTAATACAAAAAAATAGGTATAAATGTGTGATATGTAAAGCGGGTGTGGCCACAATAGATTGTGGGTGGAGTAATACCCAAAGTTACTTACTGTAGCAGCTAAAATATGCTCTTCCCAGGATACAGGTATGTTGGCTCTCCCATATTAAGTACATCCTCATAATAAGTACAGCCATGTCCCCCTCTTAAAGTAAACCTGAGACAAGAATAAAGAAAGATTTGATACTTACCCAGGGCTTCCTCCAGCCCCATGAGCACTGCTGAGTCCCTTGCTATTCTCTGTTCTCCGGCTATCGGTCCTGGTAATCTGGCTCAGCCACACCAGTCGGGCTCTTCTGTGCATGCAGTGATTATGGTGCTGGAGGATGCCTCGGTAAGTATCAAATCTTATTTTTTTTCTTGTCTCAGGTACACATTGCAATGCCCTCCTCTCCCTTTCAAAGGCAGAAATCAATTTCCAGCTTCCACCATGTTATCTTTTGCAGACCCATACATCCTCTCGTCTCATTTATCTGTCTCCATCTGCAGCTTTCCTTGTGTCCATCTCCCATCAACTCTAAAGGTGACCACTGATCCAATCTTTTTCATCCAATCTTACCAAATCTATGTAGTATAAAGGAAAATTGAGTGAATATATTGAATGGATAATTCAATACAGAGGCGCTGCACCTATCTGCACAACCTCGGAGTTGCACCTGCTCTTGTATTTGCCTGAGGAAGCGGGCTTGGGACCCGCGAAACGCGTTGCATAATTTTATGTGGAGTACTGATTAAATATATATTTTTCTGGATACCATATATGGTGTTTGTGTCATATATATTGGGGAGATGGATCCACCCCGGTCTCCCAATTTTTTATTTGGTTTTAATAGACTACTAATTTTAATTCTGCTGGCGCCTCTAACTACTACTAATATCATTATCCACCTGGTGGATTGGTCTGTACACCCTTATTTTTCTTCTACGGAGAGCGACTTCTGAGTGGGGACAGGCTTAATATCCCCATATGCGAATGGAGTGGTTGTCTGAGGTCGGCAACCCAGACTTGTGAGTATATCAAGATCTGCTGTATAAATTGAAGATTACCTTATATCAACAATAATACACTATTGGGGGCTCTCGGTTGTTCTTTCTTTTTGTCTTTCTACTTACCAAATCTATGTAATATAAGGGAAAATTGAGTGAATATATTGAATGGATAATTTAGGCAGTTCCCTTATATTTAATAGAAATGGTAAGATTGGATGAAAAAGATTGTATCATTATTGGCCACCATAAGACACTACAGGAGAGTGGAAAGAAGATGGACACTAGGAGAGTTGCAGATGGAAACTAGCAGAGAAGAGAGTGTAGGCCCCTGATCCCCTTCCCAAAATATGTTCCTGACCTTTACGTGAGTCAAGTGGGTGGTGTTTATGCATTACTTTGCCCAGTTGGATCACAATGAGCTGTATAGTGATCTGATGGCCACATACTCAGGGAAGCTCTTTCTCTCTGTATCCTCACAGTCAGTATAGGCTCTGGGGAGAATAGTGGCAACCAATGATTCTTCCAGGCAATAGCCTGGATCATCCAGCCCATACAAGTGCCCTGGCTGTTACCCCTTTCTGCCACTCTTAATTTGTAAAGGAACTAATATTTTACCTTTGTCATTAAAGGGACCCCGAAGTGAGGATATGGAGGCTGCAATATTTATTTCCTCTGAAACAGCACCAGTTGCCTGGCAGCCCAGCTGATCATTCTGGCAACAGTAAAGTCAGAATCACACACCTGAAACAAGCATAGAGCTAATCCAGTCAGACTTCAGTCAGAAACATCTGATCTGCATGCTTGTTCAGGATCTATGTCTAAACATGTTAGAGGCAGAGGATCAGCAGGGCAGCCAGGCAACTGGTATAGTTTAAAATTAAATCAATATCCCAGTCGCCATATCACTCTGACTTCAGATTTCCTTTTAAGTGAGAACAGTGGAAATAGAATGCATCAGTTAAATGTATTCGCATTGTTTGAAATATTGTAGTCTCGCTTTATTTGCTTTATGTTATGTCATTTTATGAATATGTATTCTCTTTGCAGCCCCAGGTATCTGGATTTAGAACAAATGGCCCAGCTTTTCTGCAAGGTAATCTGAATGTATGCAGTTATAAAAAGATTTATATAACTCACTAACGTTTGTGTGCAACTGTTGTTTTATAAATACAGTGGGATGCAAGAGTTTGGGCAACCATGTTAATCGTCATGATTTTCCTGTATAAATCGTTGGTTGTTATGATAAAGTCAGTTAAATATATCATGTAGGAGACACACACACAGTGATATTTGAGAAGTGACATGAAGTTTATTGGATTTACAGAAAGTGTGCAATAATTGTTTAAATAGTTGCATAAATTTGGGCACTGTTGTAATTGTATTGATTCCAAAACCTTTAGTACTAATTATTGGAACTTAAATTGGCTTGGTAAGCTCAGTGACCCCTGAACTACATACACAGGTGAATCCAGTTATAAGAGAGTATTTAAGGGGGTCAATTGTAAGTTCCCTCCTCCTTTAATTTTCTCTGAAGAGTAGCAACATGGGGATCTCAAAACAACTCTCAAATGACCTGAAGACAAAGATTGTTCACCATCATGGTTTAGGGGAAGGATACAGAAAGCTGTCTCAGAGATTTCAGCTGTCTGTTTCCACATATTGGAACATATTGAGGAAATGGAAGACGACAGGGTCAGTTCAAGTTAAGGCTCGAACTGACAGACCAAGAGAAATCTCGGATAAACAGAAGCGACAAATGGTGAAAACAGTCAGTCAACCCACAGACCAGCACCAAAGACCTACAACATCATCTTGTTGCAGATGGAGTCTCTGTGCGTCGTTTAACCATTCTGCGTACTTTACACAAGGAGATGCTGTATGCAAGAGTGATGCAGAGGAAGCCTTTTCTCCACCCACAGCACAAACAGCCGCTTGAGGTATGCTAAAACACATTTGGACAAGCCAGCTTCATTTTGAAATAAGGTGCTGTAGACTCATGAAAATAAAATTGAGTTATTTGAGCATAACAAGGGCATTATGCATGGAGGAAAAACAACACAGCATTCCAAGAAAAACACCTGCTACCTACAGTAAAATATGGTGGTGGTTCCATCATGCTGTGGGGCTGTGTGGCAAGTGCAGGGACTGTGAATCTTGTCAAAGTTGAGGGACGCATAAATTCCACACAGTATCAGCAGATTCTGTAGACCAATGTCCAAGAATCAGTGACAAAGCTGAAGCTGCGCCGGGACTGGATCTTTCAACAAGACAACGACCCTAAACATTGCTCAAAATCCACTAAGGCATTCATGCAGAGGAACAAAAACAGGGAACACCAAGAGCCCCAATAGTGTAATTCGTACTGGACAAGGTGGCAATAAGTTTGTATTGCTAAATACTCACAAGTCAGGGTCACCAGCAGGCAACCACTGTAAAGGCAGGTGGGGAGATTGTCCTGACCCCACTCAGGATTAAGAAGTCGCTCTCTGTAGACAGGAAGAAAGGGTAGCAACCCTCCACCAAGGGTGGACTCAAAATTGTATACAATGAACAGAGGCGCCAAAAGTATAAGATTAGATTAAATGAGCTTAAAAATCAACTTAAATGGCAAAATTGAAGGAGGAAGTGGTGGTCTCACCTCCCTCAAGCAGACACGACAACGACTGCGATTCAGACAGTCAAACACATTTATTAGGAACTCCAAAAAGAAATGCAACGCGTTTCGCAGGTTCAACCCCGCTTCATCAGGCAATATAGAGAGGAGTATCAAACAATCTGCACAAGGATTCAAATTAAGCGCCGACAGAGGCGCTTAATTTGAATCCTTGTGCAGATTGTTTGATACTCCTCTCTATATTGCCTGATGAAGCGGGGTTGAACCTGCGAAACGCGTTGCATTTCTTTTTGGAGTTCCTAATAAATGTGTTTGACTGTCTGAATCGCAGTCGTTGTCGTGTCTGCTTGAGGGAGGTGAGACCACCACTTCCTCCTTCAATTTTGCCATTTAAGTTGGTTTTTAAGCTCATTTAATCTAATCTTATACTTTTGGCGCCTCTGTTCATTGTATACAATGCAGAGGAACAAGTATAACTTTCTGGAATGGCCATCTCAGTCCCCAGACCTGAATATCATTAAAAATCTGTGGTGTGAGTTAAAGAGCTGTCCATGCTCAGAAGCCATTAAACCTGAATGAGCTAGAGATGTTTTGTAAAGAGGGATGGTCCAAAATACCTTCAACCAGAATCCAGACTCTCATTGGAACCTCCAGTAAGTGTTTAGAGGCTGTAATTTCTGCAAAAGGAGGATCTACTAAATATTGATTTCATTTCTTTTTTGTGGTGCCCAAATGTATGCATCTGCCTAATTTTGTTTGAACACTTTCTGTAAATCCAATAAACTTCATTTCACTTCTCAAATATCACTGTGCATGTCTCCTATATGATATATTTAACTGTCATTTTTTATCGTAACAACCAACGATTTATACAGGAAAATCATGACGATTAGCAAGGTTTCCCAAACTTACGCATCCCACTGTATATACATGTCTGTGTATCTGCTTTGGAATTGTTTTGGCTTTCCCACAAAGCTGGCAGTCTGAAGGTTCTCTGCTGAAACATGGCTGTTACAGACAGCACTGAAACCTATTGGTCTTGATTTCTAAACCAAATAAACTTCCAGCTTAATACAGGCCATCAAACCTGATCATCAGTTGGTATGCGATCACATGCTGCCCGATTCCTTATTCAGGCTACCTATACTGAGGCTAATATGGCTACCAATAGTGGGGGGGCTAGTCTGGCTAGCTATACGAGCAGCTACCGATACTGGGGGGCTAACCTGGCTACCTGTACTTGGGGGCTACCTATACTGGGGATTAATCTAGATATCTATACTAGGTGGCTAATCTTGCTACCTATATTAGGGGGCTAATCTGGCTACCTGTATTGGGGTGCCCTCTGGCTACCTATACTGGGGACACCTCTAGCTACTTATATTATGGCTACCTATACTAGGGCAATTTAATACTAAGTTGTTGTTTTTTGCTCCCTGTATTGGGGGGCTATCTGGGGAACAAAGGTACCTTAATTTTTTGATGTGAGCAATCAAAATTCTGCTATGGAGCCCCATGTTTTCTAGCTATTCCCCTGTTTGCTGGACATTGAAAGGCATAATTGGCAGGCTGTCTGCACTAGTTATTAAGGAAATATGCTACCGTACAACACCTGAAACACCTTTTCTTTTCATATGCTCATGTGCAAAAGTGAGAGAACAACTATGATACAAGTGTAGCCTTCCTTACAGATGTTAACCTCTTAATGGGCAATATAGGTTAGATGGCTAGGATAGGAAAGTCAGTGAGTGTGTGATTCCTCCACTCTAAGACATAACCACACTGCATGGTTTACAGCACTGGGTGGGGATACCTGGTCACACACACACACACACACACGCACGCACACACACACACACACACACACACACACACACCCCGAATATTGGAGGACAAGGTTTTCTCTCCATGTTCTCTCCATGTTAGCATTTCTAACCAATCTAGGTCCATTGTCACTCACCACAGCTTTTGTAAAATGCCCACATTTCCCAGGCTGCATATGGGCTAGAAACACCAAAAGTGTCCCTACTTTTTACTTGAGACTCAATAGTCACCAGTGACCATTGGCATATCCAACATCATACCTAACTTTGTTTGCAATTTAGCAGACTTCAAATGCCACCTAGAACCCCCTTCAGATGCAGTACAGAGAATGACGCCATTGTCCTTTCGTTCCAGCGCTGTGAGCCCTCGGAAAGGCTACGGGAGCACACGTGTCTTCGAATGCTCCAGAAGATGGACTGCTCCATACTGGAACATGCGCAGTACAGAGCCTGTCTGTCTTCAGGAGCACTCGGGGACACGAATGCTTCCAAAGCCTTCAGGGGGCTCACGGAGGTGTATTCGGCCAACTGACTGAACATTTTTCCAAATTAATGAACATTTTCCCAGCCAAGTGAAGAACGGATCTATAAAAACATAAAGACTGGCCTCCCTACTCACTGAACACTATTTTGGCAAATGGACTGAGCAACTTCTGCTCAGTAAGGCTGGGTTTGTGAATCAGTTGCTGTCAGCTATAATGCAACAGATAACTGATAAGAAGACATTTTTCATGTTTCCCTAAGGGCCACTAGCCACGAATTCGCATTGCAACTTGAAGAGCCAATGCATGTCACTGGAGTAGTTTCCATTGCGATGCAACCCCGGAAAAGAATCAGATGCCTGCTGCGGATATCTGGTAGTAACGGACAGCCGCATCCGGACTTCCGTAATAAAAATGGAAGTCACCCGACAGCTATGTGCGGCGTAATGCGATGCAGTCATATCCTGACACTGGAATCGTGCCCTAAATGGCCACATCCAGAAAAATTGATGCAGAACTAGTGGAAATGGGCCCTATGGGTCAGTTTATATCCAGTACTGGCTGGATAGTGTACTGGCACAGGAGACTAGGGTTCAAATCTCAGCTCTTCCTGTTCTGTAAGTCAGCACCTATTCAGTGAGGAGACCTTCGGCAAGACTCCCTAACACTGCTACTGCCTATACAGCGCGTGCTAGTGGCTGCAGCTGAGGCACTTTGAGTCCGCCAGGAGAAAAATTCCAAAATAAATGTTCTCTGTCTTGTGTCTACGCGTTATAACATAAAGGGTAAAACTGACATAAAGGGTAACATGGAAGTCTCCCTCTTATCAATTGTGCTCACAGCTGACAACTGATTCAGTATAAACCAAGCTTTTGAAATGAAAGCAAACCCTGAGGATCCCCAATGAGATGGGTTAGCAAATAATTTTGTCAGTTTTGTCAGGTTTTGCCTTCTGTAAGTGTAGAACATTTGTAGTGGATTTTATTCTGGAACAAATGTTTAATTTACAGTATATGTATACATACCCATGCATTTCAAATGTTACAATTTTTCAGGCTAGTGGTCCTTTCAGCATAGAGTATAGTTTAAATATACTACCAGTTTATGTAAGAGCCAGTTTACATACATTATGTTAGTGTTAGGTGCTTGGGAATACATGTCTCCACTGCAGGATTCCTTGCGGGTGTAGGCAATGCATCCACTGTCTGAAAACACTAGTGCCACACTAATTAAATGCAGCAGACAGAATGACAATGAACATGTGAGAATGGGTCCATGTGTAAGCATATGCATAGCAGTTGTGGGCCCAGTGTCTGCCGCATTAAAATATAGTGCTCCAAGCAGTGTTTAAGTTCTATTACCCTAAATATTTTACAGTTTTAATGAATATTCATGTACTTAGCATGAAGGATCCAGAGCCTTCCCTCTCCAGCTGACTTTTTTCCTTCACTACAGATTTGCTTTAAAGCTCCCACCAAGAAGGACATTGCTAAAAATATAAAGCATTTTGCATGTTTCTCTCTTTATTTTTCATTACACATTGAGGACAGACATATTATGTTAACTTTCTCTCAGCCTGCCTGAAAGTCTGAATTGTAATTGGATGCTGTGGGGAATAATCAGTGGCGTAGCTAAGAAGTTATGGGCCCCAGTGCAAGTTTTGCTATACTGTACTCTATACATAAGTTGATACGGCGCACCAAAACCAATCGAGGACACCACAGTGTCAGAGGTGCAAGAAGGGGATGGGGACCAGTGTGTTAATGGTCACTACTATTGATAGTATCTATAGAATTACATTTCAGCACAGTAGCAATAAAGAGCTAATAGTATGGTTGAGGGTTGACCCCTCGGGGCCTCTCTAGCCCAAGGGCCCTGATGCAGTCGCTACCTCTGCACCCCCTATTGCTACGCCACTGGGAATAATACTCCTGCAAAAAAACTGACACTTTGTAGAACCAGAAAGCTAGGGATGCTACCATACCATTGTTTTACATTCTCTTTTTCGTCTGCAGGTTGGCTTCCACAACAGCCTGTGACTCGAAACTTATTTTCAAATGTAAGTTGATGGTAATCATTTTCTCCTAAATGAACTACAGGAAAACTCACAGGCATAAACATTATCATGATTTTACCAATTTTAATTGCTGCATATCTCCATGGTAGAGGCATTTTTATCACTTGCTGTCCTCAGCGATGCCGCAGAAAGCAAGAGAAAAGTTACAGCATGAATACTGTATAAATAGCCTACCTTCTTGCCAGCTGTATTTCAGAGTTTCCCTGACTTCCTGTTACCAGTGACATCACTGGAAGTTTGAAAAATCCCCCCCCCCCCCCCCCCCCAGCTGATACACAGCCAGCAATAAAAACTTGAGAGTTACTGGAACTCTATAGCTTTCGCTGGAGTTGGCTTTTAGGAATCTCCTTATGTCTAATACTAGGGATGGTTGGAAATGCTGATTTCCAATCCCGTGGAAATTCTACTTTCCGCCAATGCCGATTGCTGCTTCCACTGATTTCCGCATTTCGCCAAAAATTTCTGCCAAAATGTCTGCGTTCTCTGATTGGCTTATTCATTCTAAGTCTTCTGATTAACTTAAAATCACCAAATATCAGTAAGTTCCGCAGAAAAAAAAAATGCATTCTCTGGCTTATTAATTTCGACTATTTGATTGGCTTAAAATTACTGAATATCTGTTATGTATATTTTCTGCCAAAATTTCCGCCTAAATCTGCATTCTCTGATTGGTTTCTTCATTCTGAGTCTTGTGGATTTTCTGTGGAAATTACCACAGTTTCCACTAAAATCCACTTACTGCACTAGTATTTCCGCATTTCAATGCGGATATCGGCTCGGAAATGCAGGAATGAGCATCTCTATCTAACACATTTATAGTTACATTTGGTGAAACTGACTAATCAAAGTCTTACAATATATGCAAGTGATCAAATAAAATAGAGCATTGCTATGCTAATTCATAGACTCAATCAACCGCCTCTGCATTAACCACTTGAGGACCACAGTCTTTCTACCCCTTAAGGACCAGGCACTTTTTTTCCATTCAGACCACTGCAGCTTTCAGGGTTTATTGCTCGCTCATACAACCTACCACCTAAATGAATTTTACCTCCTTTTCTTGTCACTAATAAAGCTTTCTTTTGGTGCTATTTGATTCCTGCTGCGATTTTTACTTTTTATTATATTCAGCAAAAAAGACATGAATTTTGTCAAAAAAATGACTTTTTTAACTTTCTGTGCTGACATTTTTCAAATAAAGTAAAATTTCTGTATACATGCAGCGCGAAAAATGTGGACAAACATGTTTTTGATAAAAAAAAAACCCATTCAGTGTATATTTATTGGTTTGGGTAAAAGTTATAGCGTTTACAAACTATGGTGCAAAAAGCGAATTTTCCCATTTTCAAGCATCTATGACTTTTCTGACCCCCTGTCATGTTTCATGAGGGGCTAGAATTCCAGGATAGTATAAATACCCCCCAAATGACCCCATTTTGGAAAGAAGACATCCCAAAGTATTCACTGAGAGGCATAGTGAGTTCATAGAAGATATTATTTTTTTTGTCACAAGTAAGCGGAAAATGACACTTTGTGACAAAAAAAAAAAAAAAAAAGGTTTCCATTTCTGCTAACTTGCGACAAAAAAAAAATGAAATCTGCCACGGACTCACCATGCCCCTCTCTGAATACCTTGAAGTGTCTACTTTCCAAAATGGGGTCATTTGTGGGGTGTGTTCACTGTCCTGGCATTTTGGGGGGTGCTAAATTGTAAGCACCCCTGTAAAGCCTAAAGGTGCTCATTGGACTTTGGACCCCTTAGCGCAGTTAGGCTGCAAAAAAGTGCCACACATGTGGTATTGCCATACTCAGTAGAAGTACTATAATGTGTTTTGGGGTGTATTTTTACACATACCCATGCTGGGTGGGAGAAATATCTCTGTGAATGACAATGTTTTCATTTTTTTTTACACACAATTGTCCATTTACAGAGTTATTTCTCCCACCCAGCATGGGTATGTGTAAAAATACACCACAAAACACATTATACTACTTCTCCTGAGTACGGCGATACCACATGTGTGGCACTTTTTTGCACCCTAACTGCGCTAAAGGGCCCAAAGTCCAATGAGTACCTTTAGGATTTCACAGGTCATTTTGCGACATTTGGTTTCAAGACTACTCCTCATGGTTTAGGGCCCCTAAAATGCCAGGGCAGTATAGGAACCCCACAAATGACCCCATTTTAGAAAGAAGACACCCCAAGGTATTCCATTAGGAGTATGGTGAGTTCATAGAAGATTTTATTTTTTGTCACAAGTTAGCGGAACATGACACTTTGTGAAAAAAACAATTAAAATCAATTTCCGCTAACTTGTGACAAAAAAATAAAAACTTCTATGAACTCACCATACTCCTAACGGAATACCTTTGGGTGTCTTCTTTCTAAAATGGGGTCATTTGTGGGGTTCCTATACTGCCCTGGCATTTTAGGGGCCCTAAACCATGAGGAGTAGTCTGGAAATCAAATTCCGCAAAATGACCTGTGAAATCCTAAAGGTACTCATTGGACTTTGGGCCCTTTAGCGCAGTTAGGGTGCAAAAAAGTGCCACACATGTGGTATCGCCGTACTCTGGAGAAGTAGTACAATGTGTTTTGGGGTGTATTTTTACACATACCCATGCTGGGTGGGAGAAATAACTCTGTAAATGGACAATTGTGTGTAAAAAAATCAAAAGATTGTCATTTACAGAGATATTTCTCCCACCCAGCATGGGTATGTGTAAAAATACACCCCAAAACACATTATACTACTTCTCCCGAGTACGGCAATACCACATGTGTGGCACTTTTTTGCACCCTAACTGCGCTAAAGGGCCCAAAGTCCAATGAGTACCTTTAGGATTTCACAGGTCATTTTTGTTTCAAGACTACTCCTCACGGTTTAGGGCCCCTAAAATGCCAGGGCAGTATAGGAACCCCACTAATGACCCCATTTTACAAAGAAGACACCCAAAGGTATTCCGTTAGGAGTATGGTGAGTTCATAGAAGATTTTATTTTTTGCCACAAGTTAGCGGAAATTGATTTGAATTGTTTTTCTTCACAAAGTGTCATATTCCGCTAACTTGTGACAAAAAATAAAATCTTCTATGACCTCGCCATACACCTAATGGAATACCTTTGGTTGTCTCCTTTCTAGAATGGGGTCATTTGTGGGGTTCCTATACTGCCCTGGCATTTTAGGGGCCCTGAACCGTGAGGAGTAGTCTTGAAACCAAATGTCGCAAAATGACCTGTGAAATCCTAAAGGTACTTATTGGACTTTGGGCCCCTTAGCGCACTTAGGGTGTAAAAAAGTGCCACACATGTGGTACCGCCGTACTCAGGAGAAGTAGTATAATGTCTTTTGGGGTGTATTTTTACACATACCCATGCTGGGTGGTAGAAATATCTCTGTACATGACAATTGTTTGATTTTTTTTACACACAATTGTCCATTTACAGAGAGATTTCTCCCACCCAGCATGGGTATGTGTAAAAATACACCCCAAAACACATTATACTACTTCTCCTGAGTACGGCGATACCACGTGTGACACTTTTTTTGCAGCCTAGGTGCGCTAAGGGGCCCAACGTCCTATTCACAGGTCATTTTGAGGCATTTGTTTTCTAGACTACTCCTCACGGTTTAGGGCCCCTAAAATGCCAGGGCAGTGTAGGAACCCCACAAGTGACCCCATTTTAGAAAGAAGACACCCCAAGGTATTCCATTAGGTGTATGGCGAGGTCATAGAAGATTTTACTTTTAGTCACAAGTTAGTGAAAAATGACACTTTGTGAAAAAAAAAACCAATAAAAATCAATTTCCGCTAACTTTTGACAAAAAATAAAATATTCTATGAACTCGTCATACACCTAACAGAATACCTTGGGGTGTCTTTTTTCTAAAATGGGGTCACTTGTGGGGTTCCTATACCGCCCTGGCATTTTACAGGCCCAAAACCGTGAGTAGTCTGGAAACCAAATGTCTCAAAATGACTGTTCAGGGGTATAAGCATCTGCAAATTTTGATGACAGGTGGTCTATGAGGGGGCGAATTTTGTGGAACCGGTCATAAGCAGGGTGGCCTTTTAGATGACAGGTTTTATTGGGCCTGATCTGATGGATAGGAGTGCTAGGGGGGTGACAGGAGGTGATTGATAGGTGTCTCAGGGGGTGGTTAGAGGGGAAAATAGATGCAATCAATGCACTGGGGAGGTGATCGGAAGGGGGTCTGAGGGGGATCTGAGGGTTTGGCCGAGTGATCAGGAGCCCACACGGGGCAAATTAGGGCCTGATCTGATGGGTAGGTGTGCTAGGGGGTGACAGGTAGTGACAGGAGGTGATTGATGGGTGTCTCAAGGTGTGATTAGTGGGGGGAATAGATGCAAGTAATGCAATGGCGAGGTGATCAGGGCTGGGGTCTGAGGGTGTGGGCGGGTGATTGGGTGCCCTAGGGGCAGATGGGGGTCTAATCTGATGGGTAGCAGTGACAGGGGGTGATCTGACTGCGGGTCTGCAGGCGATCGAATGGTGTGTGTGGGTGATCAGATTGCCCGCAAGGGGCAGGTTAGGGACTGATTGATGGGTGGCAGTGACAGGGGGTGATTGATGGGTGGCAATGACAGGGGCTGATTGATGGGTGGCAGTGACAGGGGGTGATTGATGGGTGATAGGTGATTGGCAGGTGATTGACAGGTGATCAGTGGGTTATTACAGGGGAGAACAGATGTAATTAATGCACTGGTGAATTGATAAGGGGGGGTCAGAGGGCAATCTGAGCGTGTTGGCGGGTGATTGGGTGCCCGCAAGGGGCAGGTTAGGGGCTGATTGATGGGTGGCAGTGACAGGGGGTGATTGATGGGTGATAGGTGATTGGCAGGTGATTGACAGGTGATCAGTGGGTTGTTACAGGGAAGAACAGATGTAATTAATGCACTGGCGAATTGATAAGGGGGGGGGGGGGGTCTGAGGGCAATCTGAGCGTGTGGGCGGGTGATTGGGTGCCCGCAAGGGGCAGATTAGGGTCTGATCTGATAGGTAACAGTGACAGGTGGTGATAGGGGGTGATTGATGGGTGATTAGTGGGTGTTTAGAGGAGAGAATAGATGTAAACAATGGATTTGGGAGGTGATCTGATGTCGGATCTGCGGGCGATCTATTGGTGTGGGTGAGTGATCAGATTGCCCGCAAGGGGCAGGTTAGGGGCTGATTGATGGGTGGCAGTGACAGGGGGTGACAGGGGGTGATTGATGGGTGATAGGTGATTGACAGGTGATCAGTGGGTTATTACAGGGAAGAACAGATGTAATTAATGCACTGGCGAATTGATAAGGGGGGGTCAGAGGGCAATCTGAGCGTGTTGGCGGGTGATTGGGTGCCCGCAAGGGGCAGATTAGGGTCTGATCTGATAGGAAAAAGTGACAGGTGGTGATAGGGGGTGATTGATGGGTAATTAGTGGGTGTTTAGAGGAGAGAATAGATTTAAACAATGGATTTGGGAGGTGATCTGATATCGGATCTGCGGGCGATCTATTGGTGTGGGTGGGTGATCAGATTGCCCGCAAGGGGCAGGTTAGGGGCCGATTGTTGGGTGGCAGTGACAGGGGGTGATTGATGGGTGATTGATGGGTGATTGACAGGTGATTGACAGGTTATCAGGGGGGATAGATGCATACAGTACACAGGGGGGGGGGGGGTCTGGGGGGGTCCTGGGGAGAATCTGAGGGGTGGGGGGGGTGATCAGGAGGGGGCAGGGGGCAGAGGGGGGGATAAAAAAAAAATAGCGTTGACAGATAGTGACAGGGAGTGATTGATGGGTTATTAGGGGGGTGATTGGGTGCAAACAGGGGTCTGGGGGGTGGGCAGGGGGGGGTCTGAGGGGTGCTGTGGGCGATCAGTGGGCGGGGGGGGGCAGATCAGTGTGTTTGGGTGCAGACTAGGGTGGCTGCAGCGTGCCCTGGTGGTCCCTCAGACACTGGGACCACCAGGGCAGGAGGCAGCCTGTATAATACACTTTGTATACATTACAAAGTGTATTATACACTTTGTAGCGGCGATCGCGGGGTTAACATCCCGCCGGCGGGATGTTACGGCGGGTGGGCAGAGCCAGTTGCCGGGGGAAGCGCGCGTCATCAATGACGCGATCGCTCCCCCGGCATAGGAAAAGGACGCAACGCCCTAAGGCGTATTGCGGTCCTTAAGGCATCCACTTTGCCGTCGCCCATGGGCTGTGGGCGGTCGGCAAGTGGTTAAAGAGGAACTGTCGTGAAAATCTTAAAATTTAAAACACATACAAATAAGAAGTACATTTCTCCCGGAGTAAAATGAGTCATAGATTACTTTTCTCCTACTTGCTGTCAATTACAGTAGGTAGTAGAAATCTGACATTACCGACAAATTCTGGGTTAGTCCATCTCTTCACGGGGGATTCTCAGCATGGCCTTTATTCTTTATAAAGACATTCCCTGAAAAAGATTGATACAAAGATGCTGGCCAGCCTCCTTGCTCGCTGCACACTTTTTTGGCAGTTGGACGGAGCAACTGCCATTCACCAAGTGCTTTTAAAACTAAAGAAATCCCTGAGAACCCCCCATGAGAACATGGGCTAGTCTAAAAACTGTCGGTAATGTCAGATTTCTACTACTTAGTGTAATTGACAACAACATAGAAGAAAAGTAATTCAACATAGGAGAAAAAGTACTTCTTATTTGTATATGTTTACATGTTTCCATATATTTTATAATTTTCGAGACTGAGGTCCTTTAACCCCCCTGGCGGTATGATTGCTGCGGCTGCGCGGCCGCCAGGGTTTTTTTTAACCTTTTTTTTTTTTATAGCATGTAGCTAGCCTAGCGCTAGCTACATGCTTCCCCCCTCCCTGCGGCGTCCCCCCGTCACCTCCGATCGCCGCCGGCGCCGCTTGCCCATAAGGAAATCCCGTTCTGAACGGGATTTCCTTGAGGGCTTCCCCCGTCGCCATGGCGATGACCGGCGTGACGTCACCGACGTCGTGACGTCACACGGAGTCCCGATCCACCCCATAGTGCAGCCTGGCGGCGATTGGCCAGGTTGCGCAAGAGGTATGCGGGGGGTGTCCCTGTTTAGCGGCGGGTAGCGGCGCATCTGCGGCGGGCGGCGGCGATCGGACCAAACACGCAGCTAGCAAAGTGCTAGCTGCGTGTTTGAAAAAAAAAATTATGCAAATCGGCCCACCAGGGCCTGAGCGGCACCCTCCGGCGGCTTACCCCGTGTCCAGCACGGGGTTACCGCTAAGGAGGTTAAGTGGTTTTACTATCTGTGGAAAGAAGTGGCCCAGATCACCTACAAAACAGCAGTTGATCGCTCTGCCTTGCTCACAGACTGGACCCTGGCGATTTTTTTTCAAAATAGTCACAGAGGCTCTGGTATCACCCATCTGCATTGCCATGTTCTGCCCCAGTGGCGTAGCTAAGGAGCCGTGGGTCCCGGTGCAGGTTTTACATGGGGCCCCCCCAAGAACTTTATACATAGCAATTGATACAGCGCACCAAAACCTGCCAATGGCAACTACAGTGTCAGAGGTACAAGAAGGGGATTGGGAACAGTGTGTTAAGGATTACTACTATTCAAAACATCTATAGAAGTGATTATTACCAGCACAGGACCAATAGAGACCTAATACTGTAATAGAGGGTGGACCCTTCGGGGCCCCTCTGGCCCAAGGGCCCCCGGTGCGGTCGCTACCTCTGCACCCCCTATTGCTACGCCCCTGTTCTGTCCGCAGCTCACCATTCGCTGTCTAATTGGTGGCTGCGGCCGGGCTGAGGTTTCCAAAGAGCTTTGGCAGAAAACATGGCCACAACAACACAGCTGCGGGAAGACAGGTGAATATTTAACCCACGCAACCCAACACCCCCCCCCCCCCCCCCCCCCATCTATCCTTATTAAGACAGAGCCTGTCATTAACGGGCTCTGTCATTTTAAGCCTAGGTACTCTTTAAGCTCACATACGGGTAAGTACACTAGTCCGGTACTTTAAAATATGTTTTACAGAACCCATGATATAACATATTGTTTTTTCGTAAAATAAGTTTACATTAATTTCAAATTATACTTCAATTGATATTATAGTTATCCTTTACTTCTGGGTTTTCCATTTATCTGTTTTGTTTTCTTTTCTCTTTTCAGTTTCGCTTTCCTTCCTTTCCCTCTGCACCTTCAACAGGTAAGTACATTGATCTCATAAACCCTACAGTCGCACAAACAGAATTATCAGCAAGTATTTCACTCTTTATATTATCCCAGCATTACAAAAAGTTGGCCCTTATCCAAATAACTTTTTCTCCTGAGTTTTCGCCTAGGAGATAATTTTTTATCTTATCAAACAAATCTTGTATGGAACGATAGTCATGTTTTGTTGACTGCTGCATAAGAAGCTCCTCAGTATAATCCACAGAATTAACAAGTGTTGAATTTTTTAAAACTGCAGTTCTGTCCAAAGAATGAACAGCATTGCCAATGCTACTCATTGAAGCCTGTAACCCCCTCTGTTCATTCTTGCTTCCTTCCCTCATACACAAATCTGCTACCCACAAATTAGGGTTGTGTCTGGATTATCAGCAATCATCCAACTTTAGATCAATTCTTTACTAAGTTTCAAAGTATATACATTTTGGTATTATATTAGCACCCTAATTGAAAATCTGAACAAACAAAAAATGGTTAGGGGATGTCCTCTGATGTCATACACAGCTGTATGGGAAAAAAGAAATAATGCATTATATATATTTTTTCCAGTAAATAGTATAACTATCACAGACAGTAATGGTCCTGTACAAATTGGAGACGGTAATGTTATGGATATCGGTCAACATGGTACATTGAGAAGACCAGTAATGCAGCAACCTGCTCAGACTGCAACCGGAAACTATCCTCCACCAAGTTATCATGGTTAGTATGATTTTCTCAGTATTGAATATTGCAATGCTGGTGCGCATATGTACGGTTGTGTAGGGCTGTTTTGCATTGCGGGTCACTGCCCAGGAGGAGGTTGCAGACGGGTGAAATGGCAAATGCAACATGCACAATGGAGTAGTGAAGTAACTGATCACCAAGGGTACATGTGTACACTGGTAAAATAAAGACAAACGCCTGGGAGAAAGACGGATCGCATGCATCCTTGGTGCATCCTGGATAGGTGAGTTACTACAACCATTAGCTGTACACCTTGCTTGGGGAAAGGAAGAGTCTGGCTACCTATACTGGGGGGGGAGGGTGGTGGGTATTTGGCTATCATTACGGGGGAGGGGGGTCATCTGGCAACCTGTACTGGGGGGGGGGGGGGGGGGCATCTGGCAACCTGTACTCGGGGGGGGGGGGGGGCATCTGGCTACATATACTGGGGGAATCTGGCTACCTTCATTGGAGGTTAACATCTGGCTACCTATACTGGGTATAGTATTCAGGTTAAAATGCCATGTTGGCACTTTGCAATAAATAAATGGGGTTTTGTTGCAGTTTGGTCACATGGGCCCTTATTTGCCTAATTAGTGTGACTCAGTGTTCAGGTAGCATGGGTCACACTAATTAGGCTACACTGTTATCGGTAGTAACTGTAAAATTGCCTTGTGCTGCCTGCACACAGCAATCTTACGGTAGCTTTGTGAATCAGGGCCTTGGTCTCTAAAAGGTTTGTCAACTCTGATATATTTTATTCATAAGGTAAAACAACTAAGCATATTACTACTTGCTTTTTTATTTCAGCATCTAATATTACAGTGACTGACAGCACGGGTCCTGTACAAATTGGAGACGGTAATGTTATGGATATCCGTCACAGTGGTACATTGAGGAGACCAGTAATGCAGCAATCTGCTCAGACTGCAGGTAGACCATATGCTGCACCGCCAACAAGTTATTGTGGTTAGTATGATTTCCTCAGTATTGTATATTGCATTCAAAAGGAAAAAGTAACTAAGCCTGTTGCTATATGCTTTTCATTTTAGCTTCTAGTATTACAGTCACTGGGAACAGTGGTCCTTTACAAATTGGAGACCGCAATGAAATGCTTCTTATGGAAACCAGTCATCATCAGGGCTCAAACACTAATACAGCCACTCCACGTCCTGATCAAATGCTACAAAGAAGTTCCCCTTCACCAATAAAAGGTACAGAAACACCCCATGCTTTACAAGTATGCCCAGTCTCTCAGGCCAAAGAGACTACAGCTGGAGAAACTCAGGGTCAAACTGAGCCTGCAAAACCCAATGACCCTCTCATACAGGCAACCCACGGACAGGAAAACATTTCAACACTCCAAAAGAACAGTCCATTATAGACTACTCCCATCATGAGCTTCCACATCAATGTTGGTAATTGTTACATCTGGTTAAAAAGTGCACTCCTGGCTAAAAACAGTGGATAATGCAGAATGAGGAAATGATCAAAAAAAAAAAAAATGAAAACATGGTTGATTGGGAATTTTTGGACAGTCCCTCAGTTTTATTTATTCTGAGTGCTAAAAAGAACCACATTTACTGCCCATATTCCTAGTGTGCAATATGAACTGAAGTTAGCATGAGAAAAAAACTTTCCTGGGAAAACTACTTCCTTCCTTTTTTTTTTTTAAATAAACATTCAGATGCCCGCCTGTGCCTTGGGTAACCGGAATACAAGTAGGCCTTTTCTGGGACTCGGATCCAACCCTCAGGATCAATCTTGCATGTCTCAATATGGACTACTAGTTATCAGCAGCAAATCATGTTCTTTGCCCATATAGAGCTGGAATCAGGAATGTATACACTTTTCTCTTACAGAGAAGGACTCAGGAATTTCATAACACAATACTATTATTACCGGTACATTTTGCTATTTGATTCACTGAAATAAACCATTTTTAATAAATGTATGATTTTCTTATCTTCTGAGATGAGCTGCAGAAGCTTAACATGACCTTACATAATGGAAAACTGAGTACAGTACATTGGATTTATGGTGCCATTAACTGAATGCAGTATATCGAAGTTAAAGTGGTCTGAAAGCCAGCATTTCTACTTTGCTCTAATGCTGGGCATAGACAAGTCGACCTGGCGGCTCGATTAGCCGCCGGATCGACTCCTGGCGCGTCCCCGCGGGCAGCCAGATCGATTCCCGCTCGTCCTCGCGGGCACTCCTTATCTTCCGCTCGATTCCCCGCTATTGTCTGCCCGGATCGGATCGAGCGGGGAATCTATCCGGCGGGTCATCGGACCTGTCGGATATTATCAATCGAGCCATTAGCGGCTCAATTGATAAGGAAGACTCCTACCATGCCCAGCATAAAAGATTGCTCACAGCTTGAAAGCTACTATACCAGAAAAAAATTCTAGCAGAACATCACTGAAATGGTTAAACAAAGCACTTTCTCCTGCTATTCAGCTTCAAATCCGCATCCAAACTGGAGATAATAGTATATTTTCTATCTAGTAGTATCTACGGGCCATAGATCTGCTGCCAGCAGCGGATTGACCTAGATTTTCCATCCTGTCAGATAGATCAAATTGACCGAAATCACCCGCAAATTGATCAAATAGATTTGAAAGAATCGATTTTCAATCGATAGATTCTATAGAATCAATCGATCGATCGCTGAAATTAAACAGTGTATGGGCTTCTTTACTAACCTTAAACTGCCCTAAAGCCTAACAAGTTACTCAAACCCTAATCTTTATTGTCCTCCTTATCCTATTAGCTATACTTAAGTACTTCAGTAAATACATCAGCACAACTTTGTGGCAAAACAGGAGTTTAAAGCACTGCTTAAATGTTAAATATGTTTCATTTAATTTCATGAAATCTAAAAGCACCAGCATTCCAGGAAAATTAGACATGTTGTCCCCAAGGGGGCAGCCTAGTTCCAGTACACATCTCAGCATTATTAAATAGAAAATTAATGTTTTCTTGGGCATGATTTCGAAGGAATAACTGTGAAAAACAAATCTGAACGCTGAATCTAAAACACTCCAGCAACAAAATAATTTTCACAAGATTGTGACTCAGTGTGCGTCTCAAATTATGTTTCTTTTATTCTGCCTAATAAGCTTTATGTAAATGGCTCAGAAATACTTGTTTGAAATGTAATATTTATTTTCATCTATAAATTGAAACCAAGTAAACTTGATACAAAAGATAAAACCAACCAACACATTGCCCAAATGAGTTTCTAAGATCCCTGATTTGTGCGGAGTCACAGTGCACATGATCTTAGGCCATCACATGATCTTAGGCCACATGTCACATGATCTAAAGGTGGCCATACACTGGTCGATTTTGCCATCAGATCGACCAACAGATAGTTCCCTCTCTGATCGAATCTGATCAGAGAGGGATCATATGACTGCCTTTACTGCAAACAGATTGTGAATCGATTTCAGCATGAAATCGATTCACCATCTGTGAAGCTGCCGCCGCCCCCGCTGCATACATTACCTGATCCGGCCGGCGCGAGTCCGCCGGTCTCCGCTGTCTTCTTCTCCGCGCTCAGCTCCAGCTTCACTTCCTGTCCTCCGGGGAAGTTTAAACAGTGGAGGGCGCTCTACTGTTTAAACTTCCTGTCGAACAGGAAGAAGTGAAGCCTGCCGGAGCTCAGCGGAGAAGGAGCAGCGGTGACGCGCCGGCGAAGCAGGTAATGTATTGCTGCTAGCGTCGGTCGTCGGACATTCGAACGCCGCTATCGACGCACTCCTGACCTGCCGGCGATTAAGCAAAATCTTCCGCACGGACGGATCGACAGGAATGATCGATTTCGGACGGAAATCGATCGTTCGGTCAGCATTTGCGCAACGATTTCACAGCAGATTTGATCACAGTGATCGTATCTGCTGTATATCGGCGGGAAATAGTTAGGTGTATGGGTCCCTTTAGGCCATCCAGCCCTCGCTACAGGCAGCTATTCCTCATCAACTTAGTTGTTTTGTTTACTATATGAACATACGTTAATGGAACCACTGCAGACAACACAGATATGTAATTTTCTTTATAGAAAGTTAACTGTTCAGACTTTTTGTAAATATATTTTGCGATTAGTATTAGTTATGCATTAATGGGAAATAGTTTAGAGTTACCGTAGGCTATTTTCAGTAACAGCAACCAAGGTTAAAGTTGTCAATGGACTATAGGAGTATGGGGACCACTGATCTACTGGATACAGTCAGAGTAAATATATTACACTTTTTACAACACCAAATCAGCATTGTGAATAATGGAGTATTCATTAACTAAGATGAATCATACTAGATTGTCCTATTAAGTTATCCAGCTGGAGTTGCCACCTGTTAGGCACTTCCTAGGACATAGCTGCACTTAGGACCAATTAGATATTGTAACGCCTATGTACCATGGCTGATCGTGGTCATTTTCTGTGTACCGTAGATAGTAAACATTTGATGTATTTTTGATTCATCAGACTAAAAGTATATTGTAGCATATTTGTAGAAAACCACTGCAAAGAAAATTACAGAAAAATGGAGCATGCTCAGATCATGTATTATGATTGGTCACACTGAGCAATTGCTCCTCATTTGTACCAACTTCGTTTCAGTTTTTCTTGCAGTGGTGTTGATAAGTATTCCCCAGTGTGCTTTACATGAGCTCTATTCAAAGTTTCTGAACCTGATCATTCTGTTCCTCGATGTATTAAACTGCAGTAATGTAGCTGAATCATCACTAACACACACAACTTTCCAAGTAAAAGGAACATTGTTGAACATGGGACTCACTAAATGACAACCATAGACCTGTACAGTGGTTTTCAAAGTCATGCAGGGTTCACAAAGAGTCCTAACATAAAGAAGAAGGCTGTACAAATAGATAACTGATACCATAACAGTGCTCAAATAATTAAAAGTCAAATATCAGCAACTGTTTTTATTGAAGTATTTAAATAATGTTTAAATGTGTCAGATTTGGAGAGATTTCCCTACTTCTGGTTGGGATAGGAAGTGATGAAAATTCTCACATATCAGGATATGGGGCAGCAATACAAATCCAAGAGTTTAACTGAAATAAAAAGAAAAATCCTGGAATTAAATGTCACTTACCATCTTTGCAGTTCCTGACTCTCATGTGCTGGTTCTGAAAGCTTCAGAATACATTTTTGAATCCACCCAACCATACCATAGAAGTAAGCCTGGTTGGCTGCTTGAAGACCCCAGAGCCAGAGGGGGTACATCTAACTTGGACTTCTTTCTGATGCTCCTCCAGTATATACCATTTAAGTGTGTGTAGAAAAGCAGTGGCACTGATTTTATACTTACTAGTCATGACACACAGTCGCCCTCTCCTCACATCTGCCTCGCTCTCCCTCTCCTTGTGTCCACACAGTCTACCCAGTACTGATGTGACATCACAGCAGAGCTGGACTGGCATTGGGAAAATACTATGTGGGTGAGAGGAGAAGGAGAGCATGGCAGGTGTAAGGGACCTCTGTGATCCATGACTGGCAAAAATAAATACTGTAAATAGATGTTTCCCTGCACTAACTCTGCACAGGGTATGGGATGGTACTGCAGTAAGGTTGTGGTTTTCATGCATAGAGTAGAGCAATGGCACTAAAGGGGGGGAATGGCAATACTTGGGGTGGGGGTAGAGGCATTACTGGAGTGAGAAGGCTATACTGGGAGGAGGAGAACTAGACCATGTTCCCACATCCACATATGGCTATTGAGGGAGCGTCACATTGGGGTCAAAGCCTGGTGCATATATCAAGGAAGCACTACAGGAAGTTCAAACTAGTTACTCTCTTGGCTGGCACACTCTTGCTAGCTATGAATGTATGTGTCAATCTATGTTTAATATGCAGCCTGCAACCTTACCCTGCATTGCACCTCAATCTATTCAGAAATGTTTCTGCTGTAATAAATTCTTATCTCGGTCAGCCTATTTGGATCATTGCCAACAAGAAGGAAGGTTTTCATCACCCCTCCCACATCTCCTGCTCCTCACTGATTGGCTGAGGGACAGTTCAGTGAACTACTGAAGTCTGATCTATGCTGTGCATACATGTGTTTACAAAGCAAGCTAGCTATGACAGTGCAGTTTCTAGGAGAAAGAAAAAGTAAGTGAGTAAATTACATCAGGATTGGCTTCAGTCAGAGGGAATCAAAATGGAAAATGCTGGGAACCGAATTCTCTACATTTCCTATATACAATTCACTGAAATCAAATTGTGGACAGTACAATACATCTGTTATGTGAGTATAACAAGTAACTGTCTACTGATATATGTGCTTTTTTTCCTGGGATAGTATGGCTGTCTCTGCTGCTTTAAAACATCATTTGAATTACTGTCTCACTACCATTTTTCTCCCTTTTTAATATCGTCAGTATCAATGCCATGGTACACAAGATACATGTTTATGCCACAACCAGTTTCCTTAATGTGCCATAATTATTAGCATCTTGATTGGATAACATTAGTAACAATTGCTTAGCAACATGTCTCTGAAACATGTCACAACTGCATCTTTTATGTGCCATAGCCTTTAGGCTAAATTTCCTGACATGCTTATGATCTATAGCGATGAGGTCATAGCAGGAGTTTGTGCATTTTTGTTGTGTCTACAGGGAATGAGTTACCCACTTAAAACTTAGCTAACATCACGACGGCATTCACACCGTGGGCATTCATTCCCTAGTTATGCAATACTCATGGGGATGGACACAGTAGCCCTGCAGGGGGACATGATACAACTGCTCTAGCAATAACAAGGGCATTGGGTTCACGCTTCTGCCATGACTGTTATTTGGGGCATGAATTAAAATACTGAAGTATTTCCGATGCCTGATTTGCCCTTTTTTTGTTTTATTCAGAGAGGAACTCCAGTGAAAGTAACGTAATGAAAAAGAGTGCTTCATTTTTACAATAATTATGTATAAATGATTTAGTCAGTGTTTGCCAATTGTAAAATCTTTCCTCTCCCTGATTTACATTCTGGCATTTATGACATGGTGACATTTTTACTGCTGGCAGGTGATGTCTGTGATGATGCATTTTTGGCAGTTGGAAACAGCTGTTATTTCCCACAATGCAACAAGGATCCCACAGTGTGATGTCAGGACCCTGGTGCTGACATCATACTGTGGAAGGGGTTTCACCACAATATCAGCCATACAGAGCCCCCTGATGATCCGTTTGAGAAAAGCAGTGGCGTAACTAAGGAAATATGAGCCCTGGTGCAAGTTTTACATGCCCCCCCCCCCCCCCCCCCAAGCACTCTATACATAGAAGAAGGGGGTGGGGAACAGTTTGTTAATGATTACTACTATTTAAAGCAGGGGTCCCCCAAACGTTTTGGGTCGAGGGCCGAGTCCACATACTTCAGACTGCTGGGGGGCCGGAGTATACATAAAATGTAGAAGTCTTTGCGGGCCAGACAGTGAAGCATACCCATGTGACAACCTGCAGTCCAATTGGACAGCAGTGTCACCTGATGTGGAATTTGATTGGAAACCAGCGAAAAACTGCTTTCTGGCTTCCATGTGGATGGGTGGTGCCAGCACTGCTATTCTATATGTGGGCCACCAATATTTAAGGATGTAGCTGACCGCATCTATAAGTAATACATTTTGTGCGTGGAGGGGTGCGGTAAAAAAAAAGCCTTGGGGCCACATTCGGCCTACGGGCCTTAGTTTGATGACCACTGATTTAAAGCATCTATGGAAGTGATTATTAACAGCACATGGCCAATAGAGAGCTAATATTGTGCTTGAGGGAGGGCCCCTCTAACCAAAGGGCCCCGATGCAGTCGCTACCTCTGCAACCCCTATTGCTATGCCACTGGGAATTTTTTTTAATGCACTGGTGATGTCTGCAGTTTTGGTGAGAGGTCTTCTTGCCATTTCTCCCCTCCCACCAGGCTGTCTTGTGCCTCCACCTCTTTACCCCCCCCCCCATCATCCTATGCATCCCCCTTTTTCGTATGTCCCCCTTTTCTGATTGTCCTTTAGAGGAGCTCACAATCTAATTGTACCATAGTCCTAGTCCTCCCATATTGTGTATTTATATAGCACTGATATCTTCTGCAGCACTGTATAGAGTACAGAGTTTCATAATGGTTAGCTTCGTCAACATCCCGATGACTCTTTTTACCCAAACATCCCCCCAAATTTGCAGTAACACGCTCCCATCAAAAAAAATTGGGGGGGGGGGGGGTTAGGGGTTGGCGGGTGTCTGTAAGTAATCAACACCAGGTGTCAAATTCCCTAGGTACGCCACTGGAGATGAGCAAAAGCTCCCAGCAGCTGTAAACCTATATATAAAGCCCTGCTGAACGACCCCCAGAGGTATAATGCCCCATAGTTAGTGTGATTGCTGCTCTTACCCCATTGTTAATCATCCAACCATACTGCCAACAAATTCAATCTAAACGCTAAAAAGAAATATCATCTATGTGCACTAACAGGCCTCAATGAATCACACTAGAAAATAATGCCACAATTGAATGTTGCTGCTGCCCTCTAGTACAGAGCAACATGCCTGTCCTTGCAGTTTGCAGGACTGTACTGTATATGCAAATCGTATTATCACTCTCAGCTAAATCACACAGCCAATCATTTTTTTTTGATAGCTTACATTCCAAGAGTCAAGTATTCCATCTAGAAATAAGGGAAGAAACTTGAGAAATCATCTATACTGAAACACTTACTTGATAACATTGCCTTTATTTTATCATTTATTGTTTTATTTATTCAGAACTACTGTGTTGTTTTTACTATACATGTCTTTTCTTTAATTTTACATAACTATGCAGCTCTGGGCCGCCTATCAGGCTAGATGCTATGTGATGCAATACACAACAGACGTAGTTGGTAACAGATTTGGGTCATACACGTTAATTCAGATGTGTCGTATTGGAAGGATTAGGCAGATTTGTAGTCGAGAGGCAGGCAAAGGTCGGTACACAATACAATATTACTATAGATGTTACTTCAATAATTATACTAAAATATTACGAATAAATTACAAGATATAAACTACAACGTACAAGACTGACTGACTAGAGTACATATATATTGTGCTGATGCGCAATATATAAAATGTAGCTCTCAAATAACTCACTAGCTAAAGCACATGTAATGGTAATTAACAAGACAGACAGACAGACAGACAGACGGAATGCTCAGCCAATCTAGTTGCGGTTTCAGCGACGGCGACATTCACACCAAGATAGACAACACTAACAGGTAGGAGCGAACTAATGGCAACCGCTGCTATAGTTTGTCCGCAAGAACAAGGCTAGAAGGAATACTACCAGTCACCAACGTGGTGCTGGCAAAATCTAACTATCAGGATCAGAAGGATCACTGAGCCTCCGCAGGTCAGCAAACATCCAGCAGACATGACAATACAGAGCAAGGCATTATACATTTACAATAACAACTTTCACAGCATAGACCCAACAACAACTGCATATACTGCATAATTGTCAGCAAGTGAACAGTAGTTTTCAGGGCCGGATTTACCATAATGCACTGTAGACATGTGCCTACAGGAGCCAGATGATGGAAAGGCGGCTCTCACTCCCCTCCCCAAGTGCCTCCCTCCCTCCTTTCCTAAGCAGAGCCTGATAATGATAATTCCACTGACATGATCTCCCTTCACCCAGGAGCACCTCTAGCTATATAATACTTGAGGGCACCTCTAGCTACTTATTATTGAGGGTACTTCTGGCTACCTAATACCAAGGCACCTGTAGCTACCTATGACGGGCAAGAGAAGTAACGGAGGAGTGGCAGCTGGGCCAGTCAGCACACTTTGTGGTTTGGAAGGAATTTTGTAGGTTCATGGAGGGCCAAGTCTAAGGTGCCAGGAAATCTGTGCCTATAGGCACCTGTGAGATAAATCCAGGCCTGGTAGTTCTTGAAGGTGATATGTTGAAAAGGGGATTTGGTTGACTTTGGCCAAACATGATGGGTAAAATCAGAGCATCTCAACAATTGCAGTTCTTGTAGAGGTGTACCTGTGGAAAAGGTGTATATTGCCCTACTGAAACCCTATTCCCAAATTTTCCTGCCGCCTTTCTTGCTATTGCCGGCACCTAAATTACACAGTGAACACAGCTATTGACATTATTCACATTACAGCCTATGGTGGCAACCAAATCCTTCATGCCACACGGCACCCAAACTGACTTTTGGTTGTGGGGTGTCTCTGGTACACATTGGTTAGTACCTACCAAAAGTATTCCAAGGAAGGCAACCTGGTCTGATGGAACACTTTTTTTTGTTAGCTTATTTCTAAGTTCCCCAGATCTGATTGCAATCAAGCATCTTTGGAATGTGCTGAAAAGAGAAGTGTGATTCATGGCAGCCCCACCTTGCAACTCACAGGACCAGCCAACTTGAAGGATTTGCTTAGGAAGTCTTCTGGTGTCCATGCTTCAGATGTTCTGGGGGCACAATGGGGATCTTCTCAGTATCAGGCAGGTGGTTTTAATGTTTTGGTTGATCAGTGCATATATTCTGCATTTGTCGATATTTTATTTTCCTAATCCTTTAAAACATCTCAGCTGCATTTATTTAGCTCACTATTGCGCTTGGAAACACCATGCCAGATCATTATCAGTGACTTGCTAAATTATAATATGGGTCACTGATGACACCAGCTGCTACTGTACATGTAATAGAACAATGTTTCTCAACATTTTATTGGTATGTACCCCTTTTAAAACCCTGCACTCACCAAGTACCCCCTAGCATAGGAAACATTATCACAAGTACCCCTTGACAAATATACAGTATATTTAATCATAGTACATGACAATTGATTCTAAACAATTTCCAAGTATTTACTATTGCTTATAATTAGCTAAAATACTAAATTTGTGTTGTTTAGATAATATTTATCATTTTCTAAAACTCTAAATATGTTATTCTTGGTTAAGCATATCAGTACCCCCTGCAACCATCAGAAGTACCCCCTGGGGTACGCGTACCACATGTTGAGAACTTAGGTAATAGAACACCACTGCTGGCATCATCTACTGATCATTTTTTCCTGAGCAATATATCAACCTGTACATGATTCACAGGGAAAGATTTGTATTTCTTGTTGCTACTTCTATGATCATTTGGACCCAATATTAAAGTTACATGTATCTTAATTGTCAGCAGAAATGATTGTTTCTGATATTTTGAGCTGAGCATCTATCTGGCCACCTGTGACAGTCATGCACTTAGCAGGGCTGTATGCCTTGTCGTATGGAGAAGAGACGGGAACAAAGCTACCAAAACAAACTTCCACTGATTGCTAATTACCTGAGATTGGCAGGCGCAGGACATGGATCTTCTTCCATCAGCGGTGTGTGGACCCCAGATGCCAGAATTTAGTAGCCACTATGCCCCCGGCTATATGAAGTAGCGCAGCTTAATGAGAGGAGTGCAAGCTCAGTGCACGCTATGCTGCGGTAGTGCAGCGTTGCACGGGCTGGTAACTTACGGGTGGCCCTTGTAACTAATGGCCGCTCCACTCATCCCGCCCCAAGCCCTGTCAGGTCCAATGGCTTTCTAGGATGTGATCTTGGTGCTTTGATTGGCCCAATGATCACTTGACGGTCAGCTGATTTAGCCAATCAAAGCACCAGGTTCAGTGGAGCAGCCTTTAGTTACAATGCTTTAGCACTGTATCAAGCTTATTATCTTTGGAATAGCTGTTATATCTGCTTTAAAAAGAATGAAATGCTGAAAACATATTACATGAACCTGGAGGAAGCCAACTGTGCAGAATATTTTCTTTGCCGTCTGAACATGTAAGCTGCTTATTTGATATAAATGCAAACTATTAGATTTTCCATTGTGATGGTAAACATTAACTTACGGAAATATGACGGTGGGCCTAATCTTGTGGATGTGAATTCCTATTCTTAAATTTGACTGAGACTAAAAAAATGACAAAAAAAATGATATGCAGACCAGACAATTTAAAGTAAGACTCGGGTTATTTGTTTAACCTCATATTGCAGAGGAAGCATCTCAGACTATACACAAATTGCTCATAAAAGTACTTCACAACATATCAGTGTCTAGTCTCAATTTATGCAGCATAGAAGTGCTGTAGTGATGAAGAATTTCACACTGTGCAGGTTGCATTGCGATACCACCATATAACAACTCTGTTGAAAAGTTGAACATTAACATTGAGGTGCAACTATACAGTGAGGCATACAATACAATGAAAGTATGCCTCACTGCCACTCTAAACATGCCACCAGAACCCACCACAACGCACTCTATGAGAAAGCCCCGCTGGGATGCGATGATTGTCTGTTGCGACACAACGCAATGGACACGGTGTCAAAGGGCCCGCAAACTGGAACTACAGACTGCCAGTCAGCGGCAGAAAAAGAGTTGCAGATGTTGCAACTGCTCCTGGGCCCCTGGAGCCCACTAAGGCAGGAAACACACTAGGCAGTGCGGAAAAGGTAGCATTTTGCTGCATCTGCTTTTGTGCATTTTTAGTGCGTTTTCTGTGCATTTGCCCTTTGCATTTTTTTTCTACACATGCGTTTTGCATGTATTTTAATGCGTTTTCGGTTCCCATATATAAATAGCATATGTGTTTTGTATGTGTTTTGCGTGCGTTTTTATGAGTTTTATTATTATTATTGATTAGTTTTAAGCCAACTGCTAGAAAGTCAACAGGAAGTGGAAATATATCCTTAGGCTTCTTTCACACTAAGACGTTGTGTTCGGTGCTACGTTAAGGTCGCATAACGTGCACCTAACGCAACGCATGGTGGTGGTGGCAGAGGACGTTAGCAAAGAGCCGCTTAACAAAGAGCCGCGTTAAGCGGCTCTTTGATGTGTCCGTGATGTGTACTATAGTACGCATGCGCTGGTGGAGACCACGTGAGCGGAACACTCCGCATCACGTGGTCCCGCCAGTGACGTCAGCACAGTGCAGTGACTATTAATTAGCCATGTGGCTAATCACTGCGCCGGTGCAAGCAGGCTAACGCGGCAAAGCCGCTCTCACGCCGTAGCATGCTTCACTTTAGATTGACGTGCAGCGTTACAATGTAACGAAATGTGGGCACTGTGAACAGCCCATTGCAGTTACATTGCTGTGCGTTGGGGAGCGTTACAGGCTGCTCTAACGTGCGCCTGTAACGTCTCACTGTGAAAGCAGCCTTAAACTTAATTTAAAAAAAAAAAAAGAACGCATAAAAAACCCCCATCAAAACACACTAAAACGCAATACCTCTGCGTCACCATTGACTTTTATTATGTGGGCTTTAGATGGGTTTTGGAAAATTGTGCAGCAAGACCAGCGTTTTTAAAAATGTGCTTTGCAGAACGCAAACATATACGTTTCTGCCTAGTGTGTTGAACGCTAGCGTTTCTGCTTAGTGTGTTCCTACTCTTAAGCCTCTCCACCTGCCACTGCGCTGGTAGTTAATGAGTTTTAAAGTGGGAATGACAGATAATAGACAAAAAGGGTCTTTTTGAGACATATGTATACACAAAGGGGTAAAAGTAAAGAAAATACACACAAATCGTTTAACTGAACAAAAGCAAACATTCAGGACGGATTCACACTAGAAACCAGCGGTTTTGTTGCGGTGTGATCGCATTGCACCGCCAAAAACAGCCTTCGGAGATTACCGTGGCAATGCGGGGTAATTTCCCTTCTGGCTGCAATCCAAGCAGGAAGTGAGGCTCTCTAGCGCTCGCTTCCTGTGGCTGACATTAGAATTGGACAGAAGTGTATTGTCAAAAAATATGCTTCCACGCAAATGCGAGCGGTGAACAATTCAAGTTATGTGTGGCGCCATAGACTTACATGCCTCTCGGTCGCCGCACGTGCTAGCCAAGGATACTTCATTGTTACCCGACTTCAAGCACATCGCGTTGCAACGCACAAGTATGACATGTCCCATAGACTTTCATTGGTGTAGTACTACCCTGTAACGCAACGTGTGCAAGTGTGAAAGGGGCCTAAATGTTTGACTCATGAATAGTAAAACCAATTAGCTAATTTCTAATCCCTCCAGCTGCAATGTAAACATAAATTTAAATTCAAACAGGAAGCTTTGTAGCTAAGAGGGGAAGAACTATACATATGCACATAACAACATGCACAAGAATTTGAAGTATTGAGGATTCTGAGAAGGCCTTCAGGCTGGGGCACATATAACATAGCGTGAAAGGCTGCGTTTTATATCATGTTTCATGTTAATGTGCGTTTGCGTTTCTTTTTACCACAGATGCGTTTAAGTGTTTTGCGCGAGTTTTAATGCGTTTGCGGTTCGCATATACACAACGCATATGCGTTTTTCATGCATTTTTCTTTTGTGTTTTATGCAAATCACTAGGAAGACAACAGGAAGCGGAAATACACCATAAAACAATTTTTTAAAAAAAAAAAACGCATGAAAAACGTACACCATTGTGTTTCCATTGACTTTCATTAGGTGCATTTTTGATGCGTTTATGAATATTATGCAACAAAAGCAGTGTTTTTAAAACGCAGGTTTGAAAACACATAGAAAACGCATTTGCGCTTTTATATGTGGTTTTTCCTGCGGCCCATAGACTTCCTTTAGGGGCAAAAACACAGCGTTTCTGCTATGTGTGCACCTAGCCTCAGTGAAGTATCAGTCTCATACCAGTATGCATCTCTTCGTATTTACCTTATGCCGGGGTAGAGGCAGAGCTGGAACAAGGTTTGGAAGAAGAGGTGAAAATAAACTGATGGGATAAACAATAGTATCTATCCTCCTCCTAGAAAGAATTTTTTGTAGATATTCCACAGATGTATTTTATATTTTAATCTAGTTTTTACTGTTTCATTGTCTCAGCTCAATGACACCTTCATTGAAGTATGCCAGAGTTCAAATGTATGAATTATTGACCCTTTTTATCTTTTTCCCTGCATTTACTGACAAGAAAGTGGTTTATGGCTGTAATTCCTTATTCGTGAGGGTCATGCTATAGTCTGACCCAGTCCCAACCAGGACAGAAACTGTTAATTGCATACCTGATTTTTAACTTTTTCAAGCATGGAAAGAAAAAAAAAGGAGCACAGCATTGTCATCTGTGTGCTTTTCACTGTACATACATCTCTCATCATGTCACCTCGGTTGTCCTTCAAGTATGCAAGGAGTGGGATGTATATTCTGGCCAAAGCAAGTGCGGCTAGAGTTCCTCTTCAGTGTTCAGCTCTCATTAACAGTGTCCATAGCAGTTTTCAGCATACCACAAGCACTTTGTTGCATGAATGTAAAACTGGCTTAATGGTTATAACTAATGAAGAAATTCATGGATGTCAAGGGATTTTAACAACGTGTAAAATGGCAGAGGCCACAGGCAAGTGAATCATCTGTGTACATCATCAAGCACACTAAAAAGGCTCTTCCACACTATAGTATTGTGCATATGTTTGCATTTTTTTCTTGAGGCTGAGTACACACATAGCAGAAATGCTAGCATTGCGGAAAACGCTGTGTTTTTTCCCCTAATGGAAGTCTATGGGCCACAGGAAAAATGCGTTTTATATGCGTTTTCAAACCTGAGTTTTTAAAAATGCTGGTTTTGTTGCATAATATTCATAAACGTAGCAAAAAACGCACATAATGAAAGTCAATGGGAACTCAATGGTACAGCTTTTTTCCCAAAAATATTTTTTTGCTGTATTTCCGCTTCCTGTTGTCTTCCAAGTGATGTGCATAAATGGAAATAGGTGTTTTTCCTCCTCTGTATGCATATGTACATGAGTTTTTAGCAACAACAAAAAAAAAAAAAACCTGCAACAGTGTGTTTAAAAAAAAAAATGCAACACAGTGTGTAAAACGTATTCTTATTTTCTATGGAACAATGCATGCCTTGTATTTTTAAAGTTGCATAGAAAACATACAAAACATACAAAGCGTATAAACACACAATGGGCTTGATTCACAAAGCAGTGATAACTGTTATCACGCTGTAAAAAGTGCTCCACGCGAAATGTATCGTGAAAACGGTTATCGTGCGCAGAAAAAAAATTTAAATTTAAAATTTATCGCACAAATGTGGTACGTTAACGCGGAAAAAATTTGCGTTATCGCACCAATGTGAATTTTTGTGCGCGATAACAGTTTTCACAATAAATTCCACGCGAAGCACTTTTCACAGCGTGAGAACAGTTAGCACTGCTTTGTGAATGAAGCCCATTGGGCTTGATTCAATACACCGTGATAACTGATATCACGGTCAAGCTAGCGTTTTGCACGCGTTATAACACGAATTTTCACAAAAACGCGGCAGAAGAATCGAAAATTCGTGATTTTGTGCAAAAACGTTACGTGTGTTATAATGCGTGAAAAACGCTAGCACGACCGTGACATCAGTTATCACGGTTTAGTGAGTCAAGCCCATTGTGTGAATGAGCCTTAAGTACTTTTTACATTGGAAATCAATATGCTGTGAAACTGAAGGTGCTAAGTGGCTGAAGAAGATTGAAGAATCTGGAAGATTGCTGCCATATTCCATCAATTCCGTTTATGAAATATTATACAGATAGTAAGTCTGTTACCACAAAATACCTTTTGAATCATTAGTTGTGAGAATATTACAGGCCAACATTATATGTATTAGGAGCATTTTCAATGGCAACACATTATTGCACAGACCACACAATGACTTTTCCAACATGCTAGAAAGCCAGCAAGCCTATTCAGTCTTTCTACTTGTAAGGGCCCGTTTCCACTATCACGAATTCGCATGCGTTGCCCGCATGCGAATTCGCATAGCCAGTGCAAGTGGATGGGACTGTTTCCACTTGTGCGTTTCCCCGCACGTTTTTCTGTGCAGAAAAAATCTGCAGGGTAGGGCCCTCAGAATTCGCCTGCGTGTGGAATGCAGGCGAATCGCACGCAATGTATTTAATAGGGAAATCGCATGTGTTTTCCCCATGCGTTTTTGCCGCGATTTCGCATGCGATTTCGCATAGGTACCCATGTTAATTCACACAGGCAGTGACATGGTTAAAATCGCATCACCCTTACCTATGCGAAATCGTGGCAAAAAACGCATGCGGAATCGCACCCGCATGCGATTTGCCTGCGGTGATTTGCCGGCGATTCCGCAACGCTATAGTGGAAATGGGCCCTCAAAGGAAGAACCATCTGAGTGCATAACTAAGCTTCCCAAGCAAGGGTGAAGACTGCAAGGTTTGGAGATGCAGAAATACTGGACAGGACAATAGTAAGGATGGTCAGTGAGATGCTAATAATGCTAAGTGCTAACTTGCGTTTTTGCAAAAAACGGAACTGATGTCCGGATCCGTTCCGTGCGCATCCCAAGGCCATGGGGGGGGGGGAGGGAGGCCTTGATTTCTTACCTCTGCAGCAGCAGGGGGTCCCAAGGCCATGGGGGGGGGGGGGGGGGGGGGAGGCCTTGATTTCTTACCTTTGCTCCGGACCGGATGCATACGGATGCACTTCGGATCCGTTCCGTTTGCATCCGTATTTTTATCAGTAGGTGATCAGGTTGATATCCAGATCCGTTTTTAAAGAGATACAGACTATATAAATTCTTGGGGTCTGGGAGGTCTGCAGAAGCCCTGGGGTCATTGTTGGAGACAGCCTGACGTGTGGAGACCATCCTTGAATGTAGAGACTGCAGTTTGGACCATGGATCCAGTGTTTTTGTACTCATTTTACCTGGGAATTGTCTCCTTTTTGATTTTTACCTATACTATGTGGGAAGAAGGCGTGCTCCTCGCAGGAGATGGTGGGTGCACCAGGCAGGTAGCTGCTGCACCTGTAGATCAGGTCCTCAGGTGTGTAGGGCCTCACCTCTTACGTCCGACATGCTGCCAAATATCTCCAGCCACAAGTCACTGCTGCTCCACTCCTCAAACGCTGGGCCCATGAAAACGCATAGGAAGTGGGTAGAACGTCCAGATTTTTTATAGCCAGTGTGTTGCCTCCTTTCCGTTTCTGATTGGTTTCAGCTGTGCGGATGGTGCAGTCAGGATCTGGTCCGGGTGCGGCGGCCGGATCCGACGTACGTGAAAAACAGAGCAAGTTGGAAAAGTGTCCGGAGTCCGTATCCAGTCCGCGCGGAACAGACGAGTATGTACGCATCCATAGACTATCATTGGATTGCCAAACGTCCGTTCCGTTTGTACAGTATACATTCCGGATCCGGTCTGGAAAAGCCTGACTGCCAACGCAAATGTGAACCCTGCCTAATACTTCAGGTGTATTTCCATGCTACATACAGTACATCATCAGAAAATTAGCATAAAAATGCATCAGTTAAAAATTATAAGCATCTCATTGATTATCCTTATTAGGTGGCATTGGAGCCATTCTAGTTGAGGGACCCATCGGGAAACTTCATAGACCAGCGGCCGTTCTCTGATAATGCCAATTTTGTCACGACCACTAATTTGTAATAAATAGGGGACCCAGCGGGAAACAAATTCTTAAAATTGTACATCAGGACCTTTGTCCCCTTGGCTTCGGTCAACTTTACTAAACCTGTTCGATTGGTGGCATGGATAGTGTTTCCTGCTGGGTCTCATATTTCTTACAAATTGGTGGTCATAAGCAAATTGATCGATGAGGATTCCTGCTGGGTCCCCTCAACTAGATGAGCTCTGCCAAATTTACCTGCAGAGAAGCCATATGGCTACAGGCAGCTGGTGCTAAATAGGAAGCTGCATATGGCTTGTAGAGGCGGGGAGCAGCAGCAGGGGGTCCCAAGGCCATGGGGGGGGGGGGGGAAGGCCTTGAATTCTTACCTTTGCTCCCTCCAATTCCACCACCTGCCATACCCCCACCCAGAGCAAGTGTTGTTGTGCCTACCTTTATGATAGAGGAGGGTCATGGTGGCCACACTTATTATATAACCCCTGGCATATGTGTCATGCCCCCTAGCCATGGGGGGAGGGAGGTAGGGGGTGTAAATGTAGGTGGAGGAGGCATCAAAGCTTTGCTGAGAACACCCCATGATTTCTAGGTTCACCCCTGATGGCCTGCTCTACCCCCTTCCACTTTAGTAGCATGAATGCCTGCTCTCTCGTCTCTTAAGGCTCATACACACATCAGACCATAGTCTTTGGAAAATGAAAGATCACAGACCAATTTTACCCCCTTCCATGTAGTATGAGAGCCATACCTACACAGTCTATTCTATGGAGCTGAACACCCCATCAGACAGAAATCTGACAGAAATGCTGCACACAAAGATGCTGCAGACATTCAAAAGATCAGTATCTGCAAAAGATCTGTTCCTGCAAAAGATCCGTTCGTGCAAAATGCATTCATAGTCTATGATATCTGCAGATCCTCATGCACGCCTTTTTTAACAGACATTCATCTGCAGATCAGACAATCACCTGCAGATCTGAAGATCCATCCTGGTGGATCTGATCTGCAGATGAATGTCTGTTAAACAAGGTGTGTATGAGGATCTGCAGATATCATAGACTATGAATGCATTTTGCACGAACGGATCTTTTGCAGGAACAGATCTTTTGAATGTGTAAAATTGGCCCTAGACTACAGTACTTACACTACATAATATAGACATATGGCAATGGTAGGGATTAGATTGTGAGCTCCTTTGAGGGACAGTTAGTGACAAGATATATATATACACTGTACAGCGCTGCGTAATATGTCGGCGCTATATAAATACTAAATAATAATAATAATAATAATGTGTTCAGCATCTTGCAAAGATTTCTGTCTGATGGGGAGTTCAGCTCAATAGAATAGACTGTGTAGGTGTGGCTCTCATACTACATGGAAGGGGGTAAAATTGGTCTGTGATCTGTCATTTTCCAAAGACTATGGTCTGATGTGTGTATGCACCCTAAATTATGCTATATTTCTCCTGTGGCTGCACATGCCATGGCTTTGTATTGGTACTGCTACCTCTTCTTCCTTGAAGTTTATTTAAGGACCAAGCCAATTTTCACTATTCTGTTATGCCTTTGCTTGAGTTGAAAGATTGTGGGCAATTTTTAGTCTACCCAAACAACTAAAGCTGTGTACACACTTGAAAGATTAATAAAAGATCACAGACCAATCTTACCCCCTTCCATGTAGTATGAGAGCCATACCTACACAGTCTATTCTATTGAGCTGAACTCCCCATCAGATAGAAATCTTTGCAAGATGCTGCACACAAAGATGCTGTACACATTCAAAAGATCAGTATCTGCAAAAGATCAGTTCCTGCAAAATGCATTCATAGTCTATGACAGGCTTTCTCAACCAGGGTTCCCTGGAACCCTAGGGTTTCTTGAGGACTCTGCAGGGGTTCCTTGGCATTTTACCCCATCGTGGGGGAAGTATAATAGAGCACACTATAATAGGTGGTACTGTAACAAGAAGCACTAAATTGGGGGGTCAGGAGACAGTATAATGAGTGGCAGTGTAATAGGAGATTGTGAAATTAGCAGCCTAACCTACTTAAAGACCATGCCTCCTGAAAAAAAAATGTAGGGGTTCCTCGAGACCAAAAAATTGTTTGCAGGGGTTACTTGAGATCGAAAAGTTATTTACAGGGTTCCTCCAAGGTAAAAAGGTTGAGAAAGGCTGGTGTATGATATCTGCAGATCTTATACACACTTTGTTTAACAGGCATTCATCTGCAGATCAGATCCACCAGGATGGATCTTTAGATGATTGTCAGATCTGCAGATGAATGTCTGTACAGCATCTTGCAAAGATTTTTTATCTGATGGGGAGTTCAGTTTAATAGAATAGACTGTGTAAAATATGGCTCTCATACTACATGGAAGGTGGTAAAATTGGTCTGTGGTCATTCATTAATCTTTCAAGTGTGTACACAGCTTTAGGGCCCATTCACACTTAACCACTTCCGGATTCTGCAAACGCTTATCTACGCCCCTGCAGTAGATAAGCGTTTGCAGTACGTTTGTTTACCGTCGCCGCCACGATCGCCGCACTTCCCCATCCGCAATCGCCGCTATCCCGTCCCCTCTGTGATTGGGATACCCGATCACTGATCACTGAGGCTGCTATGACTCACAGCCTCCTGCAGTGTTGATTGAAGAAAATCCCGGCAGAAACAAAATGTTAACACTCCGTTCTGTGTGAAACTCCATAGCGCCATCTTGTGGCCAAAAAGTAGAAATACATCCAAAAACAGTCTACTATACTAAACCATAGGATAATTAAAAAGGTTTTTTATATATTTTTAACCCCTTCCTCCCCACCCCATAGTTACCAAAATAAAACACTTGTAAAAAAAAAAAAATACACCATTAAAAAAATATATATATAAATTGCTACCTTAGGGAATTTGTTAATATGTATGTCATTACTGTGGATTTTGTAATTAAAGTCTTGGAATAATTATTATAATATAAAAAACACTAAACGGAAAAATAGACACCTTTATTTCCAAATAAAATATTATTGCCATACATTGTGCTAGGGACACAATTTAAACGTTGTAATAACCGGGACAAATTAGCAAAAAAAATGTGTCTGTTTCATCGTCAATAGCACATTTTATTTTTAAACTACAATGGCTGAAAGCTGAGTGATTTTTTTTTTCATTTTTTCTACTTCTTCCTTGCAAAATACATATAAATAAAATAATGGTTAGCAAAAAGTACTGCCCAGAGAGAGCCTAGTTTGTCCTGCAAAAAATAATATATAGATCATGTCAGTGTGATAAGTAGCAATAAAGTTATTGGCAAATGAAATTGCTTTGGTCCTGAAGGCGAAAAAAACGGTGATCCTGAAGTGGTGAAAAGCGCTAAACTCTGGCGATTTTTGTCTGCGTTTTGCTGGAGTGATTTTCCCGCTGGACACTGCGGCGATTTTTCCGCAATCGCGTTTAGAACTTCTATAGCACTGAAATGCGATCGCCGGGAAATCACCTGAAAATGGTGGAGGCGGCGCGTTTGCATTTTGCGATTTTGGGCGATTTGCGGGCCCATAGGGTTTTATTACACTAGCGCTTTTTAAAAGCTAACGTTTGAGCGTTTTGCCAAAATCGCGGCAAAATGCTCTAGTGTGAATGGGCGCATAGTCTTGTTTTTTGAGGACAAATAGAGCTGGAATGTGCTTGTTTTTAAGTGCAAATAATGCATAAAAAATGAAAAAAAAAATCTGAATTTTTCAACCAAAAATATGTAAATAACTGATTGAACTCAGAACTTCCTCTCTGCTCCAAAAGATAAGCAACATCATAATAACTTTTAAAGAAAAACATTCACAGAGAATATAAATCCTGCAATAAATCTGCAGTGTGTCTACTTACTGCTTTCATGGAAGCAGACATAGGGTTAAGATCCTGTGTTTACAAATTAGCTGCTCTGCTGAGGCAGCCAGCTGACACAGCTGAGAGATCAAAGATACAGTTGTGATTAGTCACAGACAAGGAGGAAAATTGGACAGGCTAAACTCTTATTATGATTATTATTATCATGTGATCCTTGTGATGGGGTAATCAGGAGCCAATCAACATCGCTCCTCATTCATTTCAGAAGGTGTCAGTTGTCAAAGTGCGCAAGACTGCTGGACTGCTGGAGTAAAAATCTACTATGTGCCAGAAACCAGCATTCATAGAAAGGCAGTAGATATCAATATGGGCGGCCCTTACGTTTAATTTGGTTATATATATTTGTTCTTTATCAGCATAAAGGGGCGTGGCCTAGCATGTGGCATCTGCTGAGTGGCAGAGTTCAACTGCTTCCGAAACCGAAGCAGTACAAATCTACGTCCAGCAGGTGGTGCTGCGGCTCTGACTAGACGTAGATTCTACTGCTTTGGCACTCCGCGTTACCGCTGAACTCGCCGCTCTGCACCAGCCGCAATTCGCTCACTCTGCCGTCTCAATGACGACAGAGGTCTGCGAGCAGGTCAGGAACCAATTTCATTGGCTCCTGACCGTGTGATCACTGTGAGCCAATCACATTGGCTCACATTGATAGACAGCATCAGGAGCCAATGAAAGCAGCTCCTGACCGGTTGACAGCGCTCTGCCGTCATAGACACGGCAGAGAGAAGAGCCTACGGCGATAGGGAAGCGTCGTAACCAACGAGAGCGGCAGGTATGTGCGGCGATTGGTCGGGAGGCGGCGTTTTACGGTACCAGCAGTCTCTGATCCTTAAAGGACAACTGAAGCGAGAAGAACATGGAGGCTGCCATATTTATTTCCTTTTAAACACTACCGGTTGCCTGGCAGCCCTGCTGGTCTACAGTATTTGGCTGCAGTATGTCTGAGTAACACCAGTAACAAGCATGCAGCTAATCTTGTCAGATCTGACATTAATGTCAGAAACACCTCTTGCTGCATGCTTGTTCAGGGGTTATGACCAAATGTATTAGAGGCAGAGGATTAACAGGACAGCCAGGCAACTGGTATTTCTTAAAAGGAAACAAATATGGCAGCCTCCATATCCCTCTTGCTTCAGTTGTCCTGTAAGGGGGCAGAGACGCGTACATTTGAATACGGCGCTGGTAGACTTGGGCGCAGGATCCAGCTGTTAAATGGCTGGTCCTGCTTCTGCACAAGTCCGGGGCGTTTTAATTACTATTCCCCCTCCAGGCCGACATGGATAGTGGGGGAATGAAATAATTTGGCTTCCAGCGATTGCTGGAGGCCGAATTGTGTTTTTTAAACAAACCTTCCTCACTGAGCGCCGCTATAGACTGATTCCCATTACAGTCTATGGCGGCGCTGGCTGCGCCCAAAGCTAGCAGCGCTGAAAAGCACTGCTCCGGCAGAGACTGCTGGTACGGAAATGGTTAAGAAATGAACACTTCTGTAGTAAGGCTGTTGAGATATAAATCCAGGCTTGGGTAGAAGTTTCCCTATCTGTCACTCTCCCATCTATGGCCAGACGCATCAATGATCTGTCAGTAGCGTGTCAGAGTACGTCATCACACAGGAATCTTCCACTGCAGGCTTTCATCTGCTTTTCAAAATTTCAGTTTCAACAGAAAGAAGGGAAACCAGGATTATAAATTATAAATGTATTCTCTTGTCTGAATATATGCATTAAGATTTGTGCAGTCTGCAGAGAACTGTGATTTTCATACACTTTTTAAAGCAAAGTTCCGTGTATTCCTGAACTAGGGGATTCTCTGCAGATCACACAGATGTACATACAATATTCAAGCAATCAAGTATATGCCAGAGGCTGATTCTCCTGATGTCATCATCACTATTCAGCTCTAAAAACAGGATTTGTTTATTAATTCTGTATATTGATCATTTCATATTTACTGCTTGCAACCAGTTTAGAAGAGAAGCATAAGATGCGATTTGTAGAACAGCTGCTGGTTCGCAATAAGATTCCACAGCATAGACCAGTGGTTACCAAACTTTTTTGGGTGAGGGCACCCTTGATGGCTTTGAAATTTTTTTCAAGGCACCCCTCGGCAAAAACAACTACTGAAATGCCTTTATGACCATTATCAGGCGATGACCCACTCCAAGTAGCTAGTGATGCCTATTAGGCACCATGATTCCTCTCATGTTCAACTTCCGCCATTGTTGTGGGGACTAAAGGTGAACTAGCAGGCAATGCAGCCACACTGTATATCAATGTGTGGTTGCATTATCTGATGGTATTACATAAAGGATGGGGATGCATGCCAAGGCACCCCTGAAAGGTGCCCGAGCCGCACCAGGGTGCCGCGGCACCCAGTTTGAGAACCCCTGGCGTAGACTGTGCAGGAGGCAGGCCTGGATTTACCTCACAGGAGCCTATAGGCACAGATGTCCTGGCGCCCTAGACTCCGCCCTCCATGAACCTACAAACCCCACCAAACTGCACCGCAATGTGCTGCCTGTCCCAACTGTCACTCCTCCCTTACTTCCCTTGCCTGTTATATTATTAGGTAGCCAGAAGTACCCTCAATATTAAGTAGCTAGAGGTGCCCCAAGTATTAGGCAGCTAGAGGTACCCTCAGTATTAAGTAGGTAGACTGAAGGGAGATCTTGTCAGTGGAATACAGAGAGGCAGATGAGTAACACCTTATTTACACACTGCTCGGGATGCTGCATTGGAAAGGAGAGAGGGAGGCGCTCGGGCTGGAGAGGCACGTGCCTACAGTGCCTTATGGTAAATCTGGCCCTGGCAGGAGGGACATCCCTCTCTCTTTCACTCAGAAAACAAACTCATTTACAACAACAACCTAGAGGTAGCCTGAAAAGCTCACTAAGGGCTGGTTCACACTGCAAGTGCTTTTGTAAGAGTCAGTGATTTGAAAAGCTCTTCCTAATGTAATGCTATGTGTGTATTCTTTCTTGATCACCCATAGTGTAACATTAGCAAGAGCTTTTCAAACAACTGGTGCTTAACCTTCCTGGCGGTAAGCCCGAGCTGAGCTCTGGCTATGCCACCAGAAAGCACCGCTCAGCCCCCCCCCCCCCCCCCCCCCTCAGACCCCGTGCGCTGCCTGGCCAATCAGTGCCAGGCAGCGCTGTGGGGTGGATTGGAGTCCCCTTTGACGTCACGACGTCGGTGACGTCATCCCGCCCGTCGCCATGGCGACGGGGGAAGCCCTCCAGGAGATCCCGTTCTTTGAAGGGGAGGCGATCGGAGGGGCTGGGGTGATGCCGCTGAGCAAAAAAAATAAATACATTTAAAAATGGCTTTGCTGCCCCCTGGCGGATTTTGATAAACCGCCAGGAGGGTTAAAGGACAACTGTAGTGAGTGGTATATGGAGGCTGCCATGTTTATTTCCTGTTAAACAATACCAGTTGCCTGGCTATCCTGCTGATCTGTTTGACTGCAGTAGTGCCTGAATAACACCAAAAACAAGCATGCAGCTAATTCAGTCAGATTCTGACTTTATGTCAGAAACTTCTGATCTGTTGCATGCTTGTTCAGGGTCTATTTATACAAGTATTAGAGGCAGAGGATCAGCAGGACTGCCAGGTAACTGGTATTGCTTCAAAGGAAATCAATATGGCAGCCTCTATAATTCGCTCACTTCAGTTGTCCTTTAAAAGGTGCTGGTAGTTTAAACTAAGCAATCAGGTCAGTACATACAGCTCCCAGCAGAAAATGATAGTTTGTGTTCACTTACTGTTCTTCTAACCCTAATATTTCAAATCTAACATTAGTGCTATGATGTCTTGCGAGTCAAAATATAACCATGTCTAAATTATTGTGCTGGAAAATACTGATCACTTCATTTTTATGTATGTGTCCTAAGCACATTTTTGGATTGTTTTAGGTGGGAAACCTAATATGGATAGTGAGCAGACGGTGCAAACAGGTAATCCTGTGCTTACACTGAAGCCCTTCTCCAGGCCTGTTGTTTCCTCATAGAATTCAGTAACTGGTTCCTTCTGAGAAATGACTGCAATATTTTGTAGTGGTGACTATTCTCAACATGGAATACAAGCACCTTGGCTTTTTGTTCTTGTCTAGAATTGTTCCTAGCTTGTTGAAAATGCTTAGTGTTGTCTCTTCTACACGGCTTGTACAGTTTATTATGCCTCCTTTGCCTATATCTTGCTCTGCAGTTCCTTTGAGAGAGGCAGTTCCACTCCCTACTGTCCTCCCCTCCACAAACTCACACACACTTCCATTGACCACAATGGGACACCAGCATCGTAGTCCTCATCACATGACCACAAGCAGACAAGACTGAATACATAGAAAACAAAACTCAAAGGATCTGAACCAATTCCATTTTCTCCTATGTTTTCTCCTAGGTGATATTTTCACTACCTATCATACATTTCTTTAAACCATTTCATGCCACAAGCTGTTTTACCCTTCCTGCCAAGAGTCTTTTTCACTTTTCAGCGCTCCTCCTATTCATTTGACCATAACTGTATCACTGCTTATAACAACTTAAAGGACTGACGAGCCCAAATAGGTAAAAAAAAGAGAAGTACCTTAATCACTTTTAAATGCACGGAGGACACCGTCCGCGCCCTCCGTGCAGTTCCGCCGGGTCCCCGCAGTGTGATAGCCCCCGTGCCGCTCCCGACCCCACAGACGGGGTCGGGCTCCCCTTCGCCGGAGCTGGCCGCGGCTGCGCAGTCCGCATACACATTAGTGCGGCTGCGCAGCTCTAGGGCCCTCCCCTCCGATCCACGCACAGTAGCGTGCATCGAGGGGGGAGGCCCTAGAGCTGCGCAGCCGCACTAACGTGTATGCGGACTGCGCAGCTGCGGCCAGCTCCGGCGGCCATCTTAGGAGAGGAAGGGGAGCCCTACCCCGTCTGTGGGGTAGGGAGCGGCACGGGGGGCTATCACACTGCGGGGACCCGGCGGAACTGCAAGGAGGGCGCGGACGGCGTCCTCCGTGCATTTAAAAGTGATTAAGGTACTTCTCTTTTTTACCTATTTGGGCTCGTAAGTCCTTTAATGATCTATATCTTGTTTTTTTCACCACAAATTAGTCTTTTTGTGAATGATATTGTTTTCAGTAATTAATACTGAATTAATAATCAGTTTATTTTCTATACATTGTAAAGGGATAAACAAAGAAAAAAAATGCTATTTGTAGCATTAATTTATGTTTTTTTTTATGCTGTCACTTTGGCTCTCCCTGTTTTTTTTTGTTGTTGTTTTTTTTACACAAGTGTTTTATTTTGGTAACTATGGAGGCTAAGGAGGGGGCAGAAGGGATTGATGACTATAGATTTATTTTTGATGTATTTTAACCACTTGAGGACCCACCCTTTACCCCCCCTTAAGGACCAGCGCTGGTTTGATTGATCTGTGCTGGGTGGGCTCTGCAGCCCCCAGCACAGATCAGGGTGCAGGCAGGAAGATCAGATTGCCCCCCTTTTTTCCCCCCTATGGGGATGATGTGCTGGGGGGGTCTGATCTCTGCTGCCTGCGAGTGGCTGGCGGGGGGGGCACCTCAAAGCCCCCCTCCGCGGCGAAATGCTCCCCCTCCCTCTCCTACCTGGCCCCCTTTGGTAAGCCGGGCTGCACAGGACGCTATCCGTCCTGTGCAGCCAGTGACAGGCTGTCTCCTGTCACATGGCGGCGATCCCCGGCCGCTGATTGGCCGGTGATCGCCGATCTGCCTTACGGCGCTGCTGCGCAGCAGCGCCGTACAAATGTAAACAAAGCGGATTATTTCCGCTTGTGTTTACATCTAGCCTGCGAGCCGCCATCGGCGGCCCGCAGGCTATTCACGGAGCCCCCCGCCGTGATTTGACAGGAAGCAGCCGCTCGTACGAGCGGCTGCTTCCTGATTAATTAGGCTGCAGCTGGCGACGCAGTACTGCGTCGCTGGTCCTGCAGCTGCCACTTTGCCGACGCACGTTATGAGTGTGCGGTCGGCAAGTGGTTAATGGAATTTTACTATTTATCCAATGGATGTCTCAACAAGTGTATGTTTTTACTTAACTTTTTAATTTCATTTTAATGAATGAACATGGCTTTTGGCTGAAGCTGTGATCATGCATTCATTCACAGGCACTTTGATTGGCTTTGGGAACATATGTTCCCATTCACCAATCACGAGTCCTGCCATGAACGCACCACAGGTGCGTGCACATGTGAGCAGCCGCCGATTAACAGGATGCTCCTGTATGTCATATATGTATGCACATACGGTATATGTCCACATTGCAATGAGTGGTTAATCCACCAGCAAGCAACAAAAAGTTAATTGAATAAAGCCCATATTCTCATTAGCTACACAATGGGAGAGTGGAGTGAGCAGCATAAGCATTTGTTTTTAAAGAGGACACTTTACAGTCATACACCTGGCAATTTTTTATTTATATTATTAGAAATGTAAAAACCATTATATTGCAAAAATCATTTGCTTTTTCAAACTGAAAAAGTCCCATTTATGCTGACCACACACTATACATGTCATCAATCTTAAATCTAATAGTTTTCTCTGGCAGGGAGTAGGAAGCTAAAAATAATAATAAAAAAATGTGCATGAACGGCATACTTAACCTTTTGAGGACCGCAGTCTTAAACCCCCCTAGTGACCAGGCCATTTTTTTAAAAATAGGCCACTGCAGCTTCAAGGGATTGTTGCAGGGCCGTACAACTCAGCACACAAGTGATTCCTCTCTGTTGGTGGGCCCTGAATGCTCCCAAGATTGTTTATTTTTAATAAATATCTTTTTTTTCTCATAAATGTTCCTATTTTGTTCGTAATACCCCCTCCATGTAATCAGCGTGATCGGCTGTCATAGGCTTCAGCCTATGACACCCGATCACTTCCCTGCCTACAGAGGGGACATCCGAGTCACGCGGCTATCCCCAATACAGTGCTGCCTTAGATTGCAGTGCTGTACAGTGTTATTCTAATAGTCCTTAGCGGCAATTGCCACTGGGCGACTGATGACGGAGCAGAGAGCGGGGATGCGCGCCCCTGAAATCTCCATTCCCTGCCATTCACGCCAATCAGCATGGAGTGGTCCTAGGGCTGCCGCGCTGCTCACGACAATCGGCTTGGAGCAGTCGTTAGACAGGTAATCTATAACTGCACAAGGCCGCTGTGCAACTCACTGACTGCATGTGCCAATGTGCCCCATGGAAAGCAACTACTATTTAAACTAGTGACAGGTTCACTTTAGACCTTCCTTTAAAAAGCTGCAGAAGGTGTTGCTAGTTTATGATTAGGTTCCTTTTTTACAGATGTGTAATTCATATTTGGGATAGTACAATTAATTTAAACAATAATTTACCAATAATAAACTTGGAGAGTGCTATTATGTATAAGTACACGTGCTAGACGTAATGATGAAGATGGGCTTTGCTCTCTCAGGCTGGTGTAGCAGCACAGGTCAGGTTGCAGGCCATATTGGCTTGATAATCCCTGGAATATGCAGCCAGCCCAGCTCTGCATCACAGATCACATTTCACAGAATATCTGATTCAGCTCTGTACAGTTCCCATTCTCAGCTAATCTTCCTAAACATGGACAGACAATAGCATTTCACCCGTCAGTCTGACAAGTCGTATCATCTCCAACTCATGTCATTTAAACATTTGTAAAATGAGACCGCCCTGTCTTTTAAATGATATAAAAGTCAGTTTAGTAAATATGGCATTAAGGAAATGTGACGATTGCTTTCGTTAGCGCCTCTGCCTGATGCGTATAGTACATTGTTTCCTGTGTGGGCACGTATTTCCTATAGGAACCCTGGATACCTTCTCTCGCTCTAAAACTTCAACAGTAAAACAGCTTCGGAGAAAATTGGACCTGGATTTGTGTAACGTAATTACAGTATGCAAATAAAGGAAACTTTTTTGCACTAATTGGTGTTTTTGTGAAGGATATGCAGTTTCATAATTGGCTTCATTTGCCTATGTCAGGATTCTAACAAGTCTAATGGAGTTCTCTTCCAATTTGTTTATATATTAAACATAAAAATAACAGAGCAGAGCCTTTCCACTGTTAGGCAACAATTTGTGTGTTGAATATAGCGAATACAGTGCCACCCACACTGACACTCATTATCACTGGCAACTCCTAGCTAACAGAAGCTGAGACTGTAGAGCAAATTAAGTCAATGCAAAGCAGCATTTTTGATGATTTCATGTGCAGTCATAAAGACTTCTGGGAGAACTATATTTCCATGGCTTGGCCCCCATTACTGCTACTCTATGAGAATCTGCACATAGTCACACGTCTGGCCAACTGTTAGGCCTGGAACCCACTACAAATCGCAAAACACTATAGCAATCGCTAGCGTTTTTATTCTGAGTTTTGTAAGCAATTTCATGAGCGTTTTCCGGCGCTTTTGCGAGAGATTTTAAAAAGTGTAAGCTTTTTGCCAGCGATTGTGTAGCGATTGTGTAGCGATTAGCGATTTTAATTCTGATTGGTCCTTTCAATGTATCCAAATTTTATTACAGCTTGCAATCGCACTCAAATCGCTATGTGTAGCGATTCATGAGTGATTTGCCAGTGCTTCAATACATTACATTGAAGCCCAATCACTCCCAAAATGCTGCATGTCCTGCGATTGCGATTTTGCTAATCGCAATCGCTACTTTGGAATTTATTACATTTATTTACATTTGGCAGAGTGTTTAGGGAAAGCGCTAGCGATTTAAAGCGCTCCCTAAATGCTCAAAAAAAAAAAATCGCTCTAGTGGGTCTCAGCCCTCATGGTTGCTTCAAGCAGTTTTTAGGACCTTGCGGGTCTATTTAAAACAAGTACTTTTTGGAGACATTTGGAGATGGATTGGATTTTGAGCCAAACAGTTAGGCCTCTTTCACACTGGCGCGGTGTGTTGGCCTATTTGGCAGCAGGTCAATGCTAAGCCAATTAAAGTTTATGGGGCTTTTCATACCTTATGCGGTGCAACGCGATCCATCGGATGTCCCTGGGGTGCGGTGAACCGGATATCATGCAAGTCTATTGAGGCGACATGCGCTCAAGCACATTTTTTCTAAACACTTCTGCACAATTCGAATTCCTGCCGCAGGAAGTAAGCGCTGGAGAGCATCACTTTCTGCTTGGCCTACTGCGAGAATGGAAATTACTGTGCACTGCCACAGTAATGTCCATAGGCTTTTTTTGGCTCTGCCGTGGGGTGCGATCAGCCGATCGCACCGCATTGCTGCAGGTTAGCTGTGTGAAGCCAGACTAATTTCATGCTATAGCCCTGCTTCACGAAGCTACAGTAAGATTACTGTGCACAGGTAGCACATGGCGATTTTACCGTTACTACCGATAGCAGTGTAACTACATTGCCTACATGCGACCTACATTACTTAAGCTAAACAGCGCATTACCCTACTAACGCTCACATTACTTAAAGAGGAACTCCAGTGAAAATAATGTAATAAAAAAAGTGCTTCATTTTTACAATAATTATTAAATCCCTGATTTACATTCTGACATTTTTACTGTTGGCAGATGATGTAGCTGCTGCATGCTTTTTTGGCAGTTGCAAACAGCTGTAAACATCTATTTCCCACAATGGAGCAAGGTTCACAGACTGGAAACTGCCAAGAGTACGTACTCAGAGTTAGGGATGGCCCAGCCTTGGAGAACTCATGGAGAAGCACATGATCAGTTTGATCAGCTGATAGATTTGTAAGGCTCTGTTTTGCTGATCATGATCATTTGTTAAACCAGGAAGTCATCACAGCAAATCAGAGGCTTACAAATCTATCAGCTGATCAAACTGATCATGTGCTTCTCCATGAGTTCTCCAAGGCTGGGCCATCTCTACTCAGAGTTTCACCACAATATCAGTCATACAGAGCCCCCTGATGCTCTGTTTGTGAAAAGGAATAGATTTCTCATGTAAAAGGGGGTATCAGCTACTTATTGGAATATAAAGTTCAATTCTTGGTCGGAGTTTCTCTTTAAGTAATGTGTGCCATGCAATTAGGTACAGCATGCTACGCTGCTATCGATAGTAATGGTAACATTGTTGTGCGCATTCATCTTATCATAGCTTTGTGAATCAGGGCCTATGTGTATTGCATAATGTCCGTACTACAATGAGGACATAATGCAATGCAAACTCTGCATGTTAAAACAGGCTCAGTATTTTCATAGCATGAAAACATGCTATGTAATGTGTGCCTTTTCTGCACACATTATTCAGAAAAACACTGTAGAAAGCGACATAGTCCGTTACAATACAGAGATGTGAACATTATCCAGGTACCGGTACCACTACTAAAACACCTTGACACAAAATATCAGCACAACATCTGTGACTGGTCAAGGTGCATACACCATGCAACCCCCATATACACAAGGCTCACTGGATAAACAGCAATTCAGGCCTCAATAAATCAGTATCCACATGAGTCTGGATCAATTCTCTGTGTCCTGCAGCCACAACACTTCAAAAAGGGGGGACAAGAGATCGCAGGGCCCCTGGCGAGTCTGATGGTGATGATGAAATGCATAGGAGGAGCTAACCAGAGCATGACTTTTAATGTTTTAAGAAGTTGCAAGGCAGGTGGATTGGAGAGTGCAGGGAAGGATCAGAAGGCAGGTAGATATGGGACGCTGCAGGAGCCCAAGCTTGAGGATTGTGCAAAGGAATGTTCTTTGTCACCAAATTCTATGGACTGGAATTTTTTTGTAAATTTTTGTAATAAAGTTTTGAGATTCTTTCAAGATGCTAAAAAACAAAACTCTATAATCATTAAATTATATATTTTTGACAAGTTAGGATAAATGTTAGAGATGCTTTGACCAGTGGATCAGATGGATTCAGCACCGTGATCAGCAATCGGCGCCGGGCTAGTCATTTGGCTACTACATAGAAACTAATGGTTGTAGCCAATCAAACACAATCAGCTACAACGATCAAAATTTGGCTGCCTGAAAATTATTAGTGTTAGGCACTTTTGGGGAGTGGGGATTAACCACTTCACAACTGAGGGGTTTTACCCCTTCAGCATCCAAGCAATTTTCACCTTTCAGCTCCTTCCATTCATTTGCCAATAACTTTATCTCTACTTATCAGAATGAAATGTGTTAAAGGTGTGTTTTTTTATCACTAATTAGGCTTACTTTGGGTGGTACATTATGCCAAGAATTTTTTTATTCTAAATGTTTTTTAATGGAAAAATAAGAAAAAAAATGGAAAAAAATCCTTATTTTTCAGTTTTCGGCCATTATAATTTTTAAATAATGCATGCTACCGTAATTAAAATCCACGTAATTAATGTGCCCATTTGTACCAGTTATTACACCATTTAAATGATGTCCCTATCACAATGTCTGGTGCCAATATTTTATTAGGAAATAAAGATGCATTTTTTTTCAGTTTTGCATCCATCATTAATAAAAAGCCCATAATTTATAAAGTAACAGTATTATACCGTCTTGACATACATATTAAAAAAGTTCAGTCCCTAAGAAAACTATTAATGCATTTTTTATAATTGTAAATTTATTTCATTGTATTTTTTTACAAAAAAAATAAATGTTGGTAACTATTGGGGAGTGTGGGAGGTAAGGGGTTAATTTAAAATGTAAAAACAGGTCTTTGCATTTAAAAAAAGTACTTTTAGATGTAGTTTTACTATTTGGCCACAAGATGGCCTCAGTCTTTTTTTGTTATATGTCCTGTAAGCGAAATATGTATGCTTACAGGAAGTGTACTGAAGATGGGAAACTTTTATTTATTAGAATGATCGTGCAGCTTCTCATAAAAGGCGCCGATAATTGCTACGGGGACTTAGATCAATGATTAGGAATTGCTTTCTCATTCATTGATCTCCTGGCAGGCAGATGGCAACATGAACGAGCGCACAAATAAGCGGGAGCGCTTTCAGCAGTGGTAGCAGTGGGAGTACGTATATTTACTCCCCTGGGCAGTTAGATGAAGTCTGCAGGGGAGTAGATATACTGTACTGGAGCTGTGAAGTGGTTAAGGTTCGGCATTAGGAAGGGAGGGTTTAGGTTAGGTACCTCCAGGGGGGTTTGTTGCTTCCAGGGGGGATTGAGGTTAGGCACCTTAACGGAAGGCTTAATGTTAGGATAGGTGCCAGGAAAGCTGATATTCTGGCACCCAAGTGATGCAGTGTTGGGAAAATACTTACGCTCAACCAGTTTGGTACCTCCTTGCACCTGTGGTGGGATTTTTCTAAGGTGTCCTGGAATACAATAAAGCATATTATAGTGGATGGCCTGCCTTTTAAAATGGAATGTTTTTTTGTTGAAAACAAACCAGTGAACATCTACAAAAGATCATCATGCTGTTTGAGTAATGAAGCCAGAGCCACTATAGCTCCTCCCCTACAATATTTACACCCCTTCCCTTGCCTCTCCTTGGTGACCTTCATCGCCTGGGGGTCCATCTTACAAGGGTCATAAACAAGTGTTGCCATCATTCGTTATGCAACGGACCCCTGTGAATCCAGCCTTGAATTATGCAAGTACAGCTATTGAAACTGGTGTTGACAAGATTACAATGCCAATGTAATTAGATATTCCTTTATTGCTAATCTAGATAACCTCTGGCCTCCTGGCAATGTAAGATAAGTATAATGATTTATTAAGTGCAATTGGTTTGGAAAGTAAGGATATTTCTTTTTCAGGAATGTTTACTTAGGCCTTGTTCACATTGCGTACCCTTTGCGTGTCTGTCCGTGGTTTTATTTTGAGGCGACTTTTTTCCCCCCGATTCCCGGCACTTGGGTGGGCGATTCGTTTTTGTGTTTAGCGGTTTTCTAAGTGTTTTTTCAGAGCGGTTTTGTAATTCACTCCCTGACGCAAATCAGGAAGTGAACTCTTTGACCCGGAAAAGAATAAATACAATGTATTTATTCTTAAAAACGTGAACGCAATCGCCTCAATGCGTGTTTTTGTACGAGTTTGACGATTTTCCTATACCTTCCATTGAGGCGGAATCGCCCCAAAAATGGAACACGCACCGCTTTCGTAGCCGCAACGCGCACGACCCACACTGCTATGAACCTTCTCATAGACATGCATTGGTCACACGGTCGGGGGGCATTTTGAAAAACCGCAGGCGGGCGAAAAAAAGCCAAAAATGCCTGCTGTGTGAACAAGCCCTAAGTGTGTTACGTTTTACCTCAGTGGTCAATAAATACTTTGTAGGAGAGAAAAATACTGTATTCAGCCCCGCTGTCACATAACTGCAGCCTCGCCTGATGCTTACAGTGAGCCCCAATGCCCATCCCTTCTGTAAGAGGAGCACTGCATCATTGCACTGCCCATCAGTATAGTTATCATTATTACCAAGCATAGTTATAAGAGAAGCAATGCGCAGACTGGCTAGGGGGAGAAGGAGAGAGATTTCCCCTCGGGCCACCTCTTGTTTAATGATTTGGGGCCAGTGCAGTGCCGTGGTGCATTTAGTGAGTGTGTACATGAACTGCACAGCCGCCCACAGCCACTCAATTCCAAGCCTCTGAGTCCTGGCTGTCACAAAATATGCAGGAAAGCTGCAGATGCATCCACCTGGCTGGCCCCAGCTGCTGCCATGGAGCATGCTTACTACAAACTCCATAACCGCCCATCCACTAGGAGCCTCCCAATTGGTGCAGCCAGGCAACGTGCATGCTTGTTTCAGGTGAGTGATTAAGACACTGCTGCAGCCAGGGATCAGCAGGATTGCCAGGCAGCGGGCATTGTTTAAAAAGAAATAAATAGGTCAGCCTCCATATATCTTTCTCTTGGGCTCCTTCTTTAGGTGGCCATACATCTGAAAATTTGGTGGCTGATCGACCATCCGAATCAATAATTATTTGCAAATCGGTGCTGCCACAAGCATGCCATTTGTCGATTTGACCAATTTCGACAAAAAATGGATCTAATGTATCGATAGACTATGCTGGGAAATTTCTGGCCAACGTGGTCAATTGGATGCCCGGTGGTTACAGTGCACAATATTGAGATGAGCAAAGAACTTGATGGCCCCCCCTGGCACTGTCCCCCTTAATGTAAATGTGCATTTATAAGTTACCTGCCCACTGTTGCCTGCCACAGTGCCCATCCATCTTCTGCATTCGCGCCTCACTCACTGCTGGTATATAGCACATGGTGCATGTATGACGCATGCATGCACCTGTAGTGCTATATGTCAGTACTCACGTGGGGGCGGCAATGCTGAAACAGAAGACGGAAGGACACTGCGGCGGGCGACAGTGGGCAGGTAAAGTATCTTAATGCAGGAGGGGCTCATTTATTTTAGGGGGGCAATGACAGAGACGTCACAAAGACGTGATCGGGAACTGGCCTGCGGTGTATGGGCATTCAACAGATCTCACTTCAGATTCGATCAGAGAGAGATCTGTCTCTTGGTCGAATCTGCCCATACATGACTACATGCATGGGCACCTTAAGGCCCTATAGGCGGGAGAAAGGGTACTTAATGCAGTAATATTAGCCATACTATGCCAGGGGAAAAAACACATTTTAATATATTAATATTAATATAATTTTCATTTCAGTGAATTTTATATAGTAAATGAAGAGAATTATGTTCCTGGTGGGAACCGTGTCTTTTCCCCACAGTTTGAGGCTAAATCCTGATGTCATTTCTTACCTTAACATTTTTTTTCTTTTCTCCTCCAATCGCTGAGTCACCCCAGCCTTGCTTGTAAACACAAGTGAGCAGAGGATCATGTTTCAGATAGGCAGCTAGGCAGGGAAATAAAGCGAAGAGGAGGAATACATTATAGATAAAAAGAACCCCCAGCATGCAACTGTTTGGCAAGGACTATTAAAGGGCCAGTGCTCATAAAGTATGTGATAACTCCAAACCATAACAGCAGAAAAAGTTTGAATGCAGGATTAGCATCTTTATCACTTAATACACTCAGACCAGTTGCTGTTGAAATTTGATTTTTATGGTAACAATCCTGCTTTAAGGAAGACAGAAGATAAATGACCTGTACTGCCAGTCACCCTCCCTTCACAGGTCTTTTGAGAGGGGGTGTTATGCAGCCTCCAGGTCCTGGAACAGTGAAACAGAGAGCCAGGCAGTTCTTATAAAAGGAAGAAGCTGGCCCACTGGCATTATGAACCATTTACGGTGTTTTAGCAATTGGTACTAGGATTCATGTAATGACCATAGAGTAGGAAATATAAAGAAAAGTTTTGTGAAATGTAATCTCAAAGTAAGAAAATAATACATAACATGTCACCCCTTCTTTCTAGTGAAGCTCAGAGCTTTCTCCATGCATGGAGTCTCTTCCCAGCATCAGTCTCAAAAAAACTGTCTGTACTGCTTCTACCCTAGGTGCAGATTGCAGGTAGTGGCCTCCTTTCTAGATGCCTTTGGCCATGTTCACAGTGGCCATGACGTTGCGTTCCCTGTGACAGCAGCAACGCAACAGATTGGGACTGCGTCGCTGCATCTTACGTGTGTTTTGTGTCGGGTGCAGTGAAGCATACAATGAAGAGTATGTTTCACTTTACTGTTAATGTGTGTGTTTAGTGGCAGCGCACTGCATGCAGTGTGTTACAATTCCGCAACCTGTTATAAAGCACCGTACCCTCTGCACGGTGTACGTCGCATAGTTGGCGCAATGCAGTGCGGTAAGCTGTATTACAAAGCACCCGTTACTTCACACTACAACGCACCACTGTGAACTTGGCTTTAAGGTGGCCACACATACCATACAGTAAAATGATCCATTTTTATGACAAGTCCAGAAAAACGATTGGTTGCACAGAAAAAAAGTTAAAGCTTTTTTTTTTTTTTACCCACTTGCGTACCAGCAGTCTCTGGCCCCTTGAGGACCAGAGACTGCTGGTACCACAAAACGGCGCCGCACATACCAATCGTTCGACGGTCATGCCATTCTCCCAACAGTCGCTATGACAGCAGAGCTCTGTGCACTGGTCAGGAACACTTTCATTGGCTCCTGACCCTGTCCATCAATGGGATTGGCTCAGTGATCACACGGTCAGGAGCCAATGAAATCGGCTCCTGACTGCCTCACAGAGCTCTGCCGTCATATAGACGTCAGGGCGAGTGAACTGTGGCGGGGAGAGAGCAATGCAATCAGCAGTAGCGGCGGGAAAGTTGAAATCTACGTCCTGTCAGAGCCACGCAGCCACCTGCAGGACGTAGGTTTCAACCAACGCGGTCTGGAAGAAGTTACAATCAGTCAGAAAAATTTAATGCAATTCTTGAATTGAAAAGAAATTTAAATAATTGTATAGTGTGTGGCCACCTTTAGGGCTTGTTCACACTAGAGCGGGAATCGCGCGATTCCCGCACACAGCAGACCGCTAGTGGTTTTTTAAAAACCACTAGCCATTTAATCCTATGGCAGTGTTCTCACTGCCGCAATTGAGGCATTTTGCGTTTAGCGTTAAACGCAAACGCGTTACATGCAGCGTTTTGCCGGCGATTCCTTGAGCAATCACAATTAGCGTGTATAGAACCGTTACTCGCGATTGCTCCCAAAACGCTACAGTGTCCAGTGATTTTTCCGTGTTAATCCAGGACACTCGCGCAAAACACTAGCGGTAATCGCTAGCGTTTTGCAATTTTAGATGTGAATGGGGCCTTACTGTTTATTGCTGTCTCAGCTGAAACAAATTTGGATTATATTAGTTATAATTATGTAATGTTACATTTATGTAGCCTAAACTACTGTTACATCTTAAATTAAATTCAGAGGATTTAGCTATTATGCAGTCACTGGATTCCCTAGAAAATAAAAGAAACCATTAGACGGTGGTGCAGCCTGCCCAAATCCATCCAAGCAGAAATATGAGGTTTTGGGTGGAGAAAACCTTAAACTCCTAAAAGTCATTAGTCTATGAAATAATTTTGGCTCAGCCTCATAGATCTTTCTGCGAGGTACAAAGGGTGTGATCATGCCTGGCTTACGTCAGTGTTCAGTCTGTGCCATTGTATGACATGTTACAGAACACCCATGTGTCATGCTTTCTGAATTTTATGAGGCCTGCAGCTGTAACAATACCAGAACTGCTATCACCTTAAAGCTTTGCATCATTTACTGCTACTTCAGGAAGATTAAGCAACAAAGCACTAGTGTTTTTCCTTGCGTGAACAGGTGCATGCAGAGATTTGTGCTACGTACAGGAAGCTGAGAATGAGGTAGAAGTGTGAGAAACCTGCCCAGACTCTTGACGTATATAAATGGGCAGAGCGAGAGCTCTACAACTGATCCTGTATACATGATATTAGAGTATGAATTGGACTTTATCTTTACAAAGGTCAAGAAGCTGAACTGTGGCCACAATATAAAACTGACAGGAAATGCTAGTCTGTTATCTCTTATTTTCCTGGAGAAGATGCTGAAAAGATTTTATAGCCACACTTCCTGTATTTAGTTGACAGAGGTGAGTCACATGACGGATTCAAGAACTGACACCACACATTAGGCTAAAGCAATCTATGGATGTTGTTCTGCCTTCATTACAGCAAGTTTGCATAATCAGACACTTTGTACTAGAGAGTTCCCAGTATACTACTAGAGAGTACAGAACTCATGGCGACCAAGAACCTCTAGGAACGCAATACACCAACAGTTCTGAATGAGCATACCTCCCAACTTTTTGAGATTAGAAAGAGGGACATATAAGCCACACCTTTAACCATGCCCTCAACACACCCCTAGTCATGCATACTATGAAGATTTCATGAAAAAAAAAAGGTTTTTTTTATAATTTAAACCACACTAGTCCTTTCTATCTTGGTCCATTTTCCTTCATATTAACTATTCAAAATAAGAAATATCAATTTAACCAGTTCACCCCCTAGGGTTTTTACCCTAATGGACCAGAGCAATTTTCACCTGTCAGTGCTCCTCCCTTTTATTCCCTAATAACTTTATTACTACTTATCACAAGAAAATGATCTATACCTTCGTTTTTTCGCCACCAATTAGACTTTCTGTGGGTAGTACATTATGCTAAGAATTTTTTTTATTCTAAATGTGTTTTAATGGGAAAAATACAAAAATAATGGGAAAAAATCATTATTTCTCAGTTTTCGGCCGTTATAGTTTTAAAATTAAACGTTCTCCTGTGGATAAAACGACACATTTTATTTGCCCAGTTGTCCCCATTATTAAACCATTTAAATTATATCCCTATCACAATGTATGGTGACAATATATTATTTTGAAATATAGGTGTTCTTTTCCAGTTTTGTTCTTTTTTGTCCTGTCCATAATCACAAGTTCCTATGTAGTAAAGTAAAAGTAATTTTCCCTCATAAAATATAGATTAAAAAAGCTGAGTCCCTAAGGCAACTATTTATGTAATTTTTTTTTAAACTGATTTATTTTTGTTTCTTTTTTTTGTTGCGGGGGAACTTTGGAAAAAGTTTTTCCAAAGTTCCCCAATCAGTGAACACGGAGTCCCTACGGAAACAGCGGCGGGATCGGTGCGGAGCGGTGGCGGGAACGAGCGACTTATTAAAACGTCCTGTTGCCGTTAACAGGGTCAAACATGACGTTTTATAAGTTACATTGTCGGTAAATGGTTAAAGGATGAGAATAAAGTTTAGAGACAATTAAACACATTTTCCAGTAGAAAAACACATATTTACATAGATCTGTACATCTGTCCTGAAGGAGGGACAAATGAGGAAGAAAGATGGACAGATGGACAGGGTTTCCAAAGAGGGACTGTCCCTCCAAAAGAGGGACAGTTGGGAGCTATGAATGAATATCTGGCTTTCAGGGAATATACTGGGATGATTTGAATATTTAACAGTGATGCATCATGGGAGATCTTTCTATCACACTGAAAGCTGAATTATTGCAAATACCTACTATTTTAAGCATGTAAATTTACACTTTGTACTGCGATAGTTGTTACACCTTATCCCTGATTATTCCCAACAAATGGGCCTGCAGGGTTCAACCCAGCCCTGAAAACACTGAAGTACGTCTACTTATTCTATCACTTTCTGAGTTACGACATTGAAATCATTCTTGAATATTTACCACTTAATCTAATTGCTTGTGAAGCCACTGAGGAAACAGCTTATGCAATGAGATGTGTATCAGACACATCTGCGAGCCTTTTGTTTTAACTAACAGTTTCATATTCCACTGTATGACACAAAAACTGATGTGACAGCACAACAGCTATTCTTTGTCATAGTAGAAACAATGGTTCTATCTTGCGAGATACAAAGTTTGCTGACTGCTGTATTATATACTTTAGTATATCATTATGTTGGCTATGGAAATAGCCAACATATTGTTCTTCCAGTTCAGCTCGTTATTATTATTCTTATTATTAGCGCCCCCCCATTTTCTATACGCTACTCCTCCTACAGTTTTAGGGGTACAAGCGCCAAACTTTCCACACTTATTCATCTTATAGCGAAGTACATAGCTTGTGCTTTATTAAGCGATCCCACACCAGAAGACCCCTTTTTTCGTATTGACTTTGCCACTTGTACAATTTTGAAGCTTCACTACCCAAACTCGGAGCACATATTGTTGGTGTCAGGCCAAATAAAAATATGTATTGGGGGGGGGACCCCAAAGTGGGCGGAGCTACCAATGGCCAAAGAAAATTTAGCAATTTTCTATACGCTACTCCTCCCTGAGTTTAAGGAGTACAATTATGAAACTGTGCACACTTGTTCGGCTCATACCCGAATAGGGTGCTTGTGCTTTGTTAAGCAATCCCACCCTCCGTGCCCCTGTGGCGAACCCCCAAAGACCCCATTTTTCCCATAGACTTTCATTGGAAAATGTTAAACTTCTGCCCCTCATACAGCTTTGACGTTAGACTCACCAAACTTGGGTCACAGGGTGAAGCTGAAAAATTATGTCACATTTTGGGGACCCCAAAAAGTGGGAGGAGCCACAAACAACCAATCTGTTTTTTCCTATTGACTTCAATGAGAAAATGTAAACAGCTGTAATTCTCACTGTATTAAAGCCAGAGTCCCCAGACTTGGCAAACTGGGTTACTGGGGGAACATCATGTGGATTCTTCAGAAACGACACCATCTAGTTAAACTTGTAATTTTCAATGAAAGAATAATAAAACAGACATTTTTCTGAAATGACAAAAACATATGTTGGGCAGTCTTTGCAGCCAATATTCATCTCAAAAAGTATTAAGGCCCCAAATGTATCTAAACCCCTAGCCTCCAGGGTATCTCAATCCTTAGACTGAATGATTTAGCTACAGTATGTAGGGGGTTTAGGCCTTACCAACTGGTTTGCTTTATCCACTGACTGACCTTTTGTCTGATATCTGCAACTCATCTTTAATAACAATATGGAAGCTGTGACCTCGAATTTTATATGTAGTTTAAGCTAGAGTGGGGAGTGATAAGTTAGAACTTCTGACACTTTGTTACTGGGGAAAAAATCTGCTCACTTCCTGTCCCTGCAGCCCCAAGGGATCAAATTGTAGCCCAATTTGCCACAAAAGAAGGGCATGAGTAAACACCTGAAACAAGCGCTCTCTCTCTATCCCACTCTACCAAAATAAGTTCTTTTTGTAGGGATATTTACCATACCAACTTACTACATAAGAAAAAGTCAAAAAAGTGCTTCTCAACTGGCAAATTAACAGCCATAAAACACTCAAATAGGTTGCCAGATTTTTCTAATCGCCACAAACCTACAGTAAAACGATTCAGTTAAGTTGGACTTTAAGGCCTTGTGTATGAACTGTTTGACTTAAAAACAAGACAAGACACATACATAACACTTACAGTGGGTTGCAAAAGTTTTCGGCCTCCTTGAAGTTTTCCACATGTTGTCACATTACTGCCACAAACATGAATCAATTTTATTGGAATTCCACATGAAAGACCAACACAAAGTGGTGTACACATGAGAAGTGGAACGAAAATCATACACGATTCCAAACATTTTTTACAAATAAATAACTGCAAAGTGGGGTGTGCATAATTATTCGGCCCCCTTTGATCTGAGTGCAGTCAGTTGCCTATAGACATTGCCTGATGAGTGCTAATGACTAAATAGAGTGCACCTGTGTGTAATCTAATGTCAGTACAAATACAGCTGCTCTGTGAGGGCCTCAGAGGTTGTCTAAGAGAATATTGGGAGCAACAACACCGTGAACTCAAAAGAACACACAAGACAGGTCAGGGATCAAGTTATTGAGAAATTTAAAGCAGGCTTAGGCTACAAAAAGATTTCCAAAGCCTTGAACATCCCACGGAGCACTGTTCAAGCGATCATTGAGAAATGGAAGGAGTATGGCACAACTGTAAACCTACCAAGACAAGGCCATCCACCTAAACTCACAGGCCGAACAAGGAGAGCGCTGATCAGAAATGCAGTCAAGAGGCCCATGGTGATTCTGGACGAGCTGCAGAGATCTACAGCTCAGGTGGGAGACTCGGTCCATAGGACAACTATTAGTCATGCACTGTACAAAGTTGGCCTTTATGTAAGAGTGGCAAGAAGAAAGGCATTGTTAACAGAAAGCATAAGAAGTCCCGTTTGCAGTTTGCCACAAGCCATGTGGGGGACACAGCAACCATGTGGAAGAAGGTGCTCTGGTCAGATGAGACCAAAATGGAACTTTTTGTCCAAAATGCAAAACGCTATGTGTGGCGGAAAACTAACACTGCACATTACTCTGAACACACCATCCCCACTGTCAAATATGGTGGTGGCAGCATCATGCTCGGGGGGTGCATCTCTTCAGCAGGGACAGGGAAGCTGGTCAGAGTTGATGGGAAGATGGATGGAGCCAAATACAGGGCAAACTTGGAAGAAAACCTCTTGGAGACTGCAAAAGACTTGAGACTGGGGCGGAGGTTCACCTTCCAGCAGGACAATGACCCTAAACATAAAGCCAGGGCAACAATGGAATGGTTTAAAACAAAACATATCTATGTGTTAGAATGGCCCAGTCAAAGTCCAGATCTAAATCCAATCGAGAATCTGTGGCAAGATCTGAAAACTGCTGTTCACAAACGCTGTCCATCTAATCTGACTGAGCTGGAGCTGTTTTGCAAAGAAGAATGGGCAAGGATTTCAGTCTCTAGATGTGCAAAGCTGGTAGAGACATACCCTAAAAGACTGGCAGCTGTAATTGCAGCAAAAGGTGGTTCTACAAAGTATTGACTCAGGGGGCCGAATAATTACGCACACCCCACTTTGCAGTTATTTATTTGTAAAAAATGTTTGGAATGATGTATGATTTTCGATCCACTTCTCACATGTACACCACTTTGTATTGGTCTTTCACGTGGAATTCCAATAAAATTGATGCATGTTTGTGGCAGTAATGTGACAAAATGTGGAAAACTTCAAGGGGGCCGAATACTTTTGCAACCCACTGTATATCACACTTTTCTTCTGGCGGACTCAAAGCGCTTCAGAGTTGCAGCCACTTAGGGCATACTCTACGGGTGACCAGGAACATTAGGGAGCCTTGCCCAAAGACTCTGTACCGTTTTATGGACTGGCTTTAGCTGGGATTCGAACCTTGGTCAATGGCTAAAATCCTACATCAAAGGCAACGGCCTTACCAGTATGCTATCCAGCAAACACTTTTCATTCTTCTCAAAGACTTAATCATCTTCTTCCTTTTTCATTACAGCATTTAAGTGAGGGGCTCTAATTGGTTGCTAGGAGAGGAGTAAATACTCTACAAAGTATTTACATGTACTGGGCCTCATGAAGGCTTACAGCTTAGCACTTGTCTTTCCCATCCATGCTCCTGAGTATCCATTCTGGTCAGTGGCATAGCCAAGGAGCTCTGGGCCCCAGGGCAAGTTTTACATTGGACCCCCCAAGCACTCTATACATAGCAATTGATACGGCACACCAAAACCTGCCAAGAACAACCACAGAGGTGCAAGAAGTGGGTGGTGAACAGTTTGTTAATGATTACTACTATTCAATGCATCTATAGAAGCGATTATTTAAAAGCACACAACCAATAAAGAGCTAATATAATTCTAGTAAGGATTTATCAGCAAAGAATTTGCATGTTTGTGACCTTTTGTTTTTCAGGTTCTTTCCACACCACAAAAAATAGTATGATAATCAGCTTTTAGCCACAATGAACCTAGGCAAACAACATACACATATGTGAATGCACTCCAGCTTAGCATGTCCATGCCACTGACCTTCCATCCTTCTCAGAGACACTGTTAGGACAGGATTTGTAGGTTCTCCTCATGTTTGTGAGCATTTCTTTCAGGTACTCTGATTCGCTGCACAACCCCAAAACATACTGGCCACTGGGAAGCCAGTGAGGAGCATATGCCTAGATTGTGAATACTCTCACAGAGGGACAAATGTAAATGTTTCAGTACAGTTGCTGTTGCACCATAATGGCAAATATATAGGTACAATAGTTAGTAATAGTCACATCAGGGATTGGTGTGAATAGTTCAAAGCAATCTGCAATGCTTCTCTCCATCATCTAAGAATGGCAATGTGTGGATTCCCATATGGGTCCCGCTGGTTTCATCATGCATAGGAAACGCATCACTGCTTATGTATAAGCTCACACTGGTTCCTAAATGGGTTAACTTCACAACTGTATACATAAGGTCTAATATTGAAAGCTTAAGCAGTGCAAAGGTTAATGAGCGCTGGCAGGGGAAGCGGCAGTGATGCAGGACAGGCGTGTGCTGATCACACACAATGACAGGAAGGACATAGGAGTCCACAAGCCCCCACTCCCTGCTGAAACATCATCTAGGGTGGAGGATGGGGACAGGCAGAGATCTGTAGAGCCTTCCTTGCATTCTATCTTCACACACTAGTTATTATCACACTGAAAATATCACCTGTAAACATGAAAAGATTGAACAATGCCGCACAAACGGTGGTTAGTGTTTCTATATTTGTACATGATGCTTTCTACAAACATCTGAGCATCTCGGATTGACAGCACACTGGTGTGTCCCTGAAGACTCCTGCCAGATAATTGAGGCACGGCATTCTTCCTCTGCATTGCAAATACTGGTGTTGCTTGTGATACGGAAATGTTAAACCACATCGTTAAAAGAAACTCTGTTCACACATTAACATTCAGGGCTGAGAGACAGATCCGAAACATGAGATTTTTCTCTCTCCCTAGTGCTGGCATTTTACAAATGATGCCAATTATCCCGCTATTGTTCTGTTAATACCACACTTGGCACCCTAATAATAGGTTGCACAATCAGAGTCTGTGCCCTCCTTAGAGACGGCCCTTTGTCTGATGTTCTTTTAAACAGGAAATTGCCCCTCCACCCTGTTGCATGTTTTCATCCCCACCACCGAGGGGGCAGAGGTTAGCTGCCACCTTGAGGAGGAGAGTGCAGAATGGGATGGGGAAATACTGGAAGCGGCGCGAGATAACGATTTTTGTACTAGGCTGGCATTTCCTAAACAACATTTATAAGGCACCAGAAATACTGCCCATTACTCAGTAGTAAGACATTCAACCCACCGATCTTGTACACATGTCATAGCAAAGGAATCCACTCCAAAAGAAGTGTGCAGGAAATCATGGCATTGTTTGGGGAGAAAATCCAAGTGAACTGACTGCAAATGCTCCTGATTGCTGACTGGATATCACAGTCAGGGGATGTACAGTAGATACCAGAAGACTGAGTCTCTCTATGTAAGAAAGCATACAGCCACTTCTAATGTCCATGTCAGGATTTAGATTTTTCAGATATATGTCCTATACTATGTATAAATTGGTGAACTCAGATTTGTTTATGGGTCCTTCTAAGGAACACAAATTAAATAATGCACAAAGGAAAGTAATTGGGATAGAAAGTGCAGTAACTACAATAATCAATCAGAAATGTTCCTTTAGGTGAGATGCTTAATACTGAAATCTAATTGGCTGTTCACTTTGCATTAGCTTATTCAGTGGAAAGTGTAATAATTATTCCCATGATTAGAACAAAACAGATTATGCAAAGTTAACTTAAAGGACAACTGAACTGAGAGGGATTCCGCAGCTGCCATATTTATTTTCTTTTAAGCAATACCAGTTGCCTGGCAGCCCTGCTGATCCTCTGCCTCTAATACGTTTAACCATGGACCCTGAACAAGCATGCAGCAGATCAGGTGTTTCTAACATAATTGCCAGATCTGACAAGATTAGCTTCATGCTTATTTCTGGTGACACTACTGTAGCCAAAAAGATCAGCAGGGTTGCCAGGCAACTGGTATTGTTTAAAAGGAAATAAATATGGAAACCTCCACATTCTTCTCACTTCAGCTGTTCTTTAAATAGCTGGACCTTCCAAATCCAGTAGTCAGGGACTGCAGCCAATGAATACGTTATGACAAACACATTCTCTTTGCCCTGTATGTTCCACTATACTCAATTCCTTTATAACAAGCATATTTTAAAGGATAACTCTGCCCAGCAGCATGTGATGGTTTGGGTGGAAGTGAGAGGTGGTCTGGGTGTTCTATCAAGGTTTTTGATTTTGTTTTGCGGCCCACCTCATTCCCTTTACAGGTATGCAACAAAAATGGCAGCTCATAGCATTCTGGGATTTAGCTTATACTTGAAGCTTCCTACAGCCCTTCAGATGTAGCTCTATATTTATCAGGACCACAGTGGCCAAAACTGTAAAACATTCTGAGTGGAGTTCTTTTTTAACCCTTATTTAACCCTACAAGGATTAAAGGGTAAGCAGCACTTTAAAACACTATACACTGTTACCATTTAGCATGTCAAAGTACATCATTTGGATTCTACATTCTGCACCTCCTGCACTGGTTAGAACATGACCGAAATACTGCCATTCCCATGGCTCACACAAAAGCATGGCCCGTAACAAGGGTAGTCTGGTACCCTTGGACAAGCAGAGTACATCACAGTAGTTCCTGTGGCATACAGCTGACACATATTTTTGCAAACATAATAGGTACTCTTTGCTGGCAAATGCATATTTTGTACAATATACTGTATAGCTATGCGGTTCCATTGCCATCACTGTAAACAGTCTGTTTCTGACTGCTCCCTCTGTTTCCAGTCCACAGTCACCTAGGACAAGCTAGTTAGGTGAAATCAGAGAGTAGTTGCATTAATGAAAATGTGCCACAAAGCAAGCCAAGCAAGTAAGAATGCTGAGCATGTGCCACATACTGCTCCAGCAGCAGTACTGCACCTGTTAAGGACTAAGGTGTTTCCTTCATGTTACAGCTAAAGTTCAGAGGAAAATAAAATTGTTCTGGCCATTTTCATGTAATACATTGTATGTACTGTATGTTATATAACTTTTTGCACATTATACAAAATGTGTTTTACAAGCAAACAATTCAAACTGCATTGTGTAAAGCCATATGGCATTCAGCAGAGTCAGTAGAGAGTTTACTCTGCTAGGAGAGGGAGGAGGATGGCATCCCTTCACTTCAAGTCTAAATGGCACATTAAATATGCAATATTTACATGTAATATTTCTGTAGATTCTACAATTTTTATTCTGAATTAGTGAACAAAATAAATATGAAAATTGTATACAAGAATATATAAAGTATCATTTGCCTAAAACGTATTTCCACCAAGTGACTTAGCACACAGTTTTGTTTAAAAAAAATAAAAAAGTGTGATGCAGGGAGACATCCACCCACGCTATTACCCAGACGCGGCATTTCGGAGGACAACTCCTTCCTCAATGGGCACAAGGGATGAGGCAACACTGGCAAGGCGGCGATGTTTCAAGGTTGTACACCATCTTGTCTGTGGTCAATCATGTCCAGCAAATGGCAACACAGTGTGTGACTCCACAGGTGTAAACAGTCCTCACTGTCTCTGCTCCTGTCCTGGTTCCGTGTGGTTTTGCCCCATACGTTGCTTACTCTACCCAGTCTTTTGATTCTCCTCGCAATTGCCATTGATGGCAAGTTATTACACAGGCAAACATATACCTAGTTTAATGAATGAATTAGGAAACTGCACTCATGGGCCTTCCTGCACGTCTACAATGTTACTGTTTAACCCTCCTGGCGGTTAATTTTTTTTGCCAAAATGGCAAAAATCCTTTTTTTTTTTATTTTTTTTTTTGTGTTTCATGTAAAGCTACCAGAGTGGTAGCTACATGAAACACCACTAGAGGGCGCATGTGTCCCTCTAGTGCGATCGTCGCCGGCATCAATAGCAAACAGGGGAACGCGTATATAACGCGCTCCCGTTTGGCTTCTCCTGTCGCCATGGCGACGATCGGAATGATGTCATGGACGTCAGCCGACGTCCTGACGTCAGACACCTCCGATCCAGCCCATAGCGCTGCCCGGAACTCATTGGTCCGGGCAGCGCAGGGCTCTGGCGGGGGGGGGGCCTCTTGCGCCACTGCGTACGGGCGATCGCCGCAGAGCGGCGGCGATCAAGCTGTACGCGCGGCTAGCAAAGTGCTAGCTGCGCGTACAGCATTTTAAATGGAGCAAATCGCTCCACCAGGGGCTGAGATATCTTCCTGCGCGGCATAGCCCGAGCTCAGCTCGGGCTTACCGCCAGAAAGGTTAATGCCTGCTTTAACGGGTGTTTCATGATACTCTTCCTGATGTTCTTCCTTTCAAATGCTTGTTATGAATCCAATAAAACTTGCTTCTGTGAACCACATGTGTCACATGTTTGTCTCTCCAGCCTTATATTGTATTTGGCTGTCTGAAGCTTCTCTTTTTTTTTGTTTGATATTCAATTACTGTATATTTGCCATGTGGTCTTAGTAGATTAACCTTTTAAGATAAATATTCATTACCTGTGACACTGGAAGGCTTCAATCCTCTGAAACTGGCGATCATTTTCTAAACATGGTTAATGAAGAGTTTATTTTCAAGTCCACATAAAGGAAGGAGACTATTATATTTGTGTGTTAATATGTGATTTAATAACATTTCCAAATACTCTCAGATCTTCAATCTCACCAAGAACATGTCCACACAGTACTTCTATACCTGTGAAACAATCGTGTCTGTGCCAAATGCAATAATCCCCCTGTGTTTTAGGAATATTTCTTCGTGCAGTAAAGGAGTACGTTTATAAAAGACTTATCTACCACAGTGACAGCTACAACAGCTCTCACACACAAGAAGGGCAGTATATGCAAGTCCTGGTTTCCTAAGGCGGTGCACATTTTTAACTGCCTGCAACAGGTCCATTCTTCAGTCTGCTGCCTGATGAGCCCAGACAAGTCCTGACCATTCTTCCTGATAACTAAGCTAGAGTTGGGCACATTCCTTCTAAACAGAATACCCTGATAACTTCACTCCTGTGGCTCCACTTGTAAGAAGTTCACACGTAGTAAGGGAAACTACTGCATAAATGATTTGAGGAGTGTGATCATCTCAGACATCGCCATGCAGTCGTCTATCCTAGCTATACAGGCCATATAGATCTGCAGTATCATCAGATAACACAGAGACTCAACTTGCTGATGTCACACTTTCTGAAAGTCAAAACTGTAAATCTAATGTCCTATCCTGACCTGATGATGAACACCACACACTTCGGTCCTTATTCAATTCACTTGTTCTCCTAAGTTTCTTGCTTGCTGGAAGCATTTTATTTTTCATAAGGTTTGAAAATATCAGCTAGGAGAAAGCAGGAGAAAGTGTGAATTGAATAAGGGCCTTTGTTTCTTAAAGTGTCTGTCCTGAGGTGTTTTCTCAGTTGGTCAAACATCTGAAGCTTCTGTTGCTTCTCCTTCTAGAGTTAACCCTAAGCTGATGTGGAGGCGTGGGAAAAAAAATAATCAAAGAGCCATTCTGGGCTGACATAAAAAAAAAAAAAAAAAAAAAAAATGTTCTGTGGAATAAACTTATACAGGAGAAATCTTTTTAAACCTCCAGGATCCAAGCAACAAATCCATCAAGGCAGGAACACACTAGGCAGAATCGCATAAGTGTTTTCCACTATGTGCTATGGAGACCTTGGGATTGGAAGTTCATTAAGAAAAGGATATACCGTATAAATAAAAAAATCACAAAACAAGAAAACACAACAAAAGTTTACCATCTTGTTACACCTCTTTAATATATCGTAACCCCAACAACACCTGCATACCTGTGTAACAGCCCTCTGTGTGCCCTCGCTTGTCATTGTACAGTTACCGCTGTTCTTATATTCATTAGCAGATGGAGCAGAGCAAAGCATTCTGGGAGGCTTCTTAGGTCTCCGTGTGTGGAGGGACTTTAATTAGTGACAATTCCAGCAGTGAAAGAATAGAAAAGTAAGCTCCCATCGTGAAGGGAATGAAAAAGAAAAGTCAGGGACAGGGGTGGCCAAGAGCTTTTGTGCAGTTTCAGCTGGTGTGACGGTGCTGCGCATACAAGACAATAACAGAATTATTTCATTCTCATAAAGTTTAGGCATGTATTGTATAGAAAGGAGTTCTACATAAAGTGATATTCCAGGATCAAATCAATTTATTCAATCCCTAACCCCCATCTTCCATATACAGTATATCCCATGGCTATTAAACTAGGCATAAACGGTACAATCTTGTACAATATTCCCACATATGAGCGACTGCATAGGATCAAAGTATATCCACAGTCCCTTCACCCTATAGATTTTGTAGAATTTGACAAGGTTGTCCAATCAAGATTTTATACTGTATGGGCAACTGTAGTCTTGACTACAAATGAAACATTTGCTGAAAATATCAACACATCAATATTTGCTTTGATGATTCATGATAGATACAAGGATCTTTCTCCTCCATCTCCTTCTGCTCTGGAGATGGGGTACTACAATCCCAGACTCATAAGGTGATGCTCTGTAGTGAATTAGGAGATGGTTGTGACATGGACTGCCACTTACTCCCCCACAGAGAAGGGTCTAATGGAAGGACTACCATGTACTCAGGAAGTGCAAGGTGGGGCATGTCAGATGAAGATAGCCCATTTCTACGCAAGGTACAGAGACTCCTGTAACCATGTAAATATCACTTTAAAAACAAAAAGATAGTACGAGCATGTCACCCTTCTTACAAAGGTGATTACGGTCTCTAAAAATTATTCTACAATCAATTTGAAAACATCACATTCGGAGAAATTGACAATTTTCTTAATCTGAGTAAGTTGGAAAAAGCCTTGCTTGTTAAATAGCTTCTGGAACAGTGTGTTAAACATACAAGAAAAACAAAAGCAAGCAAAATTTATACTTTCCAGTGACAATGGGATTAGAACGCCAAACTGTTTCTCTAATATTTTGAGTATCATTCTGGTTTGCATGCAAATTAATGCAAACTGGACGAAGCTTGGAATCGTCCAGAAGTGCATTTGATTGTCCAAATTGTAATATTCATACAATTTGAGTTATATTTGCATCCAAGCCCACATTATTAGCATCTCGCTGACCTTCTCCAAGCACTCTATAATCCAAAACAAGACATCACATGTAGTCAAATATAAACATGGGGTATCCAGTCTTGGTTTGTAGGTCTTCCCACCACATGTAAATCATGCATATGTAGCATACCTTTCCTTATTCTACAGGGTGGCGCAGGACAGACTGGCCTATCTGCATGCAATGAGTGTGAGTTTGCAGGCATGTGCTGGCTGCACTGTCGCTGTGAACCTCTATCCCTGCAGTGTGTGTGTGTCCTCTCTGGCTTTATTATAGCCTGCGTTGCCTGCATTTGCTGCCATATTGGTAACACTCTCGTACGGCACCAGGCGATGACGGCTTAAGTAAAGCCGGGGAGGACACACACCAGGGATAGAGGAAAATGGGAATGGGACAGCCAGCATCTACCTGTAAACACATGCTCATGGCATGCACATGTTCCGGATTTTAATTTGCCATCCTGTGGCTGACGGGATTCCAGTATTTGAACAGCTACTGTCAGCAGGGCCGGCGCTTCCATAGAGGCAAAGGGGGCAATTGCTCTAGGGCCCCAAGCTTGTAGGGGCCCCCAAGGTGTTGCCCTCCCCTTAATGTAACTGTGCTCCCAGCAATGTCAAATTCAACACACACAAGCAATAGAACACAGCAATACATGCATCCAGCTACATTTGAAATTGGTCAGCAGGTGCTCGTCAGCCAATCAGGATGCACTGTCATACACCCTTTACCTGCCATACCATATCTAGCAGCCATTAGCATTCAGGTGGGAGGCTTCAGTTGGATGCCATCGCAAGATTGCGTCGCTAGCAGGACCGCCCTGTGCAGGCATCCCTCCCACAGGGGTCCCTACCTAACCGCTCACCTGTCCGCCATGTCCTAGAGCTGAAAGAAAACGTTTAAAAACACACGATTGGTTCACACGATGGCCAGGGGCCAAGGCCAACACGTGATACCTGGAGGGGAGTGCAGGTGGGCCTGGACCTCTCACACCCAGGCTCTGGACCTCTCACATCCAGAAAACCCACCAACACTGCCTCCATACTGAATGCTAAATTCAACACACACAAGCAATAGAACACAGCAATACATTTCAGCTCTAGGACATGGCGGACAGGTGAGCGGTTAGGTAGGGACCCCTGTGGGCGGTCCTGCTAGCGACGCAATCTTGCGATGGCGTCCAACTGAAGCCTCCCACCTGAATGCTAATGGCTGCTAGATATGGTATGCCAGGTAAAGGGTGTATGACAGTGCATCCTGATTGGCTGACGAGCACCTGCTGACCAATTTCAAATGTAGCTGGATGCATGTACTGCTGTGTTCTATTGCTTGTGTGTGTTGAATTTAGCATTCAGTATGGAGGCAGTGTTGGTGGGTTTTCTGGATGTGAGAGGTCCAGAGCCTGGGTGTGAGAGGTCCAGGCCCACCTGCACTCCCCTCCAGGTATCGCGTGTTGGCCTTGGGGCCCCGGCCAGTGAGAGAGGTCCGGGGCCCCTGGCCATCGTGTGAACCAATCGTGTGTTCTCCCAGCAATGTCGGCAGAGTATAGTTTCACCTGCTCCGGTAGGCAAACTGCAGGGCTCCAGGGTAGCATTAAGTTGGGGGGTGATTGGGAAGGGGGGTTCAGCTCAGGGGCCCTGGGGGAAAATTTGGCTGCAACAATGCTGTTTTTTTGGTCGTAGGGGTGTCTGTTGGGGGCCCCAGGTTAATTTTGCTTGGGGACATTGACACTAGAACAGGCCCTGACTGTCATCTACCATCCCCTGCTGTATTTTACCAATATTCAGCCTCATTGTGGTTATGTAACTCATAACCACCAAAAAGCTGTATAAGATGGTGTACCCCAGTAGGCAGCAGCCGAGAAAAGACAGGAGTTCCGACAGCTAGAGTAAAAAAAAAAGTACCTATACAAATGACCCCCGTCAATATATATATTCCTTCTCTGTGTGTGGCACAAAGAGGAGTCGGGGAGCAGAATTGCGGCAGGACTAATTTGTTGGATTATCAGTGGGTGGTGATCAGATTGACTCAAGTTGAAGGAGGAACAGTTTTTCAGAGGGGCCACTGGGGGAATCATGGAGGGGAACCAGTGTTGTGGTGTGACCGGTGACAGATCATCTTGTATAAGTGGCAGTTAGTCTTGGTAGATGTTGAGGTCTGTCCACAAGGACAATGCGTTATTGTACCTTTCCTGTTAACGTGTATCATTTCTGTGAACAAAATAATTGAAATGGTTATCCTTGGCAATATACCATGTTTCTGCAGGTGATCCTATGTCTAGCATTTTGTTAATGGGTGATGCTCCCCCGCCGTTAATAATGGTAAAGTGGCAGTGCGCTGTAGTAACCATAGTGTATCATGCCCATGGTAACTACCACATAGATTTTGACTAACTGAGCTAAGATTGGAGGCCTATTCAAAAGCCACAATAAATTATGTCTCTTCACCTCCTTTTGCTGCTACCTGTGTCAGCCCTTGCTCTCACACAGACATACAGTATGTCATCATGTGTTTAGCACAAGCAAAACAAATTCAGCAATGTGACTGTGATTTTCACTTTTTTTTTTTGGATTCTATGACCCCCACTGCCATGCTCCAGACAGAATGACAGACAAGCAAACACACACTATTTTATGGCAGTGTTGCAGAAGCAGAATTCTTATCTGTACTTCAAAATGAAGAAATGGCTATAAGCTGAAACTTATTTATTAAAACAAAGAGAGAAATGCTGCATCAATATTCACAGAAGATTTGGTTCATGACACTTTGTTTCGATCTTACACACTGTGACTGAGCTCTGCTGGACAAGAAGCTCAAGGTAGGCCACTTGACCTGAATGGTTACAAGGGCCCCCCACCAGCACTTTCCTGCTTTGAGTTTAATTATTATGTCTCACTGATCAGTGGGCGCCATCACTTTATGCAAGTCAATGGTCATTTCCAGCACGCCTTATATTTGTTGCATTCACTATGATGATATGGTTGTTAAAGATGTGTGTGCAGGGGGCGCATGCGCGCGCTGGGCAAGATGGCGGCTTCTTACTGAGCTCCGAGACAGCCTCCGAGAACTATCTCTTGATAGACGAGCTGACAGTAGAGATATCCCTCGAAAAGCGCAAACAGAGCCTTCCTGAACACTGATGCCTCCTAAGACCGGAAAAAAAACGGGCGGAGACGCCGTATCACCCGAGAACATGGAGAAATATTTAACCACGCCGGCAAAGCAAGATGGCGACAAGGCCGCACGCGCCAGCGTGCGAGGGTCTCAGCAAGATACTAATCAGCCGGCAGTGACCTTAAAGCAGATGGAGCTTCTCCTGGAACGAAATAAGAAGGAGGTGGTGGATAGCTTCCATAAATTACTTGATTCTGCCACGAAGGAACTTAAGGCGGATATCGCCGCTATCGGCGTGCGGACAGATGCCCTAGAAACCAAGATGGACGACATCATACGCCGTCAAAATACATTAGAAGACGACCAGTCCCAAACACAGTCCGATATCCGCTTTCTGAGGCTTGCGCAGGAGGATACAGAGAACCGGGACAGAAGACAGAATGTCCGAATCAAGGGCATCCCCACTTCGGTTTCAGCAGATCAACTGCGTGAGTACTTAATGAGACTTTTTCAATACCTTATGCCTGACTGGGAGATAGGCCTGTGGCGTATGGACAGAGCACATCGAGCTTTAGGGACCCCCTTACGGAACTCTCAAGCTCCGAAAGATGTCATTCTCCGCTTCCATTATTTTGAAACTAAAGAGGCACTTCTTAATGTCACGCGCAATATGCAAAGAGTGGAATTTGAAGGGGAGACTCTGTCGCTTTATAATGACTTGTCCCCAGTAACATTGGAAAAGCGGAGACAGCTTAAGCCAGTTACGCAAGCATTAAGGGAAGCAGGGCTACGTTACAAGTGGGGGTTCCCCTTTAAGTTAATTGTTACCAAGAATTCAAGGGTATACACCCTGCAAGACCCTGACGATTCAGAGGACTTCCTGAAGCGCCTAAACCTTCATCTTCCAAATGCAAGACATGCTTCTCCTAGCAAGTCTCCAAGCAAGTCCCCAATGACAGATAGGGACACAGGTTCAGGAAGCCAACAGAGGCTCTCGCCTGACTGGACACTACAGAAATCACGCCGGCAAGGATCTAAAGAATCCTCTCCTCACCCAGTCTCTCCGGCTCTCATAGCAGAAGACACGGAAAATGAGGACTGAACATTTATGTATGCAAATAGTTAAAGTGATGGAAGAAGCTAGTTCGAGAAAAAGAGGGGCAAAACCTTTATAGCCTTAAAGAGTACATACATTGGCGATTGAGGAGGCCGCTATTCCCGGACTCGACATGCTTCCTCCAAAGCTGCCCACTATCCAATTGCACCCTGAGGGGATGCAGGAGGAGAGAGAGGCAGAACCATGCCATGAGAATGGCAAGGTGTTGTCACCTAATACTTTCTTTGTGATCTTTCTTTTTTTCAGTTTTTTTGTTTTTCTTTTTTTGTTTCAGGTTGGTCACAACTTGCTGACCCAAATGTATATCTGTGATTCCTGCTCCTCTCCGTTGGTCAGGATATTTTATAATGTTTGGTGTATACAAATAGAAGTGGGCCTCTGCCGGTTCACCTTATCTGATAAGTCACTGACAAATTACATAGGAGGAACCACTTCTATTCACACATAATGGTAAAAATTCTATCTCTAAATGTCAAGGGTTTAAATTCCCCCCTAAAGCGCCAACTTCTGGCCAAGGAAGTGGAGAGGCAGAGGCCTGACATTGTACTATTACAGGAGACTCATTTTAGAGGCACCCAACACCCTAAATTGACCTTGAAAAACTTCCCAACTGTGTATTATGCGAATGGACAGACTAAAAGAGGAGGGGTAGCAGTTCTATTGAGACAAGATGTCCCCTTTACAGTACAAAGCTCATATATAGACCCTCAAGGTTATTGTGTCTTGTTGCAGGGGCGGCTGGATCAGGTTGACATGGTACTAGGTAATGTATATGTTCCTCACATTGGACAAACCCATTTTTTGAACAGATTGCAGAAACGTTTACTGTCAATGTCATCTGATTGTTGGTTCCTTGGAGGAGATTTTAATATGACCTTTTCTGCCACATTGGATAGATCAGCTCCAGTCCCAGAAACATCTAAGAGCAGGGTAGAATCCTTATCTAAAGCATTTAGAAAATGGGTAAGAGAGCACCACCTAGTGGATCTCTGGAGATTATCTTATCCCGTCTCTAGACAATTTACATTTTATTCCAATCCCCATGATAGATTCAGTAGAATTGATTATTACTTTGCATCTAAGGTTCTTATCAATAAGATCAAAAGACCAGAGATCCATGAAATAACCTGGTCAGATCATGCTCCAATTTCTATTGAAATAGAATGCGATAGAAAACCACGGGGGCCATTTCACTGGAGATTAAATGAGTCACTACTCAAGGAAGAGGTTACATATAACGTTATCAAAAAAGAGATTGAGGAATACTTTGCATTGAACTTGGGCTCGGTTACTGATCCAGCCGTCCTGTGGGAAGCGCATAAGACTGTTGTAAGGGGAGCTCTGATCAAAGAAGCAGTACAAAAGAAAAGGAATGAAACTGCCCTCTTGCAATGGAGGTTAACTCTCCTGAGAGGAGCAGAATCTAAATACAAGCTGTTTCCTTCTAAAAAAAATTATCGCCTATGGCAGGAAACTAAATCTAAAGTACAAGAATTACAAATACGCAGGGCAGAAAGAGCTATCGCTTGGACTAAACAGCGATACTATGATCAAGGGAACAAACCCCATACCTTACTAGCAAGAAAACTGAGGGACTTTAAAAGGAAAAGAGAGATTTATGCGATAACCAATAAGAAGGGAATCACTTCGGCAGATCCTACCCATATAGCACAGGCCTTTGAAAAATATTACACAGATCTATATAATTTACAGCCCCAAGCCACACCAGAAACAATCAATAACAAGATGGGGGAATTCTTAGATAATTTGACAATTCCTAAACTGACAGAGGAACAGCTGAAAGACCTGAATGCCCCAGTCCAGGAGGGTGAGATCCGAGAGGTAATTAAGGCCCTACCCTCAAAAAAGGCTCCTGGGCCTGATGGGTTTTCATATATATACTATAAGAAATATAGACAGCTGCTAGCTCCACATATGGAAAAGATGTATAATGCTTTCCTTAAAGGAGAAAAAATCCCACATACCATGAAAGTCTCCAACATCATTATGATATATAAAGAGGGTAAAGATCCACAAGATGTTCGTAGCTACCGGCCAATTTCACTGATAGATTCTGATCTCAAGATATATACGAAACTATTGGCTAACAGACTGACCTCCATATTACCGACAATTATCGATGGAGACCAGGTTGGGTTCATAACAAAGCGACAAGCGGGAGACAATACACGGAGAGCTATTAATATTGTAGATTGGGTGGAAAAAACGCAAAGGCCTTCTCTGCTCCTGAGTTTGGATGCAGAGAAGGCCTTTGATAGAGTGACTTGGCCATATCTTTTCGAGGTGCTTCAGCGATTTGGCTTTTCGGATCTCATCCTCAGGGCTATTCAAGGGCTATACTGTGACCTACAGGCTAAAGTGTGTGTTCCACTGGCACATTCCTCCCTGTTTAAGCTTTCTAATGGCACACGGCAGGGGTGTCCCTTATCACCCCTGCTGTTTGCCATTTGCATAGAACCACTAGCCATAGCAATAAGACAATCTAGAGATATATCTGGGATAACTATAGGGGGAAGGGAGTACAAATTATCCCTATTTGCCGATGATGTGTTACTGTCATTGACCTCTCCTCTCATTTCTCTCCCGAACGTTTTTAAATTGATAACAGAATTTGAAAGATTCTCAGGGTTTAAGATCAATCAGGATAAGACAGAGGCCCTCCCCCTTAACCTACCACAGGACTTATATGCGAGACTAAGAGATGGGTTTCCCCTCAGATGGAAGACGGAAAGCATAAAATATTTGGGGGTCCACATAACATCCTCCTATAAAAAGCTTTATGATCTTAACTTTGTACCCTTTTTTGAAAAAGCTTATAAAGATTTAGATAAATGGAATCAATACCAAATATCGTGGATTGGCAGAATTTACTCAGTAAAGATGAATTTACTCCCCAGATTTTTATATCTCTGCGAAACACTACCAATAAATGTCCCTAGTAAAACTCTATATAAATTCCAGAAAGATATACTCCGTTTCGTTTGGGCTAGAGGAAGACCTAGAGTCTCAAGTAAGGTTCTAGAATCAGATAGATCAAGAGGGGGGTTATCGGTTCCACAGTTTAAACTATATTATTTGGCCTCCCATGTACGTCAGATAGCGGAATGGCTGGCACTTCCTCTAAGGACTAAATGGGCAGAAATAGAAGAGGCCTCAATTGCACCATATGCTATAGGAGCTCTACCAGGGATATTAACAAAAATACCACAGATGCCAATGATTCTCAGTACAATCACTTTCACCTGGCATATATGGCGGAGGGCATGCAGGAACTACGGTCTATCATGTTTTCCGTCTCAACTGATATACTTGAGAGGAAATCCATCTCTACCTCAAAACTCGCTGACCAGATATAAAAGGGGGTCCTTGGAAGTACTGCCACATAGACTTAGAGATTTATATAACAACTCAGCCTCAGGGATGTTATCATACTCCCAGATTCAGGAAAAATTTGGGATACCACACGCTAAATTCTATGAGTTTTTGCAAATCAGGTCATATGTTAACAGGGAATGGGGATCCAGTGAGCTGTCGCCTCTTACATTATGTGAAAGGACATTATTGGAGGCAGATAGGGAGCCAGGTCTCATATCAAAAATATATTCCATTTTATCTATACCAGAGATTGCTGCTTTCACTAAACATAGGTATATGCTATCATGGGAATCTAAATTAGGGGCGACCCAAGATATATATGTTTGGGAAGATATATGGATGAATGCACGTAAAACATCAATTTGCACTCAAACAAAAGAAAATATCTATAAAATACTGTTTCAGTGGTATTTAACTCCTGATCATTTGAGTAAAATATACCCCGGAACCTCCAATTTATGCTGGAGACGATGTAAAAGGATAGGGACAATTGACCATATATTTTGGTTCTGTCCAGAAGTGCAAAATTTTTGGAAGACGGTTCAATCTCTGGTATATAAAGTTATAAAAAAACATATACCGTTAGACCCGTGGTACTATCTGATAGGAAAACCATACCCAGGTTTGAAGTCTTATACACAACGTATGCTCAACCATATCCTTACAGCAGCTCGGATGACTATTGCAGCTTTTTGGAAAAAGAATATAAGTCCTAGAGTCGAAGATGTGGTGAATAAAATTAGATGGGTAAGGACAATGGAGAACCTAACATCGTTAGTATATGAGACAGAAGAACAATTTAGGAAGGTCTGGGACTACTGGGATGTAAACTATGTGGGGGAGGAGAGGGCTATGATCTAGTGAAACAATTGGGGAGAACTGAAGTAATAGATAGAATGCTATAATATATATGAGATGATTATTTTTATTGACATTATAATTGATAAAACACCAAACTGAGCGAACTTGTAGACCAACGGAGAGGAGCGATACATATAGAAGAGAATCGTAATTATATATATTGCTACAATGTTGTATTCTATGCTAGGAGATAAGAAAAAATGCATAGACAGTTATGTCATTTACTGTTGATTTTATTGTGTTCCTCTACTGAGCAAGTTTTGTCTATGTGTTTCACAGAAACAATTTCAACATTGTCTGTATTTTTCTCTTTCGGACAATAAAAGAGTTATAAAAAAAAAGATGTGTGTGCAGACCTATTTACTAGGTCTGTGTGTTCTGAGGTTGATGCATCCCAGGCACTTGTCAACAGACATGGCTACCGAGGTGCCTCTCTCCAACCCCTGATGTCCCCTCTTTCTTCATTTTGGAAGGAGGGGGTGGCGGTCCTCAAGGTATTGCAGGCTCTGTGCGCGCCTGTTTTCTATGACTTTACGTTATGACTGAACTCATGCCTTGGAGCTCTGCCTCCGGCCCCTTGTTCTCTCCATTACCCGCACATGGACGCCCATAGGGCAACTAAACCCTTATCAGATTTTTCCTGTTTGCTACTTAGTGTTGCCTACTAACCCCTCTCTTCTGATACTGTTTCTATCTTCTGCTTACTCTTTTCTTTGCTTTTCTTCGCTGTCTGATTTTGTTGGACTGGGCACACATCACCCATACCTATGCACTCACTGGCGTTTTGATGTGCCTTATGTTCAGACTTTAAATGCCAAAGGATTTAATATCCCTGAGAAGCGTAGGTCAATAGTGCCGTAGATGCGTAAACAGAGAGTCCAAGTGATATTCCCGCAGGAGACACATTTTAAAGGTCCCACGACCCTAAGATAACTGTAACGATTGTGGAATTCCCTCCGTGATCAGCGCACAAGACGTGCGCTGACACTGCGGAAATCCTCCACAAGCGTGTAATTTGAGGGAACCCAGCAAAAGGTGCAATGCACCTGTAGAGGGAAATTCCTGTCGACAGGTGGAGCTGTGGAGTGCAGAGGAACAGCTCCTCTGCCCTGCCACAGACGCCAGACAGGAATTGTACGAAGGGAAAAACGCAGGGCAAGATAGCCCTGAAAGAGAGAGATCAAAGCGACAGAGGGTATGTGTGTCCACCAAACTAGTCGCCACCCTGCGACGATGAACACACAACCATGAAGACAAAGTGAGAAGGCAATCGCCAGTAGATGGCGATTGCTAACAGCGACACAAGACCGAATAAGCACAGATGAGGAATGTATGTATGTCCACCAATCTAGCCGCCACCCTGCGACGGTGGACACACAACAGAAGAAACCAAGTGAGAACGCAATCGCAAGAGAAGCGATTGCGAAAGAGAATGAGCACAGGGACAGATTGTATGTGTGTGCACCAAACTAGTCGCCAACCCGCGACCGTGCATACACAACAGCAGATATGAAGTAGGAACGCAATCGCGAGAGAGGCGATTGCCAGAGGTGACACAAGGCTACAGCAAGGCAGAGCACGAGAGTAGCAAAGGCACAGCAAATCATACAATGAGAAGATAAGGAAAATAACAAACGCTAGCTAAACGCGAACTCCGCACTCATTCGCAACAGTGCACGTGTTTATGTGCGGTCTCCGCGTGATAAGCACAACAGAGACAAGCACGCCTAACTAACCACCGACAGACAAACATAAAACAGAGGACGCGAGCGCTTGCTTAACGGTTACCTCACCGAGCCTCCAGCAAGCGTTCGTAGCAGACAAGACAGATACACAAATACAGGAATAAGTGAGAGATAGGATCCACAGCACTAGCGCAAAAGGCTAGTGCGATCCAGGAAGACAGAACAGAAGGATCCACAGCACTAGTGCAAGGCGAGTGCGATCCTGCCAAGACAGATCAGATGAGATAGCTGGTAGCAACCGCTGCTCCAGCTATACTCCAGGAACAAAGATCAGAACGACTTCCTGTCGACCACGGCTGGGACAGGACAATCGCAACAGACAAACAAAACAGATATGCAATCCTAACTGCACTAGGGAATCTGCCTAGTGCAGTTCCAGGAATTACTCTAAACTAATCTTCAAACAATGAGCAAGGCTGACACTCCAAGAGTGTTCCACAGGACTAACCCTTATGACCAGCAAAGGACTCTGGGAAACATAGCTCTTTATACTGCCAGTCATCAAAGGAGGCAGGTAGGGGATTTGCATAACAAGTGTATGCAAATTCCTCAGCAGCAGAACAGACCAGAAACTTGCAATGGAAAGACAGGTCTCTCTTGCAGAGACCTGCAGCCCACAGACTAGAGGAATGGTCAAACAGCTGTCTGCCAGTGCATCCAGCTGATCGGATCATTACAATAACCAATAAGTACTATGGCAAAGCTTTTTTCAGCCTTTCTCTAGATTAAAAAAACAAAGGGTTGACAATCTTACTGTCTAAACATGACGATTTTGCTCTCCTGCAGGAATCTCGGGACTCTACAGGTCGCTTCCTTTTTATAAACAGGAGAATACTTGGGTCGCAAGCTCACACTGGGTACATTCAATGCCCCAAAAAGTGGGCAACCTGCTTTTTTGGTTAGGGCTCTTGATGTCCTAGATACTGTACATTCGTAGAAGGCAGTGTCATGGGTGGTGAATTAAATGCTGCACTTGAGCCATCGGTTTACAACTGCAGGTTGGATCTCCCTACACAACAAAGCCCATAAACTCTACACATCTGCCCTAGCTCATAGTCAACTGATAGATACAGGGGCGTAACTAGGCCCCACCGGGCCCCCCTACAGAATTTCTGAGCGGAACCCGGAAGGAGGAAGTGTTTGAAGTCACATGAGCGCCGAGTGGAACGCATCGTGGGAGGCGCCGAGGGACGGCCGGAGAAGACGTCAGAAGGGTAAGCTTGATCCTCCGCCCAGCCCGCACAGCACAGCAGTACTGGGTGTCATCCGGATAACTACTATCCGGATCACCCGAAGATTGCCCGCCGCTGCCCAGACACTGCCCGGAATTTGATGTAAGGCGGAGGGGAGCGCAGAGGGGAGAGCCCTGAGGTGAGGGAGGGGGGGGACCTTCCCCCCTCCCCGCCGAATTGCTGCATGGCTTTCCGCTCATGCTGCGTCCCCTCCAACCCCCACAAAACGGCCCCGAGCGGGCCCCAGGAGGGGGGCCGGGCCCCCCCGCGGGTGCAGGGGCTGCAGGCCCTATTGTTACGCCAGTGGATAGATATCTGGAGAACCGAGCATCCTACTACTATACTAAGGATTATACTTTTTTCTAAAATTGGCAGTGTCTATACCGGTATTGACTACCTGTTCCACTCTCAAAACCTACTTTCTCAGCAGATTTCCTCTGATATCGGCCAGATGATCCTATCAAATTACTTCCTGGTCACTTTGTCTTTTGGTATGAGCCCAAAAATACGTCTGCCATGGAGTTGGCACTTGAACACATCTTTACTGCAGCAATTCAAAATAAAACAGAGTGCAGGCTGCCCTAGACAAATACTTTGCAAAGAATGACGCATATAATATGGCTCCCCTTAAAGTGTGGAAGGCACACAAATGTATCATAAGAGGTAACTGTGTTCAGGAAACTAGGCCATTTAACCTTTTATCAGCCTTGCATGCGTTGTCTTATTTGAGACAACTTGTTCCATGGCTGCGGGGGCACTTGGCCATGCAGACAGGGAGCTGTTATAGTTACTTGTCCAGATAGCTGTATCGGGATCTCCTTCCCCCACGGCAGCAGATCTGAAGTTCCCACCTGTCTTCTGGGTCCTGATCACATCCGATCACATGATATGACATGTGATCAGGATCCAGGGGATGTTGTCTGCATTACAGTGCCACTCGGTGGTGGAAGAAGGATGGTGAAAGGGACTCTTCAATCACCCCTCTTCCAGCACTGAGTGGAGCTGTAAGGCTGATATCGTCCCCTGGATCCCAATCACGTCATATCATGTGATCAGGACCCAGAAGACATGTCGGGATAACATCACAGCCGCAGTGAAGGAGAAAAGAAACCGATCCAGCCATCTGGACAAGTAACTATAACAGCTCACTGCCGCCTGCTCTGCATAGCCTGCCAGGCTGGGGAAGGCACACTTCCCCAGAGGCAGGAAAAATGCAGCCCTGCAGCCACATAAAGTTTTACCTTATGTGGCTGCTAAAAGGTTACAAAGGAGAATACCGAATAAATTGATTCCGGCTTCAAATAGGTCACCCTTCTTTAGTCAATCCATAAGGCCACACTGTCTGCCTCGGAGCTGGACTTCCTGATTGAGGAAAGGGAAAAACTTCAACAGCTTTTTTCTATAAGGAAAAACACATTGCCACGAAATGTATGCACAGGTTCTACAAATACAGTAATAAATGTAGTAGAATTCTAGCGAGAGCCCTTCGAGACCAATACGCTGCTAATAATATCTCCTCTATACAAGATCACAAACATATAGAAGTGAAGATATAGTGGAAGTGTTCCGTTCATACTACTACGCATTATATAACCTTAAAGAGAAACCGTGACCATGAACTGAACTTCATCCCAATCAGTAGCCGATACCCCCTTTTACATGAGAAATCTATTCCTTTTCACAAACAGATCATCAGGGGGCTCTGTATGGCTGATATTGTGCTGAAACTCCTCCCACAAGAAACTCTGAGGACCATGGTCCTGGCAGTTTCCGGTCTGTGAACCTTGTTGCATTGTGGGAAATAACTGTTTACAGCTGTTTCCAACTGCCAAAAAAGCAAGCAGCATCTACATCACCTGCCAGCAGTAAAAATGTCACCATGTGATAAATGTCATAATGTAAATCAGGGAGAGGAAAGATTTTACAACGGGCAAACACTGACTAAATCATTTATACATAATTATTGTAAAAATGAAGCACTTACATTATTTTCACTGGAGTTCCTCTTTAACTCTTCCCTAGGGCCAATTTTAGAGGAAAGCTAATGAACTTATCTGTATGTTTGTTTTGGGGATGTGGGAGGAAACCGGAGTGCCTGGAGGAAACCCATACAGACACGGGGAGAACATACAAACTCCTTGCAGATGTTGACCTGGCTGGGACTCGAACTAGGAACCCAGCGCTGCAAGTCGAGAGTGCTTACCACTACGCCACCATGCTGCCCCTAAATCTTGTTTTCTCAATTGTTTTGAAACTATGTAGAAATTGTATGTAGGTATGTAAGAACAGTAGTTAAGCTCTATTAAGATAACATAAAGCCCTGTCTGTTTTGTATATCTTTCCCCATTTACCAGTACCTATTTCAGGCACAAGCACAAGATTTTAAAAGCGTTACAAACCAAAATAAGATCTAAAACAAAATGCCGCTGACAGAATGCATTGCAGTTAAAAAAATAAATAAATAAATGAGAGAGATATATATATATATCTCCATACTAGATAGAGTTTTTCTCTTACTAGGTAAGCGGTGAGGTAATTCTTTATACAGAGAATCTAGTTGCCAATGGCATGGGTGTTACTTTTCACAGCTCTGTATCATAGTCTCCATTTCTGTTGGTAATGAGGAATACTTGGAAGCCATCTATAAAACTATTATTGTCATTATTATCAAATCATATAGCACATTTTCTGTGTTGCTTTAAAATGGGTGTAGAACAATCCTTATGACTAATAATTCCTTAGAGAAGTTTACAATCTAAAGTCAAAATATCACTGTCCAAAAGGTAGCCAGCTACTGTAAACAACAACAAAAAATTCTGAAAAGAAATAACATATCGGCTAAAAACTTTTTGAAAAACATTACAACAGACCGATGACTTAACCTCTAAATGTGTATACAGTACTCTCTCTACCCTCAATATAAAGGGCTGTTCATAGATCATGGCTCATAGATCAAGAGCTAAGCCATGAAATGGCTAGGCTGCAGAAGTAGCTTCACTCAAAGTGACTTGGGCTAGACTACTTTCTCTGTGTGCTATATTGTTTATTTATTATATGCTTTTCACATAGACAGTCACTTTCCCCTGAAGAAGCCACCCCTTACCCCATGTGGGGGTGAAACATGTTGGGTATAGGGCATGTTTTAACTCAGCACAAGCCCTTTCTGTTTATTTAGTGCCTTGTCTTGAATCCCAGCTAGGACTGTCTAGGGCATGGGTCAGGAACCTTTTTGGCTGAGAGAAGTATAAACGCCCCATATTTTAAAATGTAATTCCCAGAGAGGGCTGTCCCTGTTGCCATGGTGATGTGTATACAGTTGATCCACCGGGCAGCGGAAGTGTCAGTCACGTAATCAGCTTCTCTTGGGTTTCAGCAACATCACCAATTTCCCTGAGACCCAGGCAGGAGAAATACCGACTAACAGCTTGTATAATTAGCTAGCTGACTTGGGTGTTGATTCACTTTGTAGGACGAGATCCCCGCACTTTGGCCTAATGGGCTGCCTGTCAAGTGACAGGCAGCCTATTGAGCCAATCAAAGTGCAGGGATCTTGTCCTACAAAGTCACTGGACCTGACGGTCCAGAGTGGGACAATTGGAGCGGCCGTTAGTTTTGGGGGTAACGTAAGTTAGTAGTGCATGCTACAGTAGTAGCTTGCCTACTTTGAAAGTTTTACTTGCGCTTCCACACTAAGCTGTGCTGCTTGAGCAGTGTAGCTTAGTGAACCAACCCCTACTGATTTGTCTGTAAAAAAAAGAGGGTAGGGGGGGGGGGGGGAACAGAGAGCGCTCCAATAGTGCATTAAACAGGATATGCTGATTACACACACTTTATATTGTACTTAAATCTCATATGCCTGTGCTGCGCTTTTGCTCAAATATCATCCCAGCAGTTCTTCTCAGCCTAAACCAGCCTGGCCAGGGCTGCTGGAGTAGATGGAGATAAGTTCTCCATCTACACCACCAGCTCTCTGTCCCCCCCCCTACCCTCTTGTTTTTACTAGTTGCTCCATCCAGTGTAAGAGAGCAGCACCGAGTGAATTCTTAAAGGGCCAGTGCTATTTTGTAGAGAGCAAGTGATTTTTTCTCCTTTTTTGATTTGTCTGTGAACCAGATGTACCCATCAAAAATGCCACACCTGGCCCCCGAGCCGTAGGTTCCCTACCCCTGGTCTAGGGTTTTTGGCCTTTTTTTACCACTGTCTTCCACTCAATTTGTTTTTACTTTGAGGGAAGCTACCTCTGCAGCCAAGCCATTTATCGATTCCATAACTTAGCTCTTGTTCTGTGATTGCCGTAGAACAGCCATTATATTGAGGGGAAGGAAAGTACTGTATGCACATTGATATACTTAGTCTGTTTTAATGATTTCTGGTATAAAGGATATGTTTTAGCCGATAGGGAATTTCTTTAAAGAAATGTTTGTTGTTCACAATATAATGTCTATACCACAGATTTGGGCCACTTATTACTGGGTAAGGCAGTTACCCTACCAGCATGTTTTTTGGGGGTATTGGAGGAAACTTGAATCCCTGAAGGAAACCCAAATGCAAATATGAACAGAACAAAACAAACTCAATTCTTCTGAGAAATCAACCTTTATCTCTGTTGCAACATATTTTGTTCCCCATGGTATTCTCTCTGTAATGTATTCCCTCTGCGCTGTACATGCAAGTCACTTCTGTTTTATACTGTGCTAAATCAAGAAAAATCAACAATGGAAACCCCCTTATGTTTTATTCTAATGTCCTGCATGGCATTTGAAACCATTGTAACTTACAAATGTCAGTATCTAAAGGTAATCAGTTTATATTAAAACAAATGACAGAAATACTGTGAAAAAGGATTCAGAAAGAAGCTGCCATTCTGACACTTGCGCTATAGACTAGTTCTAGGGCACTGACCAGTGGTGTAGGAACGGGGTCAAAGACATCCCCACTGCAATGGAGCCCTGCTTCATAGGCCCTAACTAAGGCACTCCTACCACTTTATTGGTACAGTAGAGCCCCCAGATATCCGAAAGTGTTCCTCAACTAACCAGAAGTCTCAACCAACCAGCACAAATTGCCGGCAGTACTCACAGTGGTGAAAGCCAACTTTTTAGGCAATTTGTGGGCTCTGCTGTGCTCAAAGAGAACCTGTAACAAAAAAAAGTTAGTTCTCCTGGGGGGTACTCAGCTCGGTAGGGGGAAGCCTCAGGGTCCCAATGAGGCTTCCCCCTCCGCTGTAATCAATCCAGCACTGGCTCCCCCGAAGTCTTCGGCAATCCAGGCTTGACAAGCCTGACAAGCTACATTTATTTACCTTCCCTGGTTCCAGCGGGGGCGTGTTGCAGGTCACAGTACGGAGATAGGCGGAAATACGTCGGGTCCGCTCTACTGCACAGGCGAAACCGACAGCGATCGGCTATTTCCGCCTATCTCCGAGCGGAGAGCCGATATTGCACCTGCGCTGGAGCCGGGAAGGTAAATATTTACATCCCTGCCGTTCGGAGGGCCAGAGCGAGACTGCCGTGGGACACAGGAGGACGGGGGGAGCCTCGATAGGATCCAGAGGCCTCCCCCTACTGAGGTGAGTACCCCCCAGGGGAACTTTTTGTTGTTACAGGTTTTCTTTAAAGACTAGGTTACGTTGCCCCCCCAAGGGTAATATACTTTCAATTACTGAATTTTAAAATGCAATGCAGAGTTCATGGTATGTATATAGAGTGAGGTATAGTATTGTATTAGCTTGGCCTATTTTTAACATTGAGTATCAAGCAACCAGAAAGCACACTCATTCGGCATCGGCCAATATCTGTCGGTGTCTCATAACCTAGACTCTACTGTTATACAGCTAATGATAACTACTATGCATGCTTCCCACATGAGGCACACTATCTCCACGCAAATATAGTTTTGCTTTCCTAAAAGCAGAAACTATTTGTGATAATTCAGCTTTAAGTGAGCAACTTTCCCATGATGCATCACTTATCTCTTTACCCCCCAGAAAGGCACGCACATATTCAGAACCATTGGTGTTGTACAATGGGATGCGAAAGTTTGGGCAACCTTGTTAATCGTCGTGATTTTCCTGTATAAATCGTTGGTTGTTACGATAAAAAAAATGTCAGTTAAATATATCATATAGGAGACACACACAGTGATATTTGAGAAGTGAAATGAATTTATTAGACTCACAGAAAGTGTGCAATAATTGTTTAAATAAAATTAGGCAGGTGCATAAATTTGGGCACTGTTGTATTTGTATTGATTCCAAAACCTTTAGAACTCATTATTGGAACTTAATTGGCTTGGTAAGCTCAGTGACCCCTGACCTACATACACAGGTGAATCCAATTATGAGAAATAGTATTTAAAGGGGTCAATTGTAAGTTTCTCTTCTCTTTTCATTTTCTCTGAAGAGTAGCAACATGGGGGTCTCAAAACAACTCTCAAATGACCTGAAGACAAAGATTGTTCATCATCATGGTTTAGGGGAAGGATACAGAAAGCTGTCTTGGAGATCTCAGCTGTCTGTTTCCACAGTGAGGAACATATTGAGGAAATTAAAGACCACACGCTCAGTTCAAGTTAAGGTTCGAAGTGGCAACCCACAGACCAGCACCAAAAACGTACAGCATCATCTTGCTGCAGATGGAGTCACTGTGCATCACTCAACCATTCGGCGCACTTTACACAAGGAGATGCTGTATACGAGAGTGATGCAGAGGTAGCCCGCCCACAGCACAAACAGAGCCATTTAAGGTATGCTAAAGCACATTTGGACAAGCCAGCTTCATTTTGGAATAAGGTGTTGTGGACTGCTGAAACTAAAATTGAGTTATTTGGGCATAGCAAGGGGCGTTATGCTTGGAGAAAAAAGAACACAGCATTCCAAGAAAAACACCTGCTACCTACAGTAAAATATGGTGGTGGTTCCATCATGCTGTGGGGCTGTGTGGCCAGTGCAAGGAAATCATCAAACTGTGTTCTCTAATGACAGCATTACACTCTGCTTTGTGGTAACAACATCCCACTGTGTTCTGCTGTGACATCATTATACTCTGCTTTGTGGTGACATCATTACACTGTGTTCTGTGATGACATCCTCACACTGTTCTGTGGTGACATCATTACACTCTGCTCAGCTCAATAAGCATACAAGGGGTCAATGAAGATTTAACTAGAGACACGTAACCTCCTTGTAAAAACAGCAGTCTAAACTCCAGCAGCTTTACCTTTATTTTCTGCACTTGGTTTTACAAAATCATGTTACTTAAGATTTAAGTTTTTAGAACACAGAGGAAATCCACATTGGTATAATAATATTGTATCTGGAGTTGCGCTTTAATTAAATACCTTTTTATAGTTCTTTTGAATTCACCAGCATAATGAAAATGTAAGCAGGGTCTGATTTGTGCTGTTGATGATGGTAGGTGGTAAAATATTAACTAATCAAACAAAAAAAAAAAAAGTAGTGACATGAAGAGAAAGCTGTCGCTTAGTTTAATTGTTTCCTGGTGCCTACAAGCAAACAGAATGAGACAGCCAAGGTGACAGGAGAAGAGTTAACTGCGCTCTCACTGAGTCACTGAGCCTTCTCTTCAATGAAGTGGTTTTAATCTGTGGTAACCCAACACCTGCAGTTCCTTGTTGCCTCACCACAACTGCTGACCTTTTCAAGAATTCCTTCTGTCTTACAAAGGGTTAAAAATAGACACCAGAGAGGCACTATATTCTGTCTTCTTTAAAGCAGTGACTGGTTTTACCTCATTCCAAAGGCCTCTGGCTGTCAGGTGTGGGGCAGATGATGTTTCTGACACCCTCACGTAAAGTTCTCCATCCCACGCTGTCTCTTTCCTTTTGTGGGCCTCCTCCTCCCTACACAGGTAAGAGATGAGTTTTGCAAGCTTCGATGCCAGAGCTAGAGGCGGGGAACCGTGAACAACAGAATTCAATGGCAGGTAATAAAACACATCACATACAAACATACAAGGAAGCGAAAGGGGAATTAGCAGGACTGAACTTGAAGAGGAGACAAGATGGGGGATCAGAGATTAAGTGTGTTCGGGAGGGGGGGGGGGGGGGGCATAGCTGCAGATAGACACACGAGTGATACCAGTTCTATGGAGAATCGACAAGTTAGCTGGAAAGAGGGTAGGCGAGCAGAGACAAGACAGGCACAAGAGGAAACAGAGTAGAGAATGGAATAGTAGAAAACACAAAGACAGGGGGCTGTTTTGTCATCTTCTGTTGGGCTTATTTCCAAATGAATCTGTTAATTAAAACTCAGCACAGATAAATTGGCTGCAGCTAGTGGCGTTGTGCCACAACTGTCTCTTCCCCACATGTCTCCAATCATCCTCTCTCACACCTCTGTTTGCTTGTTCCTAGTCCATCTCATGTTCGTACATGTCCCTGACTCAGAGAATCCTTTCGGTCTAGCTTCCGTCCTACCTGTCACTAGCAATTTCTCACCTGCCCTATGGAGCATTCTGTCTGCTGTTACATTGTGCTCTCGTCCAACATTCACCTGTCTGGGGCTCTCCGCCTTTCCTCCAAACCTCTGGGGTTCAATGTCTGCCTCAATGCCTTTTTCTTTCCATGGCATCTAATTAAAATTAAATCAAATGCCCCAGATATGGAGATAATTAAGGATTCCTTTTGAGGAATCTGCACAATATCACACCTTAATTACTTCCAAGCATCTGACCTACCAGGCTTAACTGCGGTGCATCCCACAAGTGCCTTTTTAACAGTTTCCTGCCCATCAAGCGATGGAAATAGATTGTTTCAGCTTCGCTGGCAGGGAACGGCTCATTGCACGCCTACTGGCATTTGACGACAATCGTTGCAGGGCATTTTTTACATGATGTCCTGGTGCCTATCCCAGCAGACATCTGCTGACATGACATTGTGGACACAACACTATATAATTATTATTTGTGCCATTGTCTTTTTGCACTGCAAGCACCCATTTAGAGGCATTAGAAGTGATACCAGAAGAGCTGGCATGACTGCTGGTCTGGCTTTGTGCTCGTAAAAAGGTTGGTGAATTAGGAACAAACATAAATCGTGATGAAACGCTGATAACATTATAATAAGAGGAGGAAATGGCTAGAAAGGAAACTACAATTAGGACTCAGGAGGGACTTTTTTGAAAGCATGCAAAAGTGTACTAGCAGAGGAAAGTGCTTGGCAGGATAGAGGTATCATTCAGCACTGGAATAGATTGTGATGTGAGACAGGAAGAAGGCGTCAGTACAGAAATAGATTGGACTTCGATACATGATGGAGGTACATCAGCCGAGCTGTGATTGGAGTGACTTAGAACTGAATTAGCAGAGTTCTTCTCTAAGACTGTCAAGCTGAAGCAGAGCAGGAAGAGTTAAGGGATACACAGGAAACCACAGGGTGGGTCAGACATCAGACAGCAAGAAACAAAGATGGAAAATACTAATAAACTGCTAATGACAACTAATTAGCTGTGCAGGAGATGGAGGGGGGGCTGTCAGCGAGGAAAAGGAAGATGATGAAGAGACTGACGGGGACTCACAGATATTGGGGTGAGACACACTGACAGAGAAAAGAGAATAGGCACCCAGAGAAATAAGAGCGAGAAGGAGGGAAAAGGTTTGGGGTGGGACTTTGAGCTTTGAAGATTCAGTCTAGAGGCAATCTTACAAGAGAAAGCAGGAGTCTGACTTAATGCTGTTATCTGGCTGAAGTGAGAGAGAAAGGACAGATACCAGGAGGACAGGTGCTGGCAGCTCATTCTCCAGGAGAAGGTATTGGAAATGTGTGTTGTACTGATATTGTGGATTCAGCCATGAATGAAGGGAGATGCACTGTGTCAGGCTTGTCACACACACACTGATTTCACATTTTTGTGTGTGTTATACATTGGATCAGACTTGTCAACCAGCCATTTTCTAGGAAAAACTTATTCGACATTAATCAGAAATGCCTGCTCAAAATTCAGCTTTTCATAGGTTTGATTGGAATGTCAAAGCAATTTAGCAAATATTGAAAGATAAGATTGAAATGTGTGTGACCAGCATTCTTAGGTCGTTTGGCTTCTTAGGTTGTTTGAAATGTATATAATGACATGAGAGCCCTTTAGCTGATGCAAGTCACAACCTACACCAGCCGTGAGTAAATTGTTGACTCTTCAGGGTTAGTGGCACTACAAATCCCAGCAGACACTACTAGCTGGGTGGGCAATGCTGGAGTTTATGACTACGCAGCTACCTTCCTGAAACCTAGTCTAGACGTAGAACTGCGAAAAAAGTTGGCTTGTGATGACAGGCATGTAAGATCAGCCAGCTAGTGGCAGCCCTTTTTCAAGGACTGTGATCTAGGCATATTTTGGCATGTGTCTCCAGAGGCAGGGAAGATAATTATGAAGCAAGCTGCGATTCAGGTGCGTTCTCGTCTTGTTCGGGGAAACGGATGTATAACTGGAAAATGTGACACACAGAACATGGCTATCCCGGTGCTATCTGAGGAAGTAGAGATAATGATTCAGAGATACCAGAGCACTCATTAGCAACAACGTATAGCTGTAATGTTTAACTCACTCCGCTCTCATTGTCTTCTAAATTGAGTTTGGAAACTCCCAGATGTTGAGTAACATCATTTTATCCTCATCTGATACTGAGACCTGTATAATAGAGACAACGACAAATTACGCAGTCACTTTACTAATGATTCCATAGCATTTGGATTGCTCAGTAAGGATGACTAAGAAATTTGGACATGGGAAAGCAGGAAAGTACAGGTGCTCCAGCCGGTATGGCACTGTGATTCCTGAAATGTTGCATGCTGTCAGGACGTGCTGGAACTTATATTGCCCAACAGGAGCTGGGGAATTAAAGCTGCTATTTGGCTTAGTAATAGTTTTGCACTGCTGCCTCATGCTGAGTATAATCCTTAGTATCAGAACAGCAGATTTTGTTTACAGTTTTACGAATGTTCATAACATTTTCAGTGTGCTTATCTGTAATAATGGCATCTTATTCCTGAAACCCTTTAATTTCTGGAAAGTGTTGAAATTATTGCTAAGTGAGTTAAATAGAGGCAAGTCAGTACTGGGATAGCTGTCCTGTTTCCCTAAAAATCAAACCTACCCCAAAAAGGAGCCCTTGCAAGATTTTTCTGGATTTTTGAGGATGCCTGAACTATAAGCCCTACTCCAAAAATAAGCCCCAATTACAGTTCCTAGAAAAGTCAATTTGAATAGTGTCCAGGCAGCCACGGTATGCATGTAATGAAGGAAAATTGATTGGCAGTAGAATGCAGCAGGACAGACTGCTCACCAAGGAAGGAAGACACCCCCAACAGAATTGCTCTCAAAAGACCCCATGAGACCCAAAACAATTATTATTTACTAATGTATATAGTGCTGACATCTTCCACAGGGCTGTACAGAGTATATTGTCTTGTCACTAACTGTCCCTCAGAGGAGTTCACAATCGAATAGTCATCTGTGGGAGGAAACCAGTGTCCAGGGGAAACCCACACAGACACGGAGAAAACATATGACTGTTGGAAAGAAGGTGGTTGTACATGGAAAAGGGAAGTAGAATTAATTATGAGAAATTCCTGATGGAATTAAGAGTTTGGAGAGTTATGATGATGTACCAGAATAAGATGACATGGCCAGATTTGAATAAATGTTGTTGTTTTTTTGTTCGTTTTACCTCCCTAGCAGTATTGACAGATATATTCGTCCATTAAAACATGCTGTGAACAGTATAAACGTGCATACACATAAATACTCTCCTGCACTGTATACTAGACCCTTGCTTGACACATTTTGGCAAGTTACGGGAAAAAAAAGTTTTAAAAATAAATTTTATCACTTTTTGCACAGAAATCCTGGGAAAATGTAACGTTAGGGAGGTTAATAATAAATGTAGATTGATATGTGGAAAAATAAGATCCCCTTAAAATAAGCCCTAACACCTTTTGGAGCAAGAATTAATATACATATAAAGCTGGCCATACACTTATAGATTTCCACCCAATGTTCCAAAACAGTAGATTCCTTTCTGAAAAGAATTGATTCAGAAGGAATCGATTCCTACTATACACTGCACATCAATTTCCGATCTAGCAGGGAATCTACTAAAAATGGATTTATGCAGTGCAAATCTATAGGACAGGGATGGCTAACCTTGGCACTCCAGCTGTGACAAAACTACAAATCCCATCATGCCTCTGCCTCCCCAAGTTATGCTTACAGCTGTCAGAGTATTGCAATGCCTCATGGAACTCACAGCTAGAGTGCCAAGGTTAGCCATTACTGCTATAGGACATCGATCTGCCAATGCTCTTGCCCCATCCCAAATTGTTTTAAATTTTCCAGCCTGTCCAATCGACATTTTCAATTGATTTTTAGACAAAATCGATGAGTCTGACATGTTGGGGAATAGATTGCCAGCAGATGAATCGATCTGCTAAGAATCGATTGAGAAAATCCATGAGTGTATGGTACAATAATAATACAATACAATAACATTTCTACAGCGCTTTTCTCCCATAGGACTCAAATGGTCACCTTAAGACCCTGTGTAATTTTCAGGGAAACACACTGGGAGTGATACCACTTACAAGAACCAGTGACTATAAATAGTGTAGAGTTTCTGCCTACCAGGATACCTGTTTACTTTCATTTTCCGTGTTGCTAGGTCACTTGTGTATAGCTTTTCATAATGACCACCAATAAGTTTTTTATTGCTCTGTGCTTTGTTTCCTGCTTTAATGTCCTGTCCTATATGACATGCTTGTGCAATAGAAGGTATTGTTATTGTATGATGAGCGAAGGAGCCATTTAGACTGCGTATATTACTTGCAGTGCTGGTTCTGTGAAGCAAGTGGTGGCTATTCTGTAAGGCTTTGTGATTTAACCTGCACCTTGGGTCAGATTTTTATATTACGCTGAGCTGTGGAAACTGTTCACTATAATGATGCTTTGATAAAGCAGCGTGTTTGTATTTTGTTTATACATAAATGGTAAAAATACCACCATACTTCGGATATTTATACGAAATAAAATGTGAATGCATTTTATGCTGAGTATTAATACTTTAGGGGAAACGTTGAGCAGAAGAATATTGGGATAGTTAAGGAAAAAAAAATCTAAACGAGTTCTGGGTTCTGATTGGCTGCTGAAAACAAAGTCCCTATTCTTTCCATCAGCATTTGAATATTGATATCTGTAAACTAAAACTTTCTGTGCATGCAAAGTACAGCTCTAATAAGCAAAAATGTCTTACTTATTGTCATTATCGTATTATGCACTTTTGGAAAGCACCTACTGTATCTACTTATTGAACTGTCCACAGAACAAGATTACTGACCTATCCAGGTGTCTACCATCTGACAAACTATCAAAAGAATGTTCTTTATGAGGAATAGAGGAGGGCAGCACGGTGGCGTAGTGGTTAGCGCTCTCGCCTTGCATCGCTAGGTCCCCAGTTTGAATCCCAGCCAGGTCAACATCTGCAAGGAGTTTGTATGTTCTCCCCGTGTCTGCATGGGTTTCCTCCGGGCACTCCGGTTTCCTACCACATCCCAAAAACATACAGCTAAGTTAAGGGCTTCCCCCTAAATTGGCCCTGGACTACAATATATACACTACACAATACATACATAGACATATGACTATGGTAGGGACTAGACTGTGAACTCCTCCGAGGGACAGTTAGTAACAAGACTATATATACTCTGTACAGCGCTGCGGAAGATGTTGGCGCTATATAAATACTAAATAATAATAATAATAATAGGGTGGAATAAGACAGGTTATAGTAGTAGACTGATAGCTAAACTCAAGGATCCAATCACGCAGATTCCGCAATTTACACTGCTTTCATTTGACATTCACAATTGCTATTTCTTGCAAGTCAAGAATCTTTCCATTACTGCCCATCAAGCCATAAATACTATGCACTGGTTTATCTCAAATGATCCGCACAGAGATATACATTTGTCTCTGAATGCACGCGTTTACATGACAAACTGTAAGATCATTATCTGTGTCTGTATGGTGGTCTTAAAGAAAACCTGTACTGAAAGTGAATAGTCAAAATAACCATATACAAGTCATACTTACCTGCTGTGTAGTCTACTCCTCAATCTCTTTCTCCTCTCCTGTGTCCTGTTTGTCCACTGTGATCAATGGAATTCTCCGTCCTCCATTTTGAAAATGGCCATTACCCATAACAGCTTTCTGGTCAGCACACTGTTAAACTGTAACATGGCCCACTTGAGCCATAGGGGAACATGGACACATCAGTTCTCCTCTCAGCTGTAACTGACAGCAACTGATATAAAACTGACAGCAACTGATATATTTCAGTTCTGACAACATGTTGTCAAAACTGGAAGTGATCATTGTCGGAAGAAAATGGTGAGCTTCTGAGAGGAACTGATGGCAAGGTAACTATGTAATGTTCATTTGAAGTTACCTCATGTGTTTATTTTAAATAATTTTACTCAGTACAGGTTCTCTTTAAGTTTATAGGACTTAGCAATTTTCAAGAGAAAGTAGGTCAGACTAGTACAACTATTTAGATGTGCTCAATTTATAATGCTGACATTTGTATGCCAGACATCTGTTTATTGGCGCCCCCTGCTACTGCAGCATGAGGAGGAAGTCAATCTTTTACTTTACAGTCCCCAAAAATATAACGCACAACTTTACTGTGAAATCATAATTGGCTGGTTCCACCTATATCTGTTTAAAGACAAATCTCCCATACCCTAGCTTCTCAATACATGCCATGCATCCCCCACGGGGTAGTTGAACTTGGCAAAGGCAATAATAATAATAGTAATAAAAAGGGCTCCAAATGAGAATTTACCTCAGTAGAGGGGAGTCTCTGGATAATCCAGGAGGCTTCCCCATCCCCCTCTGCGGATCCAGCGCATGGACCCCCCAAACCTCCCTGACAAGAGCTTGTTGAAGTGTGTGCACAGCCACGCTCCAGTCTGTGACTGACCATGGCCATGGAGCTGGTCGGACGTGGCTTTTCCTGCCTGTGTGCTAATACGAGGTGTCCTACGCAGTGCTGCCATGCTGGTTCACAGACATGTGAAGCTGCAAATTTCCAGAGGGTTCCGGCATCCAGTGGTGATCAGGAGGAGGATGTGGGAAGCCTTGAAGGATCCAGAGGCTTCCCTCTACTGAGGTAAGTATATGATTTTCTCGCCCATTAACGTTACAGGTTTACTTTAAGATTAAAGGATGATAAATCAAATATAAATAAACATGAACATGTATTTTTAGACAAGACAAGACACAGAACATTTATATCATGCTTTTCTCTGGGCAGATTCAAAGCGCCAGAGCTGCAGCCACTAGGGCACGCTCTATAGGCAGTAGCAGTGTTAGGGAGTCTTGCCCAAGTTCTCCTCACTAAAAAGGTGCTGGCTTACTGAACAGGAAGAGCCGAGATTCAAACCCAGGTTGTCTGTGTCAGAGTCCTTAACCAGTAAGTAAAAAGTTTTAAGGAAGATTTCAAAAGCTTTTATACACAATAAGTACTCCTAACAGACATATATGTATCAAGGGTTAGTTGAGCTAATTTTACTCACAGTAGGGGGACTTGTCCAACAGAGTCATTACTAAAGCGGTACATGCTGTAATAATATTGAGAAACACCATCTTATAGCATATATTTTTGCAGTGTTTTTTCAGCATCCCTAAGGTAGTCCGGAGATTGACTGCAAAAGGAAGGAGCTTTGAAAATATCTTAAAATAATAAAATTACAGACAGGAACAGCATATCAGTGATTTCCAGACAAAACAAGTACATTGTCTGACAGTTTCCTGGGCTATGTGAAATGGCTGTAGGCATTATTTCAGGATCTAAGTGGTTACACCAGTGTGGCGACTTATCAATAAAAAAGTAATGAATGTAAAAGCAAAGGTGTTCATCTATAAAAGTGTGAACATGAGATGCACTCAACATTCTCTTTTAATTTGTCATCTATTCACTATAATCAAATCCCCCTCGTTTATAAAGCATATTTGTCGTACCTGGCATTACTCTTCTGTTGTGTACACTCAGTTCCCATAAACTTTACAGCATTAATGAAATGTGAGATTAAAGTTAGCATCACTGAAAGATTTACTACTAATTGATTACAGAGACTTAAATGTCATTTATCACACAACATATGTGTTTAAATTAAAAAAATATAAGATATTGAAGGAAGTAAGTGAGGTCTATCCTTAAAAGAGAAGGGACAGAAAATCTAAACAGGTCAGGAGGTAAAGTGTAGCTGAGGCATCCATGAAAACCTTGTTGGAAGCCTAAGTGGATCAGTGTCTGGAATGTAACCAGATCAGATTATAGGGTTGTGTGAAGAGGTGAGGTTTAAGGATACACTTGAAGTTTTCAAGGGTTGAAGTGTGATGGACCTTATGAGGAAGAGTCTGCAGACAAGAGTAGAAGCCCATGAGAATGTAAGGAAGTTATGAAAGTGGAGATAATGTGTACAGAGGAGGATGGTATCTGCAAATTTGTGGGGAAATATATGGAAGAAATAGGTTGTAAAGAGTTTTATAGGTAACAGAGGTATGAACAGGACTCTGAGTAACTGGCATCCAGTGTAAAGAATGGGCGAGATCGGCTCCATCTCAGGAGCCACTCTGACCTGAAGAGGACTAGACATCAGTGGTGTTATCCCTAATGTATGCCTGTTGGAACAGATGCAATTTGAGCTCAGGGACTGGGAAGCCAGACACTAGGCTAGAAGAAAGTGGAAGTCCTTCTAATGTTCTTCTATTGCAAGATACTTTCCATCCTTCCCGAAACGAAACCCAGCCATTGTCGGTGGATGGGAGGGGGGGGAGGGGGGGGTCAGCAAGACAACACTGAAACCTCAGCACTAGGCAGTTTGAGGCATAAAAGTCTCTTCATTTTGATGTACTAATAGAACGACCATTTCATAGATCATTTTAAAAACAATGATCATTACTGGATGCCCTTCTTCTGGATCTATGCTACAGGTCTATAATGCCAGAACTCATTCCAGCATAAAGAAGGAAGCAGAATTGTATTACTGTGAGGAAGTACTTCTAAGTTGCTTGTGCAGAGCCTTTCCCTACGAAAGGGATGCATCTGCTACTTGCTGCTGTTACACGACTTATGGTAGACAAACAGGAAGCATCAGTAGCTAACCATAAAGAACATCTTTGATGAGGGAAAGTTTTTCCAGTACAAAAGAGCTAGGCTTAGTCCCAGGTGGCATTCACAGGAACCTCTTTTCCATGACAATCAATGACTATTGTTAGCTCTAGCTGGGATAACTATAACCTTACATGTGAAGGCCTTATAGTCTACTTCAGGCTTTCTCAACCAGGGTTCCCTGGAACCCCAGGGTTCCTTGAGTACTCTGCAGGGGTTCCTTGGCATTTTTCCCATCGTAGGGGAAGTATAATAGAGCACACTATAATAGGTGGTACTGTAACAAGAAGCACTAAATTGGGGGGCCAGGAGATAGTATAATGAGTGGCAGTGTAATAGGGGGTAGTGAATTTAACAGCCACACAGACATTTAAGACCATGTCTCCTGCAAAACAAATGCAGGGGTTCCTCGAGATCAAAACATTTTTGCAGGGGTTCCTCGAGATCAAAAAGTTATTTTCAGGGTTCCTCCAGAGTAGAAAGGTTGAGAAAGGCTGGTCTACTTGGAGACAGAAATATAGACAAAATTTTCATAATATGCTCAAGAGGTGCCTGCATGTCCTTGCTGCTAGTGTCCCACTGGAAAGGGTGTAGGGCGTGGATGGGAGGGTGAATGAGAGTGACACAGGCAATTTGGACCACCTTAATAAAATGAAATAAGGTTGGATCTGAAAGTCTGTCTACACACCTCTGACAGATAACACTGATAAGCTCTAGCAGACTGCTGAGGCTTTTGTCTATGATGGAGCATGTGTTTACAAAATTAAGAGCACACACTGTGACTTCTAGTTGGTGGTATTGCATTTTTACTGTTATAAAAGGGAATAACCCATTATCATACTAATATTCAGTTAGTGCCTGTGACAGGTTTACCTTAAAGGACAACTGACCTGAGAGCGATATGGAGGCGCCCATCTGTATCTCCTTTTTTCTGCAGTTTGTCCTAGTTTCTGACAACTGCCATTCCCCCCCTCCCTTATTTATACAGGGGAAGGTGTGGTACTTGAACCGCTAACCTTGTGATTAGCAGGCAGTGACATTTACCCTCTGGACCATCTCATCCACCTATCCAGGGGAAGGTGTGAATGTAATGAAGCATGACTTCTCTAAACTGTTTGAAGTACGGTGTCCTATCTACACCCCCCCCCCCCTTCCCCGCTGAAAGATTTTGTTTGCTCATTGCTACTGCTAATTACAGCAGTCCTTATCTGCCTGCTATTTCTGCAGATGGCAGGCCGCAAAAGTAGGGCAATAAATGCCTCAAACAAACATTTAAATGCAAAAATAAGAGATAGAATTTATTTTTTTTTAGTAATGAGCCACATTGTTAGCATGCATTTTTAATGTGCAATTGAGATACCCAGTGGGCTTAAAATGCTGCTCGGTTCACTTTAAAATCTCTGTGTGGCTGCACAAACACTCGTTATAGCAGGACACTGATAGAAAGTTCAAAAGGCCATCATTTCTCTGTGTGGGAGCTAAATAAACAGCAAGAATGTAAGTGTGACAATATATCTGGCAGAAACTTCGGACCTAGGCTTCAAACACTTACAATGAAAACAAGAATGAGGAGCTGCAGAAAAGTTCTATTTAGGATTGATTCTACAGATACTAATATTAATCTCAGACATTTATTTTAGTTCCAGTTTGCTTTAATGTTCCCAGACACACTGAAACAAGCTCAGGTATGTAAAATAAGACTTGTGTTTAGCTTGGCTGCAGTGCCTAAGTTACAGCACCCTTTCCTTGGTTTACCCACAAGAACCTGAAGCTAGACAGTGCTCATATTTCACAAAGCTTATAACAAGTACAAATAAGTATATAAACATTTTCCCTACTAGATTTCTTCAGATCTGATAATGTTACACAGGTATAACTATTGAGCTTACAATAATGATTTAGAGCTTATTTTTTCTCCACTCACACTGAGGGTTACAAAATTATAGCAAAATCAATAGTTTTTTGCAATGGGGATTTTTTTCGCTATTAATGCAAAACGTTTTTATAGGACATTTTCACAATTTTGAGTGATCGCGAGTCGCTGTTTATTTTTTACATTTTGATCACGCAAAAATTGTGAAAAAGTGCTGCAAGCACTGCGTTTGCGTTTACGGCAAATCGTCAGCGATCGTGGCAGTGAGATCACTGCCATATACTTTTAATTACACTAGCGCTTTTAAAAGTGCTAGGGATCGCAGGGAAACACCTGCTAATTGCCCCAGTGTGACTGGGCCCTTATCCTTCCCAGCTCATCAACACACACCTACATTTAAACAATGGACACTGTATTGACATGGCAACTGCTGCCAAATGAAAGCTTAGCACACACTAGAGAGTTCTCGGCTGAGGCAGCTCATCTGGTCCACATCTTCAGAGACTCTAGTGTGTGTATGGCCATGCCGATGCATCACCACGACGACGATCCCATTGTCCTCTTCATTACTGCTACTGATCAATGCCGCTCTGCAGTGCCCTGCGCCGATGGCCTTCCTTATAAACGGCTCTGCACACCATTGTAATACCCAGGCAACAGCAGCACAAACTAACTATTGGACAAACTAATGTGCAGCACTCCAAGTATCAGATGGACGACTAAACTTATGTTTGTAAGTACAGCTATACTTTAAGCAGATTTTACCCCATGTCCTGTCTAGGTAGTTGAGAATGCCTGGGCAGGAAGTGTAGTAAAATCTTTGATGAGCATTAACACTTCTCATGTCTAATCAAAACTAAAGCCTCATAACACATGACTGTGTACATTACATGACTTCATGTGCAACGCATTCTTTTGTTCCCCTGCTGCAAGAGGCTCCTTGCTTGCCCCCCCCCCCCCCTCCCCTCCAATTCATCAGCAGAGACAGTTCTGTACAGTGCTCGTTGTCCCTCTAAGAATCGATTACCAATCGTCAATGACGGATATAGAGAGTGTGCACAACACTTTAAGGAGGTTCACTTTAAATTAAGAATATATGTTTGTTTTTAATGATGAGAATGACTACAAATAAAAGCCTTCTATTTCAAATCCTAGTCAAAAATCTTTATCATGCTTTCAATGGCTACAAACCAAACAAAAAAATTTCTGGCAGGGAATCTGTAGCTGAATTCAGTCCCAAACATCAATCATCTGTGATCTTACACTACTGCTAGCCTTACTAAATTCAGGTATTGTACAATTTCATCCTAATCAGAAAATAGCTATAGCTATTGCATTGCCTCGAGAAAATGGATTTTAGGTACTGGAAAACAGATGTCATGCCTTCTAAAGGTGAAATATAATCAACGGAAGGTAGGCTAGCTAGGCACATTTATAAAAACTGAAGTCTGAGGAAAATAGAAACAATCTTTAATATAAAATGCTCAAGACAAGTACAGTGGCTTGCAAAAGTATTCGGCCCCCTTGACGGTTTCAACATTTTGTCACATTACTGCCACAAACATGAATCAATTTCATTGGAATTCCACGTGAAAGACCAATACAATGTGGTGTACACGCGAGAATTGGAACGAAAATCATACAGGAGTCCAAACATTTTTTACAATTCAATAACTTCAAAGTGGGGTGTGCAAAATTATTCAGCCCCCTGAGTCAATACTTTGTAGAACCACCTTTTGCCGCAATTACAGCTGCCAGTCTTTTAGGGTATGTCTCTACCAGCTTTGCACATCTAGAGACTGAAATCCTTGCCCATTCTTCTTTGCAAAACAGCTTCAACTCAGTCAGATTAGATGGACAGCTTTTGTGAACAGTAGTTTTCAGATCTTGCCACAGATTCTCGATTTGATTTAGATCTGGACTTTGACTGGGCCATTCTTACACATGGATAGGTTTTGTTTTAAACCATTCCATTGTTGCCCTGGCTTTATGTTTAGGGTCATTGTCCTGCTGGAAGGTGAACCTCCGCCCCAGTTTCAAGTCTTTTGCAGACTCCAAGAGGTTTTCTTCCAAGATTGCCCTGTATTTGGCTCCATCCATCTTCCCATCAACTCTGACCAGCTTCCCTGTCCCTGCTGAAGAGATGCACCCCCAGAGCATGATGCTGCCACCGCCATATTTGACAGTGGGGATGGTGTGTTCAGAGTGATGTGCAGTGTTAGTTTTCTGCCACACATAGCGTTTTGCATTTTGGCCAAAAAGTTAAATTTTGGTCTCATCTGACCAGAGCACCTTCTTCCACATGTATGCTGTGTCCCCCACATGGCTTGTGGCAAACTGCTAATGGGACTTCTTATGCTTTTCTGTTAACAATGGCTTTCTTCTTGCCACTTTTCCATAAAGGCCAACGTTGTACAGTGCACGACTAATAGTTGTCCTATGGACAGATTCCCCCACCTGAGCTGTAGATCTCTGCAGCTCGTCCAGAGTCACCATGGGCCTCTTGACTGCATTTCTGATCAGCGCTCTCCTTGTCTTGGTAGGTTTACACTTGTGCCATACTCCTTCCATTTCTGAATGATCGCTTAAACAGTGCTCCGTGGGATGTTCAAGGCTTTGGAAATCTTTTTGTAGCCTAAGCCTGCTATACATTTCTCAATAACTTTATCCCTGATTTGTCTGGTGTGTTCTTCGGACTTCATGGTGTTGTTTCTCCCAATATTCTCTTAGGCAAACTCTGAGGCCGTCACAGAGCAGCTGTATTTGTACTGACATTAGATTACACACATGTGCACTCTATTTAGTCATTAGCACTCATCAAGCAATGTCTATGGGCAACTGACTGCACTCAGACCAAAGGGGGATGAATAATTTGTAAAAAATGTTTGGAATCATGTATGATTTTCGTTCCACTTCTCACGTGTACACCACTTTCTATTGGTCTTTCACGTGGAATTCCAATAAAATTGATTCAGGTTTGTGGCAGTAATGTGACAAAATTTGGAAAACTTCAAGGGGGCCGAATACTTTTGCAAGCCACTGTATAAATATTAGTGTGTGGCAGCAATGAACATCAATTTTAGGGAACTATAGATATGGTAAACAATTTGAGTTAACAGTGTTAAACATGTAGGAATAAGATTGGTCAAAGTCATAGTGCTTGATTCACTAAACTTAGCGCAAGTTATCTGCTGTAATGCGTGCTAGTAAATCAGTGTCCCTGCACGCTATGCGCGCTATTGGCAGCGCAGTGTGCATAATCGGGAAACAGGCACTCTGCACACACGCTATGCTGATAACAACATAACGTGGCTTCACTCCTCCCACCCTGAGCACCAGCGGGTCCAGTCACATTAAAGGAAAGACAGTCTATTGGGCCAATCAGAGTGCGGGGATCAGGTCCTTTAATGTGACTGGACCTGCAAAGCTGATTGTCAGCCATAAAATCAAACTCCTATTACCCACTGCTCTGCATTTATTATGTAGTCTACATGATTCTGCATTGCAAGCAATTATAAATGTGTCTGCTATAATGAATTTCACCTCAGTCAGCCTGGTTCTTTTCTCATACATAGCTGGGGAAAAAGAAGCTAAAAAAAGAAAAAAGCCTGGTTATCTTCCTTTCTGCCCCTCCCACATTCCCGCTCCTTGCTGATTGGCTGAGGGCAGTTCAGTGTGGCACGAGGCTGAGGAGGGAAATAGAAGATAAATCACCTCACCCCTCTGCAGAAGATGCTGAAATCCGATCTATGTTCTGCTCACATGTGTTTACAAAGCAAACTAGATATGACAGTGCAGTTCTGCATGCAACATTTTAGGCAGATGAATATATTATTTCCGAATTGGCTTCAGTCAGAGGTAGTAAAGATGGAAAATACCTGCAACAGTTTTCTCTTTATTTACTTAATAAGATTAACTGAAAGCACAATACATATGTTATGTATTTATCTACTTATATGGTTTTTTTTTTTCCTGGGATAGTATGGCTGACCCTCATTCTTTAACAGCACTTCGGCACACCCAGATTATGCAGTGTAGATCTAGTGATTTATCATGTAACGTAAACAGAGAAAGTCATATGCCAGTATTTTAAACCACAGCTTAAGTCAGTAATTTAAATAACCCGTATCACTGATCAGTGCACATGTTAAAATAATCTAACTATACTTATGTAGAGGTACACAAGTACTTTCAGAAGGCAATGCAGTAACTTTATAATATCAATGGCAAAAAAGCATCGGCATCCCTTATACATTATGAATGGGGAACTTGTGATATATTTAGGGACCCTTGAAGGTTATGTGTAGGTCAGCATGTTTCAGAGGCCAAAGATGAATTGCTGAAATAATAATCATAGCCTCCGGGAAGGTAGCTCAGAACTTTAGGGCACAACACAATCGTGACATAGTGAATGCTAACAGAACCAGGGTTAGCAGCACTGGAAAAGCTAAATATTTTATAGTTTGGCAGAGATCCATATGTTGCTTGATATTTATTTATTATTTTAAGTCTCTGCCGGAGTTTCCATTTGCAATTGTGGTTGGAAAAAAATACAACGTACTGGCTTATAATAACTATGGTGCTTAATCAGCAACTATTCCCATTTTCTGCTTGGTATGAGCTTCTGAAAACCATCTAACCCGAGTCCTGGAATTACATCTCTCTCGCTGCCAGCCAAGAAAGCATTAAGAACTATTTTCATTGTATGCATGTATTATTAACTAAGGGGAATAGATAATCGAGGAGAAATACATGTCTGCATTCTCCGAGGCCTGTAGGAATCCATCCAAGTCTTACCCTCAACATTCCATTTTGTAAAAACCACAGTGGGTGCTTCTGCAGCCGTGTGGAAATTGCTGTGGCAATGCTGTGGTTAAACAATGTTTACATGCAGTTGAACTGCGATGGCTTTGTCACTGTGATCATACAGTTTACTGACACAATCGTGTCAGCTTCATCTTGGAATGGGGTTCATTTTTATCCCAGCTGTATATAGATCAGTAGCTGCGCTGTAGTATGGGAGCCGTGCTGTAATGAAGCTCTAGTATCGGAATGATTCAGTAATGATACCGCTGCCATCTTATTGCTTTTACTTCAATAAGTAGATAGGGCAATTACATTTCCCTATTAAAATGGTTGAGTAATTAAGCAGCAGTGTGACAACCCCGCTGCTGGGAATGTTCTGGTTCTGGAATGGTTCAGTAACCATGATGAATAGTCCTGTAGCAAGGCTCTCGTTAGTGATGGGGAAGAGTAGGCGCCCAGATCTCATTAGTGGTATATTACCGCTGGACAAAGCCTGAATATAACCTCACACGCAACAAGATGCAGACAGGACCTCAGGGATCTTGCAGCACTGCACTCATGACTGGATGAGTAGGGACACACCGATTATTTATAAGATGTACGCACAGAGCTGTCACATTTGCTTTACACATGTACAGACTTGGGACTTATTAAACAGGTGCTTGTGATAAAGGGTATGTGCAGTTTTGTGGTCTGTGCCAAAAATATATTCCCTGTACATGTCCAATTACCTTTGTGCTTAGACCGCATAAGTATTGTGCATCAGGTGATTTCGCTGGGGAGTTTCCTAATGGCTCACTACACCAGTGCGCCAACTCCTCCACCTAATTTTATATTTTGCTACCAAGCATTTACTTGTAAGCATTCCCCTTTAATAATTCATTGAATAGAGATATACCTGATCAAAAATGTGCTCCTCCAATCTGAAGTGGCACTGGCATTAGTAAAGGTATATGCTGTCACGGCAATATGACGTGCAGCAGAGGGGAGGATCTTAGTGGAGGAGGAGGCAGCCAGTAAGCCTGTGCATGCGCAGAGCGGACCTCCTGTTCTTGGGTCACAGCGCGACTTTGTGCAGAGTCGCCAATTCAATGATATTCTAGTCTAAGCACAGTACCAAATATATGGTGTATGCTTAAATGCATACCCACTACCTCTGCTCAGGGTCCCTTTAAACATGGTGAAACCTGGATAAATGATTTATCCAGATTTTGAACATATAGCAGAAACTATGATTTTTGGTTGTTTTCATTGTGCATTTAAAGAGTGACTACTTATAACAGTTTATACAAACTGTAACATATAACAAAAACATGTAATAATAATAATAAAAAAAACAAAAAACAGTATTGTATACGGTATTTTTTACATAAAGACTACTTTGCATGTATCTCTGAAACGCTGTATCTTGAGTGGTTTGTAAGAAGGGGACTGCCTATATTAGTTTATGAGGCTGAAAATGGCCTCAGCATGATGTTGGCCAGTTAGTGGTCCATATAATGACATGACTGATGATGACATGACTTACCAAATCTACTGTTTTACTACAAGGTCTTTTATGAGTTTGGGTGGTTTGCTAAGAGGTTAGCTGAGTGAAGTGGGTAAAGTTGCATGGAGTGTGTTATGCATGGCCAGCAAATCTTTTACAGTGGTTTATGACTGCTCAAGAAGTTTTTGTTTTTCCAGTAACAAGGTGGATTTTTTATTGATTCTATGTTTGTGGCTTTTATGAGTCCAGATTCTAGATAATGCAGTAATGTCTGAGAATGTATTGGCTGATGAGCAACTTATTTATGATTTGTTTAACACAATGTGGGTTGATGATAATCTGGCAGATAGATCATGGACAGTTGTGAGATATAAGTGATTATTTTGGCTCTATGTTCAAAGGCTTTTGGGGAGGAAAAAATGTTGTTCTAAACTATAAAATATCATTTCCCAAATAATTTGTACTCACTTTTTGCTTGGTGGTTTTATTTAGAATTGAGAAAAAATAAAGAGTTCTGACCCTACAGAAAGAAACCATCACTTTGCCTGTTTTTCTATCAAAAATACAGTCAGATTCATGAAAACTTTTTTTTAAACTCTCTTTAACCTAAGGGTCGTTAGAACTAAAACACAAATCTGTCATTGCATCAGTTCTAATGTGAAATAACTTTTATTTATGGATAAAGTCCCATATATTGTCTCACTTTATCGACATATTACCTTTTGGTGTTACCTAACCAGTAATTTAGAGCTAAAATAAGGTAACAAAATAAATTGTCAAAATAAGTTGCGAAGGTGGATTAAGTACTTACCAAGTGCACTAAATGTGTTCTGTAAAAAGAATAAAAAAAACAATGGGAAAACTAATAAGAAATGAAAATGACTAATACTGGGGTTATAGTAGAAGCCCAGAGGTGATACTACTTAACATGATTTTGAAATCAAGTTATAAGATGTAATTTGTGGTTTAATTTCCATTACTGCTTCCTCCTGCACTGTACGCAGATACATCAGTGATATATATAGGCTGGCAGGATGCAGCATGGCAGGCGCAGGAATACTGGGCTGGAGGAATATATAATTCAACCTACATAACTGTGGGAGTAGATAGTTCTACAGTTCACTTTGTGGAGGTTGTGGGTGGTCAGCAAGTGCCTCCTTTGCACCTACCTGAAGACACCCTTGGCTCCTTTTCACAAGCCTCCTCTGTCATCAATTCTGTTGGATCCTTGAGGTCTCTAACTTAAGTAATGCAAAAGATAAAAAGATTGAAAAGTTGAGAGTAGTGTGTCAACTTTCAAATAAAAAGATGCTATTACTCAACAAGTGTGTGAAATCAGGGCAAGGGCCAAAATCGTTGATTTTGTATGGAAAAAGTGTAGGAAAATGCTCCTAACATGCAAATCGACACTAACCCTGGGGTAGCAAGGGAAAGCTACTAGCTGCTTAAAAGTTGTGGTCCTTTCACACTATACATGTTGCATAGCAATAAGATCGTAAAGCAATTGTGGTGAAAAGTCACATGCGATACATACAGTGAAACGCACAGTACATTGAACTTTGAAAGTATGCTTCACTGCCACTGTAATCATTATAGCCAGTAAATGCACAGCATGCAGTGTGTTACTCTGATGGAACCCACCAATCCATATTTAGCCAGTCCAGCACTTTCAGTTATTCTCATTATCAAAGTAACGGTCGCAATACTCAAGTACTACAGGTCGAGCTAATGGCCTAACTTGTAGCTCTTGTGTAAGTGTACACTAACTGTAAGTCTACAGGACACGGTTCCAGTAATCCATGTCCTCAGTCTGCTTGTTGCAAATTGTTTGCGGGCTTTCATGTGCATCATCTTAAAGTGGATCCGAGATGAAAAACTAACTTTAACAAGTAACTTGTCTATATATCTTATCTAAAGTTTAGATGGTTTACACAGCAAATGTAGCTGCAAACCGTTTTAATAGAATATGATTATTTATTCCTGTGATACAATGACAGCAGCCATGTTGTTTGTAAGCATTACACAGAGGCAGGCTTATCTGTATCTTGAGCCATCAGCCTAATCCCCTCTCCTCCTCCCTTCTGCCTCTGAAATCAATGGCTAGTAACACCTCCCCCTCCTCCTGCCCAGACTGAGCTCCCATGAGCCCTTGCTACTGCCAAGGCTCTCTGAAAACCTGTGGGCGTGGCTTTTTTAGTTTATAGGGAATTAGAGTATTAAAACAAAAACAAAAAAGTATTTGGCTTGAGGAATGCCCTATAAACAATAGGAAAAGAACACAATTATGCAATGTGTAAAAGTTCACCTCGGATCCACTTTAAGCAGGCAAGACTCATTGGTCTTTATACTTCTCACCTGGGTGAAACCACACCTGCTTACACTATCTGAGACAAAAAGTTTTATCTTGGACTCATAAGACCTCAGGAGGACATGGTTCCAGTAATCCATGTCCTCAGTCGGCTTGTTGCAAAATGTTTGCGGGCTTTCACGTGCATGATCTTAGGAGAGGCTTCCTTCTGGGACGACAGCCACGCAGACCAATTTGATGCAGTGTGCGGCGTATGGTCTGAGCACTGACATGCCGACCCCCATCCCTTAAACCTCTGCAGCAATACTGCCAGCACTTCTACGTCTATTTGTAAAAGAAAATCTCTGGATATGACGCGGAGGACCTGCACTCAGCTTTTTAGGTTGACTATGGTGGCGAGGCCTGTTCTGAATGGAAAGTGTCTTGTTAAACTGCTACATGGTCTTGGCGACTGTTCTGGAGCTCAGTTTCAGGGTTTCACACTTAAGTACAGTTAAGAGACTTTATTCATCATGAAAAAGGCTTTATTCGCCCTGACTAGCACAGGGAGCTCTCACAGTTTTAGAACTGTATGACTTCATTAGGAAGAGTAGGAATTGCGAGCCCTGTACAACTAAACCACACCAGGGTGACACACCTCGCCAAAGGGCTTAGTGACAGTCACTCAGTGAACCAGATTAGTGATTAACTGGCTGCTTAATGTCTAGTTACTCAATACAGAATAGATGGTCAGTAGATGGAATGCTTGCGGAATTGGTCACAAGAGTGACAAACAAAGCACCAGCAAATAACCTGGACTGGTGATATGCACCTTCTGAATGTGAAACCTTAATCACTCCTTAGATGAGCAACTCCACCTGCCCTACATTAAAGGGTGGCTGCATGGAAGTCTGGCAGTGCAAAACATACTACAGAATGCCAGCCATGAGATACACTAAAAACAGTCTACTGAAATTGACCTGAAGTGGAATACAAGTTTAAAGAGTAACTGTCAGGCTGCAGAAGCTAATTTAAACCTCTATTCTCCTGTGTTAAACAGTTTAGAAGGAAGCCCAAAAGCCATTAGTGAAGATAAAAATCTCAGTTACCTTTGATGTGTGCTTATCAGCAAGTCTGTTATAGACCCATAAGGACGCAAGCCGCATACTAAACTGCAAAGCATTCTGGGGCCCTCCCCTCGGCTGCTAATGAGACGTTACAGAAGCTTGTAATCAGTCCAGCGTGTAGCACTGATAAATCTCGGGGCAGAGTACTCTGCAGGAGTCAGCTATTGTTCCTAGCCACATGGCTCATTAATATTCACTGCACACTGTGTTGTTCAAGTAGGAGCTTATCTGTGATCAGGAAGCAGGCAGGACATGACGACACATTTGACAGAAAAACATGGAGCCTGCCATGAGCTGTCAGGAGCATCTATCTCTGCATATACTATATACAAATTCTGTGAAATCCAAACGTGGACAGTGAAATGCATATGTAATGTAAGTACAGCCAATCTTTAGCTACTGATATATGTGTTTATTTTCTCTGAGACCTTATACCTAACAGCTCCTCTTTAAGTAGTGTAGAAAATATGAGGGCTAAATTGGAGCTCCAAGCATAGAGTTAAGCGCCAATCAAAGCTGAAATGGCTTTGAATGTCTTATTGGTTTCCGGCTTTCTGGTCGTCCCTGAAGATGGTGGGGTTATGTGGCCTTGAAGTTGAGGACACTAGTGGAAGAAGGGGTTGTGGATGCACTGCTAGTTTACTTGCGAGTGAAGAATGTTGTTAATAAAAAAAAAAAATAGTTATATTTGCTGGAAATAGGCTTTAAAACCTTTAAAAACCCCATAAAAGGAAATAATTGCTCTTAGATAGGAACATGATGACAGAGCTATATAAAAAGTAATAATACAATAATCACATAATGAACAATCACTGTAGCTATGGTTTTGCGCATGATTAGTTTGTTTTTTCTAACCAGTATTACAAAGTGATTGTTGTTGCAAACTGAAAATAAACTATTTATTTTCAAGAAAATCGTAACAATACACGTCAAAAAGAAAAAGCAGAGTACACTATCATTATTTATTGAATTGGTTTCTGGATTACATGGTATTTCTTTTTACATGCTTTTAGTTCAGCTTTAAAAATTACTATTCTCTGTTCCTTACACTCTGCAGGAAATCCTATCCTGAATTGCATTTTCTGGGCACTTCTCAGTGCCTCTAAGCAAAAATCCAGCTGGCCATGCCTGTGTATGACCCTGTTACTGAAACACAGAAAAACAAGGACAATGGCTGCTTGCATCTGTTTTACAGAACTTTTTCTAGGTACAAAGCTTTTGTCCAGTAGTTCCTATGTCTGTACTGGAGACTAGAACAAGATGTTGCTGTATTTTGAAATGGATCCCCTTGAACGGATAATGGAGATGATTAAAGAGCGCACATACCTGAAATGTAAGCCTGATGCGAGATAGCCAGAATCAGGCTGCACTTACTGTACTCAGCAAGCCTTTATTAGATTCTAGATGTTTTCTCCTACAAGGAACAAAAAGAAACAAATATCTCAGGTTAGAACTGAACGCTGCACAGAACGGAGGCTGATATAGCTAATCTTCTAACTTTACAGATGGTCATTTTATTATACAGATATTCTTCTCAAGGAGAAGTATATGATCAGTTTGATCAGGTACTTAAATTGCAAGTTTCTGATTGGCTAGCCACAATCCACATTTGCATCCTGCATAGGGTAAAACAGGAAACAAATGTATCATTGGATCGCAGCAAGCCAATCAAAGGTTTACAAATCATATACTTCATGAATTCCTGTGGGAAGAATCTCTTCTTATTATATTTTATTCATATTTCTTCTAATCTGACTATCCATTGATATACAAAAATAGAAAATCGGATCACCCTTACTGACTTGCACTTGCACTGGAAAATGGGGTGGTAGGTGTAAATCTTTCCTGAGTAGTGAAGCCCTGCATATGATGGGAGTAGGGCAGCTATACCTGATATTTGAGAGACTGTCAGTGAGATGGTAATCATTTTAAGTTGAGGCTAATTTTATGTTTGTTCATACAACAGTTGTATGCAACTTTGGATGGGATCCATCAAATGCTTTAATTTATTATTTTGTCCAATTCCATATATTTGCATAAAAATTAACATAACGTGCCTCAACTCAAAATTATTTGTATACAATTAATCAACTCTAGTCTAAAGCCTCGTACACATATCCAACAAAGCACCTGGCCAACATGATGACATGACCAACCGCACTACGACCCATTGACACGACCTGTATTTCCACACGGCCAAACCAACAAAACAACCAAATCATTTAGATACTGAGAACGCAAGCAAAACAACAAACTGCACGGCATGCCGGTATTCAGAACAAGTGCAAGCCAATATCAGCCCAACAGCCATGTGAGTTGATCTGACGGTTGGGTTGGGCAAACAGCCTGCTATCAGTTGGCCGTCTAGTCATTTGCAATCGTACTCACGCCGGTTTGATGTCCAACAGACCAAATCAATCAGGCAGTTTGGTTGAGCGTGAGTATGAGCCTCAGGGGCCTTTCACACTGGGCTGGTGCAGTGCGGTATTTTTACCGCAACCCAATGAAAGTCTATGGGGCCGTTCATACCAACGCGGTGCGTCACGATACAACGGAAGTTACTTTTTCACCGCATCCTCGACGCAACGACAGATCTACATTACCAAGTGGTTCTGCTGTGACCTGTGGCGGACTGGAAGTCATGTAAGTCTAAGGCGACACATGGTGTTTAATAGATTTACACGATGGTGTTGCAGCACGCATGCTGGAAGCGTATGTTTACAATATACTTCCGTATTTCCAAAACAGAAAGTGAGCGCGTATTAACATGGTAATCCCCAAAAGCCTGTTTTTGGTGGTGCGGTTCCAGGACGCACCGCTAACGCCAGCCAGTAGTCTGAAACCGGCCTCATGGATAATACAAAAGGTGCAAATGCTGCTGTTTGGGCATGCATGTGCTTAAAGTGCTACACATAGCTTGGAATATGGCTGCTCATACAATAGGCCACATAATGCACACAGTAACTTTGATGCAGTACTGTGCACATTTTTTGCATACCATATAAATAATGAAGGTGGCTGTAGATATAGGTTTACACGCATGAAACGTGTTGATAAGTGCACACGTTATCCATCCCACAGTGTATGTAAGGGTACGTTCACATCAGGGGCTCCATTCACTAAAGTGTGATAAATGCTATCACAGCAGTTATCACGCGAGCTGCCGCACGCAAAGGTTAGTGCGCTAACAGCGTTAATTCACATGAAAAGCGCACATGATCGCGCCCAAACCTTTGCTTATCACACGAAGTAATGCTGTTCGTGGGCACACCTTTGTGCGCGGCAGCTCGCGTGATAATTACTGGGATAGCAGTTATCCCACTTTAGTGAATCGAGCCCCAGGTGTGTTACATAACATACCTTATGCAATGCTGCCTATGAGAAGTGTGTGTATTCCTACTAGTTGTCCAGAAATAAGTGTACATAGTGCCTTTAGGATAATGCAACCCCACTGCAACTTCCAGTTTGCATCAGTTTTCTCAGTTTTGACTGACAGTCACAATGGACAATATCATCACATCTCAACACACTGCAACAATATTTCTATGTAATGTTTACATCAGGTATGGTGTGTCCTGTCGGAGTAACATGCAGCATGCTGTCCATTTACCAGACAATGTGCACAATTACAGTGGCAACGAAGCATACTTTGTTGTACTGTATGCTTCACTGTGTGGTCATGTCACGCCATTCTAACGGAAATATGATCAAATTGGATAGCAGCTTTCCTTACTGGACCTGAACGACCATTTACAGTCAATATTATGATCAAATCGATCCTCCGGAGAATTGTATTGTTCATAGCCACCGTCGTCACACAATTACACTGTGATGTCATCCGGTTATTCCAATTGTATTGTATAAAAAACAGAGAACCTGATGTGTCCAATCTATCCTGGATGATTACATTATCGATCATTTCTGTAAAGAAATGATCATTCCGCGTGGTGGATTTTTTTTTCATAGCTATGATCATAACTGGTTTAGATATGATCGCAAGTTGGATTCTTTAATGGTGTGGTCAATGTTAAACATACAGTGGCTTGCAAAAGTATTCGGCCCCCTTGAAGTTTTTCACATTTTGTCACTTTACTGCCACAAACATGAATCAATTTTATTGGAATTCCACATGAAAGACCAATACAAAGTGGTGTACACGTGAGAATTGGAAGAATAATCATACATAATTCCAAACATTTTTTACAAATCAATAACTGCAAAGTGGGGTGGGCATAATTATTCTGCCCCCTAAGTCAATACTTTGTAGAACCACCTTTTGCTGCAATTACAGCTGCCAGTCTTTTAGGGTATGTCTCTACCAGCTTTGCACATCTAGAGACTGAAATCCTTGCCCATTCTTCTTTGCAAAACAGCTCCAGCTCAGTCAAATTAGATGGACAGCGTTTGTGAACAGCAGTTTTCAGATCTTGCCACATATTCTCGATTGGATTTAGATCTGGACTTTGACTGGGCCATTCTAACACATGGATATGTTTTGTTTTAAACCATTACAATGTTGCCCTGGCTTTATGTTTAGGGTCGTTGTCCTGCTGAAAAGTGAACCTCTGCCCCAGTTTCAAGTCTTTTGCAGACTCCAAGAGGTTTTCTTCCAAGATTGCCCTGTATTTGGCTCCATCCATCTTCCCATCAACTTTGACCAGCTTCCCTGTCCCTGCTGAAGAGAAGCACCCCCAGAGCATGATGCTGCCACCACCATATTTGACAGTGGGGATGGTGTGTTCAGAGTGATGTGCAGTGTTAGTTTTCTGCCACACACAGCGTTTTGCATTTTGGCCAAAAAGTTCCATTTTGGTCTCATCTGACCAGAGCACCTTTGTCCACATGTTTGCTGTGTCCCCCACATGGCTTGTGGCAAACTGCAAACGCGACATCGTATGTTTTTCTGTTAAAAATGGCTTTCTTCTTGCCACTCTTCCATAAAAGCAAACTTTGTGCAGTGCACGACTTAAGGTGGCCATACACTGGTCGATTTGCCATCAGATTCGACCAACAAACAGATCCCTCTCTGATCGAATCTGATCAGAGAGGGATCGTATGGCCACCTTTACTGCAAACAGACTGTGAATCGATTTCAGCCTGAAACCGATCACAATCTGTGGAGCTGCCGCCCCCCCTGCATACATTACCTGTTCCGGCCGGCGCGAGTCCCCTGGTCCCCGCTGTCTTCTTCTCCGCTCCGGGCTCCAGACCTGCAGTCCAGTTCCTGCAGCTACTGAACTTCCTGTCCAGGGGAACTTTAAACAGTAGAGGGCGCTCTACTGTTTAAACTTCCTGCCGGGACAGGAAGTTCTGTGTAGCTGCAGCCGGTCCGGAACCCAGCGTGGAAAGAACACAGCGGGAACCAGATGACTCGCGCCGACCGGAACAGGTAATGTATACCCGCTGTATTGCGTTGGTCGACGGGCATTCGAACGCAGCTATCGACGCACTCCCGACCCGCCGGCAATCGAGAAAAATCTTCCGCACGGACGGATCGACGGGAACGATCGATTTCGGACAGAAATCGATCGTTCTGTCAGCGGTGTGTGCGGCGATTTCACAGCCGATTCGATCACTGTGATCGAATTGGACGTATTTCTGCAGGAAAATCGTTAGGTGTATGGGCCCCTTAATAGTTGTCCAATAGACAGATTCCCCCACCTGAGCTGTAGATCTCTGCAGCTCGTCCAGAGTCACCATGGGCCTCTTGACTGCATTTCTGATCAGCGCTCTCCTTGTTCGGCCTGTGAGTTTAGGTGGATTGCCTTGTCTTGGTAGGTGTACAGTTGTGCCATACTCCTTCCATTTCTGAATGATCGCTTGAACAGTGCTCCATGGAATGTTCAAGGCTTTGGAAATCTTTTTGTAGCCTAAGCTTGCTTTAAATTTCTCAATAACTTTATCCCTGAACTGTCTGGTGTGTTCTTTGGACTTTATGGTGTTGTTGCTCCCAATATTCTCTTAGGCCTGGTGCACACCAAAAACCGCTAGCAGATCCGCAAAATGCTAGCAGATTTTGAAACGCTTTTTCTTTTTTTTCTGCAGCGTTTCAGCTAGCGTTTTGCGGTTTTGTGTAGCGGTTTTGGTATAGTAGATTTCATGTATTGGTACAGTAAAGCTGTTACTGAACAGCTACTGTAACAAAAAACGCCTGGCAAACCGCTCTGAAGTGCCGTTTTTCAGAGCGGTTTGCGTTTTTCCTATACTTAACATTGAGGCAGAAACGCATCAGCAATCCAAAATCTGCTGCAGCCCGGGAGCATGCGTTTCTGCAAAACGCCTCCCGCTCTGGTGTGCACCAGCCCATTGAAATACATTACCCTAGCGGATCCGCACCCGCAGGCGGATCGCAAACCGCAGCGGAAACGCTCTGGTGTGCACTAGGCCTTAGACAACCTTTGAGGCCGTCACTGAGCAGCTGTATTTGTACTGACATTAGATTACACACAGGTGCACTCTATTTAGTCATTAGCACTCATCAAGCAATGTCTATGGGCAACTGACTGCACTCAGACCAAAGGGGCTGAATAATTACGCACACCCTCAGGGGCGTAACTAGGCCCCACCGGGCCCCCTGCACAATTTTAGAGCGGGCTCCCCCACCTCCCTGGGGCCCGCTCGGGGCATTTTGTGGGGGCTGGAGGGGGTGGCAGCATGAGGGGAAAGCCTTGGCCACAGTCGGCGGGGAGAGGGGAAGTTCCCCCCCTCTCCCTCACCTCGGGGCTCTCCCCTCTGCGCTTCCCTCCAGCTTAACTGTGCCGTGGGCAGCGGCGAGCAGCGGCGGGCAGCAAAGAGATACATACCTTCTGTGCGCTCCACCAGCCTGCTTTCCTTTCGCTAGCCTCTGACGCGACTTCCTGTTATACCGGAAGTCGCGTCAGAGGCTAGCGAGAGGAACGCAGGCTGGTAGAGCGCACGGAAGGTATGTATCTGTTTCCTGCCTGTCACAAGAGCCTAGTGGTCAGACCGCAAATTGCCTTCCAATCGGTTTCAGCACACAGACCACGCAAGCTTTGGTCGCGATCTTTGCGCAGAAACCGACAGAAATTTGGGCAGCAGCCCGACCAGAAGGGAGCCTGTGGGTTACGGAAATACAACCTTACACACTAGTTCAGGGTATAACTGCCACCACCTCTGTTACCATGGGACAGAGGAGCCTGCTGACTGACTAGTAATAAAACGGTTAAACACACTCTATTCTGTCTAGATATCAACAATAGTAGCATCTCTTCAGAGATCTGAGTTCAGTTCCTGTGTATGCTGAATAATAGGGTAGCTGGAACAACAACTGACGATAGCGTCGGTTTATTGAAAGCAATATAGATAATTAATATATACAGACAATTATTAAAATCAACAATTATTAAAGGGAAGGTTCAGGGAGGGTGGTTAAAAAATAAAAATCAATTTCCACTTACCTGGGGCTTCCTCCAGCCCGTGGCAGGCAGGAGGTGCCCTCGCCGCCGCTCCGCAGGCTCCCGGTGGTCTCCGGTGGCCGACCAGACCTGGCCAGGCCGGCTGCCAGGTTGGGCTCTTCTGCGCTCCAAGGCCCGGCACTTCTGCGTCCCACGCCGGTGCGCTGACGTCATCGGACGTCCTCTGGGCTGTACTGCGCAGGCGCAGTAGTTCTGCGCAGTACAGCCCGGCGGACGTCCGATGACGTCAGCGCGCCAGCGTGGGACGCAGAAGTGCCGGGCCTTGGAGCGCAGAAGAGCTCGACCTGGCAGCCGGCCTGATTTTTATTTTTTAACCACCCTCCCTGAACCTTCCCTTCAAAACAGTAATAGCCAGTATGAAATAAAAAAAGGGAGAAAATACTTAGGGTTTGTGGAAATATGTCCGTTCTGGGAAAACTTGTAGAGTTCCTTTTGTTCAGTTCAGCAAAGTTAAAATCCAAGCAATATGGAAAATGTCCTTTGTTCAGTTTAGACAAGATGGCCGATCAAGATGGCCGCTAGCCATGTGTCCTCTGGCTAGCACCAGACAGCACTGTACAGATGGAATGTGGAGGACTGAGGGGAGGGCCCCTCGCAGATACTTTTGCTGAAGCTGGTTTGGGGGTGTGGCAATGCCAGCCCCCTCTGAATTACCAACCAATGAAAGTTCATTCCCTCTGAGAGATTTTAGGGCTAAACTTTATAAAATGCTGTAACTCAGGAACGATACACGTTATATTTAGGGGGGTAACAGATTCATACTTGTCGGAAAATACAGATTAATATGACATCAGACATGGCTAGGGCAGCGGACCCAGTTCTTGAGAAGGGTCATACCTCAATACCCGGACGGGCCATCACAATGAATTTCATATCAGCACGATGGCCAGATTTTACCGAATAAGACTATATGAATTTCATAGCTGTGCGATATTCGGTTTTCGTATACCGACAGGAAATCATACCACCCCGGCTTTCAGATTGGCCATTCATCGGTGCCAAGAAGTCTGGGGGGAAAGTAGGTTTGGAGTAGCCCCCTGCTGGGGAGGGAAGCCTTCTCTGAATAGAGTCCCCAGCTGGTGACTAGAGAGGTAATGAAAGATAAACATTCTAAGCTAATTAACACATCAAAAGACATCCTGCATCTAAAGGCCCATACACACGTCGGATTTTTCTGAACGACGGGTCGTTTAAACGTCCCGTCGTTCAGTCGTTCGCACGTTAAATCCGACGTGTGTACAGACTATCGTTCGCGTGATAAGACTGGTTTCCTGGGCGGATCGCTGGAAACCAGTCTTATCACGCGAACGATAGTCTGTACACACGTTGGATTTGACGTGCGAACGACTGAACGTTCAAACGACCCGTCGTACAGAAAAATCCGACGTGTGTATGGGCCTTAAAGGAGAACTGTAGTGAGAGGGATATGGAGGCTGCCATATTTATTTCCTTTTAAGCAATACCAGTTGCCTGGCAGCCCTGATGGTCTATTTGCCTAAAGAAGTGTCTGAATCACACCAGAAACAAGCATGCAGCTAATCTTGTCATATCTGTCTAAATTTGTCAGAAACACCTGATCTGCTGCATGCTTGTTCAGGGCCTATGGCTGAAAGTATTAGAGGCAGAGGATTAGCTGAATAGCCAGGCAACTGGTATTGCTTAAAAGGAAATAAATATGGCAGCCTCCATATACCTCTCACTACAGTTCTCCTTTAATGCTACGTACACACTTGCAATAACTATCGTTTGCAAGGAACGATAGTTACCAGACGAACGATATTGGAAAGATTGGAATGCAATGATGGGATGCAGCGATCATCATACACATTTTAACGATCGTTCTCGCAGAAAAGAACGATCAGAAGGATATGTTGCGTACATATTTATATACAATAAAAAAAATCCCACTGACATGGAGTTACAATAGATACAAATATATGATTGTTAACTTGAAAACAAAGTTTAATTGAAATGAGCAATGTAACAATCTTTACAGCCGCGCTACAAAGGAAGTACTGAAGCTGGGCAGAATTCAACGCAGGCGCATTGGCCCTTGTAACGATCGTTCTCGGCCGATGTCTGTACACACTATGTTTTGTTATGATTGTCGGTAGATATGATCCGTCAGGTTGGATATTTCCATCTTCCCGATGTCGTTCGTGTTAATGATCGTTGGGTAAAGTTCTTTCCCCGATTGTCGGCGGAACGATCGTTAATGAGCTGTTTCAAACGACCATAGTCGCCAGTGTGTACGCAGCATAAGTCAGGGGCAGAGGAGAAAAACTTGTACTTTAAAAAACCAGGAAAGTCAATTTCTGATTCCTGTAATGGCTGCACAAATTTAGCCAGACAGCGATCAGAAATTGGACTGCGCGGCCCCTTCCAATTCGTCCGCGTTTCTCACGGCTGTTCCGTGACACTGCCCGCCACTGCCCACTGACACAGTTAAGCTGGAGGGGAGCGCAGAGGTGAGAGCCCCAAGGTGAGGGAGGGGGGGGGGAACTTCCCCTCTCCCCGCCGACTGTGGCCAAGGCTTTCCCCTCATGCTGCCACCCCTCCAGCCCCCACAAAACGGCCCCGAGTGGGCCCCGTGGGCCCCCCCCCCGCGGAAGCAGGGGCTGCAGGCCCTATTGTTACGCCAGTGCACACCCTACTTTGCAGTTATTTATTTGTAAAAAATGTTTGGAATCATGTATGATTTTATTCCACTTTTCACATGTGCACCACTTTGTATTGGCCTTTCACGTGGAATTCCAATAAAATTGATTCACGTTTGTGGCAGTAATATGACAAAATGTGGAAAACTTTAAGGGGGCCGAATACTTTTGTAAACCGCTGTAAATCAGGTGGTGAGGGCTGGCTTTAGGGCCCTTTCACACTGAGAGAAGTTCGCAACACAACATAGCCGAAAAAGTGCATCATGTAGTAATGATGTGATGAGACATACAGTACAATGAAAGTATGCCTCACTGCCACTATAAACGTACATATTAACACACAGCATGCTGTCCATTACTGCGTCAGAACCTGCCGGACCACCCTCGAGGTGTAAGCCCTATAGGAATGTAATTGCAACACAACTGGCTTGGTGTGCAAGGGCCTAAGAGATAAGACATGGATTAAGGTTGGGCTTGGATGATGGGTACTTAGGGCTCCCCAGCAGTGAGATCATACAGCTTTAGAAGGGGGTCACTTATTCATAATCGGGGTGCTTCTCAGATCCATGTATAACAGCAAGGGTAACAGCAATGACTAAATGCACTGACAGATGCAACCATTGTAAGGTGTTTCATTTCAGATATATGATCACATAAGGGGCCATAGAAAATATCATCTCTCCACACAAAGGGGCATTATGTAGAGTAAAGGCCTGAGGCTGCATAATCTGCCATAGCAAGCAGCTGATGTACAGGCACCTTACACCCATCTGGCTGCAAATATAGTGTATATGTGCTATAGCAATGAAACGCACATTGGATCTTGTTCCACCCAGCAGTGAATGGTTCAGCTGGAAAATGAGATCAGACCAAGACCACATATGACTGTGAATGCAGTCATCATCTGAGAAATGCTTCACAGCCTTAGAATTATGTAAATATGTGCAGAACCAGCATCTGCCACAGAAACTCAATACTGTGTTTCTCCCATGAAAACAGAAACCGCCAGACAAAACTTTCCTTTCTTCATAGACTAGAAAGATTTACAACCTCCAGCAGGTTTTTACTGGTGTCCTCATTATGTAGATTCCTCTCCTGGTCTGTATCAAAGATATGACAGAAATTAGCAAACACCTTTCAGTCTTCATTGTATTATTATTATTTAGTATTTATATAGCGCCAACATCTTCCGCAGCGCTGCACAGAGTATATTGTCACTTAACTGTCCCTCAGAGGGGCTCATCTAATACTAATGCCTATTATAGTCATATGTCTATGTATGTATCGTGTAGTGTATGTATCGTAGTCTAGGGCCAATTTAGAGGAAAGCTAATTAACTTATCTGTATTTTTGGGGGGATGTGGGAGCAGAGTACCCAGAGGAAACTCATACAGACACGGGGAGAACATACAAACTCCGTGCAGATAGTGCTGGGATGCGTAGTGTATCAGCTGTAAGTTCTGAAGGAAATGCTAATACTGATGTAGTTCTTTGCCAAGCCAGGTGAATAGGTAGGTCACTATCTGCATGGCATTTGTATTGGATGATTGGTGTCAGGACACCTTCTGGGGAAAAGGCACAGGAAACAAAAAACACGGGAGCCCAATAGTGTAATATGTTTAGTCAAAATTGTCAATGTAGAAGTCGCTTTTATATACCACCAGGGCGCCTCTTTAAACCATTTATGGCGTTTGTATGTTCATTTCTACATTTGTGCAGGTTTCCTCTGGGTGCCCCAGTTTCCTCTCAGAAACCAAATACATATTGGTATGTTAACTGGCTTTAGCCAGAATTGACTGTAGACTGTAGTAGGGATGTTAGACTGTAAGCTCCTCTGAGGAACAGTTAGCAGTGTGAATTATTGATGTGTGATGTAACGAATGTGTCAGTGCTATAAAAAATAAATATGTGTCAGTACTATAAAAATAAAAAATGAATACCTGAGTAAAATGTTAGATTTCAGTTAGGGCATGTTTACACAAGAAATTACGCCAAGCATTGCACACTGGTTGGCACCACCTTTAACTCACTGTGATATCTAATAGCTCAGTATAGCTGAAGAGGGCAATGTGTGTAGTGCACCAAAATGCTGCTAGCTGAATTTTTATTTACTTTTAGTGAGTCAAACCCGACTGGTGTCAGCATTCCTGTGACTTTTGGTACCATTAAGGCCTGGAACCCACTGAAATCAGCAAACGCGAAACGCAACCGCTAGCGTTTTGTCTGAGCGGTTTGCAAGCGGATTCATGCGCGTTTTCGGTCGCTTTTTGCAACAGTGTATTTTTTTGCTCAGCGGTTGTGTAGCGTTTTGCGTTTTTATCCTGATTGGTCCTGTGAATTATTTTTAATTTTGTTACAGTGTGCTGAACCGCAAAACCGCTCAGTGTAGGTTTTGCTGAGCGTTTCCGCTAGCGTTTCAATACTTTACATTGAAGCGCTAACGCTCCCAAAATGCTGCATGTCCTGCGTTTGCGTTTCTGGGAAACGCAAACGCTCCTGGGGAAGTTGCCCCATCTATTAACATTAGCCCAGCGTTTTGGCAAAGTGCTAGCGTATCGCAGCGCTGCCAAAACGCTGCCAAAAGCGCTCCTGTGGGTTCCAGCCCTAAGGGCCCGTTTCCACTTTTGCAAAATTTGGATGCGGATGCGAATTTCGCATGCGGTTGTATGCGAATTTTCATGCAAATTCGCATACTATTTCGCATGGATGACTATGTATGCGAATTTAACCATGGCAGTGCCTGTGTGCTTTTCCATTGTTTCTATGCGAAATCGTACGCGAATTCGCATGAAAATTCGCATACCAAAACCGCATGCAAATTTCCTATTAAATACATTGTATGTGAATCGCATAGCGGTATGTGAATTCTGATGGCTCTGCAGTGCAGATTTTTTCTGCACAGAAAAACGCCCAGAAATCCTGACAAGTGGAAACAGTCCCATCCACTTGTATTGTCTATGCGAATCTGCATGCAGGAAACGCATGCAGATTCGCTCTAGTGGATACGGGCCCTAACTTTAGTACAGAAGTTGAGTGATCTCGGCACCAATGATTTCTAGTTTGTTCGTGAATTAATGACTGTTTTACATTAAGTGTATTCCAAAGGTTGTTTACTCTTTTTGAGTTGAAGGGAGGTTACAGGCAAGTGGGGGGAACATGGAATCATTTTTTTCTTGGGGAAGGGGGTGAATTATTTGGCGCTAGTCTAGTTGAGGGAACCCAGTGGGAAACTTCACAGAACAATGGCAGCTTCCTGCTCGTAGTCGCCTCCACTAATTTGTACGAAAATAGTGGACCCAGGAGGAAGCAGTAAGAATAGGTTCACAGTGGTGCTTTGCGGTGCAGCATAATGGCCGCATTTTAATGCGGCTTTCTGCATTGCAAAGCACCACCAATGCAACATTCACAATGCTGCAGGTGCGGTGTAGTATAAAGGCGTGCAGCATTGGAACGCACTGCATGCAGTGCATTACTGCAAAACACGGACATTAACAGTGAAGCATACTTTTTTGGCACTAGTTTACATTAGGAGAGCCAGCGGGAATCCTCATAGGGAAATTCAGCTAACGTGGATGGCACCCACTCAAACTGCCAATAGGCTGTATGTAGTAAGCTACTCCCACACTATTTGGCCAATCACAATACTTTACTACTCTATCCTCTGGCCAGTGTCGTATCAATAGGGGTTTGGTGAGGTAGCGACCACATCAGGGCCAGTGGGCCAGAGAGGCCCCATTGGGCTCTTCCTCAACCAAAATATTAGCTGTTTATTGGTCCTGTGCTGGTAATAATCACTTCTATAGATGCTTTGAATAGTAGTGATCATTAAACTGTTCCCCATCCACTTATTGCACCTCTAATAGTGTGGATCACCTTGGCAGGTTTTGTTGCGCTTTTCAAGTGTTACATATAGAGTGTTTAGAGGGCTACATCACTGCCTATGGCTAACACTAACCTTCACCTACACTATAGGATGCAAATTCTGATAGGTTCCAAAATATGCTACCACAGCGGCAGTAGGAGCCCCAATTGTCTGGCTAATTGCAAAAGTGAATGCCACAGACTTTTGGGAAAGCTCAGATTTCTGGGGGGAGGGGTAACAACTGTGTACACGCACGCTAGACTTTCACCTAAAACAATTCTACAATCCTAAATGAAGTGTGTGAGTAGTTTTAAGTTGAAAATATGCACGTATGGGAGATATGGGCTTTATAAAATGTTTTGTTGCTAAAAAGCTAAATTTGAGATAATAAATGAAGCCCTCATGGTGTTATTAGTCTGTCATAAGCTAAATGCAAGAGCAATGAGATAAAGCTGTAAATCAGAGCAGGCTTCCTCTGCTAAACACGAGGCTGGGTTTTGGCTTTTCACACCTTGTACACAGTTTAGGTTTGTAGGGGAAATGGAGCATGACAGCCCAACAGAGAAAACACTGCTGCTAATATGCGGAATAGTGTCACCCACCTATGACATGAATAAGTAAAAGCAGGGCCTGCCAGCAGCTATCTTCCCAGTGAAATAACCTGAGAGCTCCAGGATTGCACAGCCAAGGAACACGAAGAGCCTTTGATCCCAGGTTGCTTTTCTAGGCTACCCCTCCCTCATTATTTCTCAGCAGCTTCTCTCTAAACACGCGCTGGAGACTAAGCAGCAGATCAAAGTTCCCTTCCGTTGTTGTATCTCTAGGTACTCACTGCCGCCTGCCTGCGCTCCATCTCCCCTCCCAGCAGTGCTGTGTGCCCATGTCCCCACTTCCTCCCAGCCAGCCAGCAGCCACCGTGCTCTGCCCCACAGGCTGCCAAGTAATCAGTCACCAGCAGTGCCTCCCCCTGTAATACCCCGACACTTGCTGCTGCTGCTGAGCGCGGCCACGCTTCACTCTGTCACGGATTTCTCCAACTTTTATCTTATCGCTCTCCCATCTGAACTGTCCGCCCGGTGTAAAGCTCAGCAAGGCAAAGGGCAGCCAGGAGAAGAGGGCTGCCGAGCGGCGCTTTCCTGTGGAGAGGCTACGAATGGGGGTGAGCATTTCATGTGCTGTAACTGACTGACTGAGGCGTGTGGGCTTTTGGGAAATAAAGTCAAATTTCTGAAGACAGCCAGTGAAATATGTATTTTTTAATAGTTCTGAGAACTTTGTCCTATCGTATGTAGTGTTTTCCTTCGTCAGTGATTTTATTTTTCTTATTAATGTGAGTTTTGGTACTTGCTGCCTGTGCCTGGGTATTTGGGTTGCCAAGTGCACCTTGTCAACAGGGGCGTCTCTTTTTTTTTTTTTTTTTTTTCCCCAGTAAAACTATTTTGTCATTCCTTTGTTCTCCTCAGTCCCCAAACAGGCTGCTGCTGATAGTTTATTTTATTACGTTTTAGCCCCCCAAACCTGGGAATACACGGCTCAATTCTGAGCCATTAAGATTAAGATAATTCCCAACATGTCTGATCTCCTTCCCGATCGTTTCGCAACTCGATTCCCAGATTGAAGTGAATGGAAAAAGAGAAGAAAAATGAGCGGAAGATGAGAGAATTGACTGCGGAATCAAGTGGCGAATCGATTGAACGGAAGAATCGAGCGGCAAAATCGAGCCATGTATGCCCACTATACAATATTCTGACATACTTACTGTAAGATTTACTATTTCCAACAGGTCCGAACTGATTTCCGATCAATCTTCCGTTCACTTTTATGGAAAATTAATCGGAAAATCGATTGGAAATCAGATCGGATCTGTTGGAAAGTTGATCTGACAGTAAATCTGTCAGAAAATCGTATCGTGTGTACCTAGCATTAAGCTCCGTTTTACACTATCACCGTTGTTGCAAAGTGAGCAATCGCAGATGGTTGAGACTAATGAATTTGAATACAATGACGGTCTACTGATCAGATCGTTACCGAGACCGCTAAACTGCGTACCCGGAAGTGTGTAGCTAGCCACACCTGAGTTGTTTGAATGGAACGATAATTTGTTGTTGTCCGATGCGACTAATACCGATTCTCGTCTGAAACAATCTGCTAGGATGGATTAATCTACATGAATGATAATCGCTGTTTATAACTGTTGTTGTTAACCTTTTGGTAAACAATTCTTGGCCAATCTTATGTTCAGCATATATTTCATGTGTATGGAGCTAGTTAGTCTAGCTACATATTATGAAAATTAAATGCTCCAAGCAGAAATGGTTCTATGTGGTTCCGAAAGTATCAAAAGTGATTATCCAAGTGATTTCAAATGGATTGATTAAACTGCGGCTAGATCCCAATTGTTCCAGTGATTTCAGCTGATTTGGTTTTCTTTTTTTAAAATGATTGCAACATACATCATTACTGTTGCTGTCAGTTTCCAATAGGTTTAATGGGTTTTATAAAGTCATTTATTCAGATACTGCTTTCTGCTGTTTGTGTGTGTGGCCTGCTTTAGTTTGCAGTGTTGACAACCAGAGGTGATAACATTTTGGCTTTGGCCTAACCTTTTGCACCACAAGTACTGCAATTATCAGTTGAACCAGAACTCTAGGGCTAATCCTATTTGCAAGGCTAATGATTTACCTCACAGCTTAAAAATATAGTAAGTTAAATTTTACACCCCCATTTCTGCTGACAACCCTGAAAGATCTTCTGCTCACTGATACTCATTCACACTATAGCTTTTTTTTCCATAGACATGAGTGCTGTATTGATTAAAATAAGCTTACAGAAGACAACGTTTCCAGAACAAAACCCTGTGGAGAGGCTTAATACAATACTAGGAGAGCTTTTATTGCTGCCTGTGAGAACAGCTATTGTGCATATGAGTTTTGGTGTACAGGGGGTTAATATGAATTTGTGCTGTTGAGATACTAAGGCTGGGTTCACATTTGCGTTAGCAGTCAGGATTTTCCGGACCGGATCCGGAACTTATACTGTACAAACGGAGCGGACGTTTGGCAATCCAATGATAGTCTATGGATGCGTACATACTCGTCAACTTGCTCTATTTTTCACGTACGTCGGATCCGGCCGCCACACCCGGACCAGATCCTGACTGCACCATCCGCACAGCTGAACCAATGAGAAACGGAAAGGAGGCAACACACTGGCTATAAAAAAAATCTGGACGTTCTACCCACTTCCTATGCGTTTTCATGGGCCCAGCGTTTGAGGAATGGAGCAGCAGTGACTTGTGGCTGGAGATATTTGGCAGCATGTCGGACGTAAGAGGTGAGGCCCTACACACCTGAGGACCTGATCTACAGGTGCAGCAGCTACCTGCCTGGTGCACCCACCATCTCCTGCGAGGAGCACGCCTTCTTCCCACATAGTATAGGTAAAAATCAAAAAGGAGACAATTCCCAGGTAAAATGAGTACAAAAACACTGGATCCATGGTCCAAACTGCAGTCTCTACATCCAAGGATGGTCTCCACACGTCAGGCTGTCTCCAACAATGACCCCAGGGCTTCTGCAGAACTCCCAGACCCCAAGAATTTATATAGTCTGTATCTCTTTAAAAACGGATTCGGATATCAACCTTATCACCTACTGATGATAAATTGGATGCAAACGGAATGGATCCGGAATGGATCCGGACTGGATCCTGAGTACAACCGTACGTATCCGGTCCGGAACGGATCCGGACATCCGTTCCGTTTTTTGCAAAAACGCAAGTGTGAACGGGGACTTATAGAAATTAGATTTTTGTCACCTATTCCAATAGTTCATGACTGTCTTGAGTGCTAATCCAACATCAGTGTAGGTGCCACATGATGCAATTTAACAATCCACTGTGCTAAATCCCTAAATGCATGATAACTGTTATTCAGCATCTCCAACTTATCTTGCTCCCTCCTCTCTCTATGGAGCAAAACCAACTGCTCTGGACTACATCTAATAAAAGTATCTGTACAGTGATCATTCCTAAACTGGGACAGGACAATATGACCGATTGTTCCAGTTTGACTGTTAAGTATTTTATGGTTCTGCAGTCCCTTGGGGGAATGAACATGGTTTTGTCCTTGTGACTTGACACATGGAGTAGACACAATACAGTAGACATCACATGAAAAATGGATAAGTCTGCTATGGTCGCACTTGCGGTCTGACGGGCACCTTAAGGCTGGGTTTCCAATAGAGCTGCATTCTTTCTGGAATCGGACATAGCACCGGTCCTGATGCAAATACGCAGGCTCTAGTCTAGTTTAGGGGACCAAGCAGGAAACCTCATAGGGAACAGTTCTCCAATCACAACACCCTCACAGAGTTCCCCAACCCTGTCCTCAAGGCCTACCAACAGTGCAGGTTTTGCAGGAAACCACAAACATGCACAGGTGAGGTAATTAGTGTCTCAGCAGAGCTGATTAACCACCTTTGTGTATTGCCACAAAACACGTACCATTGGTGGGCCTTGAGGACAAGGTTGGGGAACACTGCTTATAGCACAAAGAGTTAAGATTGGCCAAATAGTGTGGGTGTCGTTTACTCCAACTTATCTGAAACCTAGCAGTTCGAGGGAATGCTATCCACCTAATCACATAAGCTGAATTTCCCTATGATTCCTGCTGGGCCCCCCAAACTAGACTAGCACCAATTTGCATCTGAATCGCTATAACCATGCACAGCTATTGGGTTTTGAATGCTTTGTGAGGAAAACTGTAGCAGGCAATTCAAAAACTGCCTATCGATTTTAATAGGCTGCGTTTCCACATGCGAATTCACATGCTGGGAATTGCTGAGATTTGGCTGCCATGGTGAGGGTCCTAAGGGTGAGCTCACACTATGTGCAGCAATGCATGTGAACGCACCACCCATATAATTGTATAGGCATGTTCACACATCAGCATAACAGACCACGTTATCCAAACACAATTTGTACAGTGTGTTTTTTGGTTAACATGTGCAATAGGGATGGTCGGAAATGGCGATTTCCAGTTCTGTAGAAATTCTGATTTCCTTCAGTACCGATTCCATAGATTTCTGATTTCCGAGGAGTCTTTCTTTTTTGGGTCATTTTTTGCATTCTCTGATTAAAAGAGTGAGGCCTGGTGCACACCAAAAAATGCTAGCAGATTTTGAAACGCTTTTTGTTTTTTTTCTGTAGCGTTTCAGCTAGCATTTTGCGGTTTTGTAAAGCGTTTTTGGTGTAGTAGATTTCAGATATTGTTACAGTAAAGCTGTTACTGAACAGCTTCTGTAACAAAAACGCTGGCAAAACCGATCTGAACTGCCGTTTTTCAGAGCGGTTTGCGTTTTTCCTATACTTAACATTGAGGCAGAAACGCATCCGCAATCCAAAAAATGCCTCACCCCGGGAGTATGCGTCTCTGCAAAACGCCTCCCGCTCTGGTGTGTGAACCACCCCATTGAGATACATTGACCAAGCGTATCCGCAGCCGCGAGCGGCTGCAGAAACGCTGAGAAAAAAGCCGTGCGGTGTGCACCAGCCCTAAGGCCTGGAACCCACTGAAAACCGCAAACGCAAAACGCAACCGCTAGCGCTTTGTCTGAGCGGTTTGCAAGCGGATTCATGCGCGTTTTGGGTTGTGTTTTGCAACATTGTATTTTTTTCCCCAGCGGGTGCCTAGCGTTTTGCGTTTTGCGTTTTTATCCTGATTGGTCCTGTGAATTATTTTTAATTTTGTTACAGTGTGCTGAACCGCAAAACGCTAGCAAAACCGCTCAGTTTAGGTTTTGCTGAGCGTTTCTGCTAGCGTTTCAATACTTTACATTGAAGCGCTAACGCTCCCAAAATGCTGCAGGTCCTGCGTTTGCGTTTCTGGGAAACGCAAACGCTCCTGTGGAAGTTGCCCCATCCATTAACATTAGCCCAGCGTTTTGGCAAACTGCTAGTGTATCGCAGTGCTGCCAAAACGCTGCCAAAAGCGCTCCTGTGGGTTCCAGCCCTTACAGTGTGTCCGCAACACTTAACAATGTTTAGAGGAGTGTGCAAGGGCTCAAAACATACATTAGCAAAAAATCAGAAAATGAAAGCCCATCAAAATAGCACCACTCCGTTGAGATAATATAACTTTTTTATTCAAAATATATATATGTCTGACTAATACAAAATATATGACATCTTTGAGTTTCAAAGGTAAAAACAATTTAAAACCGACCATGTGGTCATATATGGCAACAGTCTGTTACCATATATGACCACATGGTCGGTTTTAATTGTTTTTACCTTTTGAAACTCAAAGATGTCATATATTTTGTATTAGTCAGACATATATATATTTTGAATAAAAGTTATATTATCTCAACTGAGTGGTGCTATTTTGATGGACTTTCTTCTCCTGATTTTTTGCTAATGCATTCTCTGATTGGCAGAATACTTCTGAGTTGATAATCCAGAAGTCTGCACACTCGAAGTTCAACATGATTTTATTCACATGGTACACCCAGTATCGATTCTGGTCACCAACGATTTTGGGGCCATGGGAGGTCCCCTTTATCAAGGCATATTACAAAATGAAAAAAAAAAACAAGTAATGCAGTATTTCCGCATAAATGCCGATCTCCAATCAAAAATGCAGAAATTTCAATTACGCAAGATCCGAATGAGCATTCCTAATGTGCACATTACATAGCAATTGGTCATGCTGTGTTACGCAATGCACATAGTATGAACTTAGCCTTGGGGTTACTACCTTTTCTATGGAAATGCTGACTTTTTATATAAATAACTGTATTATAAACTACGGTTACTTCTTTGATTTAATGAGGCAGCAACTATGTATTGCTCCATATTATGTTACTATCTGTCAAACATGCAAATCCATGTTCTGCATGACATGGCTAGTAGGGATGATCACAGATATGCAAATTCTTCCGAGTTGATGCAAATTTATGCAATTTTTTTTATGCACATTTATGCAGCTTGAAAATGGACCAATCAATTTAAACCTGGGTTTAAATTGGTCTGTTTTCAAACTGCATATAGTTGCATAAAAATTTGCATAATTTTGAAAAAATTAGCATCTCATTGATCATCCCTAATGGCTAGGGATAACTGCTAAAGATGCAAATGTCAAGGGCTTGCATGCAGATAGCAGCTTGAAACTGAGCAATTTGCATCCGAACATGCCTATTTTTTTCTCTCTACTTGATCATTAATACTCTTGGTATGGCAATAGCCGGAGCAAATCAGAGCCACAGATTGATTAGTTGACTGAAAGCTGATGTTAAATAGCTGCCAGTTAATTGATTTAGCCATTACTGGATCTGATTTGTCTTTGGCAAATTCCATTTCTTTGTTGATGTTCATATTTAGCAAAATTTTGCCGTCAGCACTTGAGATGAGCATTACTTTCCCATAGTTGTTCTATCTACGGGCTTGTTCACACTAAGAGCATTCTGGCTTTTTTCTTCTTTTTTTTAAGCGCTGGTGATCGCTGGCGATTTTTTTTTTTTTTTTTTTTTTTTCTTTCAAATCGCTTCAAAAGCGCTTCTGCAATTTTGCTCTATGTGAGTGTTCTCACATGAGCAATGAGCTTTCTTTCCAATCATAAACACGACCTTTTGCACCATTTCCTGAGCGTTTTGAGCTTTATAGAGAACCTGTAACTAAAAAAAAGTTCCCCTGGGGGGTACTCACCTCGGTAGGTGGAAGCCTCAGGGTCCCAATGAGGCTTCCCCCTCCGCTGCAGCTGCAGGCAATCCAGCGCTGGCTCCCCTGAAGTCTCCTGCAATCCACGCTCAACAAGCCTGTCAAGGCTTGCTATATTTACCTTCCCTGGTTCCAGTGGGGGCGCTGTTGCGGCTCTCGGCACAGAGATAGGCGGAAATAGCCGATCTCTGTCAGGTCCGCTCTACTGCGCGGGTGCAGGAGACTTGCGCTTGCACAGTAGAGCGGGTCAACAGCGATCGGCTATTTCCACCTATCTCCGAGTGGAGAGCCGATACTGCGCCTGCGCTGGACCCGGGAAGGTAAATATTTACGTCCCCGATGTTCGGAGGGCCAGATCGAGACCACCGTGGGACACAGGAAGATGGGGGAAGCCTCGATAGGGTCCAGAGGCTTCCCCCTACTGAGGTGAGTACCCCCCAGGTGAACTTTTTTTCAGTACAGGTTTTGTTTAATTCAAAGTATAGGGAAATCGCAAAGCACTTGAAAAAGCGCTTTGCAAACTATAGTGGAAGCCAAAGTTCCTCCATAGTATAATAAATGTAGCATTTGTTTTGGATTCAGGGCATGCATTTTCAGCCTAATAGAGGTGGAGCATGCCTGAGCGATTAACCACTTAATTGCAGCATGTTTTTAGGGATGCGCAACCTCCCCCCTTTTCATAATGTATTTATACGTTTGTATATACAAAATATTTGGCAGCTTGAGTAATTTGTCCTAGCTGAGCTGGTAAAATAGCCATCAGCTGGCAACCCTACATACAGTCCCACAGCATTATTTTACAGCCTCATTTTTCTTTTTCTACAAGTTGGCCATTTAGGCTGGGTCCAGAGTATGCCAGATGCACAAAAGTGCATTCATAGCGTATCGTGTGTAGATACACTATGCCTCTCATAGTGTACATTACATACCTGTCACCTCATTCACACTAAGCACCATTGGGCATCTGCTTGGGTCCATCGCTGCTGCCACCCCTGGGGACATGGGCCACAATACTGATGGGAGCACTGGCAAAAGTATCTTGCTTGGGCTCACCATTGCATTAAAACAGACCAACAGGAACAATCCATTCCAAGGGAGGATTTGAATTGGTCCAGTGAGTGGTGTACCAATAGGAATCCTCTCTGGGAAGGGAGGAATACCATTGGTCTGTTTCAGCCCTAGGGCGAGCCTCAGGTATGCATTTGTTGGGGCTCCCATCGGTATGGCGGAGGTGGGGATAAAGAATGTAGAAGGTGACAGAAGGCAGTCACTGAAGAAACCAAATGAATGCAGCAAATATCCTAGTGGGAACAGACACTGCCCGTTCCCATAGACTTATATTTCTTTCATAAGCATCCACAGCGTGTGCTTTGTCCCCAAAAATTGTGCATGCAATGAGTTGCATTCTGGCATTGCACTAATCAAACATATCAGCACATGTCTGAACAGATCCTATATTTAACATAGGATCCGTGACATGTCCATTGGTCCCAGGTACTCTTCCATGAGAATCCCTCAATGTGGTGGAAGAGTCTACTACGGAACACTCTGCGTGCAAACGCTTTTTGGAAGCCAACATCCTCCAGTTTGTTGCATCTGTTTTGAATGCAAGCTGTGCCTGCCTTGTGAAGTGAGGCCACCTCATCCCGTTGTATAGAAATGTCCATTGGTCCGTTCTGTGAATCGGACCATCTTCTGGTCTAGTGTTAACCAAACCTAACTGACCATAGGTTTGATTTATAGGTACAATGAGGATTTCCACAGACCAAATGGAACAGTGATAAAATAGTGTTGTGAGCCTGGAAGATGATTTTTAGCGTCTGTGGAGAGGAACCACCGGCACATTGTAGTTGTCCCATCCAAACACGAGTTAAACTTGCTGACTGCCATCTCGTGTCTGTGCATACCTTCAGTTATAATTTCATTTACAACGTGCTTGAATTAGCCTTGTAATTGCCAGATCTTCAGAATCTCTCAGCCTCGAATCTAGGTCATTTTCATTTTCTGATAAAATGCACCCTGTAAACATTCTGCCTACATACTTGTTCACAAAGTACATGGCAGACGTGTAATAAATGCAGGTTTTGATCCATTTATCTATCCTGATTAAATAACACTCTGTGCTGTATTGAGTTAATTTTGAAAGGTTGAAGTACTCTTTGCATCCATCTTGGGCACCCCTGCGGGTTCATGTACGACAGGCTGAGAAATCGTGCTCCACATTAGCCATCGTGTCCTAGTTTCCCCAGTGCACTTTTTTTTTCATTCGTTTAATAATGACAGTCTTTTGAAAGCTTATATTTTTTTCCCCCCAGAGTTCAAACTTTTACAAAGTGAATAGAATTGTTGAAATGGACCTGTATTAGAATTTAATGCACTGGAAGTTGAATTAGTATGACAACTGTGACAAAGGCTGTGGCATGAAATGCAGAATGATCACTGGGGGATCTGAAGCATGTGCAGATTGGCAGAAAAATAGAAGAGATCACATGGTCTGTGCATATGGAGAAGGTATAGCACAAAAGCAGGGGCTCTTTGGATAACAAGAACAGTTTACCAAATAAAGTAACAGATAAAATGGGAAAGAATATGTCAAGAAGCTTTGTAGGTTTCCTTTTTTTTCCCTTTTTTTTTCTCATTGCATTTAAAACAGAACTAAAGTAGCCCAGCATATACCAGAGTCATTGAATAACTGGTAAAGCAGCAGGGACAGCCATACTACCCAAGGAAAAAAAACTGCATATATAAGTAGATAAATATATGTTCTACTTACATAATATATGTATTGTACTGTCCTCTTTTCAGTGAGTTTTATATATAGTAAAGGGAAAACTGTTATAGGCATTTTCCATCTCTACTGGCTCTGAAGTCAATCCTGATGTAATTTCCTCCCCTAGGGCCCAGACACACTATAAGCACTTTTTTTTAGCCATCAGCGCTTTGAGAGCTTTTGAAAAAACTCTCCCATTGACTTACATTAAAATCACACAATTTTACCGCGATCACGATTTTAATGTACGCCAATGGGAGCATTTTTTAAATAGCTCTCAGAAAGCACTGATGGCTAAAACTCTCAGAAAATCGCTTATAGTGTGTTTTTCCCTAGAAACTGCACTGTTCTATCTAGCTTGCTTTGTAAATACATGTGAGCACAACTTAGATCATATTTTAGCAGCTTCTACCTCCCCAGCCTTGTGTCACACTAAACTGTCCTCAGCCAATCAGTAAAGAGCAGGGGACATAACTAGATTCCCTCTCCCCAGCAAAGTACTGTACAAGAAAGGAGCTAGGCTGACTGGGATAAGATTTGTTAAAACAGAAACATTTATGATTACATTGGAATGCTTGCAATGCAGGGTCAGGTTGTAGACTGAATAATGAGCACAAAGCAGTGAGAGTGGAATTTGATTTTATGGCTGACAATCTTGATTTAAAGAGACTCCGTAACAAAAATGTAATCCTATTTTCTACCATCCTACAAGTTCCTATACCTATTCTAATGTGCTCTGGCTTACTGCAGCACTTTCTTCTATTACCATCTCCGTAATAAATCAGCTTATCTCTCCCCTGTCGGACTTGTCACCCTGTGTCTGGAAGGCTGCCAAGTTCTTCAGTGTTGTGGTTCTGTGATGCATCTCCCCCCTCCAGGCCCCTCTCTGCACACTGCCTGTGTGTTATTTAGATTAGGGCTTCTCCTCTCTGCTCTATTATGTTTTACAAGCTGGATAAATCGTCCTTTGAGCTGGCTGGGCTTTCACATACTGATGAATTACATACGGGCAGAGTTGTCTGCACTCTGCAGTAAGAAACAGCCTGACACTTCAGTGGATGATAGCTGCAGAGGGAAAGAAACACACAAATGATCTCTTGAGATTCAAAAGGAAGGCTGTATACAGCCTGATTGTGTATGGATGTATTTTCTATGTGTGGACATACTGTACATCAACCTACTTCCTGTTTTGGTGGCCATTTTGTTTGTTTATAAACAAACTTTTTAAAACTGTTTTTAACCACTTTTAATGCAGCGGGGAGCGGCAAAATTGTGACAGAGGGGAATAGGAGATGTCCCCTAACGCACTGGTATGTTTGTGCGATTATACTTTTGTGCGATTTTAACAATACAGATTCTCTTTAACGTTTAAAATAAACCTTAGGTGAGAGGAAATGGAAAGAGACAAGTATGTTTAATAAATGCAGCTTGCATTAAAACGTGCCAGTCCTCTGCTTGTAATTATTCCTGAGTCTCTGAGCCAGAACCAGATTGCAGATTAGAGTCCAGACACCACTTTTGGTAACTATTTGTAAAATTAGTTTAGAAAACAAGGACCACGAAAAATTGTAAAATGTAAAATGCATGTATATGCATATGTATGAAATGTACATTTGTTCTAGAGTAAAATGCACTATAACCAGTTCACCCCCAAGGGTTTTTATCCTAACGGACCAGAGCAATTTTCAGTTGTCAGTGCTCCTCCCTTTTATTCCCTAATAACTTTATTACTACTTATCACAAGAAAATGATCTATACCTCGTTTTTTTCGCCACCAATTAGGCTTTCTGTGGATAGTACATTTTGCTAAGAATTTTTTTTATTCTAAATGCGTTTAATGAGAAAAACCGAAAAAAAAGAAAAAAAATCATTATTTCTCAGTTTTCAACCATTATAGTTTTAAAATTAAACATTCTCCTGTGGATAAAACATACACGGTTTATTTGCCAAGTTGTCCCGATTATTAAACAGTTTAAATGATGTCCCTATCACAATGTATGGCGACAGTATATTATTTTGAAATATAAGTGTTGTTTTTCTGTTGTGTTTTTTTTTATTCTGGCCATAATTACAAGCCCCTATGTAATAAATTAAAATTAATTTCCCACCATAAAATATAAATTAACAAAGCTGAGTCCCTAAGGTAACTATTTATTTATTTTTTTTAGCTGATTTTTTTTTTTTACAAGTGTTTTTTTTTGGGGGGAGAGGGTTGGAAGTGTTATTTTATTAATGATCTGTATGTACTTGAAAATGAATGTATTTTGTAGGTGTAATGTACTTTTTGGCCACAAGATGGTGCTAGTGAACACTCATAGGAAATGTTCACTTTTTTTTTTTTTTTCTTCACTTTATTTAATTGTTACATTTCCTGTTATTGTGAATGGACGTAGCCGCTGTTCGCGGTCACGTCCATTCACTCCAGGCACTGCGATTGGGTAGAGGACCGTTCGGTCCTCTTCCCCAATCACCCAGCACGGAAGCCCGACGGAAAAAGCGGCGGTAGCGGCGGACACACGGCGGTAGCAGCGGCGGGAATGCGGGACGTATTACAACGTCATGTTGCTGTTAATAGCGGTAAGCATGACGTTTTAATACGTTAGGTTGTCAGTAAATGGTTAAATTACTTTCTTCCTCTATTACTTAGAGTGGGCAGTAAAAATCTGATAGAGTTTGAACTAGTCCATCTCCTCATGGGGGATTTTTTTAAGGGTTTTCATTGTTTTGAAAAGCACTTACTGAACGGCAGTTACTCAGTCTAACTGGTAAAACAGTGTGCATGTACGAAGGGAGGCTCTACGACCTCTTTGTATAGATCTTTTCCATGGGGTGCTTTTGAAAAGAATAAAGGAAATACTGAGATTGCCCCATGGGGAGATGGACCTGTCAGATCTTTGTTGCTTACTGTAAGCAACAGAAACACGAGAAAAGTAATTTATATTGTAGAAATGTACATCTCATAAGAATGTGTACAGATGTATTTAAAAATTTTTTCATAATAGTGGGCCTTTAACTGTCTATGGCAATGTATGTATACACGGAAAGTATCAAGCGCTACTTGGTGACCAGGCTTATTACCACTTTAGAAATATGGCATCCAATAAACTGATGGTAAATAACATAAAAGGGGCAGCCATTTAAGCTGATGGCTGCCAAACTTTTTTTTTTTAACCCCTTATGTTCCTTGCAGATTGGCATTGCCCAGAATGGCTGATCCTGTGAGCATGGGGCCCACCATCTCAGTAAAACCAGATCACATGGGGGATATTTTGCAAGGGGGTGCTTTCCGCCTTTCCTTTTTGAAAAGCACCCGTGTCTATTGTAAAGGACAAGTGGCTCTTCTCCCACACCTCTTGCACCCAAGCAAGTAGGGATGATGATATTGGTGGCACTTATGCTGGAATCTGGAATCCCTCTTTAGGGTCAATTCATAAAAGGCTGTGCGGTAAAAAAAAATCTGGGAGGGAAAATACCACATTCGGTATTGTAGAATTGTGTGCTAATCCATATACATTTTCACAGCTGCGATAGAAGTGCAGAGATTTACCAAACTAAACTGTTGGTAACATGAGAAGAGTAGCTGGCTGAGTTGTTACATTTGCTGTTCTCCGTGCAGAGACAACATTACAATAAAAGAGGCATCCCAACTTCAATTTAGATGTGCATGTTTTGTTATACTGTCTCTGTTTGCCCTGAATCTGTTCTGAATCTGTCTATTAAGCCCCATCTACATGATACGATTCTTTGTGCGATTCGATTACGATTCTATTTACGATCCAATCAAATCCGACATGTCCGATTGGGATTCGATTCAATTCAATTTGCCATTATTTTGCAATGGCAAATCGAATTGAATCGAATCCCGATCGGACATGTCGAATTTAATCGATCGTAAATAGAATCGTAATCGAATCGCACGAAGCATCGTATCATGTAGATTGAGCTTTAGTCTTTCTAAACAATCAATTTCATTGCCACAGCGTAGAAGACCCTCAAGAAACTTTACACATGGCAGGCTTTCTGATGTGAAATACACATCTTAAAAGCAGGAACCCAAGAGGTTAAACACACAACCTAAGGTATTCAGGGGAAGCCTTGTTTGTTCTGCCCTCGCTGCTGCTGCCTGTGGGAGATCTCACTACTTCTGCTAGTGAGTCTCCATTAACTTGCTCTTATCGCTCTCTTATCACCTATTCAAAGCAGGCGGTATTCTTCGTGTCATTACCGCCTGCTCTAATCTTTATGAATTGACATTTACTGACATGTGTTGAGATAATTACCGCACAAGTCGGTAATTTACCTCACTGCTCGGGAATTTTAGCTTTTCATGCGGTAACTGCATTTATGAATTGACATTTTGCTAAGTGCTCAGTAAAGTCAGTTGTTTTCTGCATTACCAAATGCGGTAATGCTTTATGAATCGAACCCTTTATCATTAATGGACAACTATCAAACTATTTTTTTCTTAGGATGCCATGGTACCTGAAGTCAGTCCGGGGTTTCGTAAACTGAGGAGTCTGATTTAGATGATTTTTTTGTACTGACATCATCGCATTGCATCACTTGTGAACAGAAGAGCGAACTGGCTATCTTGCTGCAGTTATGTGGCTTGGTTAGCACGGTGGGGGGAACCAGTTGTTGGATTGTGCCATGCATTTCTTACAGAGCAGCATCCCCTGTACAGCAGTGGGCTCTCCAGGGGGTCAGACACCATCAGTACTTTTTGGGACCGCATTCTGCAGGTAGGGCAAGGGGAAAGGGGCCAACAATTTAAGCTACAGTCTTTTAGTGCAAAGTCGCTATTTATTAATGGCAGCCTGAACTTTTTCTTTTATAGTAGTTCTTTAAGGTGGCTCTCAGATATGAATTCACAGTTATGTTTTGAAACGATGTTCAATGAAACCCCAGATACTGTTTTTCCCCCCGACTATACAGTATTTTCTTCACATTTATAAAGCCAAATAGAGATTGCAGTGCGACTGTGCAGCCCAACTCAGCTCACCCCTAGGTGACCAATACTCACCCCCTACCGTCTGATGACTTGTGCTATCTTCTTTAGCATGAATCATCAGAAGAGAGGGATGAGGAGTGATCACATGAGGAGAAATGATCAAAGCCATGGTCATTTTTTTTCACTTGATTCAAAATGTGTTGTAGTTTGTTTTTCATTGAAATTGGGCCAATAAAAAAATCAATTGCAGCTGCATTTGATTGGTCCACTTTCAATCTGTCAACTTTGCATAGATAAAAAATAATTACCTTACAATTCTTTGATTATCTCCACTTGGGAGTCAGCAGTAGTCAGGATAGACTGAGCTACTGTAGACTATTGGTATAGTCAAATGTCACTGTACTTTTGAAGTATCTGTATGTAGGGAAGGAGAGATTATCTGGGTAAGAAACCGCAATGGTGCTTCAATTAAACCCTTCTGCTTCAGACTATGTAATCACAAATTTGTATGCATGGACTCACTTCATGGTCATTATAATGTTAGATTTAGGTAGGCATTAACATTAACTTGTAATTCAATTATGTTGTTATTGTTTACATGCTTGGCTGTTCTACAGATGTTTTCATCTTCAGTTACATTCTTACTTCCGACTATTCTTGTTTTATTTCCCAGCAGAGAAACATGCACTGAATATATGTTCTGCCATCTTTAGTCTTTCAAAAAATGCAGCTTGCTGATTTTTCTTGCTGGCCTGCTTGGTACACACCATGCAATTTCCCGTCAGATAGATGGGTCTAATAGATCATTTCCAACAGGTCCGATCTGATTTCCCATCGTTTTTCTGATCAATTTGCATAGAAGTGATCAGAAAATCAATCAAATCTGTCAGAAATAATCTAATCTAAATTGCATGGTTTGTATCAGGCATAAAGCTACCTACTCACACTAGATTAAAGTGAACCTGAACTGAGTAAAATTATCTAACATAAACACATGATGTACCTGCAAATGAATATTACATACTTACCTCGCCGTCAGTTCCTCTCAGAAGCTCACTGTTTTCTTCCAATAACGATTCCTTACAGTTCTGACAAGATTTTGTCAGCAAAGAAATATGAGTTTCTGTGAGGTTTATATCCGTGGCTGTCACTTATAACATGCTTGTCTGTGGCTCAAGTGGCCGATATTGCAGTTTAACAGTGTGCTGACCCGGAAGCTGTTACAGGGTCATTACTGTTTTTAAAATGGAGGAAAGAGAATTCCATCGATCCCAATGGACAAACCAAATGCGGGAGAGGAGATAGAGATTGATGAGTAGACAACACGGGAGGTAAGTATGACGTGTGTATGTTTATTTTGACTTAATTTTCAGTCCAGGTTTGCTTTAAAGTACCCCTGAACTGTTTTTTTTTTTTGTTTTGTTTTTTTTTAATCAAAATAATTTTAATACTGTGTTATTTGTGGTGCTGTGACATATGCCACAACACTATCCTCCGCCTCCAGCACTTACTGTGTTCCCATTCTGCTCAGCCGTAATCTTCAACTGAGCAGAATGTCGATTATCAGCGGGGAGGAAGTGTCAATTGTTCTGGCCATCCTTAGGAACCCACCCCCTCCACTCACCGCTTATAGTTCCCGATGGTGTTACCGCACACAGCTTGCAGGAGAGCTGCACTGTGTGTGGGCGGGTGGAGATTGAGCTCGGAATAATAGTGTACTAAGGGCTGGTTCACACGGACGGCAGACGACGAACGGGGAGGCCAAAAGCTGCGTCATCCTGTGACGTCTTGTTCGTTGCGATCAGCGTTTGTCATCCTTGCAAAGGGGACATGAAGACGCAGCGGCTATGCGATGCTAAATGCTCCCATTCACTTGAATGGGAACGTTTAGCCGACGAGTCCTGAACGCTTGCCAGTAAATGGCTCCAAGCGTCCGTGTGAACCAGCCCTAATACAGCTATTAGTACACTATTGTTCCAACCTCAACTATGTAGCGTTCTGGGTCTGCGTGTAGTTTGACTTCACCAACTGCCTCCTTGTTACAGGTGTGAATTAAAAATAGCAGAGAAAATTACATTTTTAATAGAGAATAAAGATGGCATTTTCTTGAAAAAAAAAGTTGAAATGCTGAATTATTCTGCAGTGCTTTGTATATAGTGTGAATGCACCCTAATCACCCACGCAGATTTTTTGAACGACCACCCTGCTGTATTAAATCGCGAAGGTTCGTTCTGTTCCTCATTGACTTTTACGGGTATTTCCCCATGATCGTTCATTCATGACGGCTCCAACAACACTTTAAGATTTGGCCAGATGGATCAGTGAACGATCGTTCTTTGGCAGAGATCCCTGATCCATCTGCCCGTGGGTACTTAGCTTTACTTTCTTCTTGTCTTGCTGTTGGTGAGAATGCACTTCTAGTGTATGTTTGCTACTGCTTGCAGATAGCTTACCTGAAAGCCATGCATGGATAGCATATGACACACAGTCCAGCAGCTTAGCAGTTGCTTGGTGCATAGTCTTTGAAAGCAGTTGGATAAACTGTGATTGGTGGCTTATTAGTAAGGAGCTAGGTGTGCGTGTTTTTGTGTATATACAGCACATATATATTAATGTGGGCTAACCAGATAGACTTAGGCCTCGTCCCCATGCATGGTTTTTGCATTGCTCTCATCCCGTTTATTGTTTACGCATTTGTGCAAAATTGCTTCCAACAATGCATTGTGTAACCGCCATGAATCACAGTGCATGGATGGAAACCTCAGACAGTGCAGTTTATGCAACTGTAATGTCCTTGCATGTCGCACACTGTGGGTTGCTGAAAATGTGACCAGCAACGCACAGATGGACACCAGGCCTAAAAGACACCCACTCCACCGAAACCTGAAAAATACAGGACTGTGTCTTCAAAACAGAAGGCAATTACAGGTGATCACTTCCCCTCTGATATGGAACACCTATACATTTTCTACACCAAAATACAAAGAACGATACACTCCTAGCAAAGGCAAACCTGTATGAATGCATGGCTCCGTACTCTGTCCAGAAGTGGTCACGTAATCCTCTCCTGTAGTAAGAAGGCATTACTGTACATACAGTACATGCATCAGACAATTATGCCTTTACACCCGGTAGGAATCCTTCCTGTGTCCCTGCTGGTGTCATCCATACTCTGTGAGAGCACACTGCGTAGCTGAGCATGCATTACCACCTGCCCATTTGTTAATGATGACTGTCACATCGAGCTTTGCATGCTTGACAGCAGCCGAATGCCTGTAAAGGCTTTGTAATGATATTGTTTTAAGTATGATGTCATACAGAAAATGACAACTTTGTTCCAGATTTCCGTTTTATTCATGCGTAGATTGATCTGTGGTATAATACACTGAAGGTCATTGTCCTCTGTTATGTATGAAGTGTAAACTTAAAAAAAAAAAACGTGGTTAAAAAAACCTTTCTAAAGAGTTGAGCTTTGACCACCTGCTGTCTGTATTGTGACTGTGGAAAAGGTGACGTGTAGTGGATAGGACAGCCGCAGTCAGGTCCGCTGATTCTCATGAGGACACCTCTGTGTGCTTGAGCGGCTGGAACTAGTAGGGTGACTGCTTTTAGATAGCCAGGGGCTACATGTAGCTGGCTCTCGCCCTGGCTGTGTAGCCTCAGGCACAAACAAGCAAACACCTCCTTTGTCTTTAATCAACACACTCATCATTTTGTGCTGAAGGGAAAGGAGAAAAAGGTTCCATTCACCTAAACTGGGTGCTGCTGGAAAGATAAATCGCCCTCTGATTTATGATCTTTCTTTAGTGCTCAGCAGGTAAGGTCTCTGCACCTTAATTCAAAGACCCTCCAATCTGTAGTAGCCTTGAAAGGAGGTCTCCCTTCCCTCCTTAGGTTCTCATGTATACATTAGGAAGAATGCAGCTTGAGGAGTACAGCTGTTGGCTGCATCTGGAGGAGAGTGGGGCACCCAGACTGTGCTGCTACAGGAGAAGTAAAGTGGTGCTGAGGTCGCTACAAATACTCCATTGTTCGCAGAGAAATTCCTGTGTTTTTTTTTTCTTTTCCCTTAAATCCCCCTGCGCATGATACAGTAATTCAAAGTTAATAAGGCTGGATTTCACTGTACATTTTGTGTAGTAACTTGCCTCTGTTGCTGAGGAATACTGCTGGGGATTTAGGTAGGAACATCAGAAGGAGGTGCAGAGATTGTGTTTTTTTTTTTTTTTTTTTTGGGAAATATAAACAAGTGTCACTCAGATGCATTAATTACCAGACATTAAAAGGGTTCTTGCAGGGATGTTTGCTACTCCCTGTTGTAATTAATGCATCTGAATGACACTTGTTTATATTTCCCAAAAAAAAAAAAAATATCTACAAAGAAAACTATGTACCTCCTTCCTATGTTCAGAAGTATATAAGCTGTGTGCTCTAACATTTTGTCAGTCTGCAGGAAGAGGGGCTGCAGAAGGCTTATTGGCTGAAAGCTTTCTCTTTTTCTTTTTTAAAGAGGAAGATTGGTAAAATAAAAAATCAGCCTGCGCAAGAAAGGGCCTGTAATAAGGCTTTGTATTACTGCTGCACAGATTGGTAGGCGGGAGGGTTAATCATTCACCAGCTCGCCAATAATTCATTAATGTCAGAAACTCCGCCCCCTCTCTGCAAAACAGCCATGTCCATTTTTCCAACCTAAACCTAACACAACTGGGTGGCTACTGGATGAGGCAGCTGGCACCTTTGCCATGTGTAAATGGTAAATGAGTGTCCTCTGCATCTGTGACCGCTCTGGTCTGCTGCAACATGTCCTAGATGTGGTTTTCAGACTTCTAGATGCCTAGGAAGGCATTTCAGAGATGGCTAGACCTAAAATTATTAGTCCCACTGTCCAGGAAGCAGTGGCACAGTTTAGGAGCTCTGGGCCCCAATGCAAGATTTACATTGCACCCCCCCCCCCTCAAGCTCTCTCTCTCTCTCTCTCTCTCTCTCTCTCTCTCTCTCTATATATATATATATATATATATATATATATATATATATCTATTAATATGGAGCACCAAAACCTGCCAAGGACAGCTGCAGTGTCACAGGGGTGCAGGCGGGGGAGTGGGGGGTTGTCTGGGAGGAGAACAGTCTAAGGCCAGAAACCCACTTGGGGCGATTTTCGGAGTGTTTGGCGATTTGAAAACTCTTGCTAATGTAATGCCATGGGTGTGATCCCACTTGAGTGATGTGGTTTTATAAAAATCCCCCATAGCATTGCATTAGCAAGAGCTTTTTCAAATCACTAGCAATTAGAAAACGCTCCTAGTGGGTTTCTGGCCTAATAATGGTTACAACTAATCCAAAGCACCAAGAGAGGTAATAATTACCAACATAGCACCAATAAAGAGCTAATAAAGTGGTGAAAGGAGGGACCCTACTGGGCCTCTCTGGTTCCTGGTGCGGTCACTACCTCGTGGAAAGATTGTTTACAATCATTTTCTGAGTGTTTCCCATAGTCATATTGGATGGCATGGAATATGGAACAACCAATTTCTGTTGTAATTTCTGTAGTTGTGTACTATTCCTTTTCCAACGGATAAAAAAGAAATTAAACATGGGATGTTCATACCATAAATCCCACAAAGATGTTGTGGACTAATGTGGACCAGGCTGCGCATGCAGGAAGCCCAGCCTTACACAGAATTTCAGAGATTGGTAGAGACTCTAGTCTAGTTGTTTCTGGCAGAGAAGGAAAAGGAGATTCACAACCCAGAGTGCACTTACTTAGTTTATTAAAGGAAATTATATTTCTGTTCATTTTCTTCTTCTAAAATGAAATATTGATGTGTGTGTGTGTGTGTGTTAATTTTCAAGGATTTTAGCAAACCTTATTGCAAACTTTTAACCTTTGTCAGTTGTAGGAATTGTGAGGCAGATGGCTGTAGGAGGCAGTTCAGAGAAAGCGATTTGTGATAGCGTCTGCTCCTAATCAGCCCAGGTTTGTTAAACAGAAATATGGTATTTATATTATAATTATCATGTATACAGCACTAACCTCTTCCATAGCACTGTACAGAGTACATTGTCATGTCACTAACTGCACCTCATGCTGGGAATACACAATGAGATTTACTGTCCGATCTTATTTCCGATTTCTTATCTTTTCTTATCAATTTCCATTCACTTCTATGAGAAATTGATCAGAAAAACGATAAAAAATAAGATCGGACATGACAGAAATTATCGAACCATCTATCTGCTGAAAAAACTTATGGTGTATTCCCAGCATTAGAGGAGTGTGCAATCTAATCCCTACTACATATATAATCCAATTTCCTTATCCTACTGTAAAGGTTTGTACACATGAGCAATGATTGTTGCCCATAGGGATTCGGGACAAGTTCTGTATAATACTTCACTGGAATACAGTCTAGCAAATCATTCTCTTGCTGTGGAGGGATGATGGTGTGGCACACAGCGGAGTGGCTTCTGGTGGGTGGGGTGAGGAAGGTAACCAAGCACTCGGCTGAGATAATCTGGTGATGCATTGGGTCAGCTGTACACTCACTAGATTCTCATATTAGAGTGTGTAAGAGCCGTATACATATTGTGCTAAGCTTGGCAGAGATGGCCCAACTGCCTGCCTCTGTAGAGTTTTTAGTATAGCATGAATATAGCCGCCCCAATTATTTGCCAAAAGAACCTGAGCACAAGATCATCTCAGTAGAGTTCATTGATCTTCTGCTTACCCTGCTCCAGTGTTCCCCTCCTCACCCTGCCCTGCGGAGGGGAGTGAAGGCACAAAGCACCATAGCACAGCACTTGGCCCCAAACTGTGGCCCGAGGAGTCCTGACCGCTGCACACCGCAGTCATTGTGCCTGTGTATATAACCTTAAAGCAGGGGTCTCAAACTCACGGCCCGCGGGCCATTTGCGGCCCTCGATACAATATTTTGTGGCCCTCGCCGGCAAAAACTTCCTTATTGTTCGCTTCAGTGCTCCCAAGTAATCCGCCGCATCCCCGCCACTAAACGAGGGCTGCAGAGCCCCCAAATCGCCCGGGGGGCAATCCGCCGGCATTTGCTGGAAGGGGCAGAGCTTTCAGCTTCAGCTCCGCCCCTCCTGACGTCAATCGCCGCCTCTCCCCGCCCCTCTCTGTGAAGGAAGAGTGAGAGGGGCGGGCAGAGGTGGCGATGCGCCGCGATTGTGAAATTCCTTATGCGGCCCAGCCTCATCCTGACTTTGCCTCCTGCGGCCCCCCAGGTAAATTGAGTTTGAGACCCCTGCCTTAAAGTGAATGTTTACCAGTTTAAAAATAAAAAAGTCAGATACTCACCTAAGGAGAGGGAAGGCTCGGTCCTAATGAGCCTTCCCTCTCCCGGTGCCGGTCCCACGCAGGATCCCCCGTAGCAGTATTCGACCAGTTCGGTCAAATACTGCCACTTCCGCAGCCGAAGGGAGCTTTCGGAAGCCTTCAGGAGCACTCGGGCTCCTAAAGACGGGCCGCTCCATACTACGCATGCGCCCTCTATGACGCACTCGCGCGTGCGTAGTATGGAGCATCCCGTCTTCGGAAGTCCGAGTGCTCCCGAAGACTTTCGAAGTCCCTGCGGCGGCGGACGCGAGCGGGGGAGTCAGCGCAGCACCGAGGGCACCGGGAGAGGATAGGGAAGGCTCATTAGGACCGGGCCTTCCCTCTCCTTAGGTGAGTATCTGACTTTTTTTTATTTTTGAACTGGTAACCATTGGCTTTAAAGCCAGTTAAGGGACATTAATGGCGAGTCAGGCAAAAACTGCACTGGAATTTTGGGCGCACCAGGCGCCGCCATAGGCCGTGATGTGAATTACAGCTATAGTGGCGCTCAGTCAGTAATTTGGGTGTTGTTACAAGACTGAGCCCAAATTACTATAAAAACAGCATAATTCGGCCGCCAATTATGTCTTACACCACAGTCCACCATCCCCTACGATACTAGAATCAGAACACAACTCACCAATTCGACCTTCACAGTTAAGTATATACGACTCCGAACCTACCACTCCCATCCCCTCCACAAACGACAGCCCCCGACCAATCCCAACTACCAATCAAGCCTCTACAACCCCTCACATTGAAAATAACAACAGCTCAGAACAACCAACTACATTTACCCAAACTTCTATTGAAACCTTTTTCCAACCTAACATGAATGGCCCCACCACCCCACACACTACCAATACTAATGCTGAGACTACTCTAACATCCTCTTTTTTAGACCTACCCGCCACACTATCCCAGAACATGTTAGCTACCCAACTCCCCAGTCCGATAGCTTCTCGCACCATATTGCAACCAAAGAAAAAAAGACCCCTACCCGACTCCGAAAAAGGGGTAAACGCGGGAAAAGAAAAACGAGGAAAACATTAACCACAACCAATCCCGCCCCCCCTTCAAAACAAACCAAATGTATATTTAACCTATCCGATCACTCATTATCTCGCTATGAAACCACACTGTTGGAAAAAGGATTGTCCTTTTGTCCAACCAATCAGTCAAATATGTTTGAGATTTTTTCCGATCTAAATGCCTACATACGAAAACTAACACTCAAACGACATTTTGCAATAAAAAAACTAAACCCACCTCCCCCCAATGACCCGACAGCTCTAATCATCACCAACGACGACACCATACCAATCTGTACGCTATCCCCCTCCGAAATTCACACAGAACAATATATCACCACACAACTTAAAGGAAGATCGAGATTCTATCCTGTAGCCTCAAAAGGGAACTTTATTGACACATTCTATTCACTAGTGCTTAATGACCTACAGAACATACACACAGACAATCCCAACCCGATATCCAACCTAACCCGTCAACAAAAACTGCCATTAAGACACTACAGAACAACCACAATCTTACTATCAAACCAGCAGACAAAGGGGGAGGGATTGTCATTCGTAATACAAAAGACTATCTTGAGGAGGCGGAACGCCTTTTGGGTGATACCAAGTATTATACTACCCTCGATATAGATCCCACAACGGAGCTCAACAAAACACTGAAAACCTTCATCAACAATGCCTTATCCAACAACATCATTTCCAAAAATGAAAGAAATTACATCATCAACCCACATCCCAAAACTCCATTTTTTTACTACCTCCCTAAGATACATAAATCTTTAACTAAACCACCAGGGCGCCCCATCATATCCGGTATAAATTCTATGACCAGCAACCTCTCACGTTTTGTAGACCAACATCTACAATCTCATGTACGATCACTTGACTCCTACCTCAGAGACTCCGCACACCTCATAGAACTACTTAAATGCATAACCTGGCAAGATAATTTTGTATGGCTCACCTGCGATGTAACTTCTCTGTACACAAACATACCGCATTCTTATGGTATTTCAGCTATCAAACATTTTCTGTCTACCAATCCCGCCATGCCCCATGACCAACAATCTTTCTTAGTACAATGTACAGAATTTATCCTACAGAACAACATATTTTCCTTCACTGACAAAATCTACCATCAAACTAATGGAACAGCTATGGGTTCGTCGTTCGCCCCATCTTATGCAAATTTATCCATGGAACTTCTGGAACTACAAAAACTACAAGCCAACAACCCTTTCACTGACAATATAGTTTTTTATAAACGGTACATAGACGACCTTATCCTGGTATGGCAAGGTAACATTGACCGTATCCCCCTCTTCATCAACTATCTCAATTCCAATGCTGCTGGACTACAATTCACTTCACAACATGACCCCATAAATATCGAATATTTGGATCTCACACTGTTTATAGAATCTAACACTATAAAAACCAAAACATATTTCAAACCGGTAGATGCTAACAATTATATACATTTTGAAAGCTTTCACCATCGCCCCTGGACCATTAACACACCATACAGCCAATTCAGAAGGATACATAGAAACTGTACAGACATCTCTGACTACAACACACAATCAGATCTACTCACTAACAAATTCCTGGCACGAAAATACCCCAAAAAACTCATCAAGGATGCAAAATTTAAAGCTAAAACAAACCCACCACATAACCCAACTCAGCTCCACACCAACCCACCCAGTGTAGATTGCCCCCGATTCATCACACGATATAATGCCCAACATCCACAAATCCGTTCAATCCTAATGAATAGGTGGGACATTCTACTACAAGACCCCTATTTGCGACAATCTATCCCAAAAAAACCTCAAATCACTTTCAGAAGAGCCCCTAACTTACGTAACCTGTTAGCACCCAGCAAACTTCGTACACATATATCCAACACGATTCCAAATATTGAACATTCCCCGGGTTGTTTTCCATGTAACAATACCAGATGTAAAGCCTGCCCATTCATTAATGTCACCACCTCATTCTGCTCCAATACCACCAAAACAAACTATCCAATTAAACACCCGATTACGTGTACTTCAAAATATGTCATATATGTGATTTCCTGCCCTTGCCACCTCCAGTACGTGGGCCGCACTACACAACCGGCACGCAGCCGGATTGGACAACATAAAAGAAATATATTGAAAAACTTTCCCCTTCACAGCGTCTCGAGACACTTCGGCACTCACCATCACAATGACCCCACCTTATTCCGTATTACACTTATAGAATCCATTAACCCACAACAGCACAATGCTTTTGAAATACTGAAAGCGAGAGAAATGTTCTGGATACAAATATTGAGGACTCTCATACCAGAGGGACTCAATGAACAACTAGAAAAAATACACTGATCATAACACATCAATATCTTTTTAATCTAGTCGCCTCTTTTATCGGTCTGTGTCTTATGTTCGAGTTTTATTACCTTTCATTTATTTTATTATTGTATTTTTTCTTGGGTTTTAGTTCTATAATTGTTTGAAATGTGTTTATGCCATGAACGTTACGCTGAGTACTATTTACACCAGTGATATCATGCTTATATCCATATTCTTTGTCTAAATGTGCAAGTCGGAATTTTTATTCTTATTTTTATTTCTATTATTTATATTTATATTTATTTTTATGATCAATTTTACTCATTTTTAAACATACAGTTATACTAATATAAGATATGTTGCAAGAAAGACCTAACCATACAACAACAATTGCATATAATGGTATAAGCTATAATGGTTTATATAGTCAGATCTGGTAACCTGAAATGTACTTCATGTGTTAACAATATCTTGCTTTTGTTTTGGCTCACTTTTTTCCTTTTTGTTTTTCCGCATCCCAACGCGTCCATACATACGCATATCCCCAACCATGCCGCCCTACGCATGGCGTCCTTTTTAGTACGCATGCGCCCCGTTCCATCACTGTAGGTACGCGTCCAACTGTACGCATGCGCTCATCACGCATTTGATTCCACGCATGCCACAAACGTAATTACGCGTCAGGATACGCATGTACGCATGCGTAATGACGTAATCGCGCATGGCGGGAAATTGAGTGCCCGCCTCACAGCCCAATTAGCTAAGGGGAGGTTCCTACCACTATATAAACAGCAGTCCAGAAGCACTTGGCCACTGAGGCGCCAGGTGCTGTCTGGACATACTGCTGGTAAGTGAATCATTTTGATGCTTGATTTAATATGTTTCTTCTACATTGTACTTTGCATGTCTGTCTGAAACACCCAAGGCATTACTTTTATCCCTGAAACCTTTTTGCACTATTTTTATAGGATAATCACCATTAATACACACGTGGATGTGTATATATATTAATAATGACACTTTTTTACTGTTTGCTAAGAAAATATCTCGCCACAAGCTTAAGGTCAACGCGTTAACATTATTACTATATTTATTATTATCATTATTATTGATTTTATTAATATTACGTTTTCATAATTATAATTACCGTATTTTTCGGACTATAAGACGCACTTTTTCTCCCCCAAAAGTGGGGAGAAAAAGTCCCTGCGTCTTATAGTCCGAATGTAGCAATTTTCACATACTGAAAAAAAAAACGTTCCTTACTGTGCGGTCTCTGTGTTTGCTCTCTTGCGCCTGCCTCCTTGCCTGGTGTCCCTGCTGCATGCCAATCACCCCTGCTCCTCACTCTGCCCCCAATCGTGCCCCCACTGAAGCCATGTGCCCGGTTCTGATGTGGCCAATCACCGCTGCTCTTCGCTCGTTCAGTACCCCCACTGTAGCCATGCCTCCTTGCCCAGCGTGCCCAATACAACTCAGAACGGCAACTCAACAGCCCCTGCTCTACGTCACTGTCAATCCGCCTGGCACCTTGCCTGCAGACTTGCCTCTGTGTAGTAAGAAGTCCGCGGCCACTCAGTCCAGCTCTGATGCGACCAATCCTCTGTCCTCTACGCCACCACTCGATCCTTTGCCTCTGTGCCCGGTGATCGTAATGATCATAAGTACTGTACGGGACCTGTGTACAGGATACGTGCGCTGAAACTCCACCCACTGTGATGTCCGGGATGTCCTGCTTAATGGCTGGTGATCTCCGCTCACCGCTGGATACCACGGATGATCTCCGGCCAGGCGGCCACCATTCCACCGTCTTGCAAGACTGGTGCAGCAAGGTCCTTGAGCCGGGCATCGGTGATCGTGGCCGCGGCTGAAGTCTCCGCCCCCCTAAGGCAGTATTGCAGACCTAGAGCAGCAAGGTCCTTCAGCCAGCACCGGCTGTTACCAGTGGCGGCTATTAGTCTCTGCCCCCCCCCGCACATGGAAGAAGAAGAACACGGTGAGGGAGATCTGCTGCGGGCAGTGCTGACCAAAGTCCTGTGGAGATGAGTACCATGTGGCTGCTGGCCTTTAGTAATTTAAGTTATACTGCAAGGACAGCCTGAAACATTGTAATTGCAAAGAACAACAAGTCTCAGCATGCCTTTAGCTGACAAAAGGCTGCTGCAGCATGCTGGCTGTGATGGGGGTATATAGAGGGGATAGCAGTATGAAGGGACACAGGTGTTAGTGTGTAGGGTAGATAGTGTAGCTGGTGAGGCAGGAGAGGTTAGTTTAGGGTAGTTATTGTAGCTAGTGGGGATGCTTAGTTGAGGCAGTTTGGGGGGAAAAAGGTCCATGAGATGCTCCTGCACCATGGCCGCACCAGGTTTAGTATGTTTTTTTTTTCCCTGGTCTTTGCCCTCTAAACTTGGGTGCGTCTTATAGTCCGGAGCGTCTTATAGTCCGAAAAATACGGTATATACTTTAAATTATGATTACTATTCTGCCGTTTTTTCCCCCCCAAACCCCCCCCCCCCCCACTAACTATCTTTCTTTTCCTTTCCCCTGTGCCCCCCCCCCCCCCCCCCAAACCCCTCCCCCCCTCCATTCCCCCTTCTTTGCTTGTTTTCCCCCTCCTCCTTTTTCTTCCCCTTTTTCTTTTCCTTCCCTTCCACCTCTATAATATAATAATTAGCCACTCCTTCCTGGTATGTTATGACACTCAAATCACACTATCAAATTCTCCTACATAAAAATTTGTTTAGTTGTATGCGGTATGTTTATGACTTGTACAAATGTGTTGCCTCTTACCCCCAGTTGTGTGCTCCTTCCTGTATTTGCCTGATGAAGCGGGCTTGGCCTGCGAAACGCGTTGCGATCTTTTTTGGAGTATACCAATAAATATCCCTTTTGTGAATACACAGTCTGTTGTGTCTGCTTGTGGGAGGTAAGTCCACCACTGCCTCCTAAGCAATTTTTAAAACTTTTAAATATTGTTTTTATCCTTTTGGCGCCTCTGTTCTCTACTATAACACCACAGTCCACCAGTTAGAGGGGGACAAGTAATTAACACTGCCAGGAATTTTGCAGGAGCAGGGTGAGACTTTTTTTTTTTTTTTTAAGCTTCACCCGGCACCCAAATTTCCCATCACCTTAATTACATGTGCACTATTAATGGCTGTGTTCTTTTGATGAGACAGCAAATTTACAATGTTATACAAGCTGTACATTAATTACTTTGTACCACAGTGTCATCTTCAGTGTTGTCCATTGAAAAGATGTATGATAAAACATTTACAAAAATATGAGATGTATTCACGTTTGTCAAATAGCATATTTTACAGTATATTAAAGAGAACCCGAGGTGGGTTTGAAGAATGTGATCTGCATACAGAGGCTGGCTCTGCCTATACAGCCCGGCCTCTGTTGCTATCCCAAACCCCCCTAAGGTCCCCCTGCACTCTGCAATCCCTCATAAATCACAGCCCCGCTGCTGACACACAGCTTGTCAGAGCGGGCTGTGTTTATATCTATAGTGTCAGTCTGCTGCTCTACCCGCCTCTTGCAGAACTCCGGTCCCCGCCTGCATCCCTTCCCTCCCCGCTGATTGGAGGGCAGGGACTGGAGCTATGCAGGAGGCGGGGAGAGCAGCAGACTGACACTACAGATGTAAACACAGCCCGCACAGCGCGGCTGTGATTTATGAGGGATTGCAGAGTGCAGGGGGGCCTTAGGGGGGTTTGGGATAGCAACAGAGGCTGGGCAATATAAGCAGACCCAGCCTCTGTATGCAGATAACATTCTTTAAACACACCTCGGGTTCTCTTTAATGTTGGGTTGTATAACCATGATGTATACAGTACTTTGAAGTGGAGTTTCTAAGCTGCTCCCCAAGTTGTTAATCTGTATATAGGTTGGTATATACAGCGTGAAATCTACCCACAACTTGTGGAACAGGAGCCAATACAGACTGTACAGATTTACATGAGTAGGAAAGCCCATGGGCTTGATTCACTAACCGGCGCTAAGTGTTAGCGCTGGAGTGAAAAGCCACTTAGTTCCCCATAAGTAGCTTTGCGTGCACTAACGGCCGCGCAAAGCTACTTCGTGCACAGCCCCGCTAAGTTACTTCGCGCACAGCCCCGCTGAGTGCACGCGGTGTGCCAGTAAAAGTGCGACGACCACGTTGCACCCGGTGCGCCGAAAATGGCGCATGGGGTGCTCTCTGAAGCAGCGCATTGATGCGCTGTTTTGGGGGCACCCGATGAGACGTTTTTGGCGCACCGGGTGCGATGTTATCCTTGCACCGCGCACTATTACCGGCGCACCGCGCTGCGTGTGCACTCAGCGGGGCGTTGTATGATGTGTGGGCACAAACCACTTACCATAAACCATAGGATAGTGAACAGTATTACTGCTATGAAGCGTCTATATATGCTGGGCTTCTGCTTTTATTTGACTTTATTTGTAGTGTAAGGCATTTAAATATTTATTTTCCTACATTTGTGGATAATCTTTAACAACCCCTCTGTGATGTAGCACAGTCCCTGCATGTGCTGTTGCTTTGTAGCTGGCAGTTTCCTTTACTATGGCAACTAAATGTACAGCAAATATTGCAGTGTTTACTGCAGACCAGATATAGATACTTTAAAGCCGCAAACACACTTTTTGTAATTGTTGTCTGCAAAGATGATTCTGGGAAGGATCATTGTACAGACTTACTCCTTGCCGGCCTGTTGGTACTATGGAGGAAGAGGGAGAAGTGCCCCACAGCAGGGGTCTCAATAGAAGAAATAGAGGTTGTTGGGGATTAAGCATGACAGGTCACTAATGATGTTGGGGACATTTGTGCCTGCACTAAGTTTTCTGAATGATCTTTACATGGAAGCTGAGTCCAGATAATGCCATTTTGCTGTGTGCACATTCAGTAGCGGCCCATTCACACACATAATGGAGGTTACTGAGAATGAGTTATTACTTATGGTGTTCTCCCAGCTAAAGGCACTTATGGAAATGGAGAGAGACAGTGTGCGTGGCAATGGCAGACACAGACAACGATTAGGCCTGGGACCTACTGCATAGCTCTTTTGGCAGCGATTTGTGGCAGCACTTTGTAGGTGATACAATACATTGGAATAAAAATGCTCCCAAGATGCTGCAAGTCTTGCGATTGAGATTTCCCTAATCACAATCGCTCCAATGGGATCTGCTACATCCACGTTTTGGGAAATCGCTAGTGATTGAAAGTGATCCCAAAACGCTGACGAAAACTCTCTAGTGGGTCCCAGCCCTACATGGTAGAGAAAATAACGCAATGTGGGAAACATTTCACTAGAAAATAAACGCAGTGGGCCACATTGCACCAGAAAATAATGCAATGTGGGAAACATTTCAGCAGAAAATAAATGCAGTGGGGCACATTTCACCAGAAAATACATGCAATGTGGGAAACATTTTAGCAGAAAATAAAATTGGGCTTTATTCTTACAGCATAGATGTTATTTAGTAAATATAAGAGATTTCTGTGTACACATCATATATACTGTACAGTCACAATCAGATATGTATAAATACATAAAATGGGAACATAAAAATACGGGGACTGCTTTATTGAAGCAGCACAAGTAACTAATTTTGATTGTTTTATTTCATTTTTGTGGACTAAGCACAGCTATTACTGTGTATATAAATTATTTATGAAGAGAAATATAACATTTTATCATATTTTCTATTTTAATTACAGTTTAAATTCATTAGGAGTCGGAGTCGGTGCATTTTTTCCCGACTCCGACTCCAGGCACCCAAAATTGCTCCGACTCCACAACTCCGACTTCACAGCCCTGGTTACCAGTACTTGAAAATGGACGGGATGGGATTCTATTGACACCTTTTCAAAATCCATAAATGTCTATTACAATTTGCATAATTTTGCATCAACTGAGAACTGTGTATATATCTTTGACTTTCCCTATGTATTGACTATTGAGTTGACGGAGTTTGCTACTTTCATCAGGTCATATCAGCATATTGGGTGGCGTAAAGACATTTATTAAAGCCTTAGATTAGGTTCATGTTGTTTTTACATATTATATAGCAGTGATGGCTAATCTTTCAGAGGCCGAGTGCCCAAACTGCGACCTAACATCGACTTATTTATCACCGAGTGCCAATGGGGGTGTGGTCGCCACAGCAAAAATGGGCGTGGCCATGGCATTGTATGGGCGGAGCTAACGTAATGATGTAACAGCGAGGCATAAGAAAGCAGTATTTCCACCATGATGTTGTGAAACGAAGATTTGCATCATGGGTGTGCAGAAACTGTGTGATGCTATTTATTAGTATACCCGCCGTAACCCCAAAGCAGCAAATATAGCCAACTATGACCATTAAATAATAAATGCAGCAACAGTTACCCCAGACACCAGAAATTAAACGCAATGTGGGCAACATTTTGGCAGAAAATAATGCAGTGGGCAACATTTTAGCTGAAAATAAACGCAGCGGGCAGCATTTCACCAGAAAATAAACACAGTGGGCCACATTTCACCAGAAAATAGACGCAGTGGGCCGCGTTTCACCAGAAAATAGACGCAGTGGGCCGCGTTTCACCAGAAAATAGACGCAGTGGGCCGCATTTCACCAGAAAATAGACGCAGTGGGCCACATTTCACCAGAAAATAGACGCAGTGGGCCGCATTTCACTAGAAAATAGACGCAGTGGGCCGCATTTCACCAGAAAATATCGCAATGTGGGCTACATTTCACCAGAAAATAAATGCAGTGGGCCACATTTGACCAGAAAATAAACACAGTGGGCTGCATTTCACCAGAAAATAACGCAATGTGGGCAACATTTTAGCAGAAAATAACGCAATGTGGGAAACCTTTCACCAGAAAATAAATGCAGTGGGCAGCATTTCACCAGAAAATAAACACAGTGGGCAACATTTCACCAGAAAATAAACGCAGTGGGCAACATTTTACCAGAAAATAAACGCAGTGGGCCACATTTCACCAGAAAATAACGCAATGTGGGAAACAGTTCACCAGAAAATAAACTCAGTGGGCCACATTTCACCAGAAAATAAAAACAGTGGGCCACATTTCACCAGAAAATAATGCAATGTGGGCAACATTTTACCAGAAAATAATGCAATGTGGGAAACCTTTTAGCAGAAAATAAAACAGTGGGCCGCATTTCACCTGCAAAAAAAGTAATGTGCTCACCTGACAGAAGTTTTCTCTCTCAGCCGGGCCTCTGGCGCGCATCTCCCTTGGACGATCCTCCTGCAGTCTCCCGCGCTGACAGGCAGAGAGCAGGGCTACGGGAAGATGTCACCCGAAGCCCTGTACTGGAGACACAAATAGCCTCCAGTACAGGGCTTCGGACGCCATCTTCCCGTAGCCCTGCTCTGCCTCCCGGGAGACTGCGGGCTATGAACTGGCGCGGCGGCGTCTAGTAGATGCTGCGGCCAGTTCATAAGCAGCGTTGGCGTGCCAGCAGATTGGGCTACGCGTCGTAAACTGGTATGCACAAAGTTTTATGCAATGTACACAAACCATTTTTGCTTTCTTTGTTATTACTTGGATGGCTGGGTTTGCAGTGCTGTCTTCCTGTGCTAATTCCAGATTCTGCTTGGTTAGACTGGACAGCAAGTTTGTGAGTTATGCAGACTTCTCCCCCATCCTTCTATCACCATTAGGTGTATGTAGTTTTATTAGTGTGCAGTATTTTATAAAGAAGGCTTCAGTAGGATTGGAGTCAGATTCTTTGTTTGAGAATTTTGGTGATTTAGGATAGCTGATCTTTGTGTATTTTTTATTTCTGAGATGTTTTATGTATAATTATTAAAGTTATTTTGATGTTTTTCTGCACTTGTTTCATTTGTGCTGGTCAGTTTGTCAAAGAACTGTTTGTGTGTAAGATTACAGATTTGTCAGTTGTTTGGTGAATGTCTTTTAGTACTGTAGCTTGAAGCACAGCTTTTAGGTTGTATGCTTCCAAGTGCAGAGTTTCTCCCTGCTGTTTCTTGCAATTGCTGTATGTTTTGTTAGATGTATGTTTTGTATTAGTCTCTGTCACACATTGTTTACCACCTCTGCAATTGTCTCTTTTTACAATCCCACTGGAGGTGAAGGCACTGTATAAGTCAGTAAGGCCTTGTTTTCACCATTACTTGCGCTAACTGCTTACCTAGGTATGTGAGCTGCACAAGTAGCGTAACACACGCTACCATGGCAGCACTAATATTACCTAGGTAACACGGGGTGTGCTAATTGTGCAATGCACGTTACATAGTGTGTATAAGGGCCTTTCCCACTACCCTGTGTTTTGCGATCTGATTCCGATTGCTAACAGTTCGCAAAACGCTGGGTACAGTAAAACTAATGGAAATTACAGCAGCCATTTCTATTAGTATGATCCGATTACGTTGTGATTTTGGCCCAAGCGCAGTTGTCATCCTGCCACGTTTTGCATGCGATTGAGCTCTACTATACTGAGTATAGTATCGCAATTACATTAATGAAAATTGGTTTGAAACGCGATTGCGATTATGTTTCATAGTGGAAAAGAGCCCTAAGTAATGGCAAAATTGCTGTGTGCAGGCGGTCTAATCAATATTTAGTGAATATAGCCCATTGTCTCAAAGGGTTTAAATGGATTACTGCATGTATGGTGCTATTTTTTGACTTGGCAGCTGCTTGTTTGAAGACCCATAGTTATGTATTTATAACAGAAAAACTGTCTCTCCAGACACACTTCTGCGTATAGTTCACCCATGTGTAAAATTGCAAAGCACGTAGAAATGCCAGTTTTTCATGTTTTATCAAAAGCACAAAAAATCTTTCCCTTTTCTTATGCTAAATTCAAGTTGTATAATCCTAGGAGTTATTTTGTGTAATTTTAAGACAAAGCTCACCTCCACTAACATTTTTTTATTTTGCAATAGACATTTGTTTTATTTGACAGCAAAACAAAACATCAACAGGTCTTTCTACATTTGCAATAAACCAAATATTTGAAAATATACCACAAAAAGTAAATCACAAATCTATTTTGTAAACTCTTTACATGTGGGTGTCATGGCAGCAGAACAAAATGTTGGGGGGCTAAACCAGGTTAGACCTCAAAGTTGAGTCCTGGACTGCCATTGAATGTATGCCGCATTTAATCATCATTACATCATTAAGGTAGACTGCACTGTATGTTAGGAGTACATTTAAAATCGGCACAGGATACAGCTGTTATATGGCTGATCCTGCTTCTGCACAAGTCCGGGCCGTTTTAATTACTATTCCCCCTCCAGGCCGCCATGGATGGTGGGGACTGAAATAATTCGGCTTCCAGCAATTGCTGGAGGCCGAATTATTGTGTTTTTAAGCAACCTCGGCTTCATCTTCTGACGGCGCCGACGTTACTCACTGAGCGCCGCTATAGACTTATTCCCATTATAGTCTATGGCGGTGCTGACTGCGCCCAAATCTAGCAGCGCCGAAAAGCACTGCTCCGTATGATGGGCATGTGCTGAGCTGCAATGCATTCTGACAACACACTACTGCATGCATTTTGAGAGCAATGCAAGGCTGTTCCACCAGTATAGTTGAAGGGGTCATCTTTACAATAGAGAGCGACACATACGCCATGCATTTGTGTGAAACACGCAGGTACCTACATCGCAGAGTACTGCAATAGTGTGCCTGGGCCCTAAATGCCTCTGCGGTGTCCAGTGATGCAGGGGAAAACTTGGCAATTGACCAGGGCCCCTAAACTGGCTGCTAGGCCCCTAAGTTCTCCCCCTAAGTGTACAGCTGTCCCCGGGGCACCTGAGGAGAATCCAGCAGCTGAGCAACTCGCCTTTCCAGTCGATGCACACGTCTTTCAGTCTGCGTGTTCCCCATCTTCAGCCCTGTTGGCCACATCCTCTCAGTGACCCGGCAGCATATTATGTAAATTACATGCATCGGGTCACTGAAAAGAGGCATCAGTGGGGATGAAGATGGGGAGCATGCAGACTGAAGGAGGGGTACACTGATCGGATAGGTCAGTCACTCCGCTAACAAATTATTTGCAGGGGCCCCGGGGATCACTATACACCTGGGGAGGGGGGCTGGGGACACCTGGTGCTTGGGGGGGTAGAACCATGGTGGGGAGTTAGGGGCTCCCCATGTCATTGTTGCCAAGGGCCTCATTAAACCTAACATCAACCCTGCAGTGATGATCTTGACTTTGCGGCTGGCCCTTATTTCACTGTATTGCTTTAGCATAATGGTTAAAATATCTTGTGATCTGATTCTCTCATCTGACCAATGAGATAGCTGGGGAATACCCTACTCCATCATTGAAATCAGTGGCTAGATCAAAAGTGTGTGCACAAACCAGAGCCCCTAATCTAAAACAGAAAAGAAGCAAAGTAATTCCACAGCGAAAATGCCGCATGACTCTGGTGAAGTGCCTCACTACGTTTATAAATTGGCAGTGCTATTGACATTCCTTTTTATAAATGAGGCAGGTGTATGGCTATGCCAAAAATTGGGTTTCACTGGTTTTCCAATCTCCTATGACACAGCCGAGTCAGATAGTATTTTGGGGATTACTATGAATTGTTGGACTAATATGTTTTTTTCATTGGATATGGCTGAGGCCGAGAACACACTTAGCAGAATTGCATGCATTTTCCCCATAGCGCATAGTAGAAAACGCATGCGATTCTGTTAAGAGTGTTCCCTGCCTGAAACCTTCCTGTGGCTATATGCTGCACAATGTGGATTGTCTCACCTTACCACGTCTATGTAGTATAGAGGCAGACAAAGTGAACCAATTAGAAAAAGTTTGAGTAAGAACCCACTAGAGTGTTTTTTGAGCGTTTACTGATCGCTTTAAATGGCTAGCGATTTCCCTAAACGCTTTGCCAATGTAAGTGGATGGGACTGATTTCCACTGGAGCGATTGCGATTAGGCAAGTCGCAATCGCAGGACATGCATCATTTTGGGAGCGTTTCCATTCTAATGTATTGTATAGGAGTAGGGAAATCGCTCACAGAATAGTTTGCAAAACGCTATCACAAATCGCTAGTGGCACTTTGTAGTGGGTCCCAGGCCTCAGTCTAAGTTAGGCTTACATGCTCACTACAGAGAGAATTGAATGTGTGCATTCAACACCAGGTGAACACCTGACAAAACTGGCTAAGCAAATTTGGCCTAATTGGCTATTCATGAGGCAATGCTCATGCAAATATGCATTCGCTTTCGCATGCCAACTTATGCAGGATCCAAAACCAATGCCGCAAAGCAGTTGCCCTGCGGGAATTAGTTCATGCTACAATAGCACTATCCAGGAGCGCCACGAGGAGGCTTCCCAATGCCCCCATACAACCGGGGGACCGCAGGGTCCCAGGCGCTCTCACTGCCTGGGAACCACAGCAGCACCCCGGCGGGGGAGGCTGGGTGGCGCAGGCGAACCCCCCCAACCACCCAAGCGTGGCCAGCGCCGGGGAGAGCCGTCCGCACCCACCTCCCAATATTTAAAAACAGGCACTTACCTTAACGTCCATTGCGTTCTGCTACTGAGCATAGCCTGGGTGCAACACATTTGATGAGTATTGCCTCATGAATAGCCAATTAGGCCAAATTTGCTTAGCCACTTATGTCAGGTGTTCACTTGGTGTTTAATGCACGCATTTAACTCTCTGTGTAGGCTTACATGCTACAGCAGAATCTTGTTATAGTAAACTCTGATATGGTAAACTTCTGTATATAGTAAATTCAGTCCTCAGGTCCCAGCAAATGCGTCTGTGTAAATATACAATGTATGACCAATATAGTAAACTTCTGTTATAATAAACTACTTTTCCTGGTCCTTTGGAGTTTACTATAGAGGGCTTCTACTGTATATAGTTGTAATAATACAACTGGTACAGTCAGGCTGTCTGTGATATGGCTAGTGTTACATTTTCTGTCCATTGTGTTAAAACGATACAGGTGTGCATTAGAGGTTGTTTTTTAGATACATAATGCATTATGTGCTGATGTTATTTAAAAAAAAAAAAACAACGTCTGTGAATAGACATGCTGCATTGAATTTCTGACATCAATGTTCCCTGAAGGGATATCACTTGGTGCTCCACCTAGCTGACTTCACAAGGCACGCAGCTACTGTATCACTTCCTGTTACTAATCAATGTAATTGTGAACGACAAGAGGTAGGGGATTATGCCACAATGTGTTGGGGGCCACAGTCATAACATCTAATGATATTTTTTTCTTTGTGAGAACAGAACACAGTCAATGCAATATAGAATATGTGCTTTTCTTTTTCTTCATAAGGAAACTTGCATTGGATTTGGCCTTTGCAGATCGCGTGTGTGTGTGTGTGTGTGTGTGTGTGTGTGTGTGTGTGTGTGTGTGTGTGTGTGTGTGTGTGTGTGTGTGTGTGTGTGTGTGTGTGTGTGTGTGTGTGTGTGTGTGTGTGTGTGTGTGTGTGTGTGTGTGTGTGTGTTAGTACTTTGTGAAGCCCTGTCATGGAGCAGGCATACAACCAGTAAAGTTGACATTGTGACATCTCCTTGCAGGGCGGCGGTACGGTGATCATCGGCTTCCCGTCGTGATCAGCGTTTCTGATCCCGCAAGGGGACATGAAGCCGCGGCGGCTAGGCGACCCTGGACGTCGCATGCTGCTTCTAGGGATGGCTGAAACGACACGTTAAATCGGGATCGGAATGCTGCGTTTGTGCAATCAACAGTAACCGCACGATGCTAAACGCTCCTATTCACTTGAATGGGAGCGTTTAGCCGGCGAGTCCTGAACGCTTGGCGGTAAACGCCGCCATGCATCCGTATGAACGAGCCCTAACTCAGTCTGGCCAGACAATGATTCTCTTTAATGGACAACTTTGTGGAGAGTGGTGTTTCGCATTTTTATTTACTTACCTTTCGCATTTCCTTATATTATCCAGCATCTTAGGAGCCATACACTCAGCCATGGGGTACTGCTGTAGGATCAGAGCTCATGACTGTTATTAAGAATGTTGCTTTCAGTAACCAGTAGTGTAGCAAGCTAGAACACTACCGCAAGATCATGGTTTACACACCGCACTGGCTGGGAAGGTCTGTCTGGTCCGGAGCAGTGCTTTTCAGCGCTGCTAGATTTGGGCGCAGCCGGCGCCTCCATAGACTAGAATAGGAATTTCTTGTTGCAGGCTCTCAGTGAGTAACGTCGGCTCAGTCAGAAGATGGAGCCGAAATTGCTTTTAAAACACTATAATTCGGCCTCCAGCAATCGCTGGAAGCCAAATTATTTCATTCCCTCACTATCCATGGCGGCCTGGAGGGGGAATAGTAATTAATACGGCCCGGACTTGTGCAGAAGCAGGATCAGCCATATACAGGCTGTGTCCTGCGCCCAAGTCTACCAGCGCCGATTTCATATGTATGCTTTCTGGTCACCTTCTCTGTCTTCCTTCTTCCTCCAGTGTATAGGCACATTGACATTTTAGATTAATACATATAAATTCTGGTGTCATATCCCCAAATCACAGTGGCATCATATTGCCAGAGTGCAGAAAACTTAAGGTGGCCATACACTTAAGGCCTCACACTAGGGGCGTTTTTAGCCTTTTTTCAAGCACAGGCGATTTTTAAAATCGCACACAAAACGCCTGTTCAATGAATCTCTATAAGAAGTGCGCTGTGCGTTCAGCTAAGCGGTGCCTGGACCATTTTTGGGGCGATTTTGCCTCAATGAAAGGAAGGTATAGGAAAAACGTAAACGCTCACAAAATCGCTTTGTGCAGCGATTGCGTTCACGTTTTTAAGAATAAATACATTGTATTTATTATTTTCCGGGTTAAAGAGTTCACAACCTGACTTGCATCAGGGAGTGAATTAAAAATACGCTCGGGAAAAGCGCTTAGAAAAGCGCTTTTTACAGAAACGGAACGCCCACCCAAGCGCCGGGAAAAAAAATTGCGACAACAAAAGCCCAACACAAACGCTAATGCGAGCGGAACGCAATGTGAACGAGCCCTTATAGATTTGCAGCAGATTCGACCATCAGATAGATTTCTGTCAGATGCCTGTCAAGTCAAATCTGACAGGAATCTACCTGATGTGTGTCACACACTAGGAACACATTTTTCAATTGGAAATCGATCTAAATGCATTATTGGACCATTAGATCCAATGCAGTCCTATGGGACATCGATCTGCTGCCAGCAGCAGATCGACCTAGATTTTCCGTCCAGTCAGATAGAGAAAATTGATCTAAATCGGCCGCAAATCGATTGGCTGATTCGATAGAATCGATTTCCAATCGATGGCTGAAATCGACCAGTGTATGGGCCCCTTTATTTGGGAGACTGTACTTAATCTCTTCCCCTAGCTTTTTTTTCCTGTTTTCTGTAATCTCAAATGATTTGTCACAGCAGATCGGAAGCAGAGAAAGTTATTTAGATTAGATAACTCACTCATGGAGCTAGCAGTGCTGTCATCTAAAAAAAAAAGTCAGAAACTGATGTCAGACACATGCAGTAATTTAAGGATCAACGTTTTGTAATATAATGGAAATAATTTATAACTGTAACATGAAAGTGATACTGTATGTATGACAGGAGATACAGCTATATGCAGCTATAACATATATCCTCCTTGATTTTTCAGTATTGGTAAAGGTGAATAGAGAACTTTGCAATTATTCATATAATTTTCAAATTTGAGGGAGCTTTTCCAGAGAAATTACCTTTGAAGTCAGACGTGACCCAGAGGTCCTAGAAAGCATGGATCTGCCAACCGAGTAGACATCCTCAGTCTCCAGATACTCTCTGTGCTACTATTGTTAAGGCTCATACACACGTTGGATTTTTCCAAACGACCCAAACGGATCCGTCAAAACCAGCGTTATCAGCTGAACGACCGACTGTACACTCGCCCGATTTGACGTCCAAACGACCGGTCGTTTGGAAAAATCCGATGTGTGTATGAGCCTTAAGAGATTAGCTATTTGTGACCAGCACTGTAGCTCAGCAGAGTTTTACTTTGAGAGACTCTTTAAGGCTTTGTTCACAGTGGACAGTTGTGCTGCAGAATAATCCTGCATGTCAACTCACTGCCCATACAACTCTATGGGCCTGTTCGCAGTAACAGATCGCAGTAGTCTAACTCACTGCATGCAGGCTTTGCATAAAAGTCTATGGCGAGTGTCCATTAAAATTCACAGTCATTATAAAGCGTGATCTATGCAACTGTTTACTGTGAACCTAGCCTCATATTTGCAGTTCTGACCACAAAGAGTTTATCTCTCAGCAACATATGGAGGAGGTGGGTGGGTGATCTGTACTCAGGGGTAGAGACAGGCATTTGCCCCCCCCCCCCTCCCCTCCCCCTCACAGCTCCTCCCAAAACACCTCATGCTGGTGATGATGCTATAGGAGGAAGTTATCTGTTAAGTAAAATTGCTCTGTCATCCCAACTGAAAGAAATACTGCAGGAGTCAGAAAGTCATATTTTCACGTACATTTACTGTCCAGTGCAGTAACAATGGATGGCTGAGCTAGGGCTTTAAAGCGAAACTGATGTGAGAGGAGTAGCAGTGGAGTATTGTATCATGTTAGCCATAAGTAAAAGCAAGACATTTTGAATCCGGATGATACCATGTGTTGGCTAACTTAAAAGAATGACGCGAGAGGGATATGGAGGCTTCCATATTCATTTCCTTTTAAACTATACCAGTTACCTTGTAGTCCTATTGATCTGGGATCAGTAGTGTCTGAATCCCGCACACCTGAAACAAGCATGTAGCTAATGTCAGCCTCCATAAACCTCTCACCTCAGTTGGCCTTCGTACATTGTTTCCTCTTGTATCCGAGCATTGTTCAAACACAGTGAATCCAGCGCAGGAGACTTGGGAGCAACCGGCGCCACCATAGGACATAATAGGAATTACAGCTATAGCAGCGCACAGGGAGTAACTTCTGCGCCGTCAGAAGACGGAGCTGAAGTTACTTTTAAAACACAATCATTCGGCTTCCAGCCGGATGATTTCATTTCCCCATCATTCATGGTGGCCTGGAGGGGGAATAGTATTTAGCACGGCCGGGAACTTGTGCAGCAGCAGGATCAGCCATATACCGGCTGTATCCTGCGGGGCAAAGTCTCCCGCACGATTACTCTCATATGCAACAATAAAGCTTATTGCATCAGACTACATTTAACACAATACCACAGGTTGTTGCATGGTCATAAATGTGTTTTAGAATACTCTGTAGTATCTTTTTGTTTTAAAATCTTGAGTGTTCTGTCACTATTCTGTCATTCCGACTTGGAATTGCACAGTACCTTGAATTTTCTGATGTTTTTCCTGTAAATTAAAGTGACGTTGCACTTACTGGAGAGCGGTCCAGTAAGGGTGCATCATTTGAAAGGCTGATTACTTCTGAGAACTGAGTTACTCCATAAAGATGCCAATAATAGCTCATATATTGTATCCGTTTACAAATTCACATATCTTCTCAGAATATTTTAGAGCTTTATCAACCATTTCAGACAAGGGAAAGGCTGATTATTGTACTTCAGTGTGGGAAGAGGCTGGGAAGAAGGCTTTGTTCAGAAAATTAGATCAATTATCTTCAGCTCTTACAAGTCTCTGACAGATTTGCAGAAATATCTGCACTTCTTGTAGTAATTTTGAATATCAGCCTGCCGGTGTCTTCTTTATAACAAAGTCATCTTCTCAGCCCTAGTATCGTACATGAGCAAATCATACATGTCATCAAGTCGTTTGGCACCTGCACTGAACACCTGCATAGTGTGGGTTCACAGAAGGACGAGGTAGACAACAGCACAGTATGAGGTGCTATAAATGGTGTGATCAGATTTTTCTTCTTTACCTCACTTGATTGATACTTGACTAATCTTCTAATAAGCTAGTAGTTTTAAGTATGAGTGAGAATTGATTGTATTTCATCTTCTAACCATCTGATTGTGTTTATTTTTAGATCTCATTGTGGCTTAAGGCTCTTGAACTGGTATTTTTTTCAACACAATGTCTTGGATACGGAGGTCTTTCATCTTTCTTCCTGGGATTTTGTGATGGACCCTAAATTATGCTCCATACTCTCCTACCAGATCTACCTTGCAACAACTTGTTCCAGGAGCAAAAGAGAAAGCTAGCGAATACAGATGCCAGAGAACGGCAGGGCTCATCTGGGCCCGTATACACCAAGAGGTTACAGGGAAAAGGAAGGTCAAGTTTGTGAGTCCTACTACCGCTTGCGACAGCAGTATCCAGTAATACTCTTCTTGCTTCTTATTGTCTTGGGAATATGCTGTGCGCTCATAGCAGTCACCTTTGGCACTGGCCGGGTAAGTGGCACTTTGACTTTTCAATAATTTGTGTTGTATAACTAACATTAGATTGTACCGTTCCTTTTTTGTTAAATTCTTACCCACGTCAAAGTAATTATTTCGAACGTTGGACAAAGTGGAAAGGGTGTTGTGTTTATCCTCTCTTCCTGTCATAGTGATATGAGGTCAGCAGGACTGGAAATAGGGGTGTATTTTAAACAGGAACAGAGACCGCAGTAAAATAACTTTTCTGAGATCAGTCAGATCTTCACTGCAGTTCCTGGTGTTCTGTTCAATTTGGTCCTCCTGTGTGTTGCAATGAAAATTTAAAACTGTTCTTCAGAAACAACATTTTTTTTTCAGTAATGTGGGGGGTGGAAATAATGAGAAATATTTATGGAATTTAGGTTTAAAAAAATTCAGTGAGGACACAGACAACAGGAACATGTGATCCCACATTATCAAAATCTAAGGTTCACCTATACAATCAACAGACTGTTTATTCTGTATTGTGATAGCAGAAAAATATGTCGGTAGAAAATATTGTACAAGATTTCACCTATTAATGGCTAACTATAAAAAAATGTATACCTTTCAATGAATAACTAAAGACTCTTCATAGATTAGGGGTAGGATGGAAATCAACATAAAACCTTTTGTGAATCAGCCAAGTGATTCCACCTTGCTACTTCTTTGCCACTGTTGCCCAAGTGTCCATGCCGTACATTCTCATCTGGGCCACACATAGCTGCCGGCGTTAGAACAAGTAGAGGGCATGTGTGATGTCAGAAGAGTCGCACATGCTATATCGCAGTAGTCATGTGGGATGCGAATGTGGAAGTACAGCGCAGACACTCGGGGCATCAGACAGGTAAAGTATTTTCATGCAAGGGTACCGGGGGGGGGGACATCTAGCATTTGGGGGAACAGCGGCTGTAGGTTTCCTTGGCGCGGTCGTCACACTATTACACAATGTAAGTGCCACGCATCCGATGAACTATGTCAGCCCGGAGCTTTACCAGCATGTCAAATTGATGCATTCAAACAATTTTGACCCAAATCTTCGATCGAGCATGCTTGTTGTGGCACAGATTTTCATCAGATTTGATTAAAGTGATCAAATAGGATGGTCGATTGGCCGCAAAATCTACAGATGTATGGCCACCTTAAGAAGTCAGAGATCACCAGGTAGGAAAGTGGGGAGGAGTGTGCAGCATGCCAGGTTCTAATGTACTGATTCCTGCTGATACACTTATCTGATGTTACTCTTATCTGAGGGCTGGTTATGAAGGTAGGATTATGAGGCTGTGTGCACCAGCACAGATAGCTATGATGCTCACTCCCACTATAATTAAATGTCCTTTGTACTGTTTACACATTATTCGACATTTGTGAAATATATATATATACATACATACATACATACATACATACATATATTTTATTTTTTTTAACATAATCTTGAACCTGACTGGATGTTATTTGGTGCTGGATATGCAATAAAGGGAAGGTGAATAATGACCGTCGTGGCCGCTTAAGCTCTGTCCATTCATTTGATGATTGTTTATCGTCTGTGCAAATGGCACACTGGATCCTGTCATTTCCTGTCCTGAACGCTATCGGCTGCAATAGGTGCTTCGGTGTCAAAACATGCATTTGCCGAACACCGCCGAAGGTTGCCAAAAGCATAACCAGAAAAGCATTTGAGCAAGACTCAGTGCTGCGGTTTCAGACTCCCATCTGAACCAGCCTGCTTCTGGCATGGCTACACTATCATCTGTAAATATGATCAAAGAAGTAGACTAGACATCGCAAAGCTTGCTATTTGTGTTCCATTGTTGAGCAATGTCATTCTCTTGTGTTGTAATGTATTACTTATGCAGCTTTCTGCCAGGCAGTAAATGGCCATCTAGATTGTCAACCTAAAATTCTGCCATTTATTCCTGAGAGAAACAACAGTTCTTCTACAAACATGTGGTTAGAGACATGTCAGATGAGTGAAATGGTAGCAGAAAGGAGCTATATAGCAATTTAGTACTTAGCTCAGAACAACGCTGAAAGTGAAGGGCTAAGTACCTTGGGGCTATAAATTACTGAAATTGCTGACACAGCCTATGCTTTGACTACAGTGCAAGCTATCCTAGCAACACAAGTCTTTTTAAAATGGCCTTTGTGGTAGTGTGTGATACGAGTCTAATCTTTACAGTAAGTGATGGCCATGTGTAGGAGAACTCATGGAGAAGCATGTGATCAGTTGGGTTAGGTGTTAGATATGTAAGTCTCTGATTTGCTAGTCATGAACTTGTGCTAAATCAGGATGTGATCACAGCAAATCAGAGCTTTGCAAATCTATGATGTGATCAAACAAATCCCGTTTCTTCATGAGTTGTCCTAAACATGATCACAGCGAATCACAGTCTATTTAAACTGAACTCTGTCCAGTTATTTCTGTTACACCTTTTGTTGGTTAGAGTACTGAAAGATTGAGGTGTGTGGCTGGACTAGATCACACAGGGGGCTGATTTGCCAAAAATAGAGAAGAGCAACTTATTGGGCTGTATTAGTAAAAAGAAACACAGATTCTGACTGGTTGCTCTGGATGACTGCTCTACTCTTGCTCCAGATTTACTTGGGCCTGTTTGTTAAATCTCCTACTACTGAGTAATAAACCATCTTCTGGGCCGGAGCCTCCATAGGCTGGGCTGGGAGAGAGTGTTCTCTCTCTTTTATGGGGGCTACCATTTTGCAAATTCTGAAAATAGTGCTTCCTATTGAGTGCAAAAAAACAGCTCTTGAAAATTTTGGTGCATGCTAAAGCCAAAATTTAGCTTTGTGTTCTGCATCTTGTAGAAAAACAGTAATGTTACCAATATTTCATTATCGCCTATCGTAACCTAACTCTCACATTGGCTCTACCCTACCTACGCCTAACGCTAATCCCCCCCACCCAACTCTAATCGACCTCCTACTCTCCACTAATTGAAACCGCTAATTTGGTCCACTCATATCGCCACAAAGTACTATGCAGTATGATAGCACAGCTGATGCCAGCAGTTAATTAACATTATTATCTTTGGGTCGCCAAAATTACCAGGCGTTAATGAGCACCATAATTCCCTGTCTCCCTTCCTGCTAGCTCGAGATTCACAGTAACATTTCATACTTGTCTAATGCTGGGCATACATGGCTCGTTTTTGAGCCATTTAGATGGCTCAATAGATAATTTCCGACATGTCCGATCTCCCACTCGATCGTTTCGCCGCTCGATTTGTGATAGAAGTGAATGGAAAAAGAGAAGAAAAACAAGCGGAAGATAAGATAATCGACTGCGGAATCGAGCGGCGAAACGATCGAAGGGGAGAATCGATTGGCAAAAATGAGTCGTGTATGCCCAGCATAAGACACAGGGCTGGGACCCACTAGCTACATTTTAGCAAAGTGCTTTTCCAGTGTATCCTAATGGGGAGATCCCACTAGCAGAGTTGAGATTGCGGAGCGATCACAAAACATTGCTTGCAGCAGTTTGCACGACTGTGTAGTGTGAGTTGAGGATCAGTTGAGTCAAAGCAATTTTGGGTACCTGAAGTCAGTCGGTGGTTTCAATAAACTGAGGAGTCTGATGATTTTTGAACCAAATACATAGCCTTTGTAAAAATTAGACGAAGGAGTCAGAGCAATTTTGGGTACTTGGGGTTTGAGTCTGTGGTTTCATAAACTGCGGAGTCTGAGTCGAAAGATTTTTGTACCAACTCCACAGCCCTGGCAGTTTGGTAGCAACTAGCAATCCTAGAGTAATCACTTCAGTGGTATAGTAGCCAAGTCACCATCCCTGTGGAAAACGGGTGGCACTTCCGCAATTATTCAAATCGCAGGCACCTTGCACTTTCCCAAAGTGCCCATAGTGGGTCCCAGCCTTAAAGCGTCTCATTGACCATCTCTACCTCTTTCATACTGTAATTGGAGCACAGATTGAGGCCTTAAGGCCTTTACCCACCCACCTCATGATTTTTCAGACAATTTTCCCGATGACCAGGGATTATTTTTTTGAGCGAAGAGCGGCAATTTACATGATTTGGCGACGTGGGTACAGGTACACGATCATGTGAAAGCCGTTTGGCGTTGCGCGGCAATTACGAAAGTCATGGAAGTTTGGATCTTTAAGATCTCCGACTCAAAGTACCACGATCCATTGAAGTTTCAACGCGCCCGTTGTGTAACATCAGGCATATCCGCCGGCAGGAAGATTAATCAGGGGAACGCTCGTTGTCAGGGAAACGTCGCTGGATTCATCTCCTCTCCCTGCATTACGAGGTGAGTACATAGCTTTAGTGCACGGCCTGTGCTGAGTCAGCATGACTAGTTAAGTCAATGGACCATGTTATGCGGAGTATACAAAGGCTCGAAACTGATCCTCCATCCACTCAATGTACAGACAGCACTTGTCTATGCATGGAACACAGTGGGAGAGGTGGCTATAACATTTCTTTTGTTACTGTATCCAGCCTTCTTTGTAGTGGTTTGCTTTAATGCATATGTTAGCTCTGACAAAGAGGGAAAAGTTTCTGGAAGTGTGGAAATGACCTACAGCAAAAAGTTCATTATTTAAAGTAAACAATAATGTGACTCAATTGTGATTGCACAAACGTTGGCCTCTGTTGTGGATGTGGATAGTTGCTATTTACCTTGAATGCACAAGACCTGACACATTTCTGTAATTAGTTTGGAGTACAAACACCTGGCTAATGTTAATCTTACTTTTAATGATATGGTTAAGTTTTTAGTGTATGTTTGGCCTGGACAAATGGAATGCCACTGGAGGGAAATGCCAAATGCACAGAGGGTTCAAAGCCAATAATAAGCTATCAGAAGTAAAACTGGTGTAACCAAAGGCAGGGAATCCTCCAAGAAATGTGAGCTATTCCACTTACGCAGTGGTTCATACACTGTGTGTCAGGGGCGTAGCTAGAAATCATGGGGCCCCATAGCAACATTTTGATTGCCCCCCCCCCCAATATTATTAGGCACCTTTATGTCCCCTACCTCTGCAACAGTCTTAGGTGGTCAGAGATGCCCCAAGTATTAGGTAGCCCCCCCCAGCGTCAGGAAGCCAGTGTGCTCCCCCGCCCCAGTTAGTATAGTAGTAGGTAGCCAGGGCCGGTTTTGTACTTTTTTCCACACAAGGCCCGCTGTCAACAGCCAGGCCCCCAACTAACAGCATCCTCACCAAACGTTCTAAATCCCCCAAAACTACAGAAAGAAAAAAAAATCTTACATCCCATATTTCTAGCACTGGGACCCTCTCTGGTCAAATAGTTTTCTTTACTGTGTGAGCATGCCCTAGGCGAGTGTGTTTGTACTGGGCATGCGCAAGTAAGGTCTGCACATGCTCAGTAGAACTAAGGCACTTGCACACTTTTTTTCCTCCATGCAAAAGCACTTCATTTTACTGGACATATACAGACCTTATTGTGCATGCCCAGTACAAATATTCTTGCCCACAGTGGTGCTTGCACACTGGCAAAACCTATTGGACCTTGGAGGGACCCAGCACTGGAAACCTGTGTGCGTATAGAAGGAGGACGTTAGAACTGAGGGAAGTCAATTAGGGGAAATGTATGAATGCAGAGGGGCAGTTAGAACTGGGAGGGCAGTTAGGGTGAAGACTTGAAGTAGAAATAAGGGTTGGGATAGGGTGTAAGGATGGAGATGGGCAGTTAGCACTGAAGAGGTAGTCCGGGTGAGGAGAGATCAGCCAGGTTGGGCCGAGGAAAGAAAGGATGGAGAGGGGCAGTTAGAACTGAAGAGGAGGTGTTTAGGGTGAGAAGGTAAGCCAAGGTAGGGGAAGGTAAGAGTCGAGGGGCTAGCTAGGGCCTGTGTTTCCACAGGGGAAGATGCAACAGAGCTCACAGCATGCTCCTCCCCTCCATAGTTTCACCACAGCTCCCAGCATGCCCTGCATCCTACATTTAGAATTGGGGTAGCCCCAGAGCTGGCTGCTGGCCCCCTCAGGCCGCACCCAATGTGAATAGTTTCCCCTGGAGCTTCCGCAGAGTATTTGCAGCCGAATGCACTCACCTATCCGTTCAGCACCTTCCTCTTTAGTTCTGTGTGCTTCATCCTCATGGGTACCTCATCTCCATGATCTGGCAACATGTGCATACTCGTGCCGCGGGATCACATTGATGAGGTGCCTGCTAGGATGAAGATGAAAGCACACAGATAAGCATGCTGGCCGGACAGCTGAGTGTGCTCTACTGTGAATACGCTGCAGAGGCTCAGGGTGACACTTTTATCTTTGGGGAAGATCAGAGGGGTTGTCAAACTGACTCTGGTTCCCTGAGGGGGTGGACCCAAAACCTAAGGATGAGCATGCTGGGAGCTGTGGTGCATGTAAGGAAAAGGGGGAAGCATGCTGGGAGTTGTGGTGCCTCTATGTAGGGGGAGTGGCATGCTGAGAGCTGTGATCCCTCTATGGAGGAGGGAGAGGGGCATGCTGGGAGCTGTGGTTCCTCTATGAAAGGAGGAGGGCATTCTTGGAGCTGTGGTCCCTCTATGGAGGGAGAGGGGCATGCTGGGAGCCATGGCCCCTCTATGAAAGGAGAAGGGCATGCTTGGAGCTGTGGTCCCTCTATGGAGGGAGAGGGGCATGCTGGGAGCTGTGGTCCCTCTATGGAGGAGGGAGAGTGGCATGCTTGGAGCTATGGTCCCTCTATGGAAGGAGAGGGGAACGCAACGCAACGGGGTGGGGGATACTCACAAGCCTGCATGGTCACAACAGCAGAACAGAAGACAATCCCAGCCAGGGATCAGATCCTCCTACTTCCTGTAGCCAGCCAGTGCAGCTTCCTGCTTTCTTCCATGCACTGGGGAAAGCTGCACTCTGAGCTCTGCTTTTACCGATGTCCCATTAACTCAGTGCTCTGTCTCCCTCCCCTCCCCCGTGCTTTGCCATCCAAAGAGGGAGGAAGTTACCAGCAGCAGTCCCTGTGCACTCAGACTTCCGTGTTCTGATTCTCCGTTCAGCGGTCAGCTGATCAAAAGTTACTACTTCTCTTAGCTGCACGCTGCACACACAGGCTACAGTGCAAAGCAATGCGGGTGGCTGTGGAAGGTGACAGTGGGAATGGGAGATGAGGTGGATGGCTCTGGGGGGCCTGCAGCAGCCCCCCTATCACCAACACAGACACACACTATCTGCCCCGGGCCCCCTCCCTCCCCTTCCTGGCTGCGGGCCCCATAGCAGCTGCTCTCGTTGCTATGGTGGTTCCTACGCCAATGTGTGTAGCTTTGCTTTGGGATAAAAGAACGTGTTCATTACTGGTCATCAGAAGATTGCTTTATAATACTGGCTACAACATAGAAACTGATGGTGTGATGTAACTGATTTGAGCAATGCTTCTGACAGTTGCTTAATGTGTGGTACTTGACAAGCTCAAAATGCCATACATTTAAAGACTTGACGAATAAAGCCATTCTGATTCTGATAATGTCATAATGGGGTAAGTTATATTATTTTTCTCCTGGGGCTTGCGCTTAACTTCTTCCTTATCTTACACATATATTCCTTCACTTCTTGCATACCTGTAGGCACCCGAATAAAGAAAAGTTACAAACTCGCCAAAGAAGAGGGAAGGCTGTGGATCCTTAAGATCCCTTCTGACCCTCTATCGGTCTCTTTGTTCCCCTGCTGTCTTCCAATCAGATTTCCTGCTGGCTGTATCTTCTGGTCTACTCTGAATGCTTCAGAAATACTTGGTTCTCTGAGTACTTCTAAAGACGAGTGGCTCCGTACTATGCATGTGTAAGTCCGCACGTGTGTGCGCAATATGAAACTCCTCGTCTTTGTAAGTTCTTGGAGACCCGAGTACTTACAAAACCTTCAGAAGCAGACCTGAAGGCATCTTCAACATTTAAGTCAGATCACTGCAAAGAGGGGCCCGGGGGTGGAGCGAGGGGTTGTAGAGAGGACCAGGAAGGCTCTAAGGGCCTGAGCCCATTAACGCAGTTGTGTCCGCTTTTCAGCAACACATGTCACAGATGCTGAAAAGCGGACAGAAGCGGACACAACTGGGCTCAGGCCCTAAGGGATCCAGAACTTTCGCTCTTCTTAGGGATTCAATTGTGATTGCACAAACGTTGGCCTCTGTTGTGGATGTGGATAGTTGCTATTTACCTTGAATGCACAAGACCTGACACATTTCTGTAATTAGTTTGGAATACAAACACCTGGCCAATGTTAATCTTACTTTTAATGATATGGTTAAGTTTTTAGTGTATGTTTGGCCTGGACAAATAAAATGCCACTGGAGGGAAATGCCAAATGCACAGAGGGTTCAAAGCCAATAATAAGCTATCAGTATGGAATTTATTTTTTATTTATTTATTTTTTTTTTTGTGGCTTCAGGTATCCTTTAAATTTGAAATGAAGCATAATATTTTTAGTTTAGGGTTTGATGAGTCATAGATTTTTTTTTTTTTTTTTAATTTTTTTTTTTTATTGGACTTTCACCTTTCTTAGATTAAAGTGGACTTGCTGTATAATGAGAGGTTTTGAAACTTGCTAACAATGTTCTCAGAAAATGGTAGCTGATTGGCTGCCATGGTGATACTCTGCCTTTAATACTTTGATTCACTGATCCAGGATGAGTATGTATTGACTGAATCTGCAGCATGCTTGTTGCAAGTGAGGGATGCAGAAACTACTGCATTCAAAAGACATGGGCATGTGTGTTCCAAAATAATTCATATGTCCTTGTGGTTCAAATAAATGAAGTGTAATGCTTTACCCCATAGGACCTCTCCTTTCTGTGGTGTGTGTAATGCCTATGTCTCACACAGCTCCTACCAGGGTTTGGCTGGAACACCCATGTATATTCAGCAGTGCCTTCTTGCACCACTGTACTGGCTCATTAGACAAGAGAAAGGCATTCTTCCTCTCTTGAATGATTAATAGCACTCATCAGCACTTGCTGACAGTAAGCATGAACAGCAGCAAGTGGCTCTTGTCACAAAGTGGAGTTCTTGCATCTTCATGAAAGCCGTAACATGCAGTCATCTGGGGTGAAGAAGCCTGCTGTAGCATTTATCTGTGATGGGAATTAATGAAGGAATTCATGAAGTTCTATTGTGTTGGGCATTAAATAACAGTGACATTTATAATTAATGTTCATTTCTAAAATGTAGTATCCTTCAGAAGAGGTGCTGGAGTAATATTTCCTAAGCTATGTAACAGGCAGCTCTCAGGCCGTGTTTCCAGGAATCGCACATTGTGGGGGTTTTTTTACTGGGAGAAAGTGCTTATTTCTTTGCAAAGTCAGGATTAAGCCCACAAAAGCTTTCTTCAGACTTCACAACACAAATTGTGTTCCTCACACTCAGCCAGCCTGAAGGTGCCCATTAACGGTACAATATTTTCCTTAAATGCGATCATTCGATCAGATTTGCGGGATCGTAAGTATCGAAAGGTAATTGCTGATTGTTCCCATAAAAGTATCGATTAGGGCACTTTCTTCTGATACGATTCAACATTCTGATCAACTAAATTCTGTATTCCACTTGACCACAGATTCGTTTTTCGTTGATTTTTCTCCACATACTGCGTGCTTTTCTGTACAATTCAATCACAAAAATCTGATCAGATGATCACATCTGAGGAAAATACTGTACAGTTAATGGGCAGCCTTGCTCACATGGACATGTAGGGAAGAAATAATTGCTGTTAGATGAAGTCATGCCTCTCTGCTAATTAACAGCCTGCAGGGGCGTAGCAATAGCCCCTGTGACCCGTGCAACCGCTGGGGGGCTGGGGGGGACCACTCCTCCTCCCTCTTATTACCCACATGCAGAGTAGCACAGGTAGTGAAGTAATGTTTACCTGCTCCTGCGGGTCTCCTTCATGCATCACAGCTGCACACTTTCTGCTGCCATTCGCTGGCTCCTAATCACATGACCAATGTGAGTCACGTGATCAGGAGTCGGGGAATTGCAGCCGAGAGTGTGCAGCTGTGATGCATAGAGGAGACCAGCAGCACTGGAGCAGGTAAATTATTAATCTTGTCCCTGCGCTATTCTGCATGTGTTGAGACAAGATGTTGGGGCAGGGGATTGGGTATGGAAGGGAGAAGTTTGGATTTCAGGGGGCCTCATAGGCTGTTTTTGCACAACTAAAAGCCTGACATGGCTGCTACAGACTGACTAGGTAAAAGGTTTCACTTTACCCAAGCCTGAACAGGCAGCTGGAGATAGCTTAGCAGGAAATGACAAGCTATTTAGCTGGCAAAAATTGTTTTCTTTTGTGTTTGTGTTGTTTCTTTCTTTTATCCTCTTTCCTCTCTCACACACTGCAGAGAAGCACAGCAGTGGTGCTGGCCTCTTACCTCCTTCAGTGCTAGGTTTTGATGACTTCCTTAGCCCCAGCTTCCCGCTCATACTCTGCCCCTGGTACTGAGATATCCTACATGTCATGTGACATGCAAAAGCCCAACACACAGGCAGAGTTATAGTGGCCATACACGGTACAATAAAAATGTTCGATTTTCCCGTTTATTCGATCTAAATGATCGAATTGAATGAAAGTTGAAAATATTTTTTTTTTTCGATCAAGAAATTCGAACGATTATCCCGTTTTTTCGGGAAAAATGATCGGATATGCTGGAAAAATCTTTATTCGATCTAACTGAATAATCGAACTAAATGATCTAATTGAAAAATTGTACCATGTATGGCCACCTTTAGAACAGGCAGCTGCAATTGATGATGATTTATGCTGCAAAGGTAGATGCCAGCACCAGTGTTGCGCTTTGGTGGCTACCAGATTGTGATGGGAGGGGGGATCAGGAGGTTAATAAAATAGGAACTGGGCTCAATCAAAGTTGATAGAGCACTCCATGATCTGCATTTACATTCCTATGGCGTATTCTCTGTTTAGTGCTTTGGAAAGTATTAGCTTTGTTAGTTTTAATGTGTTTTAGTTATAAAGTAATGATGTTTTATCAGCTGTGTACTTGTTTTGCACTTTGGTAAATATATCCTCTGCAGCCTTAAACCATTAGTTCCATTTGCAATTTGTTCACGTTTGAAACGTCACTATCTGCCCTGGACTATATCTGCCCTGGAATGCTGGCTGTCATCTTAGCTGGGTATGGTACCACTGGTAGCCGAGCACCTGGACCTTTCTGGCTCTGGTGTAGTAAGACAGGTCTGTGGTGCTGGGTAAACCTTGCATCCATTTGTTGAAAGGGACAATATCCTCAGAGACCATTTTTTTTCCTTTCAGTTTTTTCCTTACTGAAAAGTCTGACACTGCATAGATTGATTGTAAAGTGTCAGGGATGGATTATAACCTGCATGCTGAAGTGAGACTTGTCCTCAAACCCATGCTCGTTTTCTGTCTGTATGGAGATCTTTTGATTTACGATACTTTTGTAATGTTCACAAAACAGAGAATATTAATTATAGCTTGCATTACAGATAACTGTTATACAACACCATAAAACAATTTCTTAGGGGCTTATAGGACAATCATCAGTAAGTAAAAAGTAGATTTTATTCCATCATAGTAACCGAACAATTCAATTCTAGTAGATAAATCCAATAGATATCTTTTGTAATGTACTGGCCTGGAATGAGTATGGAGATCAAACATCCTTTGACTATCCTATTATGCACACTTTTTCAAAGCAAGTAATTAAGAAAGTACTACATCCAGAAAATCAGCATTATATCAAGTCAACTAGAAGTTTCAGAGTAAGGTCAGCAATTGGCAGCTTCCATTTTACTCACACGCTAGGTATACTTAAAGTGAGAGTAAAGTAAAAGAGGGTCAAATGGAATAATATAATAAATTTAAACATTTAAAGGACAATTACAAAAGTTAACTAAAATTTGAAATGTAACATACACTCACCTAAAGATTATTAGGAACACCTGTTCAATTTCTCATTAATGCAATTATCTAATCAACCAATCACATGGCAGTTGCTTCAATGCATTTAGGGGTGTGGTCCTGGTCAAGACAATCACCTGAACTCCAAACTAAATGTCAGAATGGGAAAGAAAGGTGATTTAAGCAATTTTGAGCGTGGAATGATTGTTGGTGCCAGATGGGCCGGTCTGAGTATGTCACAATCTGCGCAGCTACTGGGTCTTCACGCACAACCATTTCTAAGGTTTACAAAGAATGGTGTGAAAAGGGAAAAACATCCAGTATGTGGCAGTCCTGTGGGCAAAAATGCCTTGTTGATGCTAGAGGTCAGAGGAGAATGGGCCGACTGATTCAAGCTGATAGAAGAGCAACGTTGACTGAAATAACCACTCATTACAACCGAAGTATGCAGCAAAGCATTTGTGAAGCCACAACACGCACAACCTTGAAGCGGATGGGCTACAACAGCAGAAGACCCCACCGGGTACCACTCATCTCCACTACAAATAGAAAAAAGAGGCTACAATTTGCACGAGCTCACCAAAATTGGACAGTTGAAGTCTGATGAGTCTCGATAGAGTCAGAATTTGGCATAAACAGAATGAGAACATGGATTCATCGTGCCTTGTTACCACTGTGCAGGCTGGTGGTGGTGGTGTAATAGTGTGGAGGATGTTTTCTTGGCACACTTTAGGCCCCTTAGTGCCAATTGGACATCGTTTAAATGCCACGGGCTACCTGAGCATAGTTTCTGACCATGTCCATACCTTCATGACCACCGTGTACCTATCCTGTGATGGCTACTTCCAACAGGTATAATGCACTACGTCACATAGCTTGAATCATTTCAAACTGGTTTCTTGAACATGACAATGAGTTCACTGTACTAAAATGGCCCCCACAGTCACCAGATCTCAACCCAATAGAGCATCTTTGGGATGTGATGGAACAGGAGCTTCGTGCCCTGGATGTGCATCCCACAAATCTCCATCGACTGCAAGATGCTATCCTATCAGTATGGGCCAACATTTCTAAAGAATGCTTTCAGCACCTTGTTGAATCAATGCTACGTAGAACTAAGGCAGTTCTGAAGGTGAAAGGGGGTCAAACACCGTATTAGTATGGTGTTCCTAATAATCTTTTAGGTGAGTGTATACAGTATTTCCAGTAATTACTAGCACATAGAAATACAAAGGCTTTTTTTCATCTTTTTATGTTAAGAAAATTACATTTACGGAGAACAGTTCTCACTGTGGGCATTACTATGGAGGACTGTGTCTAGCACATCCAGCATACAGAAACAATCTTCACTGGCTCTAATACTGTGACTGGAATCTGTTCAGAATGATAGGAAGCAGAAATATAGCTTCAAATGTGTGTAAATGATCATCAGCTGAAGCTCTGTGTTCCTGTCTGTGTCTCTCTCTGCCACGCAGTGTAAACAGTTTACAGCCAAGTTTACAGTTCAGCTGTGCCTCCCCCTCTCCCCGATACCTACACAAAATTGTTACAAAACAGCTGATAAACAAGGCTTTTTTCACTCAGGCTGTGCTGAGACCCCTGTAAAGCACTTTAGTGTTGCTGGCTAAAAGCTCTATACTATCATCTATAGGTATGTGGGGTTTACAGAAAAACTTTCTTTTTGTTTCTTTAAAACAGTAGTTGTTGTTTAATGTTTCTCAGCCTGTGTTTAAAAACTAATAGGCTTACAATAATATGGTATTGGTTATCATTATGAGCAATGCACAAAACATTGTCAATAGCAAATTAACAATTTTTGAGGTATTAACTTTTTATTACCACATTTAGATAAGTAAAAAAAAGGAAAAAAAGATGAATCTGGACATATTTTTTCATTTTTAGAAAACACTTGGGGGTTGATGCACCCAAGCGTTGTAATATTGCCGTGGACAGACATAGCACGGCAATATTACACTTTCTACCAGCACTTTGTACCGCGAGTTACGCTTTTAGCATGACCCGCGGTACTAGACTAGTGTGACTGTTGCTATGGTAACGTGTGTCACGAACAAGTGTTACCATTAGCAGCACGCGTCTCCTTAGCAACAGTCACACTGGTCTAGTGCTGCCGGCCTGCTAACAGCGTAACTCGTGGTACTGCTGGTGGAAATAAGGGTGATATTAAACTTGGGGCCGATTTTTGGTAATTTTGTTACAACATGGCTGTCATTGACCGCGGTCATCGGAGCTAGTTCCTAAAAAATAAAGCCCCGGCTCCAGCATTGGACAGACTGAGTTTTTAAAAGCCATATTAATTTGTCAAGCTTATTATAAGTACACTTCTCATTTAGTAGCTAGCTTGCCCAAAATTCTAGTATAAGCTTTCAGGTCACTGAATCTCTACTGTCAGACAGTTTTACAAATGTCATTTGAATTAGCGGAGTGCACTTTGTTGAACAAATAATGCAACATATAAAATGTTATATGACCTAAATACATGAAGTAAAAACAAAATATAAATCTGAATTCTACAGCTGGACAGGGGCCTGAGGCAGTAACCGTTTTCCAGTGTTGCAGCAAAATGTCGAGTTATACATTTAAATTTTCAGGTTTTGACTGCAGTGAGCAGTGTTTTACGGTATTTATGGAATCTGCTAATAAAACTGATATTTTTGAATTCCTTTTTAATCAGTAAAACATGAAATATTACAAATTAACATGTTTCCAGACAGCTTTTTGGTGCAATCAGAACTCTAGTTGGTGTAGATAGCTTTAGTTATTGTAATGTTAGAGGCTTGTTTACAACATTCACATGGTTCTCGGAAGTGTTCCTGTGCCCCATGCAGTGTTTGCCACTTCAGAATTATGTCTGCAGTGCCAACTATGCTCCTGAAGATCACTGCCCTCCAGCTTTGTCCCTTGTGCTTTACGACGTCCTCAGATTCTCTGAATCTTTTAAAATTATGTACTGCAGATGCTCAGATTTCAAAATTCTATGCAATTGTTATTGTTATAATTATTTATATAGCGCCAGCATTATTCACAGCTATTTTACAGAGCAAATATAGTGTCTCTAACTGTACCCCAGAGAGGCTCACAATATGATCCTTACCATAGTCACATGTACGGTATATCATAGTCTAGAGCCAATTTTAGCAAGATGCCCATTAACCTATATGTATGGTTTTGAGGCTGTGGAAGGAAACCAGAGTGCCCGGAGTAAACCCCACAGACACAAGGGGTAGCATATAAACTCTATGCAGATTCTTAAATGTTTTCACTTTTTGCTGGTACGTTTCATAGAGTGGGTAGGTTGCTTGCAACTCTACCTCTGAGATCCCCAGCCTCTCTGGGAGGTTTTTTTTTTTTCTTTTATTGCCAGTCAGATTACCAACCTGTTGCCAATTCACCTAATTAGTTGTAAGTTGTTCTCCCAGGTGTTTTTGTTTGTTTGTGTCTGTTGCCAATACATTACTTTTAGGGAGTGATCCCACTAAAAACCACATTTGCAAACCTGTTTTTGCATGCGATTTTGTATTGCATGTAATCAGCATTTTGTTCATGGAAGAACGTGGACAAGGGTCTGGGGATGCTGTACAATACTTTTTCAAAACAAAGGCATGAACCTATTTGCTGGAAAAAAAAAACCTACTTTTTCCCATAAGCAGAAAATCACATTAGATGTGAGCAAGCTATTGATTTACTGTACATGGGCTGTCATTTCAATGCCTTTTCCTGATGCGGAAAAATGCACACTTAGGGCTCATGCACACTAGGGCACTTTCTGACGTTGTTTTTATGATCGCCTGCAATCAGCAAAGCACTGTTACACATATAATCCTGTAGGATTACTCACATTGCGGCGCAATTGCGATTTCCGCTGATCGCAAATGTGCTGCATGTAGCATCTTCCAGGCAGTTGTGATGCGATTCTCATTCACTGAATGGAGAAATGCAAGACGCAATTGCGGCACAATTATGGAAAATGGCAATGCGAACGCATTTTGTGATTCTCAGTGTGAACAGGGCCAAATGAGGCAAATGTGATCCATGCCTACCAGTTGTTTGTTGCTCCAACCCAACCTTTTCAAACATTTTCTTTGAAAACATGATCATGTTTTTGATATTACTGTACAGTAACATTTCTCAGATTCATTGTTTAATATGTCATTGTACTGGGTTTAATGATTTTTAAATCCCTGCACACTTGTTTTTATTTACATTTAACACAGAATTACAATGTTTTTTTTAAATGGGGGTTTTATTACATTTTAACCGTTAAGACATCATTACAGCTGTAATTTAGAGAAACACAAAACTAAATACCTAGGGCCAAATGCATATCCTCCACTAGGTATAATTAGAAAGGGTGTGCACATAGGAAACTATGCATCAGGGCTTGTATAGGAAAGTGCCTATTGAATTGTTTTACATTCCAGTATAATTATTGAGGGTGTTGTTGTTTCACAACTGTAGACAGCTTCAGTTCTTACTGTTTTGTTTACTAACTGCCTTCTGTTCTGTATTGCTAAATTATAGGGACCCCAACATAATGTCAGAATATTTACAATAGCAGAATGTTGATTCTTGCTTTTTGCAAATAATTATGCAAACAATACTTTACAAAGAGCTTGCTGATGAAGCCTCCTCAGGGCTGTTTTATACGACACGTGATTTTGCTGCGTTTTTCAATTACATACAAATCACAAGGACATCAACAAAATAATGGAAATCCCAAGAGACCATTTATACTACTGTGAAATGATTGATATGTGATTGTTCCTGATCGCAAAGTCCTGCATGCTGCATTTTTTATCTGCATCCAGTGAAAATCACATTGTAAAATTGCATTGTGTCTGCGAGTTGTGTTTTGCGATTTGAAGTGTAAAAGAGCCCTTACCTGAAGGAATCAGATGGCTGGCCTTTGTAATATCAGTGTTACATTTTTTTAATAGGGGGTAAATGAACCATTATAAGACTTGTCTTTTTTTCTTTAAAGCAAACCTGTAACATGTCCGCCCCACACCACCATCTAAAAAAAAAAGTTAGATAATTGCCTAAGTAAGGAAAAGCCTCTGGAGGGCCCATAGGCCTCCCACATCCTCCTTGACCCCACCGCTGCTGACTGTAACCCACTTCTCATTTGCGGCTGCGCGCCCCTCCATGGACTTCGTGCTACAGCCCGGGTGGAGCCATAAACACATATGGCTAAGAGAACATTTCTGACAAACTCTTGTCTGATCTGTACAGAGGGACCCTGCGCAGGAACAGTGGGCTTCTTGATGGTTCGGGGAGCCTCTGTGCTAGCCAGAGGCTTCTCTCTACTGAGGTAAGTATCTATTTTCTCTTTGTTTCTGTACAAAACCTCAATAAATAAATATAAACATCAAATCTAACATTCTATGAAAAATCTCGACTTGATATTATACTGTTTTGTCGATTGAACACTGATAAGGGAAGCTTTTTCTCCTGATGATGGAGTGTGTAGTACACAGGGGGAGGGGTGGCATGAGCTGCATGAGAGGAAGGTTCTTTAGCTTTGCACTGTGGCGAGTAATACAAAGCTTACAGCTGCATTGGGGAAGAGGGAAATTACATCAGATCTCTGCTGAAATCTGGTCTAATGGTGGGCATACAAGGTGCGTTTCTTTCTTATCAATCGAGCCGCTGATGGGCGACAGGTCCGACAGGTCCGATCACGAATGGATCGATTACCCCGCTCGATTCCCGCCCGCGGACAATGGCAGGGAATCGAGCGGAAGATAAGCGGCGCCGGCGGGGACAATCGGTAATCGATTCGGGCGGACCCGAGGGTACGCGGCGGGAGTTGATCCGGCGGCTTATCGAGCCACCGGATCGCACCCTGTATGCCCAACATAATGGTGCACTATGGTTAGGTAGTGAATGATCAATATCCTGTAGATATCAAACTTTTACTGCAACTAACAAATGTATGCTCAGCTTTTGGGACTGGAGATTCCAGACGATGACGCATATGCTGAAAGAACTGAGTGCAAAATGAAGTCACCTGTAACTAGCAGCCAATATAGTTCATTGTTCTGACATATGATACTGCCAAATATTAATCTATTGCTGAGGATGGAATACCACACCTTGCTACTCTCTGCACTCTGCTAAGCCTTCTGAAGTGACAGTTGCCACATCTTCCAAATGAAAACATACACCTCCACAATAGTAGCTGGATATGTTAATTCAGTCTGTCGCTCTCTCTAATGTTTTGACACTAGATCTCTCTAATATTTTGACAGTAGTTCTATTAAGTAGAAGATTCAAGGATTTTTTTTCCATCGCTAGCTCATGCAGTAAGCTTTGTGACAGTTTAAACATGCTTAAAGTAGAATAACCGATAAAGAAAAGTTCCATCGCTGATTGAGTTCTACTCAATTCTACTTGCATGCCATTCAAGGTAATCATCTGCCTTTTATACTTTAAGTCCCTGACAAAGATTAAGTATGCATATCAGGTGTCCAGACTCCACTGTGCGTAATTCTGCCTACACTGGCTGCATGATGTTTGCAGCTGTGGGGCTCCAAAAGCCAAGAGATCAGAATGCCAGCCAAGCCACTGGCATCTTTTCAGAATGAGGTCAGCAGTGGCATAGTTCATAAATCTCACGGGAGATGTGGAGCCCTTCCAAACAGAGATGAGCAAAGATTCCCTAACATGCTCATCTCTACTGCCCACGGAGGGTAACTGTATTAACCTTATCAAACGTACTAGCTGTCCCGCTCATCGAATGACACATTTTTCAACCCTCTTTTCTTTGCTAGTGGAAATTTTTATGTTGGTGGAATTTTGTTCATTACGGCTTCTAATGGCATCTTGTCCTTGTGTAAGTAAACGAAAAAAAATCCAGATTTTTTTTTTCCTGGTGTAAATTAAAATCCTTCAGCAGACAGTATTCCTGTATGTGAATTAAAGCATGGTGTCTTGGGCTCAATGCACACTTGCTGAAATGGCAGTGTATTCATGTAATACATCTATGCTGGAGCTCTATTCTAATTTGGGATCTGGATATCTGAAGTATTTGTTACAACTGCAACAAACACACACTCACACACTCTCTTAGATCAAAAGGATCTAAAAACTTGGTCACCCCCCAAAGTCCATCTCAAAACCTTTGCAGACAGAGCCTTCTGTCATGCTGCTCCTATCCATTGGAACACCTCACCACACCCAATCAGGACATCTTCATCCCTGGAAGTATTAAAAGTGTACTTGAGATGATAAAAAAGAAAAAAATTATACATACATGGGTCTTCCTCCAGCCCAATTCAGGCTGATCACTCCCTCACCATCCTCCTCCGCCGCCTGGATCTCCAGCTATGGGTCCCGGTAATTCAGCCAGTCTGAGTAGGTGCAGTCCAGCCACATGTGCTCCCCCTTTGCGTGGCCAGGAGTGGCTCTGCTCACGTCGGTGGGAGAGCGGTGGGGCAGACGGCCACGCATGTGTACTTCGCCCTGGCTGAATTACTGGGATCCATAGCGGAAGATCCAGGCAGCAGTGGAGGATGGTGAGGGACTGATTAACTTGAATGGGGCTGGAGGAAGCCCCATGTATGTATATTTTTTTCAGTTTTTGTGATTTCAGGTTTACTTTAAAGAGAACCAGAGATGAAGCACCCTCATGTATTTTATTACATTTATCAGTGGGAACATGACAGTAAACACCTACCCTGCTTTTAGTTTCATTGTTATCTGCTTAATTAGTCTATTAGCAACTGTGATAAGAATCCACCGACAATTCAGTCGAGGTTTGACCTGGAATCATTATAGCTGAGTCACTCTTCTGTGAAGTCCTTTCAAGCCCAAGCCTTCCCCCTCCTGGCTTAGATCTTCTGCTTTGCATACTGAGAGCTGTGATGACATGGGAGGGGGCTGCTCCTGAGAGAGAAGCTCTGTGGCTGTAATATGATCCCTGTGTGCTCTGTGTGCACTAGATTCTCATAGGAATGAAAATGCAGTTATCAGTGACACTTCCTACAGGCAGATCATACCAATATGAAAGCACATAGATGAAAGGCTGCATTTAGCCTAGATAGCAGCCTAGTCTCATATAGCCTAGACAGCACATCCAGAACACCTCATAACCTGGAAGCAGAAGTGATATGAGCCGGCGGCCATATTTGATTTTTCCTGGAGCAATAATGGATAAAAAACACTAAAAAGGCACACCAGAGCGGCAAAATTATCAGGTAGAGCATTTATTCTTTACAAGCTATCAACTGATATGTTTATTTTGTGTGAAACGTTCATCTCTGGTTCCCTTTAAGTCCAAACTGAAAATCCATCTGTTTGGTTTGGCATTTGACTAGTTATACTGTAACACAGTTAACCCTGCAACTATTTTATTGATCTGATACATATCTATGCACTTTGAATTGTATGGGAGAAAATGTTTTTGTATTGTAAATTATTTTATTGTATACTGTCCTCTGCACTTGGAGCAAATGCATGCCATTCTGTAGGATGAATGGTAAAGCATCCACTTTGCAAAAAAGTCATGCAGGTTTGGTTTGTGGGTTCTGAAAATGCAGCAGAAAAACTCAATCACTGTAAAGATGTCCTGTCCTTTCTAATTACCGCCCAGTCTCTCTCCTTCCCTTTGCCTCCAAACTGCTGGAACGCCACATTTACTCAGAGTTGTCTACCTTTCTCTCTGCTAATTCCCGGCTGGACCCCTTCCAGTCTGGCTTCCGCCCTCAACACTCTACGGAAACCGTTCTCACTAAGGTTGCCGATGACCTCCTAGTTGCTAAAGCCAAAGGCAGATTTTCGGTTCTAATACTCCTAGATCTGTCCTCCGCCTTCGACACTGTTGATCATACCCTACTCCTCCAGACCCTCTCAACACTGGGAATCAAGGGCCTAGCACACTCCTGAATCAACTCTTACCTGTCTGGACGTTCTTTCATGGTCTCCTATGCCAATACCAACTTCTCTCCGCGCCCACTGTCTGTGGGAGTACCACAAGGGACCGTCCTTAGACCCCTCCTCTTTTCCATTTATACTCATGGCCTGGGACAAATAATAAGCTCTTTTGGGCTTCAATATCACCTCTATGCTGATGACACCCAAATTTATTGTTCTGCCCCAGACCTCTCCACATTACTATCAAAAGTCCCAGAATGTTTATCCGCTGTATGTACATTTATGTCATCCCGCTTCCTTAAACGCAATATGAGCAAAACGGAGATTGTGATATTTCCACCTTCGCTCTCTGTTCCACCTGCCATTGTCACAATCAATGTAGATAACACCCCAATAGCATCAACCCCCAAAGATCGTTGCCTAGGGGTAACTCTGTACTCTGAGCTCTCCTTTAAACCACATATTAACACTTTAACTACCTCCTGCTACTTCCATCTCAAAAACATTTCCCGAATCCGTCCCTTCCTTGCACAAGAAGCAACTAAAATGCTTGTGCATGCCCTAATCATCTCCCGTCTCGACTACTGCAACACCCTACTCTGTAGTCTACCAAAAAGCAGACTGGCACCTCTCCAATCCCTACTAAACTCTGCGGCCCGTCTCATCCACCTCTCTTCTAGATCCTCTGACGCAGCCCCTCTCTGCCAATCCCTCCATTGGTTACCAGTTGCCCAAAGGATCCAGTTTAAACTTCTCACGCTTGCATACAAAGCTCTACACAAGCTATCGCGTCCATACATTTCCTCTTTAATCTCCAGATACCTCCCCGCCCGGACCCTCCGTTCCTCACAGGAGACCCTTTTGTCCTCCAGCCTAGTCACCTCCTCTCACTCTCGCATCCAAGACTTCTCACAGGCTATCCCTTTCCTTTGGAACTCTCTCCCTCAGCCGGTTCGTCATGCCACGGGTCTGGAAACCTTCAAACGTACTCTGAAAACACACCTGTTCAGACTAGCCTATAATTTGCTATAGGCAGCACTGAAGGCACACTGGCTCACCCACTAATCCTTGTGTTCCCTTCCCTTTTGTTTCCTCCCCACTACCCTTTAGATTGTAAGCCCGCAAGGGCAGGGACCTCCTCCTAGTGTTTCTCATACTGCTGTTATTTTAACATATGTACATGTACCAACTACATATCAACTATGTATGTATCTATATTTATTCTATTCAATGTCATGTCTGTACAGTGTCTTGTATTTCTTATGTATATTTGTTCCCCATTATTTGTTTGTACTATTATGGTAGAGAACAGAGGCGCCAAAAGGATAAAAACAATATTTAAAAGTTTTAAAATTATTGCTTAGGAGGCAGTGGTGGACTCACCTCCCACAAGCAGACACAACAACTGTGTATTCACAAAAGGGACATTTATTGGTATACTCCAAATAAGGTTGCAACGCGTTTCGCAGGAGTATACCAATAAATGTCCCTTTTGTGAATACACAGTTGTTGTGTCTGCTTGTGGGAGGTGAGTCCACCACTGCCTCCTAAGCAATAATTTTAAAACTTTTAAATATTGTTTTTATCCTTTTGGCGCCTCTGTTCTCTACCATAATACTGATTGTATCCACCTTTGGTGGAGGGGGATACCCCTTCTTGTTTTTCAAGCCTACAGAGAGCGACTTCTTATTCCTGAGTGAGGACAGGCTAATCTCCTCACCTGCCTACACAGTGGTTGCCTGGAGGTAACCCTGGTTTGTGAGTATACAATTCATACTCTTTCTAATTATCCAATTACCTTGACATACTACACCATATCGGGCTCTCGGTTCTCTCTTCTTCATATTTGTTTGTACTATGTACAGCGCTACGGAAGATGTTGGTGCTATATAAATAAAAATAATAATAATAATAATAAAGATGGACAATGTTATTATTTTTTTTTAAATCCAGTAGCTAAAAAGTTATAGACAGCTTTGTTGTTGTTGTTTCGATTTGCAGGCAAGATGGGCAGGTAATATAATGAAAAACTATTTAACCTTTTGCTGCTGGATTACAAACAAAATGTATACTTCCTTTTATATACACAAATACTGTCTTCTCAAAGATTTTAGTTTGTGCTGGTGTCCCGCTTTAATTGCTGTTTCTTACAGATTTACAATGTAGAGTTGAACATGTATGCCCCTACCAGTACTACCAAAGCATACTTGATGTATAAACCTGTATATCTACTGTTTCTCGATACAACTGGATTCCTTTTAGTTTCTTGGTATAGCCACCAGCATTCTAAACTTTCTTCAAGAAATCGCAGTGGCATCCAGTCTCAAGGTTACCTGCCAGGTGTCAAATCACTATATCAGTAGTTAAGTAATCCAACACTTCACTTACAGAAGAATGAATAACCCAAATAGGCAGTCTGGCTTGTGTAAAGCTAAAGAAAATGAGTTCTAGAAGTCATCTTCTGATAGAGGATTGCTTACACATTCAGAACACGTTAGCTAATGTATTCAGGGACACCAAGCGATGTTGCATATAAAACCTATTACCTCAATTTTTCTCTGTCCCTTTGAGCAAAGAGCTATGTTCATAGACCAAGACAATGGAACCCTTGCTTTTCCATTTTGCTTTCTGCTGTCTGTTCATCAGTCCTAGAAGGAAGGGAAGGGATGGCATGGAGATACAGGGGTGCCTCTGCAATACTTATAATGGAACTAACTTTTTTATAGCTTAGCAACTGCTTCCTCTGCGTTTACATGTCTTCTGCCTCACCAGAACATACGTGGTCTATTTACAATAAATCACCATTTTTAGAAGCTGAATTGAATATACTGAATCAAACAGGAATTCTGAACAGTATACTGTACAGTCTGGTAACTAGAAGACAGGCCGCAGAGCATTTAAATTGCACTTTTCTCCTGGCGGTATGAGCTGTAGCCACTAGGACATGCTCTATAGGCAGTAGTAGTATTAGGGAGTCTTGCCCAATAGGTGCTGGCTTACTGAACAGGAAGAGGCAAGATTTGAACCCTGGTCTCCTGTGTCAGAGGCAGAGCCCTTAGCCCCGGTTCACACTTGCATTACTGAAAACTGATCTGATTACTGTGATGATTTGCTCAGCTGCCTGTGCAGGCAGGCAGCTTTTTGACCATTGTTTTGATTTGCATGCTGCAGGACTCTGGAAAGAAGAGCTTCTGTCAGTTTTGCAGCTTGTGCTTGCAGAGGAATTTGCATACGTTGTCATGCAAATTGCCTGGCCACATTCATTGGAGGCGTGTACTATAAGTACTATGTCTTTCCCACAATGCTTTGCTGTTCATAAGGATTTCGTCCTATGTAACACTCCTGGTGGGGTGTCAGCCTTGCTCTCTGTTTGAACATCAGCTTAGAGTAATTCCTGAAACTGCGCTAGGCAGGTTTTCCCTAGTGCAGTTAGGATTGTATTATCTGTTTGTATGTTCTGTTGCCATTGTCCTGTCCCAACGGTGGTCGAGAGGAAATGGTTCTGATCTCTGTTCTTGGAGTATAGCTGGTGCAGCGGTTGCTACCAGCTATCTCTTCTGTTCTGTCTCCTGGGATCGCGCTAGCTACTTTTTGCTAGCGCTGGGGATCCTTCTGCTCTGCAACTCTGTCTCCTGGGATCGCGCTAGCCACTTTCTCGCTAGCGCTGGGGATCCTTCTGTTCTGTCTCCTGGGATCGCGCTAGCCACTTTTCGCTAGCGCTGGGGATCCTTCTGTTCTGTCTCCTGGGATCGCGCTAGCCACTTTTCGCTAGCGCTGGGGATCCTTCTGTTCTGTCTCCTGGGATCGCGCTAGCCACTTTTCGCTAGCGCTGGGGATCCTTCTGTTCTGTCTCCTGGGATCGCGCTAGCCACTTTTCGCTAGCGCTGGGGATCCTATCTCTCGCTTGTCCCTGTTTTCGTGTGTCTGTCTTGTCTGCTACGCTTGCTGGAGGCTCGGTGAGGTAACCGTTAAGCAAGCGTACGCGTCCTCTGTTTCATGTTTGTCTGTCAATGGTTAGTTAGGCGTGCTTGTCTCTATTGTGCTTATCACGTGGAGACTGTGCATAACCGCGTGCACTGTTGCGAATGAGTGCGGTGTCCGCGGTTAGCTAGCGTTTGTTATTTTCCTTGTTATTCTCATAGTATTATTTGCTGTGCCTTTGCTAACCTCGTATTCTGTTCTGATCTGCCTTGTGTCACGTCTGGCGATCGCACCTCTCGCGATCGCGTTCCTATTTCATATCTGCTGTTGTGTGTGCGCGGTCGCGGGGTGGCGACTAGATTGGCGCACACACATACAATCTGTCCCTTTGCTCGTTCTCATTCGCAATCGCCTCTCTTGCGATTGCGTTCTGCGCTTCGTACAAATTCCTGTCTGGCATTTGTGGAGGTACAGAGGATTGGTTCCTCTGCACTCCCCAGCGCCATCTGCCGACAGGAATTTTCCCTCTACGGGTGTGTAGCACCTTTTGCTGGGTGCCTGCAATTACACGTTTGTGGAGGATTTCCGCCGTGTCAGCGCACGCGTTGTGCGCTGATCACTGAGAAAGTTCCACAATCGTTACAATTACCAGTCGATCGGATCCGCTTTCACTCCATTTGCCTTCCGCTGCTGCCGTTCCATTTCCCGTATATCCCCCGCCCAGACCCCCACCCCAAAAGTGAACGATCCATTTCTTCACTAGTGTGGCTTCACTAGGGCTTCAGTGTCCGTTTCTGTTCCGCTGGGGTAAGCTCCCCGGAAAAATTGGTCCAACAGCAAACTTGCGGTCCGTTCAGCTGATCATGCGGAACGGAAGAATGTGAACTAATCCATAGGTTAACATTGGATCTGTTCCCATCCGTTACGATCCGGTCCCTTTTGATCCAGGAACGGACCGTTTGTTAACTCGTGTGAACCGGGCCTAAACCAGTACACTATCTGATACTGGATATCGTTATATTTCAGCGTTATTACTATTCTATCACTCTATTCTGTTCTATTCTATTATTACTATTCCATGGCTTCCTGGAATCTGAGCTGCAGCCCAGGTGTCTCCTGAAGCCCTTCAGTACACTTCCTGTGGTACTTAGCTGCTATATGGAAGAAATCTCAAGGTTATATCGCTTGCGGTAGCAGCATGTAGGGCAGTAGAAGCACAAACTCTGTAAAACATGCTTTCAGATTAAGTTCTCATGGCACTCTATTTAGTGTCCTGCAGCTGTAATGGGAATGTAGCATAGCTCTCATTACTTCTCAAGATGTGTATTCTTTTGTCTAAAATGAAATGACACCATGACAAAAAAAGTTTTATTCCAGGTCAGGCAATGTCCAGCTGCCCTGGGGTGCTGGTGCTGCCATGCAAAGAAACACTTGGCTTAGCCGAGCACATACACCCGAAATCCTATAAGGAAGGAAAACTAGAATTCAAATAATAATTTCATCTGGTGGCCTCTAAAGACACAACATTATCAAACCATACAGTTGAAAATTGCCATTATAAGAAACTGCCATCTAGTGATTGCCCACAGACAAATCAGTCACCACAAATAAAAACCAGTATAGTTGATAATTTAATGGACCCTGCATAAAATCTTCTGCTTTGATTTGACAATGTTTGATCACTTTAGGGAGTGAAATGGTTTTGGTATCTGGACAGTGGATGAAAAGGGGTGGATTATTACCAGAAACAAGCATGTAGCAAATCTAGTCAGACTTCATTCAAATATCTGATCTACATGCTTGTTCAGGGTCTATGACTAAAAGCATTATAGACAGAGGATCAGTAGGCAATTTGTATTGTTGAAAAAGAAAGAAATAATACATAATAATACAGTCCTTTATACTGTAAGCTCGCAAGGGCAGGGCTCTCTCACCCTTTTGTGTCTTGAAATTGTTATATATTTTATTCATCGTGTTACGTTTTTCCCTGTTATGACCAATTCTGTATTTTGTACCAATTACCGTATGTCTTTTTTTTAAATATTGGTGTACACCATTGTCTGCATTATTATGTGCCCCATGTTTGTTTCTTACTTTGTACAGAGCCATAGAATATGTGAGCGCTTTATAAATTAATAATCATTATTTAAAAAATGGCAGCCTCCCTATCTTTCAAAATAATACAGTGAGTTTACAACTTACCAATATAGTATTACCATTATAAGATTAACGGTAAGAATATATTTATAAGAAACAAGTCTTGTACTGACCCAGTATTTTACATTACACCATGAATAAAAGAATGTAAAAACTTGCGTCTTAAAAATATTTATAGCAATTATCTACAAACCGATCAAACATCTCCTTCATATACAGTATGTGCATCCTCTGGCAACCTTATATGTAAATACCTGTAAGTATTGCTAGTGGATGTGGGAAGAAGCCTGTATTCAACCATTTTTAGTAATCTACTTTTAAGAACCAGTTCTGCCTTCCAGTTAGCTATGTTTACACAGGATGAAAATATAATATTGTACAACACAAAGCGCTAACAAGAATCATGTCTTAGATAATGTATGAGGCCGTTCCTGCCAGGGCTTGTGCTCAGGTTAATAATAATATTGCAAAAAAGACCTCTTAATCTCTAATTAATCAATCACAATTAGAAGTTCCATAAATCAAAACACAATTACTCTGACCATTGGTGGGAGTAAAGTAGATATAATTATGGCAGTCTAATATCAAAGCTCCAATAATGCCCTCCATCAGTTATTATTATCATTATTAATAATAATGATTGTCAAACTCCAAGTATCAAATTCTCATTTAGGCCCAGATCCCACTGAAGCGGTTTCAACAGCAATTTTCGCTGTTTATGAATCGCCAATGCTTGTAAAAGCACTAGGCTAATGCATGCCTATGCCAGCGACATGATATCCACAGGCATGATTGTGATTTGCAGTATTTTATTTCAGGGAATGCAAGTCCCGCTAAACGCCTCTGGAAAACGCAAGTTCTGGAAAACTATCAATGGTGATTTTTACTCTCTTGTGGATCCCAGCCCTAAGTCCTCTTTTTTCCTATACAGAGCGATGGCTTGAAGTGCATAGAGTTCGAAGGCAGTTAATTTTGTGTGCATTTTATACAAGGTCACTTTTCAATGAAGTCCCATGTAGAAGAGTGAGGTCTTCACAACTGTAAAGATGGGTAGTTCTCATGGCAGGATGTTGCTATTGTACCCGAAAGGCTCGTCCTGACCCTTTATTTGGGGGCTTGTTGTCTTTTGAGTTTCTCCTGCTCAGCGATGTGCGCTGCTCTAGGTGAATTGAATAACCTGTATGGGTTTATCCCTTTGCCGATCCAACACCAGGTGAAGGACTTAATCACAATTTGATTCTATGAGTTTGATTGATATCATCTGGTAGAGGACATAACTGGAGCACTGACGTTAGGAGTAACATCGTTTTCACTCCTAATTTACTCCCACAACTGGATTTTTGTTTTATTTCTTATGTTTTGATGTTTGAAGCTTCTAATTGTGACTGATTAATTATAGATTAAAAGGCTATTTTTGGAATATTGTTAACCTGAGCGCAAGCTGTAGCAGGATCTGCCACATACATTATTGTACATTGGGAGGGTACCCTCAGAGCTCAATGGCAAACCAGTGCCTTGCTTGTTTTCTTGTTTACTGTACTGTCTTTGTTCTGATTATTGTACATAGCCTTTTAGCTGAACACTGGGAACGCAGGCTGAGAAGTGTATTTATTCATATCTGAGATAAGACTTCAGTTAACAAATGCACAGCTTTGTCAGAAGAACACATGCGCCTGTTGAGAGAGATGGCTCTTTTGTTCATTTTGTGCTTTCCATGTGTTTTTTTTATTTTTATCTGAAGATTCCCTGGCCTTTCATTTCCACGGATGCCGTAGATCTTATAGTATGACAGATAAAAATGGATCTTGTTTCCTTCTGCCAATTTCTTTCACTAACAATTGGAGCTAACTGCAGAAAACTGCTCATTTAGGGTCTAATTACTTGCTTGTGTAGCGTAAGATACTCCATCTGCAAGATGTCTTAAATGAACATTTCTGGCAGATCCTTGGTTTAAGAAATCATGCATCATTTGTAAAATAGTTTAAGAATCACTTTTATTTCTCCTGAAAACTAAACACATTAAAACGTAGTTCATGATTAAAGAACACCTACCATCTTTTGTAAACTAGATAAACAAGTGACGGGGTTCTTCAAAGCGCACCTTGGAGTGATTTTACACTTAGGAGCATTAGTGGCTACAAAACAGGTGCTGGTGTCCTAAGGGCCGGTTCACACGGACGCTTGGCGGCGTCTACCGTCAAGCGTTCGGGACCCATCGGCTAAACTCTCCCATTCAAGTGAATAGGAGCGTTTAGCATTGCGCGATTACCGTCGATTGCATAAACGCGGCGTTCTGATCCCGATTTAACGCATCGTTTCGGCCGTCCCTAGAAGCCGCATGCAACGTCCAGGGACGGCTAGCCGGCGCGGCTTCATGTCCCCCTGCGGGGACGAGAAACGCCGATCGCGACGATCTCTGTACCGCCGCCACCGAACGGGACGTCACAGGACGACGCGACTTCCTGGCCACCCCAACGCCGCCTGCCGTCCGTGTGAACCGGCCCTAAGAGCTATGCTGAGTCTGGATGGTTTTAATTAATTCCCACACTTCCAGGTGGTGGACATGTATTCACGCCCCTCCTCACAACACAATCTGGTCTCTACATCATGTCCTGTGGAGAGGGAGGGGTGCCGTCACCAAGGAGTGGCCACTAATCTAACTACAAGCACCTCAGGAGTCCCATTTCAGAAACCAGCACCCTTAAGGTGGCCATACACTGGTCGATGTGCCATTAGATCGACCAGCTGACAGATCCCTATCTGATCGAATCTGATCAGATAGGGATCGTATGGCTGCCTTTACTGCAAACAGATTGTGAATCGATTTCAGCCTGAAACCGATCACAATCTGTTCAGCTGCTCCTGCCGCCTGTCCCCCCCCCCCCGTATACATTACCTGAGGCTGGCTCCCGGGCATCTTCTCCGCACTGCACCGCACCGCTGTTCTTGCTCCATCCCGGCGCTTCCTGTGTTACTCCGTGACCAGGAAGTTCAAATAGAGCGCCCTCTATTTCAACTTCCTGGTCACCGGAGTGACACAGGAAGTATAAGCGTACACTGGGACATGCGGAAATGCGGTGCAGCGAGGAGAAGAGGACCCCGGAGCCAGCTTCAGGTAATGTATACATGCTCGGATCGGGCCCGAATCGTACGCCGCAAGCGACGCGCTCCTACCGCCGGGCGATCGAGGGTAATTTCCCGCACGGCGCGATCGACGGTCCGATCCGATTTCGGGAGGGAATCGGATCGGCGGGTGCGTTTAGCGCAAGCGATTGGCAGCAGATCCGATCCCAGGATCGGATCTGCTGTCGAAACGGCCGTGAATCGAGCCAGTGTATGGCCTGCTTTAGTGTCTCTTGTATGGGGTAACTTCAGGTCAAACAGACGAGTGGTCCATAAGCTCTTATATTTCAGTATGAGTTTGTATTTTAAACTCTGGCCTGCTTTGAAAGCATAAGCAGCACAGCTCTTGGGAGAATGTGACCCAGCACAAAGTTTACATGGAAATAAAAGAATAGTCATGGAGTATTTGCATTTGTTAGTGAATTGTTTTTGATAGATCGCCATGCTACTGTATAAGGAAAACCTCCAGTGTCTCTGTACCCCTGTAGCATTACATTGCAACCATGAAGACATTCTGTGTGAGCATCAGTGTTTTTACAAGAGTATGCAGCTTTAGCATACAGTAGTATGTTGGAAGTGTGGTTAATTACACAGGGCTCAAAAAAAATGAGGCATTTGAAAGGACTTTTTCTGAAACTTCAGATATCCATATCAAAGCTAGGAGCTGTAATTAAGTGAATAACCTTTACCTCTGTATTGCTTAACATTCAGGCGAGTTAGAAAACCTGCTCAGTACATGATTTGTTCTCTCTGAAATGAGCAGTGCTGGCCATGTCTGCTGCCCACACCACCTACACCCCCACTCCCCTTTCCTTCCATATTCAATGATGACACATGGAATACCCTAAAGGTGGCTGGATCATGACATTCAGGATCTATGAGCTGTGGCTGTATATCCCTTGCAACAGCTCCCTATAGCCACATGACTAAGAAATTACCATAATGCCTCATAATACTTTCAATCCATACATTTCCGTGATCTATCAGATGTGTGTTGAGGGCAACAAAAAAAATGACAATCAACATGATCAGTTCTGCCAGAAAATGTAACCCATGTATGGCCAGCTTCAGATTCATTGAGGGAAATAAGTATTTGATCCCCTGCTTATTTTGCCTTTGAGAAAAGCGCTATAGAAATAGTATTGGCCCGTATATAATTGTAATGGTAGGTTTATTGTAGCTGTGAGAGACAGAATAACAAAAAATAAGTCCAGTGCCCCAAAGTCCCTGCTCAAAGTGCATTGTAATGATTGAAATAGATATTTGATCCCCCATAAAAAGATGACTTAGTACTTTTTGGCAAAAACCTTGTTGACAATCACAGACATCCGATGCTTGCACACATCCTAGGAGGGATTTCTGCCCACCCCGCCTTCCAGATCCTCTCCAAGCTAGGTCATTCCACTCATTACAATGCACATCAAGCTCTGACTTTGGGGCGCTGGGCTTTTAAGGGTTCTTTTGTTTTTCTGTCTCTCACAGCTCCAATAAACCTACCATTACATTTATATAGACTGGTCATTTCTTGGCCAGAGGGCAACAAGCATAATCCGCAGGGGATTAAATACTTCTTTCCCTCACTGTATGATGATCCCATCATTTGGAAATCCTGTGCCTGGTAACTAACAACCCTAGTACAGGCAGGTATTTTTTTTAATGGATATGAAGTGCATACACCCATCCAATTTTAATTGCCCAATTTTATCACTTCAGTGTAGTAAGAGGGACCGTGGCGTAGCAATAGGGGGTGCAGAGGTCTCAACCGCATCGGGGCCCTTGGGCCCTCCCTCAACCGCAGCTATTTATTTGTCTTGTGCTTGTAATGATCACTTCTATAGATGCTTTGAATGATAATAATCATTAACACACTGTTCCCCATCCCCTTCTTGCACCTCTGACGCTGTGGTTGTCCTTGGCAGGTTTTGGTGCTCCATATCAATTATGTATCGAGTGCTTGGGGGGCCCCATGTGAAACTTACATCGGGGCCCATAGCTCCTTAGCTACGCCACTGAAGAGGGCCAACAGATTTTGAAGCCGATCATTTTGTGTGTGTGTAAGTGTGTATGCACCCTAAAGCCTTGTGCATACCAATTTTTACTGGCCAATGACTAGCCATTTTTTCTACCTCAATGTAGTATGTATGATCAGATTATGTAGGCAAGCTCTTATGGGACATGGAAGTGGTAAACTGGCCACTTGTTGGCCAATAAAATAGGATGCATGTGCTTTACACTTCCTCTAAACAAGTAACAATCGCCTGGAGCACAATCTTCTTTCTTTTGTTGAATTCTGCTCAGGGACTTCAATTTTTTCAGATCAGGCAACCTGTGAGACAGATTCTTATGAGTGTCACAAGCTATGTTCAGGGGTACCCAAGTAAGACATAGGGTGAAGGACCTCCTGAGGGGTTCTAAACTAACTAGTGGTTTGGGTCACCCCGAGCTGCTTGGTTACTCTGTTTAACTAAAATAACCCACATACTAAAAAGGCTATGTTAAATAAAATTGTAACTTCATTAAACCAGGCATTTGCAAAATTCACCTTCACATGGGTAAGAAGGGAATCCCATTGCATCACTTAGCTCAATTAGATCATTTGCAAATTGTTCCTTTTAAAGCCAGTTAGAAATGAGAAGGTAGTGGAGCAAAGCATGCCTACACCCTATTAATTTTAGAATCCTCAACTTGCAGTCAACTGTTTCAGGCTGTGTTGGCCTTCATTAGTGTATTGATATGGCTCTAACAAGTAGGACTTGCAAGATGAGACAGAGTAACTAGTTAAGCCGTGCAGGACCAGGACCGCTAGGGTTTTGAGAAGGGCCCAAAGTAACCCGAAGCCCCACACTACAAAGGTTTTGGTGTTTTGAAATTTTCGGTTTTTAAACAATAAATGTAATATGGAACGCTGAGACTTGCCAATTAGAAAATATCTAGTTTAGTCTAAAGGTACATACACACGTCTGATTTTTCCAAACGACCGGTTGTTCAGACCTGTCGTTTGGACATTAAGTCAGATGTGTGTACAAACAATTGTTCCGCTGATGAGACTGGTTTTAACGGATCCACTTGGCAGATCGGGCAAAACCAGTCTTATTAGCTAAACGATCGTTTGTACACGTCTGACTTGACAACCAAACGACCGGTCGTTTGGAAAAATCAGACGTGTGTATGTACCTTTAGCCTTGTTTTGTCAGCTGATGACATCACAACTGCCAGTCTGATGTTTCCTTTGTTGTATTGCCTGCAAACCAGGATGAGGAGGTTTTGAATTCTTTGCTAGCTCTGTACTTTTACTGCTGCTTAAAATCTTTTAAATAGATTTTCTAATGAATAGGCTTCATTTCTAAAGAATGTTTAATCCTGTGTTAGTTGATTTAACAGCAGCTTAGAATCAATAAGATTAAAACTGTTGTGACCAAGTGGTTCCTTATTTTTTATGTTGTAACTCTTAAGGTGCGTACACACGCACTACAGCCGCCAACGTCGGGTCCGTCGGCGGACTGATAAGGCTGTTTCTGAGCGCTCAGCGGATCATTTAGAAACAGCCTTATCAGTCCGCCGACAGCGCGTACACACACGCTACTGTCGCCTAAAAGTCCCCCCAGTGGGAGGGTCTGACGGACCCGTCATTGGCGGCCGTAGTGCATGTGTACGCACCTTTACTAGTTTTTGGAATTCTTACTTTATTTATTTGCCATGGTCTTAAAAGAGCCACCTCTTTATGTAAGGTGCTTACTCAGATAGTGTTTGACTAAACAGAAGGGTTGCTAGTGTGACAAAACAAGGCCTTCATCCACACTCTTTCTAGCTGTGACTTCTAGTAATACTGGTAGACTAGAAATAATCTAGTGCATCTCTGCCTTTTAGGAAAATGGATTTGCATTACAATTTGGCATATGATTAAATCATCAGATATTTATTCACTTTTTTCTGATCTAGTTTTCTGATGCTTAGTCACATTTGCTTTCAGCTGAATTATAGCTTTACGCAAGCACTTCTTTTTACACTGAAGTCTGTGCCTGGGCAGGTGACTCATCACCCTAATAAACACATATTGCTGTTATACTACATACTGAGTCTGGCTTTCTTCCACTACAAGAGATGCTTCAGATGTGAGCATATCCTGCAAGCAGCTTTTCCTGTTGAAAAAGTTGGGAATAGATTTTTTTTTTCTAGTTTGCTTTTATGATATATATATATATATATATATTGTTCTGTGTAGTTTTACTTTCAGTTGTTTGGCATTTTGTACTGGCTTTTTTCTTATAAGCATCATTAAGACCCTGTACAGGGTCACTTGTTGACTAAACACTGAGGCCCCGTTCACATTCCGAACGCGGACGGCCGTGCGTTCAGAACGCAACGCATACGAACGCACGCCATACGCGTTTGTATGCGTTGCATGGCTGATCCCATTCACTGAAAGTGAATGGGTCAGCCACACGGTTTTGAAAAAAATGCGTGCAGCATGCGTTCCCGGACCGCACAGGTCCGAAACGCATGCAGTGTGAACATCAGACAGTGCTGTCTATGCGCTGTCTGATGTTGTGCGTGTTGGCCTCCTGCACGCGTTCCCGAAACACAGATGGAAACGCATGCAGTGTGAACATCAGACAGTGCTGTCTATGCGCTGTCTGATGTTGTGCGTGTTAGCCTCCTGCACGCGTTCCCGAAACACAGATGGAAACGCGTGCAGTGTGAACGGGGCCTACGAGTACTTAGAAAACATTTCAAAATGCGGTTGTATACTTAACGCCATTAACCCTGTTTGTTTAACACGTCTTCTGCTAATAAAAATGTTTTGAAAACAAAATATAAAATCTCTTTTGTAGTGCAGTTTAAAAAAAAAAATCACTTTATGTGGTGTGTCTGCACAGAGGTAGATATTTCCTAGAAAAAAATCATGTCAGCCTGTGACTGTTGTACTAAATGGCCATATACTACAGCATTTCTAAGTATGTTAAAAAAAGAGAATCTACCCTGTTCATATATTGTACTGTAGTTAGTTTGAACTTAATGTTTTTCGACTTTGGTCTTTAAAGGAATACTGTAGGGGGGTCGGGGGAAAATGAGTTGAACTTACCCGGGGCTTCTAATGGTCCCCCGCAGGCATCCTGTGCTCGTGCAGCTACTCACCGATGCTCCGGCCCCGCCTCCGGTTCACTTCTGGAATTTCTGACTTTAACCACTTGAGGACCCACCCTTTACCCCCCCTTAAGGACCAGCGCTGTTTGTTTGGATCTGTGCTGGGTGGGCTCTGCAGCCCCCAGCACAGATCCGCGGCCACACAGAGCGATCAGATCGCCCCCCTTTTTTCCCCACTAGGGGGATGATGTGCAGGGGGGGTCTGATCGCTCCTCCTGTCTGGCATGTTGCGGGGGGGGCACCTCAAAGCCCCCCCCGCGGCGACATTCTCCCCCCTCCCTCTCCTACCTGCTCCCCCCGGAGATCTGGGCTGCACAGGACGCTATCCGTCCTGTGCAGCCAGTGACAGGCTGTCTTCTGCGCAGCAGCGCAGCAGCGCCGTACAAATGTAAACAAAGCGGATTATTTCCGCTTGTGTTTACATCTAGCCTGCGAGCCGCCATCGGCGGCCCGCAGGCTATTCACGGAGCCCCCCGCCGTGATTTGACAAGAAGCAGCCGCTCGCGCGAGCGGCTGCTTCTTGATTAATTAAGCTGCAGCTGGCGACGCAGTACTGCGTCGCTGGTCCTGCAGCTGCCACTTTGCCGACGCACGGTATAAGCGTGCGGTCGGCAAGTGGTTAAAGTCTGAAAACCACTGCGCCTGCGTTGCCGTGTCCTCGCTCCTGCTGATGTCACCAGGAGTGTATAGCACACGCCCAAAATAGTCTGTGCCTGCGCAGTACACTCCTGGTGACATCAGCGGGATTGAGGACATGGCAACGCAGGTGCAGTGGTTTTCAGACTTAAAAGTCTGAAATTCCAGAAGTGAACCGGAGGCAGGGCCGGAGCATCAGTGAGTAGCTGCGCGGGCACAGGATGTCTGAAGGGGGACATTAGAAGCACCGAGTAAGTTCAAATCATTTTCCCCCGAACCCCCCCCCCCTACAGTATTCCTTTAAAGGACTATTGTCATGACAAAAACTGTAACATGTAAATGCGTGTGTACACATACATGAAAATGTATTTGTCACAGAGTATATTCTACTGTAAATGACTTTTCTTTACCAATGCAGCTGTCACATAACAGGACATTAGTAATCTGATGGCTCTGGACCTTTGACGGATAGTGGTATAGCGCAGTCTCCAGAATACGGTGCAGAAAGTAGATAGACAAGTCCATAACGTCTTAGTAATAATAAGAAGCGCCAGATTAACTGTGGTTTACTATATTGCCAAGCTCCAGATGTCAGCTATGCGGCGCCAGGGTACCGGTATATAGCGATGAGATTAGGTGTATAAGAGGTATGCTATGGAAGGGAGGTTAGTGTTGAGTTCCATATGCATATTAAACATATTTTATTGAAAATTAGTTTCGCAAAACATTTTCTCCTGGGCAGCATGGTGCTGTAGTGGAGAGCTAGCTGGGTCCCTGGTTCATCCCAGCCAGGGCACTATCTGCACAGAGTTTGTATGTTTTTTCCATGTCTGCCTGGGGTTCCTCCTGGCACTCCAGTTTCTTCCCATATCCCAAAAAATGCATAAATGAATTGACTTCCCCCTGAATTAGCCCTAGACTTTGACATGTACACTACAAGATACATACATAGACATTTGACAATGGTAGGGATTAGATTGTGAGCCCTCCTGAGGGACGGTAAAGTGAAAAGACAATATACTCTGTACAGCGCTGCGTAAGATGTCGGTGCTATATAAATACTGTATATTCTGGCGTATAAGATTACTTTTTAACCCTTGAAAATATTCAGAAAAATCGGGGGTCGTCTTATACGGCGGGTGTCTTTGATGCCGGGTGATACATGATGCTGATACGTGATGCACATACGGGACATGCTGATGTTTACGTGATGCGCATACGCGATATGCTGATGATTAATTACTGCATATGCTGGGAGAGAGCTCATCGCTCATGCTGTGAGGTCTGGGATGACCTGGGTATGGAAGAAAGAGATTGCGCTGTGCCCATAAAACACGCCACTTCCACCCCTCTGGATCGTCCTATCCTGTTACCGCCTCTCAGATCTCGCTGCTGAGGAATGTAGTGAAGCGGCGCAGGCAATTCTTCCATACAGCTGTGATAAAAAGGGAGAGCTGACCAGTCCCCGTTACACAGCAGTCCACTTATGGAGAGGGAGAGCTGACCAATCCAACCAGTCAATCCCCTGTAGAGTGTTATGTACTGGGTACCACATACAGTACAGCACCAGTATCTGTTCATACATAGCACCAGTACATATATGTTTTTTTTTTAAAAAATATTTGGTGTGTTTTGGAACAGGGATGGTCTTATATGGCGAGTAAAGGCCAAACTCTATATTTTAATTGGAAACGTTGGGAGGTCGTCTTATACGCCCAGTCTACTTATACGCAGGAATATACGGTACTAATAATAATTTTCCCAACAATACAAGAGAATTGGAATTATACCATGTTCAATATACAGTATCCATCACATCCAAATTTGCTCATACAACAAACCATTCTCTCCATCCTTTCCCTCCCCCGCCACCCAGTCACTATCTCTCCAGCAAGATAGCTTAGGTTCAGCTAGTTTGATGTTGCCTTACAACATTTTAAGGTTAGCTAGTTTTCCTTGGAGATATTTCATAGCATACCACTCTGTATATTGGAAAGATTCCCTTATGCGTCATATCTCTTGGGAAGTAAACATGTCAGTAATACTTTTTTCCCATACTAAAAAGTCTCTTGGTCTATGAAACTGTGTCCCTAGCTTATTCTGGTTCAACATATGTGACAGTACTTCTTTCAGGTCCCACAACTTGGGTGCACTGGGAGAGATCTGTTTATTAAAAATCGACTTTTCTAGCTGCTATCAGTATAAGTTGAGCCAAATGTGGAAGGTTTTTCTGAACACAAGAGTTTGGGAGGTTCACCCCCTATGAAGCTCGTAAAAAATAAAGCAAGAATAAGTTTATCAAATCGGATGTTAATTCTACAAATTTTCGACATATATTGTTGTACTTTTTTCCAAGCTACCTGTATAACTGAACAACTCCGCATGCAATAAGAGCTTCGCATCCGGAGTCTTACATTTCAGTTCAGTTCAGTGTTGGTGGGACTTTGTACTTTATATTAAAACTACATTATATGTTTCCTGATGTATCTTCTTAAGGTGCGATTCCCTTTGATTGTCACTAAAAACCAACCTCATGCTGTCAGATTATGTTTAGACAGGTGTCCCACTTTCAGACCTGTTAATTTAGCGTGCATCTTAGCTAATGACATACTTGAGGATTGAGAAATTGATCAACATTTTTCATAGCCATAACTTTTCCCACATCTGCAACCATGGAGTGTATATAAGACCTTCACTGGGCATAAAACCCTGACTCCCTTTGATGCCTCGGTGGTCGATTTGTCACAGCGCATCAATTCAGCTGAGGACATTGTCTTCCTCACCTTGCCTTCTCCGTCGTGCACAACTCCATTGGCTCTCCTCCATCTCCATAGCAACAGAACGTGACACTAGCTTATCTGTACAGAATTCTGCCTGAACTGTCAGCCGAGGACTAAAGTCCTAATCCCTGCTGGGTGACATTCATGGCAGGTGTGTACCCAGCTTTGTGCATATAAGAGTTTACTTTGGGAGGGGCGTTAGTGTTAGAAGTATAGATTTGGTTATGCTTTGGCAATAGGCAAATAGATTGGAGTTTGCTTTGGAAGGAGGTATTACTGATATTCTAACTATAGTATATGCATCTCCTGAAACCCGAATGCAAATGTTATTTTACTAAATGTACTCTAGCTACCTGGAGAGAATGTCATTTACAGTGCTTTGGTAAAGAATTACATCATATGCTTGTATATGTATGTATGTACCGTACATGTATTTTAAAGTTGTTCATGATAGTGTTTTCTTCTTTATCTGTACATAATAGACCAGAAAACACCTTTGCCTTGACTACCATCTGCAGTCATGCATGTAGTCTTTGCAGAAGATCATAATTGATCGTAATTCAGTGGGCCTTTAGGTTTAATACAGAGGTGGAAAAATTAGTATGAAATTTAAGGAGCCAGTTTTTCCAGTGCAAGATCCAGATGGTTTTTTTTCATGAGCCAGTACTATTGACCTCAAATGGGGACACACTCAGAGGTTTGGAGCCATCTGGAATTTTCCCAGCACTGTGTTAAAAGTTCTTGCACTGAAAACCCTGGCACCAAACTTGTGCCAAGGTTTAGTAGGGTTATAAGCACCAGTGGTAGAAAGGTGATTTTGTTCTTATTTGGTCTGTGGAGCTTCAAAATGAGTTTTCTGTAATGGCAGAGGCTGTCAGAGCCCTACATGCTTATGGAAAACTAATTAAAAAAAAATTAAAAAAAACCTGTACATTTTGCATTCCTGATTAGAAAACCCTTTTAAAGCTTACCTGAAGTGGCTTTTATTGAAGCACATTTTCCAAACGCACTGCAATGTGATCTGGATTTTTCATGTGTTTATTTTTGTTTTTCACGGTGCAACTGCATTTGCGTTTTGCCAGTTTTGTTAGTAGAAAGAGAATTAAAACTAAAACACACAAAAAATCACTTAAAGCAAGTAAAACAATTTTCTAGCACTATCATTGCATATAACATTAGCACAAATGCTCAAAAAATGCAGCAGGCCGGAAGTGTGTATTTGGGCCTAAATCACCAATGAAAATGTATTGCTATAATGTGCATTATGTTGCTGGTGTCCTAGCGTTTTGCAGATTGCAAATGACCTGCAAAGAGCATATTGTACAAACCAGGCCTTAGTGAAACTGTTTTGCTGTCTGAGGTGTTTCTATTATTTTTTTCCACTCCCCTAGTCCCCACAGTCCTGTGGCAACATGTGGGACAACTGAGCAAGAAACAGAATGAGGCAGAACTTTTCAGCCTTCCACTGTATATTCCCACCCATTCCTCACCCCTAATCCTCCCGTTCCCCTTCCTTTCCCAACACATTCTGTGTCCTATCCAGCCGTACCTCCCACCTCTCTCCTCTTCACTTAGCGCCTGAGTTCACATGGAGTACATTTTGTTTGTGCATGGAATCAGAAGGTGGTGCACAAGTGCATCACAATTACAAACATGGAATTTTTTTTACATGTAAAAAGGGCGTCAGGAAATTTTGGTGCAAAGTGAAGCTGAAAAATGGCTCTCCCTGCGGTTATAAATTTCCATGAATTACTGTTCTCCCCCTCCAAGGCGTACAGTGGGAGTAAGATGCAAGTCGGCTTCCAGCTAGTGCTGGCAGACAAATTATGGTAAATTTGTGCTCCATGTGCTTTTGCCAGTGCCCAAATTACTCACTCAGTCCGCTATAGCCATAATTCAAATTACTCGAATGTCCTCGGCCACGCACGCCCTTTTACGTCAACGGAATTTATCTAGGGGACAACACAATCTTAATATAAATAGAATTTATTTAAATATTGATATAAAATTAATATTTAAAACAAAAAAAGGAAAGAGAAGGCCTCCATGTAAGCGAAGTGTAAAAATTGGTAGAACTTCTAGATTGTCATCCTGTGTTTCTTTTGCATCTGTTGTGGTTTTAGGTTTGCTTTTAAGTTCTTTGCAACAGTCTTTCTAGACTAGGAATTCTAGTCTTCCTAAAACTTTGCTATAAGCACATATCAGTGCTGCACTAATGTTTTTGTAATGTAATGGTTTTAAAAATTGCCTTTGCAGTCAGCTGTAAATCTAAAAACCTGACAGCCTGAGTTGCATTAATTTTCTACAGTCTAATCTGTACTCTGTGTTGCACTAGTTTTCAGTTACATTCCCAGCAGTAGTAATTAACAGCACAGCGCAAGAACAATTGTTGCTTGTTTTCCACTACTGCACAAACTGAGTGTCTGGCAGGAAGTTCTAACACTACCAGCTTTGACAAGGTTTGTTCCGGTCTGTGTTCATCAGTTCCACAATTGACTTTGAAATTACGTGTGACATTAATACTGGGTCATGAAGGACTGAAGTGAAGGAATTACTTTTTCTCAACAAATGTGTTAGTGTAGTCATCCTTTCATGAAAGGTCCACAAGAATGGCAAAAAAAGAAACTATGCATAGCCAATACAGGATGTGGAGATGGCTTTTCTTCAGAGACATTTTTTTTTAAATCATAAGTAAAAAAAATTAATTTGAACTTTATCCAGTTTCATTATATATATTCTTGTTTGTAATAAACAAAAAGTGTCAAAATAGGTCTTTAGAGAACACTGGTTAGGTTGGTACATGTGGCCTTCTGTTAGCTACCACTAGTGCCAGTTTCTAGAATGTCCTGGATCAAAGAAATTTGTATTTGAGATGTTGACTGTACACAGTAAAAGTGTGTTGAGTTGTGATGGGTGTGGTGACATCATGTCATGTTTATATTTTCAGGCCTTCTCAGACAATGTGGGCTTCCTAGTAACCATTTTCTGTGCTTTGGGAGTGTTTGCGATTCTCTTCATTCTGGTATGCATAGAAACTGTGGTGCAAAAGGGAATAAAGTTATTGGCCGTCTTCATCTGGGGATGTTTGGTTGCCATGGGCTACGTATTCATTTTCACTAGCGGTGATGTCACTCCATGGGACCAGGTAAGTGAGAAATTATGATTGAAGTGTGATTGAAGGAAAGTAATATGGCTGCACCTTATGCCAATAAATTACTAATGAACAGAAATGGTGAAGCTAGTTAAATTACTTATAAACGTTACATGTTATACAATACTGGGGCGGTGTTACTTAATCCCACATCCAGACTGTGTTAGTATGCTATTGGGCCCTATAGTTTCAAAATTTGGGGATAACACTACAATACGGGAACTCCTTGCAGTTCTGTCACCCATATCTTTTTAGGCCATTTCTATCTTCTTGAGCAGTTTAGCATAGGCAGCGCCCAGCCCTAGGCTTCAGATTGTACAGTGTATATACAGGGGCTAACAAATTGCTGAACAATGAAAGACGGCCTAAAGTTACGTTTGCAATACAGTTAATTTAATCCTCATTGTACCCAATGATAGCATCAGCAAACAAGTGAATAACTCACCTGTTAGTGGGAAAATGGGCACTATTGTTACCCCCTACCCCCTTCAGCAAAACTGCTGTGGCTGTCCAAAGAAGTCCTGATAGGTGGTCACTGAGCTTGGGGCTGGTCACGGCAACACAGGTAGGGGTGGCCACAGACCTCTGGACATTTTGTGAGAAGCTTCAGACAAAATCCACCACAGAGATTTAGGTCATATATGCTAGAATCTGTGTTTTCCCACCTGCTTCCTCGGTGGAGACTGTCGGCAAATAAGGAGTGCCTATATTTCACATTCTAGAATCACCAGCAGGTAGCAACAAACCAGAAGTGCAACAGGAGCATGTCCATTGACAAAGAAACAACTTCGATATCAATAATCAAAAGCGATGAGATGAGGCCCAAAAGTTATTTTAATCAGCTAATCAAAAATTATGTGATGTCATTGTTGTATACAGGTGTATTGGACATTATTTGTGACAATCAGCCTGTACACCATGCTACCCCTATGTATGAAAGGAGCAATCGTTGCTGGATTTACCTGCTCAGTGTCACATATCATCGTCCTGAGTGTCTATGTGTCGTCATCCAGCCAGCAGCCTGCTGGAACTTTTGCCTTACAGGTAGGAAAGGGTTTTTCTTTTATAGAACTATGTGCTAAAAGAAATTGGGAACACAGAAACAGGGGGATCTTACTTACTTTCTTTTTTTTTTTTTTTTTTTTTTTTCTAGCATGGGGCCTCAAGGCTCTATTTGGTGATACAATTATCCTTTAAGAATGTACATTAAAATGTCAGAAATGGAAAATATATCTTAACTGCTTTTAATTCTTTTTTTAGAACGTCCCAGATAAAACTAATTTCCTCTAATTAACTGAGAACTCTGTGCAACATCAGTAATATTAGCCAGTAATCGTACCATTAACACTGCTCTGCTACTTTCATAAATGTAAGCTTCTTTGTTCCGTACATAATGTTACAGACAGTTTGTAGCTGCCATTTTATAGCAACATGTCAAATCATTATAAAACTGCTTGTAACCTCTAAAGCCCCATCTACACCATACACTTTTGTATTCGATTCATCGTTTCGATTCGATTCAATCCGACATGTCCGATCGGGATTCGATTTGTTTCGATAATGTGGTCGAATGTCATTGCAAAACATTGGCAAATTGATCACACTTCCGATCGAGTCGAATCCCGATCGGACATGTCGGATTGAATCGAATGGCACAAAAAATTGTATGGTGTAGATGGGGCTTTAAGGTGACCATACATTGATAGATTTGCAGCAGATTCAACCATCAGATAGATTTCTGTCAGATGCCTGTCAAGTCGCATATAACAGGACTCTATCTGACGTGTGCCACACACTAGGAACAGATTTCCAATAGATTTCAGTCTGAAATCTATTGGAAATCTATTGAAAATCGATCTAAATGCTTTATTGCACCATTAGATCCAGTGCAAATCTACGGGCCAATCGATCTGCTGCCAGTAGCAGGTCGACCTAGATTTTCCATCCTGTCAGATAGATCAAATCTATCGAAATAGGCCACAAATTGATCAATCGTGCACCGATTTGCGGCCGATCGATGGCTGAAATCGAGCAGTGTATGGGCCCCTTAAGTCTGGGCTGCACGAGCTAACGCAGAATAACATAAAAATTGTCATGGCTGTTAAACCAGAATTCCAAGATTACAGATTAAAAGATTAGGGTTTATATGAGCCACCATTTAGATGTAATCTCTGTTTAACATTTTTAAAAGCTTACTTCAAGAAAAGTAATGCAGGAGGTCTATACTAGTGTGCCTTGCACTAGGGAGCATTGGCATTATTACATCATGCTCTTCTCAGCTTGCTTGTCTGAGATCACACTTAAAGGGCAACTGAGGCGAGAGAGAAATGGAGGCCGCCATATTTATTTCCTCTTAAACAATACCAGTTGACTGGCTTTCCTACTAATCCTCTGCCTCTAATATTTTTAGCCATAAACCCCGAACAAGCATGCAGCGGATCAGGTGTTTCTGACATTATTGTCAGATCTGAAAGTTTAGCTTCATGCTTGTTTCTGACATTATTCAGATACTGCTGAATACCAATAGACCAGCAGGGCTACCAGGCAACTGGTATTGTGTAAAAGGAAATAAATATGGCAGACTCCATATACTTCTCACTTCAGTTGTCCTTTAAGACACTTACAGACCTTGAGTAAAACTGGTCTACTGGAGGGTTGGACTACTAGTGTTTCAGCTGTACATCACCAACTTGGTTATGCAGAATTACAGCAGTGTTAGGGGTATGAGGCAGGGAACACACTGCGTTTTATGCACAGAAAAACTGAGAATTCGTGTTAATCAATGGACTAGTTCACACTTAATGTGTTTTTCGCGCTCCGAAAAAACCTGACATTCTGCATCATGATCCTGCACATTTTGCCAGTTTTCTGTATCAATTACATTAGCTGTTATGAAAAAACTTTTCGCGTTTTTCTGCATTTAAACACACTTAGGGAAGAGCTTGAACATAACATAGACTGCTGGTCACTCCAGCTAAGCGGCATCTGATATTTACACAGAAAGTAAGCATTTCAAACTTAGCTGTGCATACCAATGAAGTTATTGTACATAAAAATGTATCTAACTTAAGGCCCGGTTCACACTTGCGGTTTAATGAAATACTTACCGGTGGCACGGGTCCGGTCCGTTCTGGGAACATCAGGAGGCCATCAGGATCCGGTCAGGTCACGTTCAGTTCTCTTCCGGATCTTCTTCAGTTCTTCATGTGTCCTGGATCCGTTTCCGTTTTCAAAGAGGGGCCTGGAAGGTCTGAAAAAGCGCTGGAGTCCTTCTTGGGGAGAGCCTGCTGTGCGGACATCATCCTCCTCGTCCCGCAGGGCCCTGCGTCTGGATGGTCAGGTCCTTCCCTGTCCTCCGATGTGTTCTGGGGTGGCTGTGGAGAGGCTGGGGGCTGTCCGGCGCTGGGTACATCCACATGGCCGCCTGCACCATAGAGAACCCCACAGGAAGTGGGGTAGGACGTCCGGCTTACATCCGGAAGTGTGTTGCGCACTTCCGTTTCCCCTCAGTTCCTGTTGTGCTGGATTTCTTGTCCGGCGGCGGTGGACAGAGGACCGGTCCGGAAAATTGGAGCATGTTGGAAAATTCCAGACCGCAGGCCGCATCCGGATCCGGAGGAACGGACGAGTGCGCACGGGTCCATTAATTAACAATGGACCCTTAATCTTCCGTTCCGTTTGCGGTCCAGCTGCGGTCCGCAAATAAACGCCAATTTGAACCGGGCCTAAGCCTTAAAGGACAACTGAAGTAAGAAGAGTATAGAACTGCCATGTTTATTTCCTTTTAAATAATACCAGTTGCCTGGCAGCCCTGCTGGTCTATTTGGCTGAAGAAGTGTGTGAATAACACCAGAAACAAGCAGGCAGCCAATCTGTCAGATCTGACAATAATGTCAGAAACACCTGATCTGCTGCATGCTTGTTCAGGGTCTATGGCTGAAAGTATTAGAGGGTCAGCAGGGCTGCCAGGCAACTTGTATTGCTTAAAAGGAAATAAACATGGCAGCATCCATATAACTCTCTCTTCAGTTGCCCTTTAACTACCTGCGGACCGGCGTAGTTGAAATCTACGGCGGGCAGGGGGCGCTGCGGTTCTGACCGGACGTAAACTCTACGTCCTATTCACCGCGCGCCCGTCCCCGCCGCGCTGTCCGCTCTGTCTCCGCCGCAATCAGCTGCCCTCTATGACGGCAGAGCACTGTGAGCCGGGCAGGAGCCGTTTTCATTGACTCCTGGCCCTGTCATTCCTGTAAGCCGTTCCCATTGGCTTACATGGAGTGACAGAGTCAGGAGCCAATGAAAGCGGCTCCTGACCGGCGCACAGTGCTCTGCCGTCATAGCTACGGCAGAGAGAGCAGCCTGCGGCAGGGACAGAGCGACGTGACTGGCGGATTTTAGCGGCGATTCGTCGGGAACCGGCGGTTTACTGTACCAGCACCCTCTGGTCCTTAAGGGGGCAGAGGGTGCTGGTACTCAAGTGGTTAAATACGAGTCGCAAGGGGCAATTTTAAAATGAAAGAAAAAGATCCCTAAATGGAAAAAAACTTAAAAAAAAATGTGATGCCATTGAAATACATTCAGGGCCCTTTTCCACCAGCGCGTTTGCACTGGCTGAATCGCAAAGTCGCAAACCGCTAGCGATTTTACAATCGCTACGGTTTGCTTTTTAACATAGGAATCGCGGTAGGTCATTTCCACTACCGCGATTCGTTTTTTACCCGAACGCGAACGCGCGGCGGAGCGATATTTGCCGCGATTTTGCTATGCAGTGCATAGCAAAATCGCGGCCGCAAAACGTCGGGGAATCGCCGGTTTTGCGATTCAGCAATCGCTAGTGTTCAGCATGAACGCTAGCGACTGCAGGTGGAAAAGGGCCCTAAGTGTGCGCCAAACACAATTTTGCAAAATCGCACACAAATTTAAGCAAAAAATTGTTTCTGTGCAAACGCTGAGTATTACAAATTGTGTTATATTATATCTATACAGTAGGCTATGCAAAAAAATAAGCCTAAGCTAAAGTTGTTTTTTTTTAAAGTAGAGCAATTTGATTTTCTAAGATTCCCTATCGATCAGACCAGGCTTGAACTTTTCTACTGATCGTATTAACCTGCATTTTTTTCCGAAGATATAATATACTATATGTTTTTTCATTATGCTCAGGTCAAAGCGGAACAGATACAATTTTATGGGAACATTGATTGGATGATTTTTTGTACGTTTTTGTATTGGCTTTATTTATTGCTATTGAAGAGAAATGTCAAGTGTGGAGTTCTTTTGCATTAATAAAGGAAGATTAAGAAAAGTTTTGCAATACAAAGTGGTTTCTTGATCATTATTGTCAAGCTTTATCCTTTGGTTACATGAAGATTGTGAAGGGTTTGGTAGAACACCGATATGATATCTGTAATATTGCACTCCCATTCAATGACCTATTACACTTTTGTTGCGTTTTTCTGCCATGATATAAAGTGGAAAGAAAAAAAAAACAGAAAATGAAATGAAGCAAAACTTTTGACAGGTACATTTAGCAGCATGATATGATCCATACCCTTTAATAAGTAGCAATGTTATTTATAGTCCTTATGTACAGGACCTTCTAGCAGTTCAAATGACAACATTTACAATCCCTTTGATTGTTCTCTCCACAGATGATAGCCGACGTGGTCATCTTGCTGTGTGGCAATGTGGTGGGAGGTTATCACAAGCGTGTGACAGAAAGTTCATTAAAGGACACTTACCATGAGGCCATCAACTTCATTCATTCCCGACGTAAGCTGGACTCTCAGGAGAGGCAGCAGGTGTGGTGGAGCGTGCGAAAACACCTATATATGTTGGGAAAATGTCTGATGTTATCAAATAGTAGTGTTAAGTTTCACACAGGGCTATAGTTAATTGAAACTTCAATATCTTACAAGATTCCACATATACATTTCTGACTAGCCACTGGTTAGGTTCAAGTAAAAAACTAAAGATTGCAGTTTTGACAACATTTTATGACATTCTATTACCAATGCAGTATCATAACCCCAAGACTGTTGGGATAGGGCAATACTACCCCTTCTGCCAACTGTATTACACGTCCCAAATTACCCAGCAGTGAGTGTTTTGTCGCTATTACCCAAAATGCAACCATGCACCCTGATTGCTGGTGTGCTTGGTTGGCCATTGCTTGACAAAAAGCAAGTAGAATCACGATAACTGCAGGTGAAACTTGAAAAATTAGAAGAACTTGCAAAATTCCATTTATTTCAGTAATTCAATTTAAAAGGTTAAACTAATATATGAAATAGGAGCCCTTTTGCAGGTGTTTTGGATTATGTTAGGTGCACACCATACAATTGATTTCTAACATGTCCGATCTGAATTTTGATCGATGTTTCGATTGTTTTTCCGATCGATTTCCATAGAAGTGAATGGAAATTGATCAAAAAATCGATCCAAATTCAGATCGAACATGTTGTAAATAATCGATCTGGCAGTTACATCTGCCAGAAAATTGTATGGTGTGTACATAGCATTAGACTCTTTGACTTCAGTTTGCTTTTTTTATTCCAACCTGAACTCAAACTGAAGAAAAAGGACTTTGTAGCCCTGGAAAACCTATTATTATCATTATTATTATTATTTATTTATAAAGCGCCAACATATTCCGTGGCGCTGTACAATGTAAGAAAACAAACAAGGGATACATAATGATACAGACAATGATATACATCAAATATGAACACTGATACAAAATACAGCACTGCTGATTACAATTTGATTTAACATGATGACTAAAATGTATAAATGTCTAACAGAGTGCAAGCAATTAAATTAATAACATTCCATGGCACAAAAGGGTGAGAGCCCTGACCTTGCGAGCTTACAATCTAAAGGAATGGGGTGAAAACAAGAGGTGGGGGAAGTATACAGTATATGTACAGGCAGTGCGTAATTAGGTTATTTAGTGGGTGCATGGCCTAAGCTAGAGAATATACTTGTCGGAAAAGGTGGGTTTTAAGGGAGCGTTTAAAGATTTCAAAGGTGGGAGAGTGTCGGATGTGCTGTGGAAGGGCATTCCAGGGGTGGGGTGAAGCACGGGAGAAGTCTTGTACACGTGAATGTGAGGAGGTAATTGTAGAAGAGGATAAAAGAAGCTCGTGTGCAGATCTGAGATAGCCGTTGGGTTGGTATCTGGAGACTAGTGAGGAGATATACAGGGGAGAGAGATGGTGGAGAGCTTTGTAGGTTAGGGTTAAGAGTTTGAACTGAATCCTCTCGTTAATTGGTAGCCAGTGAAGAGCTTGACAGAGAGGGTCAGCAGAGGAAGAGCGAGAGGAGAGATGAATAAGTGGAGCAGCAGAGTTCAGTACAGAATTGAGTGGTGCTAGTCGGTTAGTTGGAAGTCCACCAAGCAATATATTGCAATAGTCCAATCGAGATATAATAAGAGCATGTACGAACATTTTGGTTGTGTCATGGGAGAGAAAAGGTTGGATACGTGCTATGTTTTTCAGTTAGAGATGACAGGAGCTGGTTAGGGAGTTAATGTGAGGAATAAATGAGAGAGAAGAATCAAATATAACCCCTAAGCACCATGCTTTGGGAACTGAAGTTATAGACGTGTTGTTAACATTTATTGTAATATCAGGCAAAGAGGTGGACAGGGATGGTGGAAAGACTATTAGTTCAGTTTTATTCATATTAAGTTTTAAGAAGCGAGAGGACATGAAAGAGGAAATAGCGGACAGGCAGTCGGGAACCCGTGTGAGGAGGGAGTTAAAGGGAACCAGAGATGAACGATTCACACAAAATAAACATATCAGTTGATGGCTTGTAAAGAATAAATGCTCTACCTGATAATTTCGCCACTCTGGTGTGCCTTTTTGAGTGTTTTTTATCCATTATTGCTCCAGGAATTATCCAATATGGCCGCCGGCTCATACTTGTTCTGCTTCCGGGTAATGAGTTGTCCTGGATGTGCTGTCTAGGCTATATGAGACTATAGACAAGCAGGGCTGCTGCAGCCTTTCATCTGTCTGCTTTTAACTATTATTCTGGTATGCTGTGTGGCTGCCTGTAGGAAGTGTCTCTCATAGAAATGAAACTGCATACAGTAGATAATGACTGGCTGCACAGTGCACACAGATACACTTGTGTGTGTCAGAGCTTCTTTCTCGGCGGCAGCAGCAGCAGCCCCTCCCATGTCAACAGCTCTGAGTATGAAATCTGAGCCAGGAGGTGGCAGGCTTGGGCTTGAAAAGACTCCACAGAAGAGTGACTCAGCTACAATGATGCCAGGTCAAACATAGACTGAATCAGTTGGTGGATTCTTATCACAGTTGATAACAGATTTATTAGACTGTGAAGAATAAAACTAAAAGCAGGGTAGGTGTTTACTGTCATGTTCCCACTGATAAATGTAATAAAATACATGAGGGTGCTTCGTCTCTGGTTCTCTTTAAGGTCTGGGGCTGAGAGGTACAGTTTTTTTTATCATCTGCATATAGGTGGTATTGAAAACCAAATGAGTTGATTAAGTTACCAAGACCGTGCATGTAGATGGAGAGGGGGGGACCGAGGACAGAGCCTTGAGGTACCCCTACAGACAGAGGATGATCTGAATAAGAAACAGTGAAAGACCTTCCAGAGAGGTAGGAAGATATCCGGGAGAGAGCGAGGTCCTTTATTCCTATAGATGAAAGGATCTGTAGGAGTAGAGTGTGGTCGACAGTGTCGAATGCTGATGACAGATCTAGAAGGATGAGTATGGAATAATAGCCTTTGGATTTAGCTGTGAGGAGATCATTAGCTAATTTGGTGAGGGCTGTTTCTGTGGAGTGGTTTGGCCGAAAGCCAGACTGGAACTGATCAAGCAAGGATTTTGCAGATAAATACTGACTTAGTTCAGCATGAATGTGGCTTTCAAGTAATTTAGATGGAAATGGGAGAAGTGACACTGGGCGGTAGTTAGCAAGTTCGGTGGGGTCTAGAGATGTTTTTTAAGTAGTGGTGTTACAACAGCCTTCTTTAGTGAGGATGGAAAAATTCCGGTGGAGAGGCATAGGTTAAACAGCGCTATTAGGGCAGGGATGAGGGATGTGGATAGCTGTGGAATGAGATGTGATGGGATAGGATCCAAAAAACAGGTGGTTAGATGGGATTTGGAGATAAGAGAAGAGAGCGAATGTTCAGAGAGTGGAGAGAAACTGGAAAGAGAGCAGTCAACAAGATTAGTGGAGATGGAGTTTGATGTCTGCATGGAAAACACACTATGGATTTTTGCAGTTTTATCTGTAAAGTATGTTGCAAATTCTTCAGCTGATAAGCATGAAGAAGGAGGAGGAGGGGGTGGACGGAGAAGGGAGTTGAAAGTACTGAACAGGCGCTTTGGATTGTGCAAGTGGGAGGATATGAGGGAGGGAAAGTATGATTGTTTTACAGAAGAGAGAGCGGTTTTAAACTTTTTTTTTTTTTAAGAAATGAAATCCTCATTAGTATTAGTTTTTCTCCAACGACGTTCAGCTACCCTAGGGCACCCCTTTAGCTGTTTAGTAGCCTTGGTCAGCCAGGGTTGGCGACTGACATGGTGTGGGCAGACATTGGTGAGGGCTGCGATTGCATCCATGACTTGCGTGATTGAGCTGTGGTAGTGTGCAGCTGCTGAGCCAGGGTCAGTGAATGGTTGTGTGAGGAGAGGTGGCAGGGCATCAGAGACAGATTGCATTTCTATATTGCGGTAGTTCCTGCGTATATATGAGCGTGCTTGAGGCAGCGTGGTAGGAAGAGGGGGAGAGAGAGAAGTTTAGTAAGTTATGATCAGAGAGTGGGAGAGGAGTATTAGTGAAATCAGTGATAGAACACTGATTTCTATCACTGAATATGAGGTCAAGTGTATGACCATTAGAGTGAGTTGGAGCAGTGGACCACTGAGAAAGGCCGTAGGAGGAAGTGAGTGTCAGAAGTTTAGTGGCGGCAGAATTGTTGGTGAAGTCACCCATAATGATGGTAGGGATATCGAAGGACAGGGACTGGAGGAGCCATGTAGCGAAGTGATCTAGGAAGAAGGAAGCAGGGCCAGGGGGGCGGTAGATTATTGCGATCTGGAGGTTAGAGGGAGAGTATAGACGGACTGCATGGACTTCAAAGGAAGGTAGAGAAAGAAAAGGAATGGGTGTGAGCGGCTTAAAGGAGCATCTATCAGAGAAAAGAATACCCACACCACCGCCATGTTTATGCCTATGCTACTTACTCCAACTTCAATCCTCATTAAAACTAATGTTAAAATGACAGCTAATGTTATAGGTATGTGCATTCTATTCTTATGCCAGCTAGCTTTAAAGGACGACTATCATGAACAATTGTAAAATTTAAAATACAGACATATAAAATATACATTTATCCCAGAGTAAAATGTGCTATTAATTACTTTTTTGTTCTTACTGTAAGTGACCGCAACAAAGAAAAAAAACTATTTTTTTTTCTCCTGGTTGGACTTGGATGGGTGTCTTTTTTCCAACCAAACTAACTTTGTAACTATGGGGTTGATTCACTGAGCTGCTCTGCTGTAGCAACGCAGCTTAATGACAGCAGAGCATGGTAATAATCTTCAGCGCATGATATGCAGCCATAGCGCGCACTGTTAAATTACGCTATGCTCCAATAGCTTAACAAGTGCTTCATTAAACTTAACGAGCGCTGCACTGAACTCGCCCTGTGCCCCAGCAGGTCTAGTGGCTTCAAAGGACAATATTCCTGAACATTGATTGGCCCAGTAGGCTGACTGTCAAGTCAGAGTGCAGGAATCTCATCCTTTGAAGCCACTGGACTCGCCAGGGCTCAGGGTGTGTTCAATGGAGCGCTCGTTAAGTTTAATGAAGCACTTGTTAAGCTATTGGAGCGCTATGGCTGCATATCATGCGCTGGAGATTATTACCACCTGCTGCTGTCATTAAGCTGAATCAACCCCTATGTAATTTATAGTGCATTTTACTCTGGGAGAAATGCATATTTTGTATGTATGTATGTTAAATTTTACAATATTTTGCCATAGTGGTCCTTTAGGTACTCTGCAGGGATCCAGAGGGTATTCACACAGCTGGACATTACTTCTCTTATGATTGTTGCCCCCCACCCTCATGTAATTTTGCACTTTCCACTCCTGATAGATGGCTCTAGGTGGTTACAAACATTTTAGCCGTGGCAACTGGGTGGCTAAATGTTTTGTTGTTGGTGTAAAAGAGTACTTAAAGGCAACCTGAAGTGAGGGGGATAAGGGGGCTGACATTTATTTCCTTTTAAACACAAATTGCCTGGCTGTCCTGCTGATCCTCTGCATCTAATACTTTTAGCCATAGACCCTGAACAAGGCGTACGTTAAAAAGGGGCGCTGGGAAAAAAGGGCGCCGGGTTTTAAACGATAAACATGGATAACGTTTAAAAATATAATGTACTATATTTCGTTTAAAAATAATGTTTTATAAAGTTATAAATCATTAAATAATGTGCATGAAATTGGCAATTGTGAAAACGTTAATCTTCTGTTTAAAAAGTGAAACGTATAATAACGTTTAAAAAAAATAGTAAGTAACCCTCCCTGTACCTACCCCTAACCCCTAGACCCCCGTGTTGGTGCCTAAACCTAAGACCCCCCTGGTGGTGCCTAAACCTAAGACTCCCCTGATGGTGCCTAAACCTAAGACTCCCCTGATGGTGCCTAAACCTAAGACTCCCCTGATGGTGCCTAAACCTAAGACTCCCCTGATGGTGCCTAAACCTAAGACCCCCCTGGTGGTGCCTAAACCTAAGACTCCCCTGATGGTGCCTAAACCTAAGACTCCCCTGATGGTGCCTAAACCTAAGACTCCCCTGATGGTGCCTAAACCTAAGACCCCCCCCTGTTGGTGCCTAAGTAACCTTCCCTGTACCTACCCCTAACCCCTAGACCCCCGTGTTGGTGCCTAAACCTAAGACCCCCCTGGTGGTGCCTAAACCTAAGACTCCCCTGATGGTGCCTAAACCTAAGACTCCCCTGATGGTGCCTAAACCTAAGACTCCCCTGATGGTGCCTAAACCTAAGACTCCCCTGATGGTGCCTAAACCTAAGACCCCCCTGGTGGTGCCTAAACCTAAGACTCCCCTGATGGTGCCTAAACCTAAGACTCCCCTGATGGTGCCTAAACCTAAGACTCCCCTGATGGTGCCTAAACCTAAGACTCCCCTGATGGTGCCTAAACCTAAGACCCCCCTGGTGGTGCCTAAACCTAAGACCCCCCTGTGATAAGCATTAATAACGTGTGAAAAAAATATTGTGCTGTTTTTCGTTTAAAAATAATGTTTTAAAAAAGATTGTACTGTTTTTCGTTTAAAAATAATGTTTAAAAAATTATAAATCATAAAATAATGTGTAATCAGGAGAAGCAGTTATAAAACAGTAAAAGTCTCCGGGCGCCGCTTATAAAACGTTATTTTTCTCCGGCGCCCTTTTTTCCTGTCGGGCGCCCATTAAACGATATTTATTATGGGAGTGAATGGCGGCGCCCGATTTGTCCACTTGCCTCAGGCGCCCGAATTTACTGTTACCCTGAACAAGAATGCAGATCAGATGTTTCGCTGACGTTTGGCTCGATTTTCCGCATGCTTGTTTCAGGTGGGTGATTCAGACACTACTGATGCCAGATCAGCAGGATTGGCAGTTAACTGGTATTGTTAAACAGGAAATAAACATGGCTGCCTTCATATCTTCTCACTTCAGGTTTCCTTTAAATTGATGAAGACATTTAGTAATTTGTCAGCTTCATATGCTTGCAGTAGGATTGGTTTGTAGAATAAATATATTAATATGAGAAAATCTTTGTCCTTTGCTGAAACCTTTGTACACCGTGAAGATGATATTATTCTTTTACCCTTTACTGACTCTGTCATATGTGCCTTTGTGCATTAGTTTCAAAACAAATGAAGTAATGTACTGGGTGTTTTGGGTTAATTATTAATTACCCTTTTTGCCATGAAAAAACAAGTTTTTATTGCTTGTTTTGATCATGTAAGTACTTTGAAAAAGACGTGTTTTTGGTTAAGATGTCTGTATTGTTTACTTCCTTATGGTACAGAACTACTTTCTTGGCTCTTGTGTATTTTTAAAAACTGAAACCCTCACAGTAGTAAAGGTGCAGATTTTGTTGTTTGAAGGACTTTTATGGAAATCCTTTTCCTCCTTTAAAATGTAGAATGCATATGAAGTGTACAGTACATTTGTCACAGAGCAATATTTAATTTTTTTTTCTACTCTGTCACATACAGTAGGTAGTAAAATCTGACAGGTTTTGGACTAGTCCATATCCTCACGGGGGATTGTCAAAAGTTTTGCTATTTTTCAAATACACTTACTGAACAACACTTGCTCAGTCCTCCTGCTAGAATAGTGTTACCAGCTGATATCTTTGTTAGATCATTTCCATGGAGTCAGATTTTTACAACTACTGTCCCTGCAGAAAGGCAGGATGGACATCTGGCAAAGGAAACGAGCTGCACGCCCTACTATAGTACCCATAAAGGTGTCAGGTGCTGTGAGAATTGTGGGTTATGATTTTTTTCACTAGGCACATGTGCAGTTAGATTAGCTGATTCCAACTGTGTCAGGCATGTGGGACTTTAGTAGGATTTCACTAGGCACATGTGCAGTTAGATTAGCTGATTCCAACTGTGTCAGGCATGTGGGTTACCACTGTATGATCAGGAAGCCTTCCTAACCATTTTAAACAAGAAAAATTTAAGTCCAATAGATCAGTATGCCTGGCAGCTACAATTTTTTTTTTTTTACACACTTTTTTGTTGAATTCATTGATCACAGGAGCAGTTGTTACTTTCCATCTTACCGCAGTATATAGCAACAGAGATGAAAGAAGAGATCATAGAGAGGCTGAAAGAGAAGAGACCACAGCAGGAGAGCACCAACAACTTCCATAATCTGTATATCAAACGGCACAAAGATGTGAGGTGAGCCAAAGCAGCACATAGACCAAGATCCTTATATATAAAGGACCTAAGTCTGATAAACATCTTACTTTTATGTGGAAAGGGCTAATCTCATCTATAACTTTAACTTGTATAAGTTTCCATGTTTGTACAAAACTTGAAGGACCTAGTTCAGCCTCCCGTTTTGTAATGTCCAATTTGCACTAATCAAAACAAAGTTTTGTGCATTGCATGCCTTTACTTTTTGGGGAAAAGTGTATTAAAAATACCTTTCTGGCTGCATCCAGTAGTTCCTTATTACCAGTAGAGTGGGAGTTGTTTTCCAGCACAGAGCCAATAACCTTGCCAAGTCCACCTATTTCCACTCCTAAGCAAGATCTTTATTATTATTTAGTATTTATATAGCGCTGACCTCTTCTCCAGCGCTGTACAGAGTAATATTGTCTTGTCACTTTAACTGTCCCTTAGAGGGGTCCACAATCTAATCCCTACCATACTCCTATATCTGTATCGTAGTCTAGGGCCAATGTGTGTATAGTGTATGTATTGTAGTCTAGGGCCAATTTTAGGGGAAGCCAATTAACTTCTCTGTATGTTTTGGGGATGTGTTAAGAAACCGGAGTGCCGGAGGAAACCCACACAGAAAAGGGGAGAATATAAAAACTCCTTGCAGATAGTGCCCTGGTTGAGATTCGGGGACCCAGCACTGCAAAGCAAGAGCGCTAACCTCTACGCCACCTTGCTGCCCAGAGATTAACTCTTTGTGGTCAGCAATGCAGCTGCAGTTCAGCTGTGACTCCCTGCTCATTGTTTAATGGAGCATTTGCCACATCCTTTCCAGTGTGTAAATAAAAGTCATGTGTACTGCTCATCACCTCTCACTGCCTGAAATAATAAACTGCACTCTTACTTTATTGTTTTCTTATAAAAACACTGGTGAGGGTCTGGAAACGTGAAAGTACCCCTAAACTGTCTTAAAACTGTGAGAATGAGCATTCTGCTTTCAACGCCCGCACAGTTCTCAATCGCACGTGGATTTGGAAAACAGTTTCTTCAACTGAAAAGGGGGGGCAGCGGCAGCACAGTCAGTGAACGGTAATCTAGCCCTCCGTGTTTTAAGACAGTTCAGGGGTTCTTTAAATGCTTTAATATGCACTGAGCAGAGAGAAGCTAGACAGAAACTGATGATGAAATTCTGCATAACTATAATGCTGCAGTTCTTGCCACAAGCAGTTAATCTAATCAGCAGCAAGAAGGTGGAAGCAGCCAGGTGATCAGTATCCCCTCCCAGCTCTTTCTTGACTGTCTCCTGTGAGTGATGGTGGAAAGGGGGAGGAGCATGGACAAAGTACAGACTGCTGCTCAGTCCAGCCAAGCAGCCTTTGATACTGGCACACAGATACAGTTGTGCAATCTAAGCAAGTCAATATACATTCATGGAATGCAAACCTGGACTATAGTTTATAGTCTTGTGGTACTACTCTTAAATGTTGCTGTGCAGCAGAGTGTGGTCTTCTGTTCTGTAAGATACCTCATATTAGAACTTTGAAGTATTGATAAAAGGTGTCTGCACTTGTAACACTCAGTGTGACCATACCACAAAAGAGTGATGGACAGAAGGAAAGTGTATGATGTGTGTCCAGGCCTCTGACTCGCTTTTCTCTGATTGTGGCTGATACACTTCTCACATGTTAAATCTTTCTGGATTTTACGCCTATATGAATCGGACAGAATGTTATCTATTTTCTATCTCTTCCATCCACCCTCCTGTTGACTGTAATATAATTTAGCTACTGAATATCTGGATCTTATGCTATCTACAAACATTCATTAGTTGTAGCCTGATCCAGATCAGGTGACAGCTGAGTGTCTGTAGATACACATGACCTCGCCTGACCTTCCATCTGTATCTCTTCTCAGGAGGATATGCAGTGAGGTTGTGTTCTCCTGACTGATTGCTAAGACCTTGAAAAAAGGAACAGCAGGTGCCCTACTGCTACTAATCTTTTTCCTTCTACCATAGGAAAAACCCAGCATGCAGAACTCTATACTGTTATGTTGTTGTTTTCCACATTCACATCTGTCTGTAGCAAGCTTTTTGGGGGATTTCTCTGTAGCTAGATGTGAAATATCAAGTTGCCTAAAGTTTGTGTAGTCCAATGCAAATTAAAGGACCACTATTGCGCAAAAATTGTTCAATTTTAACCACTTCACCCCAAAGGGGTTTTACCCTAACGGACAAGCGATTTTCACCTTTCAGGGCTCAACCCTTTCATTTGCCAATGGCTTAATCACTACTAATCACAATGAAATGATCAATGGCCTCAATTCTAAGATCATGCTGTAGATAAGGCAAGAGAAAACTTACCTCCACACAGTAAGAGAGTTATCTTATCTCTTTATTCTCCTCCTTCATACCTCCTCTGTAGTTAATTTACCTCCTCTGTAGTTATTTTCACACGCAGTTAACAAAACAGGCTGTCTTTAACTGTGGAGTTATTTTAAGGATTGAAGAGTTAACTTAAAGACAGAAGAGTTAACTTTAGGTTTGCCTGAGGTAAAATGTTTCCTGAATACTACATGCCTTATCACCATGGTGACCACTCTATAAACGTTATTAAAGACAGGTGATAAGCTTAGTGAATTGAGGCCTATATCTTGTTTTTTTCACCACCAATTAGGCTTTTTGGGGTAGATATTTGTTTTTAGTAATTACTTTATTTTCTATGCATTTTTAAGGGATAAAAATGAAAAAATACAATATTTATCCAATGTTTCTGTTTCAATATTGTTTATTAAACAGTATTAATACAAATACAAAGCTGTTCAAAAAGAATAACATGAATATTCCAAAAAGATTTTACAAGACATCTTGAAATATATGTAGCTTTACATTAGTTTAACAGATCGTCAAAAGAAAAGCGCCTTTGGAATGTGCAGAAATGTCTTAAGGCAGTTCAGCTTTTTATCTTAATAGGTACAATAGCATAGATAAGCTGGTTTTCTGATAGTTAAATGGTACCTATGTCATACTTATTTCTCCAATTATATCCCCTATAGTTTTAATATACACTGCTACTGTACATAAAACCCACACATTTTATCTGCCTATTTGTCCTGGTTATCACAAGATTTGAATTATGTCCCTAGTACAAAGTATGGTGACAATATATTATTTAGAAATAAAGGTGTATTTTTTCTGTTGTTTTTTTTTTGTTTTTGTTTAATCTTGCGTGCATGCACATCGGCAGCAACGCTGCTTTACTTATAAAACCTTCCTGGAGCCGTTAAGAGGCTCCGGCAGGATGTTTTAATACACCTGCTTGTCTTTAAGTGGTTAATATATACAGTGGGATGCGAAAGTTTGGGCAACCTTTGTTAATCGCCATGATTTTCCTGTATAAATCGTTGGTTGTTGCAATAAAAAATGTCAGTTAAATATATCATATAGGAGACACACACAGTGATATTTGAGAAGTGAAATGAAGTTTATTGGATTTACAGAAAGTGCGCAATAATTGTTTAAACAAAATTCGGCAGGTGCATAAATTTGGGCACCACGAAAAAGAAATGAAATCAATATTAAGTAGATTCTCCTTTTGCAGAAATTACAGCTTCAAACGCTTCCTGTAGGTTCCAATGAGAGTCTGGATTCTGGTTGAAGGTATTTTGGACCATTCCTCTTTACAAAACATCTCTAGTTCATTCCTTGTTATGCCCAAATACCTCAATTTTAGTTTCATCAGTCCACAGCACCTTATTCCAAAATGAAGCTGGCTTGTCCAAATGTGCTTTAACATTCCTCAAGCGGCTCTGTTTGTGCTGTGGGCGGAGAAAAGGCTTCCTCTGCATCACTCTGGCATACAGCATCTCCTTGTCTAAAGTGTGCCGAATGGTTGAACGATGCACAGTAACTCCATCTGCAGCAAGATGATGTTGTAGGTCTTTGGTGCTGGTCTGTGGATTGACTCTGACTTATGTTTATGTATGTTTATGTTTTTGTTTATCTGAGATTTTTCTTGGTCTGCCACTTCGAGCCTTAACTTGAACCGAGCCTGTGGTCTTCCATTTCCTCAATATGTTCCTAACTGTGGAAACAGATAGCTGAAATCTCTGAGACAGTTTTCTGTATCCTTCCCCTAAACCATGATGATAAACAGTCTTTGTCTTCAGGTCACTTGAGAGTTGTTTTGAGACCCCCATGTTGCTACTCTTCAGAGAAAATTATAAGGAGGGAAGCTTTTAATTGACTCCCTTAAATACTCTCTCATAACTGGATTCACCTGTGTAAGTAGGTCAGGGGTCACTGAGCTTACCAAGCCAATTTTAGTTCCAATAATTAGTTCTAAAGGTTTCGGAATCAATAAAATGACAAATTTATGCACCTGCCTAATTTTATTTAAACAATTATTGCGCACTTTCTGTAAATAAACTTCATTTCACTTCTCAAATATCACTGTGTGTGTCTCCTATATGATATATTTAACTGACATTTTTTATTGTAACAACCAACGATTTATACAGGAAAACCATGACGATTAACAAGGTCGCCCAAACTTTTGCAGCCCACTGTACAGTTACACCTACTTATAAGAAAAACATTTCTCCTGGAGTACAATGCCATATAAATCACTTTTCTCCCATGTTGCTATCACTTACAGTAGGCAGTAAAAATCTGACAGATTTTGGACTAGGGGGATTTTCTCAGTATTTCTTTTTTTCATTACAATAGCACTCTATGGAAAGGATCTATACAGAGATGCAAACACCCCTAGCTGTTTGCACTCTATTTTAGCAGTTGGACTGAAGAACTGGCATTCAGTACTGAGAGTCCCCAGTGAGGAGATGGACCTCCAAAACCTGTCAGATCTGTAATATTTTTAGGTACTTACATATTATACCATCTTCCGAATTTTACTGCCCCCCGTTTAAAAAATATTGACTCCCTTTGGAAATCTACATATTGTTGGAATCTTGGCTTTCATTTGCACTATGCTTTGTGAGTTGGGGGTGTGGAATGAGGGGTGTCTACGCTACGCTACTGCCAGCGGGCAACAGGACAATGATTCCAGTAAAGCTGGGAATATCCGTTTAAAAAGAGTGGACACTCCTCATTTAACATCCGCTAACTCAGGAATATTGCATCGGACCAACACAGGGCATATGAAATGAAAGCCAAGACTCTAAACTTTCCAACAATATGTGGATTGCCTAAGGGGAGTAAAGGCAGTCAAAATGGGTAGACAGCATAATATCTTAAGTGACAATTTTTACAACCTATTGTAAGTGACAGCGACATAGGAAAAAATACATTTATGGTGCATTTTATACATATGAATACACACAGATTTAAAATTTTACAATTTTTCCCAATAGCAGTCCTTTAACCATCTTTATTGCTGTATTTGAGAGACGGCAAATAAATGTATTGTGTTCTATGTTCCAGTATCCTATATGCAGACATTGTTGGCTTCACACTGCTTTCTAGTGAATGCTCTCCCAAGGAGCTGGTTCTGATGCTAAATGAGCTGTTTGGAAAGTTTGACCAGATAGCGAAGGTAAGTAAATGTAAATGGGACTGTGTTGTAACCATGCACAATTATTGGACAGTTCTGAAAGCTGAAGAATGTTTTATTCTGTAGGAAAATAACTGCATGCGCATCAAGATCCTGGGTGACTGTTATTACTGTGTGTCAGGGCTGCCGGAATATCTGCCAGACCATGCAAAGAACTGTGTCCAGATGGGTTTAGACATGTGCCAGGCAATCCGGTGAGAAATCTTCCTGCACTTCTCTGCTCTCTCTTTCATTTGGGTACACAGCTATGGAAGTGTGGTGTAAGCCCTGACTGCTATAGGGGGAAGGACACTAGAGAATGTTGTTTTTCTTCACTTAGCTAAACTCCTGCTTCAAGTTGAAGTACATCAGTTGTCCTGTAAGAAAGCTCAACCCTTTTAAGTTTAGTCATAGTTAAATTCCTAGAAATGTTTTCCTCTTCATTCCCACTCTGTCCTATTCTCCTCAGTGACGACCTCGGGCTGCCTGATATAGTGGATTGCCTTCACATCACATTTGGTATCCAGCTTACTGTTTTTCTTATCGTTGCTGAAGCAGAGCCATATCACCAGTGTGAGCGCACCTTCCATTATACTTCAATATACTCAGTGGCCTACACACATCAGTCACGTCTTATAGCCAGAAAGTAGAATTTAGCTTTTTTTGTTATTATTTTCCTAAGCTCCAAGGCAGTGTTTTGCCTTCCACATTCTCCAGCCTGCATTTCTGTGCTTTTCAAAGCACTGGAAAATGTCCACGGTGTAACCAACAGTGTCCTTTGGCAAGAAGGAACCCCCGTTTTAGTTTTAAAAACCTTTCCCAGGGAGGATGGCTCTGTGTGGCGTACCCTGGATGTCAGGCCACTCTCGGTCAGCACATAACTGTACAAGGCATATAAAATGCCAGCAGAGGACTTTACACACAAACTGTAGTTAAAATATCTTTTTTTTGTTTTTATTTAACCAATTTAGTATCAGAAGAACTTCCCTGTATTAAGCAGAAATCCACTTTTGTAAGCTTAGATTTATTTTTTTATTATTACTATTGATATCTTTAGTCGCTGTGGGCCTGAAATAAGCCTTAAAATATTCAAATGTGGCTGCTGTGTTAGTCGCTCAGTTAACTTTGCTCGGTAGATGTAGTGCTCTGAACAGAAATGTTGTCTTTGCATTTTTTCAGAAAGTTGCGCAAGGCTACAGGAGTAGATATTAACATGCGTGTTGGTGTACATTCAGGAAATGTACTATGCGGAGTCATCGGGCTCCAAAAATGGCAGTATGACGTCTGGTCACATGATGTAACATTGGCCAATCATATGGAAGCAGGAGGAGTTCCAGGGTAAGAATGTGAAACTAAAAATGTCTGTTACTTCATATAATTGTGTTTCATCACATATGATTCAGAAATGTGCACCACATTATTGATATACAATGTGCGGGCCCTAATATATAAGTGTATGTTCTGTAGGAGAGTTCACATTACAGAGGCCACGCTGTCACATCTCGGAGGTGAATATAAAGTGGAAGATGCAACCTACACACAGAGAGACGCTTACATTAAGGAGAATAATATAAAGACTTCCCTGGTTATTGACCCTAGGGTAAGTCTAATATGTTTATAAATGTAAAGTATTCTATGTCTTGTTACCACCTTGATGGACTTAAGAATGAAACTAGGCTTTTTCTACTGCATGTTTTATTTTGGAATGTATTATACAAGTTCTGTATATCTGCATGAGTGAAGACACTTGTGATTGCACAGCTAGGCCACTGGCAGGCAATGCCACATCCAAGGAAAAGGAAATGCAATGTGTGGAAAGTAACCCTGAAGTGAAGTGTATACAATGCTGCTATTTCAGTGTAAGACATGCTACTTGTCTGGCTGTCATGCTGATCTTCTGGCTTCAGTGACGCCTGAGCCACACAAGCAACAAGCATGCAGCCAGTGTAGTCACAGCATGGAGGGGCATTTTTAAGTATGCAGCGTTACTTAAAGAGACTCTGTAACAAAATGTTCAGCCTTATTTCTTCTATCCTATAAGTTCCTATACCTGTTCTAATGTGGTCTGTCTTACTGCAGCCTTTCCTAGTTGCACAGTGGCTGTATTATCTCAGTTATGTAATCTAATCTTCATTCCTCTGACGGCTTTGTCGGGCTCAGGCAAGAATGTGCTGCTCTGCTTGTTATAGGCAGAAGCCCCCTGCAAGCTCTGTATGAGTCACAGACTGAGCTCCTCTCAGCCCATCACAAGCCATGTCTATTGTTTGTAAACACTGCCTAAAACTGGCAATTACAAGCCAGGATCGCAGCTGGGAGTGGCAGAAACAGCACAGAGGGGCCCAGGACAACATTATAAAAAGAATGGTATGCTTTTTATTGCAATAATTTTAAAGTACAGATTCTCGTTAAAAGAATGAAAGTAATAGAATTGTACATTTTTTGGATCTTCCAAATGATTACTGCATTAAATTTGGCCCATTACAGAAGTGGCTAAGAAGGTGTTAGCAACAGGCCCTGTGGGCTGGGCAGGATTTTTGGCATCCTATTGTTCATACTGCAAGGGGCAAAGAACAAACAGGTGTATGAAAAGATTGTATCCTACAGCTCAGGGAGTCTGAGCTGCAGAAAGTGGCTGGCGGTGGGGCTTCTAACTAGGTACGGTTAGGGCTAATTCACACCAAGAGTGCTTTTGCCATGTTTGTAATGTAACTCTATGAGGGTGTTGCCACAGCAGCGTTGTGATTTAATAAGGCCTCTTTCAGAAAGGAGGCTGAACTGCACACTTTCTGACCAGTTCAGTGTCCTGGCTGCTGCCCACCATGCAATTCAGGTGGAATTTACATGCAGCGGTTGTAACACCACACGTGTCAGTTCTTGACACACAGTGCCATTACCCGGCGGCAGAGAACAGTGTCATGTCCCATCTGTGCACTGCTGCCCTCAGTTGTTACTCCGTGGGGGGTGGTGCCTGTCCAATGTTAGTACTGAGCGCCAGCAAGCGCCAGGCCAGAGCAGGAGAGCAGCTGACAGGTGGTGTGTTTTTGTACACGCTTTCCATACCGTCCATTCCTTCCAGTGAATTGTGCTGTGTGAAAGTACATACTCAAATCACTCCTGCAGTGCATTTCAGAAGCGCACCATGTCCAGCGCATATGATGTATACAATGTCATTCTAATGTACTGAATGTGCTGTGGTGAGGAAAACCTATGCTCTATTGCATACCAAAGCCTGTTCAAAATCATGCTGTTTAATGTGACCAAAGCCTAAAAGTGATTTTACTGCCAGAACATGGAGGGGCAACTACAGCTTAGAAACAAACCCTACCAATCAGTGCCAGCACAGGCCTAAAAAAACATTTGTGCCTGGATTTCAGCTTTAGGTCTTGTTTACATGGATGCTTTCCAGAGAAGTCTATTGAACGTCACAAAGAGCACACATTGTAACTTTACTTATTCATTTGTCACAGTGTAATCTGCCAACGTGGTCCTGGCCAAATGTGCGAACAGATTAAACCCAAAAAATAAATGCCACATACAGCTTTCCAGAAATCTTTCCAATAGATCGTTTTAAGTACAATAAGTTAATAGAGGCATACCGGTAAATTGTACCACTTCCTTGGATTTATAGTAAAAAGATTTCTTTAGCAGGTTATTTATACTGATTATAGATGTATGTGGTTTCTTGTATGGCCACCATTACATTATCACAGTTAAACAGTTAATGCAGTAATTTTTTTCTTTATTTATATGGAGTTTCGTTTAATTTTTCTTTCTACTTTTTTTTTTTTTTTTTTTTTTTTTTAATGAGAACTGAAATAGTAGTGTTGCTACAGCAATCATAACTCTGAACTTTTTTACACCATGATATTTAATTGGACGCTCTATCCAACATAACTATTATTTTTTCTTCTTAGGACAGTTATTTAAAATAAAATCCCTGCAGATGTGTGCCTGTAATCACACAACTGCCAATTCACTAACCTTACATTACCTCCCATGTAGTTTGTTCTCCAGCTCAGGAGTGCTATATCTAGATTCCATATTTGTAGAAAGAATATGTGTGGGAAGCTAGGTGCAATAGGACACCAGAGCAGACAACTTACTTAAAATGTGTGCAATTTCCGCACGGGTTATAGCTCTTAATGGAGTTGATTCACGAACAGAAATAGTGCGCGTAACCTCCTGTTACGCACGCTATTTGAACAGCGTGCCATAAATGTAAGTGGCTGCATGCTACACCCACTACTGGCTGCGCAGTGCACGTAATTACCCTCAGCCACAGGAGTGCACGCTATGCTGTGTGTAGTGCAGCATAGCGAGCGCTAGTAACTTATGCCCGCTCGCCCTGCAAATAAGGAGTGCTCCACTCAAGTGACAGGCAGCCTATTGGGCCAATCAACGTGTGGGGATCACGTCCTTTAACCACTTCAGCCTTCAGTGATGTTTCACCTCATGCATCCCAACAACTTTAACCTCCCATTCATTTGCCAATATTTTTATCACTGCTTATCACAACAAAATGATCTATATCTTGTTTTTTCCATCATCAATTAGGCTTTCTTTGGCTAGTACATTATAAACAACACACCTGATTTAACAATTAAACAACACTAGATATAACCCTGTAAGAGGAGACAAATATCTAAAATATAACTTTTAATAGGTATATTAAAATGTTAGAACACGTATACTATCCACACTAAGTGATTCAATGTGAAAACAATGGGTTGGGGGTGTAATGTCATTGGTCAATGAAGATTACCCTCCAAACTTTCATTGTAGATCAATAGATCTACAATGAGAGTAGATCACTATAGTTTTAAAATAATACATGGTACCATAATTAAAACCTATGTATTTAATTTGCCCATTTGTCACGGTTATTACACCATTTAAATTATTTCCCTATCACAATATATGGCGCCAATATTTTATTTGGAAATAAAGGTGCATTTTTTCAGTTTTGCATCCGTCACTATTTACAAGCCCATAATTTAAAAAGTAACAGTAATATACCTTCTTGAAATACATATTCAAAAAAAAGTTCAGTCCCTAAAGTAACTATTTGTTGTTTTTTTATTGTGTTGTTACAAAAAAAAAAGTTGGGTAACTATTGGGGAGTGTGGGAGGTAAGGGGTTCATTTTAAATGTAAAAAAAAAAAAGTTTGTACATGTAATTTTACACTTGGTGACCTCACACATATCTTCCGTATGCGTAGTATTACTACGCAAAACGGAAGCAATGCTTGGACGTGAAAGTATGGGCTTTGTGAACTGTGTTCCCATTCATTGATCACTGGGCTAACGGGCGGTGGCGGCAGGAGCGTGCACGGGAGAGCATGCGATCTGCCGCGGCAACAAGCAGCAGCAGGGGCAGCATTTTGGACGTAGCAGCTATGTCCAAAATGCTAAAGTAGTTAAAGTGATGGGACCCGAAGGAGCTCAGGGCAGGATGAGTGGAGCACTCGTTATTTGCAGGTAGAGCAGCGTAAGTTACTGGTGCTCAATATGCTGCACTACCCGCGTAGCATGCAGCTACTTAAATTTAAGGCATGCAGTTGAAATAGCACGAGTCACAGGAGGTTACTCGCGCTATTTCTATTAATGAATCAACCCCATTAAGTCTTATAAACATGTGTGGTGTCAGTAGTTTATAATTTAACAGTCACTTCAACAGTTACTTATGCTTTATTTTGTATAAAATGTCTAAAAATGGGTCACTGATCAAAAATTAAATATTATTTGTATTATTATTATTTTATCCCTTTACAAGTTTGTTTGTTATTTTACATTACTCCTTTACAGGCATGACAGTCCAAACATGTACAGTATAAACTTACAAGGTGCAAATACTGATATAGTGTGTGCTGATCTTAGCCTGAATAATATTTTTTGAAACCGTTCCCAGATGTAAATTGACTCTCTACACTTCTTACCTATGTTGAAATGGTAATAACATCTACAGACTCAGCGTTCTCACAGTGTAGCTCTCGAGGACTCCTTTTTGTAATGTAAATAATGGTGGTGGAAAGCTTGTACTTTAGAACAGAAGTAAAATTGGTAGTACAAGTGTATTCAATTATTGATCAGTGCCCCATCCTAAGTTACTGTAGTGGTCTATGGCTCATGAATGACAGTCATAGTGACTCGTCACTGTTAAGGTCAGTGACGAAAAGCTACAACTTGTAGTCCCTGGAATGAAGTGTACTTCAACATTGTCTTGTGCTAGTGATAAAGTTGCTGTTTACTGATGCAGCCTGCTGTATATTATTTGCAAAAGCTAACCACCCTAATAGTGACCTGTTGCTAAATAGACTTGCATTGCAGCCAGCTCCACCCACCATTCTGTCTTTACCTCCAAATTGCACAAGAGACTTCGATTTGCTACACGTTTCTGCTACATGTTGCTTATGTGCCATGACCCTAACATTGACCTACATCACACAAGTAGCCTGTGGTTTGTACACTGCAGGCAAGTGACAGGTTTCTCAAAATAGCCATGATACTGACCAAGAATAACCCCACAACAGCAAGGTGCTTAATTACAGCTGTCTGTTCCGTCAGGCTAGTGATGACAGTGAGGAGGATGACATCCTGCCAAACAAGTCTGCCGATGTCACCAAGACAAGGGCTTCTGTCCGCATGACGCGCTACCTGGAGTCTTGGGGTGCTGCTAAACCATTTGCTCACCTTAACCACAGAGACAGCCTTGTACCAGAGAGCCTGAGTGTCTCCCGCATTATGGTGAGCATTACTGATCTTACACAATGACCTAAAAAGTGTGTGTAAACATTGCATTGTGCTCAAAGCTGTTTTCTGTGTTTTTTATTCTTCAGGATCTCCCAATGTCTGCAATGCCCACAACCAGGTTCACTGACAAGTAGGGATCGAAACCTGCCTCTCTCTTGCCACCATTTACTGCCTTTATGCCTTGTGATGTCAGATAGCTGTCTGTAATGGAGCTGATGTTCTAGCTTGTCTCCTGCTTGGCCTATCTGTCCTGTGACCTCCTGTCTGTCAGCACAGCTTCTTGTTTGAAGACCGTATGGATCCTGCTTCTATGTACTTGCTCATCTCTTTGTCTTCATGTTGAATGGCTATTTTAGGACTGCAATATTTGTGTGTGTATATATATATATATATATATATATATATATATATATATATATATATATATACTGTGTGTGTGTGTGTGTGTGTACATGTATGTATATGTATATATATATGTATATATATATATATGATTATTTTTTTACTGGCATTTATGTCAAAGAAATGATTAGATTTTGGCAATGACATCTCAGGTAGATTCGGATTCAGACATGAGGTGCTCACCTTTCAGTTCTCAGCTGGGGGCTCTCATGAATGGAGTAAAAACTGATCTTCAAATGTTTACTTTACAGATGCGTAGTAAATATTTAAATCCAATGTATGGAAATCTGATATCTGCTTAATGTGTTAATGGTTGCAGAGGGCCAGTAGACTGTAGTTTGTTCCCCTGTTTTTTAAATGAGCGGTTGCCTGGGTGTCCTCCTGGCACTCTGGGCACCACCCACATCCCAAAAACCTACTGATAGATTAATTGGTTTCCACACAAAATTGGCCACACGCTCAACAGCGGTCTTTTATGCAGCACAATTTTCAAACAACTTTTGTTGTGAAACAAGTTGCACAACCACCCCAAAAAGTTGCTTGCTATTGTTCACACAACTGATAGGACTGATAAGACGTCAATCCAACGGTTGGCTTGTGCTGCATAAAAGACCGCTGTTGAGCCGTGTGTATGGGGCTTTAGACTATGATAGTGACATTTGACTAAGGACTATGGCAGGGATTAGGTTGCAAGATCCTCTGATGGGTAACATTTCTGCTTTGCCTTTTCTTGTTTAAAGAGTAACTGTTAGCCCCCAAATTGAAATTTAAAACACTATTGCAATGTTTTATTTATTATATAAGTGAGCCAAAAAGCCAATGTACAAGTTAAAAATCAATCTAATTTTGTTACTATCTAACCTTTTCCCCCAGCTCCGGACGCAAGCCGCATATCAGATACTGTAGCATGCAGAGCATGCCTATGTCTGGCCGACCCCCCTCTCCCCCCCAGGACCAGGTGCCAATATATTCTCCCCACCGCAGCTGACCGCTCTGACACGGAGAGAGAGCGGCAGCACTTCCAGAGCAGCACCGCAGAGCAGCCGCCGCCGAGTCACATGTGAGAGAATCACATGTGAGAGAGATGCACGGCGCTGGCTGCTCTGCGGTGCTGCTCTAGAAGTGCTGCCGCTCTCTCCGTGTCAGAGCGGTCAGCTGCGGTGGGGAGAATATATTGGCACCTGGTCCTGGGGGGGAGAGGGGGGTCGGCCAGACATAGGCATGCTCTGCATGCTACAGTATCTGATATGCGGCTTGCGTCCGGAGCTGGGGGAAAAGGTTAGATAGTAACAAAATTAGATTGATTTTTAACTTGTACATTGGCTTTTTGGCTCACTTATATAATAAATAAAACATTGCAATAGTGTTTTAAATTTCAATTTGGGGGCTAACAGTTACTCTTTAACATCCATTATCAGCCAATTTGCTTTATCACACTTGTTCAAGGGGTTATACACAATCACTTCTGACCCAGTGGACCCTTGGGCTCTTAATCTGGTACCTTCCTTTTTACAAGGACCACCCCTAGAGCCCTTGATGGAAACTTCTCTTCTGTTACTTAATCAAAAAGTAGCTTTTTTGATGGCTGTAATTGTCATCTGCTATGGGGCAAGATTTCCTTCTTGTAAGTCACTGTACTTTAATCCTCCACAAAGACAAGGCAGTGGTATGTCATCAGACAGAATTTCTTCCAAGGTGGGGTCCTTTCTCCATTTCAATGAGCTTATTTAGCTTTCCTGCTGTCTATTGCCTATTGACGCCCCCGGTGATCTGCTGTGTCTGCAAATAAACAATAAGAGAAAATAATAGTTGTGATTACTGTAAAATCCTTCTCTTGACAAACTCATTGGGAACAACATTCCTTCCCTACATTATTTCCCGGCATGTCTTTAAAAATATAAAAAGCTTTGTTATGCTCAAATTTTCCTAGACCTCTCGGGGCGTGACCAGGTGGGGTATAGTAGCCAGTGGTGGAATTTCTTAATTGAATGTGTGGCCTCATATGGGCGGGAAATATGCCCAGAGAGAGGCCTGCTGTGTCCACAGGTAAACTTATGGAGAAAAATTACATGGCAAGTCATTTTAAACAAATAAAAGGTCTAAAAACAGGAGTGAAGGAAAACAAATGTGATATTCTGTGCACAAGACACAGCTGGAAAATAGGTGGTCCTTATCGGGGATTGTGTGATAGCTAGACACCATGCGGTTACTCAGATCCTTGCTGAGAAACTGCTGTATAGAAACACCAGGGAGCTTTTGTAATTAAAGTCACATGTAGCATTGTAATCCTCAGCATAGGAGCAGTTTACACTGATCCAGCGCCTACTAATGGACCTTTCTTAAGTGTGAGTTTGTAACCCATCATGGGAAGAAAACAGGCTCTGATGATATTGGGAAATGAAGGCGTACTTGCAGATTAATGCAGCACATATGTAAATGCTGTGTTTATAACACATCTTTTAGTTTAACGTTTCTTAATTTTAAATCCTAATACAGTTTATCAGCATTTATCGTCAGACAGTACACAAAAGAGCATTTTGCTAGAACAGAGGATGTACCTGATGTTTTCTCAGTTTAAATAATTGGGAAGCTAGCGGAATAGCCAGTCTTCATATCTCGTAGCTAATAACATGGGTGGTTGCTTCAGGTGATTGACAAGCCTACACAGGGAGTCTGGCATAGAGCTCCCTTGTTTCACAATGTCCCAGTGAGCAGAAACTGCTGAATGATTTTCTGACTGAAAAGAACCTTTATAGCATCAAAGAGAAAAGATAATTGTTCAATTATTTCTTGTCTACATACAACATTTTGCCCTGATTTAATTATCCTGTCAGGCCAATGCACTTTATGTGCCCAGTGTATTGCAATTTACTGCTGAGGTAATCTAGTAAAACTGTAATGGAAGCAGTGGAGAGCCACAAGATGTGTGTTTAGTTGATATTTTTTTCATTCATATTTATTTAACTGTGAGAATGCATTGGCAGCACACGTGACTGCACGTTCCAGTTCACTAACCATGCTGCTCTTTGCCAGTCACTGCACTGACTGCTAGTTTTATACAGCACAAAATACAATTTATTCAGTTTGACTTATTTTGTCCTTCGTATTGTTACATCAATCTCATTTTATCCATCTGTCGCCTTGCTTGTGCCCAGAGATTTGCCAGAGACTTGCTGCTGTAGGCTACTATTAGAACTATCTCCAATTCTGCTCTCTGGGAATTTCCCTGTGCTATACTGATTTTACAGAATTCGGCATCCAAAAAATGACTTTCCATTAATATTCAAAGGTTCAAGTGTATCATACCAGTTCTTCTAGACTCCTTTTTTTCTTTATGTCCTCATGATTGCCGGCCTCATACTGAACATCATTATTTAATTACTGCTGCTTACGTTTGATCTCTATAATCTCTTGTTACTACTGTCCCATTACACCAACATCAACTAAATTGTACTTCTGTTCTTCCCAAACATGTATGTAACTGCGTGACCTGTTTATGCAGTAGTAAATAAAAAAAATTATTTAGTCTTGGGTTTTTTTTCTTGTCAAACCCAACTAAATCCAAAATGGAACATGGCAAATTCTCAAAGCAGTCCTAAGTTGATTTCTGTACAGTAAACTATAAGTATTACAGGAGGAAATTGGCAGCGCTTCCAAATGCAGGCTGCAGAGCCCAAACATGGGCAACTTACACAACTTGCATTCAGAACAGATGCTGTGCTTGCACATCTATGCAGCTGGTCAATTCGGGTGCAGCCTGCATTTGGAAGCACTGCCATTTTCCTCCTGTTGTACAAAAATGTAAGTCTACTTGTGGCTAGCTGCCTCCATGTGTATCAGTTTGCATTCAATTTATCTAGATTAGGGTTTAGTGCATAGTTTGCATCTGATTTGTATTCAAGGTTTGTATTTAAGTCCCTAGGGAGTGCTGCACACCTCTGTTGGTTTCATTTCAATTGCAGTCAGTGCTACCAATTTGTTGCTGTTCTTTAGAAATTAGAAGTATTACCCTTGGAAACTCAGCTCAGAAATCCATGTTAGTATCCATGCTGGTCTATAGCTTTGCAGCTGTTCATCTAGACTTTAAAGATGAACTTTACCAAGAGATAGGAAGGGGGGCGGGGTAAAGCAATACATAGCAAAATGAGATGTTAAAAGATAGAACAACAAATTGATACTCATCGTGTAGTTGAGTCTTTGGGAAGTGGACGGCAGGAAGTGGTCAGGATTGGTTTATGGGTAGTCAGGAAGTTGATTAGGGGAGACAGGAAGGAGTGCAATGTCATTACCAGCCCAAATCGCGGTCTATGACTTTAATGGCACATCTGTTGAAGTCTGTCTTGAGGGAGCAGGGACTGTGGAACAAGTGAAATAGCTTTATAGCTTGTCCAGAAATGTTATGTATTCTTGAAACTGTCAAACTAAGGGAGAGGTTTATTCACAATATCAGTCCCACAGAACCCCCCAGACGATCTATTTGAGAAAAGGTTAAGATTTCTTGTGGGAAAGGGGGTATCTGCTATTGGTTGGGTTATCGTTCAATCCTGGATTAAAGTTCCTCTTTAAAGCCTGTAAGGTGCATACGCATATTTTGATTGACCAATGATTGGCTTGGCCAATCAAGAATAGATTGATATACCTGGGTCCCTCAGATTTCTGCCTATTCTGAGCTGATGGGTTGGGCAGCCATCTTCCAGTTTTACAGGATGCATAATGTGTCTCTCCTCTGCCGCAGTAAGTTACCTTCATCTACAGCCCTTGACATTGCCTGTTTCTTCAAGAGAGGTTGTACAACCTGTCAATCTTAAAACCAGTCTGCTTTGAAATATTTGCCTGGGAGAGCCCTTGCTGATGTAGTAACTACCATTTGTCTTGTCCATGTGCTGAGTCTTGCCATGGTGTGCGACCTGTGATATGAATCCAATTTCCACATCCTCATCTTGGAGTCTGGCTGTTTTTAAGGCTCATACATGGCTGTTTGCATTTCAGTTAATGGCTGTGTTTCAACTTACACATGAAAATGATAATCCTTAGCCCCTGTTTGGTATAATTGGTTGATCATACAACTGGTTTTATCCTACAAAATCCCTGATTTTGTGCAAGTGAAGCTATAAGAACTGATGCTGTTCTGAAAGAAATTTTGGTTTGATGTAGATTTTTTCTTCTATTAGCTTATTTTAGCAAGTTGGAACTTGGCAGCCATCTTGAGCGAGAATCTATAATTAATACAGGTGTCCCCTAGACCCATGGCAAGTCCAAAGTTCGGTTAGTACACCAGGCTTCTCAAGGGCAAAAAAGGCAAAGTTCTATTTCTTCAAGGCATGTGTCAAAACACCATAGGTTGAATGGTGTTTTGACACATGCTTTAAAGAAATAAAACTTTTTTGCTCTTGAGAAGCCTGGTGTGCTAACCGAACTTTGCACTTGCCGATTGTATGTGGGGTGCCTGCTTTGCACCTGAGGTTATGCACCCATTTAAACAAACGGTGTGCCAGTCCAAATCCTCCTACTTTCTAGGCCCATTTAAAGATCGTCATGACAGATCTTTAAATTACAGAGACTCCCTGAGAGCATTGTCCCCTCTTTACCCCTCCCGCCAAAAGCGGGTGTGCTGTGCCGTTATCACTAATTTCCTCCCCACAGCAACAGTATTGGTATAACAAAGCAACATGTCTGTACAACCCTTGTTTCCCACAGTGCCGCTTGCAGGATCGACCTCGATCCTGACTGGTGACATTCATGGTGCTTATATACACAGCTTTTCCATTTTGTGAATGGAAAAGAATAAACCATTAACATTTTGTATTTCTGAAGCATTCTTACTTTACGGCATTTTTTTTTAATCACCTGCCTAAAATTTGTGCAACGTATTGTCAATTGAAATACTTCAGCCTGTAGAAGAACATCATTAAGATTTATGTTATAGAGAAATGTCCTGTTTTAAGGACATTGGCGTTCACGCCCACCGATTTTCTTAGTTAATCTGACTGGCAGTGACTTTTCAAAGTCAAATAATGGCATAGTGCACCTCCAGATTGCGTCTCTGTAATGCAGGAGAAGAAAAATAATTGGGGTGACAAAGGCAGGATAGTGGCACCTTCGTTAGGACTTTGTGGGAGGGAGCTGAGACAAACTAATTCACTGAAATGTCACTGCTGGGATCTTTTACCAAAGATGAAAGGCTAGCATGTGATTTAACTCACCAGTGCTCACCTTGTGGTTTTAGTCTTTCAACCTCATTTTTTTCCTTTTTCTGAGCTTTTTTTTCCCCGCACAATTAGTCCTTTCTTTCTTGTAAAGGCTTTCTTTTTTTCTAGATCTCGCTCACAAAAAGACATTCCTGAGCAACCAAATGAGAACATCTTAAGTGATCTGGAAGAACTCAATTCTTTAAGGTATTACATATGATATTAAAGAAGAACTCAAGTGAAAATAATGTAATACAAAAAAGTGCTTAATTTTTTACAATAATTATGTATAAATGATTTAGTCAGTGTTTGCTCATTGTAAAATCTTTCCTCTCCCTGATTTACTTTCAGACATTTATCACATGGTGGCATTTTTACTGCTGGCAGGTGATGTCAGTGGAAGGAGATGCTGCTTGCATTATTGGCAGTTGGAAACAGCTGTTATTTCCCACAATGCAACAAAGCTCCCACAGTGTGATGTCAGTACCTCAGTGCTGTGAGGTGCTGACATCACACTGTGGGAGGGATTTCACCACAAAATCAGCCATACAGAGACCACTGATAATACGATTGAGGAAAGGAAAAGCTTTCTCGTGGGAAAGGGGGTATCAGCTACTGATTGTGATGAAGTTTAATTCTTGGTTACGGTTTCTCTTTAAAGAGACTCTGAAGTCTTCCTATAATGAGGTTTTTAATTTAAAAACCTCATTAACATTATAGTCTGACCTAAAACGCAGCAGAACCGCGGCTGAAAACCCCCTCGACCACCCCAAACTCACGGGGGTACACTGAGGCAACTTCCGCATAGAGGCAGCGCAGCTCTGCCTCTATGCACGTCAATCAGCGCCGATCGCCGCCTCTCCCCCACCCCTCTCAGCCTTCCTTCACTGAGAGGGGCGGGGGAGAGGCGGAGATACGCGCTGATTGACGCGCATAGAGGCGGCAGCAAAATCCACGACCAAGAAAGTCGTGGATTTTGCCTGCCCTGTACCCTCGTGAGTTTGGGGTGGTCGAGGGGGTTTTCAGCCGCGGTTCTGCTGCGTTTTAGGTCGGACTATAATGTTAATGAGGTTTTTAAAATAAAAAACTCATTTTAGGGAGACTTCAGTCTCTTTAAGGCTTCAGTTTGTTATATAGCAATCTAAATAGGTTCTGAAACCTCCTTTGTATGCTTCATCTCGCAGGCAGTGGAAGAAGTCTGATGATTTCAACCGGGTTACGCTTTATTTCAATCAGCCAGCCATAGAAAAAGAGGTAAGGTATGGAATCTGTTATTGTTTGTTGTGATTTGTGGGTATGTATGGATATATAATGTGTGTGTGTGTGTGTATACATCAAAAAAATAATATATATATATATATATATATATATATATATAATATATATGCTTGCAAAAGTATTCGGCCCCCTTGAAGTTTTATAGTGTCACATTACTGCCACAAACATGAATCAATTTTATTGGAATTCCACGTGAAAGACCAATACAAAGTGGTGTACACGTGAGAAGTGGAACGAAAATCATACACGATTCCAAACATTTTTTTTACAAATAAATATCTGCAAAGTGGGGCGTGTGCATAATTATTCAGCCCCCTTTGATCTAAGTGCAGTCAGTTGCCCATAGACATTGCCTGATGACTGCTAATGACTAAATAGAGTGCACATGTGTGTAATCTAATGTCAGCACAAATACAGCTGCTCTGTGATGGCCTCAGAGGTTGTCTAAGAGAATATTGGGAGCAACCACACCATGAAGTCCAAAGAACACACCAGACAGGTCAGGGATAAAGTTGTTGAGAAATTTAAAGCAGGCTTAGGCTACAAAAAGATTGCCAAAGCCTTGAACATCTCACGGAGCACTGTTCAAGCGATCATTCAAAATTGGAAGGAGTATGGCACAACTGTAAACCTACCAAGACAAGGCCGTCCAGCTAAACTCTCACAGGCCGAACAGGTAGAGCGCTGATCAGAAATGCAGTCAAGAGGCCCATGGTGACTCTGGACGAGCTGCAGAGATCTACAACTCAGGTGGGGGAATCTGTCCATAGGACAACTATTAGTTGTGCACTGCACAAAGTTGGCCTTTATGGAAGAGTGGTAAAAAGAAAGCCATTATTAACAGAAAAGCATAAGAAGTCCCGTTTGCAGGTTGCCACAAGCCATGTGGGGGACACAGCAAACATGTGGAAGAAGATGCTCTGGTCAGATGAGACCAAAATGGAACTTTTTGGCCAAAATGCAAAGCGCTATGTGTGGCGGAAATCTAACACTGCACATCACTCTGAACACACCATCCCCACTGTCAAATATGGTGGTGGCAGCATCATGCTCTGGGGGTGCTTCTCTTCAGCAGGGACAGGGAAGCTGGTCAGAATTGGAGGGAAGATGGATGGAGCCAAATACAGGGCAATCTTGGAAGAAAAACTCTTGGAGTCTGCAAAAGACTTGAGACTGGGGCGGAGGTTCACCTTCCAGCAGGACAACGACCCTAAACATAAAGCCAGGGCAACAATGGAATGGCTTAAAACAAAACATATCCATGTGTTAGAATGGCCCAGTCAAAGTCCAGATCTAAATCCAATTGAGAATCTGTGGCAAGATCTGAAAACTGCTGTTCACAAATTCTGTCCATCTAATCTGACTGAGCTGGAGCTGTTTTGCAAAGAAGAATGGGCAAGGATTTCAGTCTCTAGATGTGCAAAGCTGGTAGAGACATACCCTAAAAGACTGGCAGCTGTAATTGCAGCAAAAGGTGGTTCTACAAAGTATTGACTCAGGGGGCTGAATAATTATGCACACCCCAATTTGCAGTTATTTATTTGTAAAAAATGTTTGGAATCATGTATGATTTTCGTTCCACTTCTCACATGTACACCACTTTGTATTGGTCTTTCACGTGGAATTCCAATAAAATTGATTTTTGTTTGTGGCAGTAATATGACAAAATGTAGAAAACTTCAAGGGGACCAAATAATTTTGCAAGCCACTGTATACTGTGTATAGTTTTGCAAGCCACTGTGTATAGTTGATCTACCGTAGGTGGTCTATGGATATCATGTCAGGAAGAATACTGGCATCCATGTAAGGCAAAGGTGTAAAAATAATGGCAAAGTGCTGGCATTTCACATAACATAAATCAGTTTACCTAGGGAGTGAAAACTGAAGTAAGCCCCCCATGACCATGTGTGTTTTATTCCTTAGGGAACATCCGGGGTGAAAATAAACTGAGAAAAACAACTGTATCTATCCTCATTCTCCTAAAAATGACTTTTTAAGATATCCCACAGTTTTATATTTAAATCTAGTTTTTAAGTTTTTACTGTTTCATTGTCTCTGCTCAACGACACCTTCTTTTAAGCATGCTGGAGCTCAAATCTAGGAATTATTGACCCTTTTTATCTTTTTCCTGCTCCCAGAAGCCATTTACTGACAGGAAAGTATTTTATGGCTGTAATTACTCATCAGTGAGGGTGATGCTATAGTCTGACCCAGTCCGACCCGGGCAGAAACTGTCACTTGCATACGTGATGTTTAACTTTTTCAGGCAGAAATAGAAAATAAGGAACACAGCCTAGTTATTTGTGTGTTTGGCACTGTACATACACGTCTATCTCATCATGTCGCATGTCACCTCAGCTATCCTTTCACTATTTCCATTCACCAACAACCTTTTATTTTTTTTTTACTGTGTATTAACCACTTAAGCCTAACTGAACGAATATATTTGTCCAGTGTAGTTGTGGAGACTGCACAACTAGTTTGTTACTAAATGAAGCATACGTGGTATCATTTTAACCGTGAAGAGTTGTAGAATACATTTTGGTTTGTCTTAAAGCTTGGGTGCACGTCACATAAAAAATGGGTAGCGACAAACTCAATCCAACATAAAAAAGTATTTTCAATACTATGATCAAACTTCAGAAAAAATATGTACTGTTACCTTAGGAACTTGGCTTTTTAAATACATATGCCATGAGGGTATATTACTATTATTTTTGCAAATAAGGTTTCATAATCATCAATAGTGTAGAATGAGAAAACAAAACACAAAAAACAGAAAAAATACACCTTTATTTCCAAATACAACATTGTCACCATTCATTGTGCTAGGAACATAATGTTGTAATAACCAGGATGGATGAGCAAATACAATTTGTGGGTTTAACTTATACTTAGCACTGTTTAGTGCAAAACTATACTGGATGTAAATGGAGAAACCGTGTGTTTTTTCAATTTTTTTACCTTAATTTCCCTTACCTTAATACTTTTAGCCATGGACCTTGAACAAGCATGCAGCAGATCAGGCGTTTCTGTCAAATCTGAGATGATTATCTGCATGCTTGTTTCTAGTCTGATTCCAACACTACTGCAGCCAAATAGACCAGCAGGGCTCCCAGGCAACTGGCATTCTTTAAAAAGGAAATAAGTATGGCAGCCTCCATATACTTTTTGCTTTAGGTCCCTTTTAAATATTAGAGTTTTATATGAAAGCACAACAACAGAACACACACACAAGAAAAGATTTAGTGGATATTTGGTCACCACAGGGACAAATAGCCTAAACAGTTGGCTTCATTATGCACTATAGCATATTATAAACAGATAAAATGTTGCTATATATTGAGCACTATCATTTTTGAATAGAAGTTATTCAAATACCAAAATGCTAGCATACCTTGTTATTTAACCACTTCGCGTCCCTGGGGTTTTCCCCCTAAAAAACCAGAACAATTTTCTACATTTCACACTCCTCCCATTCATTTGCCAATATCTTAATCACTACTTATCATACATAAATGATCTATACCTTGTTTTTTCCGCCACCAATCAGGCTTTCTTTGGGTGGTACTTTTTGCTAAGAATTATATTCTTTTCTATGCATTTTAAAGGGAACAAGGGGGAAAAATGAAAAAAAGTCATTATTTCCCAGTTTTCAGCCATTATAGTTTGAAAATAAAAGTTGCTGCTGTAAGTTAAACCCATACATTTTATTTTTCCATTCGATCTGGTTATTTCACCATTTAAAATTCAATCCTAGTACAATGTATGATTACAATAAATTATTTGGAAATAAAATGCATTTTTTTCAGTTTGTGTCCGATTTTTATTGTTATTTTTTTCCTCGTTAATAATTCGATTCTCCCCCCAGTTAGCCAGATGTGCACCCACATATTCCTCCCTCCCTATAGTTGGTCAGATGTGCCTCTGGATACCCCCCCTCCCCCCAGGCAGGCCTTAGTACCCCTCCCCCCCCCAGCTAGCAAGATGTGGATATTTATCTATTCACCCCCCCCCCCCCCCCAAGCTGTCTGGTTGTGTCTATTCACCCCCCCCCCCTCCATAGCCAGGTGTGTGTGCGCCCCTTTACCCCCCCCCCCCCCCGTTGATCCTGTGTTGCTTACCCGAACCCCCCAACCCCCCCCCCCCACAGAGCAGCGGGGTTTCTTTAATGCTCCCCATCCACCCCCCCTTGCAGAGATCGGCTGCGCAGGAGAGCTATGAAAAGTCTTACCTAATCTTGTTCCTGCGGCGGCGATCGGCTCCCCTCTATTCAGTACCGCTGACAGCCTCTATGTGCAGAATGGATCGGGTCCCGGCTTGATGACGTCATTAAGCTGGGACCCGATCCACTCTGCACATAGAGGCTGTCAGCGGTACTGAATGGAGGGGAGCCGATCGCTGCCGCAGGAACAAGATTAGGTAAGACTTTTCATAGCTTCCCTGCGCCGCCGATCTCTGCAAGGGAGGGGGGGTTGTAATTACAGGGGATCGGGCTTGGGTGGGGGGATCGGTCACCTGGGAGGGGATCCTTTATTAGTGTAGTTAGAGGGAGGGGGTTGATGAGCCCAGGTGCGTGCTAACACGCACGCTGTGCTCATTTAAAGGGGGCAACTTATAATCACGTCATGTGGCTTTCACAAGCCACTTGCAATGACGTGATTATACTGTAGCTGGGACAGGAACTGGTTAATTCTTAAATCTACCCTGAACCAAGACAATATTAGGACAGGGCAGTGTTTTTCATATGATGATTTAGGCAGTGTTCCCTCAAACTTACTGCTTTTTTTCTCATTGATAGCTGCAATACAGTATTTTTAAGGCTCCGTTCACACCTAAAACCGCAAAATGCCGGAGATTACCGCTAGCGTTTTGCGGGAGTGATTTTTCTGTGATTGACTTGGAAAAATCACTGGACACTGTAGCGGTTTGGGAGCGATCAGGATTAGTGGTTCTATACATGCTAATCGTGATCGCTCCGGAATCGCTAGCAAACCGCTGCATGTAACACGTTTGCGGTTAACGCTAACCCCAAATGCGGCAGTGAGGACACTGCTATAGTATTACATGTGCTAGCGGTTTTTAAAAACTGGTAGCGGTTTGCCTTGAGCGGGAATCGCATGATTCCTGCTCAAGTGTGAATGGACCCTAAATGTTGTTCAGAAAAAAATTGCGCCTTAATTTTTTTGGATATTGCCAATCACAGGAGGATCATAAGGAGTTGGTCTTGTGTTGTCTACAGGCTATCTGATCAAGACACACTCTTTAGATACAGTTCCCATCGGTGCTGGTAGTCCTATCTAGTAATACTTGTTTTCCGAGAGCAGATTGGTTTTCTATATGGGCAGGAGCAAGTGCTTGGCAAAGGGAGATATTTATAAAACAAATGCCACAGTGAAAGATTATAGCTTTCTAAAGACATAAAAATATGCATTTTTGATAATTATTCACTTGACATACTTGTAAAAACAAAATACGCATTTGTAGCTACATAAATGGTACTAACTGGAAAAATACACAGTGCACAGACAGAGCTTATCAGATCCCCTATGTATCAAAACAGGTAAAGTGCAAGTAAGATGAACGCTGTACACATCTGATGCACAACAAATGAATGACTGGCGCCCAATTATTATTATTTTTTTTTTCTTTCACAGTACCGCTTTTCTGACGTACCTTCATTCAAATATTACACCACTTGTTGCTTCTTCATCTTTACCTGTAACTTTGTGATCCAAATGTTGGTGTCTCCCAAGTAAGTAATGAAAGCTGGTCCTGTGATCTCCTGTCATCATATAAGTTTGGTCTAAGCTGTAATAAATAGTTTATCAGAGTATATGTACACAGTACAAAGTTCTAGGATTGATGACATTATAATAATCCTTTCACTTTCTTACACATTATAAAGTAAACTCAGTTTTATTACACCATAGAGATTTCTTTAGGCCGGCTGTTCTTCTCTCATCAAAGTACTCTTTGCTTAGATCAGGCATGTCCAAAGTCCGTCCTGTTGGACAAATGCGGCCCACCAAGCCTTTTGTGGTGGCTCCCAAAGCTCTCTATAGCCGTTATTTCCATGCAGCCTGTAGGCCATAGCTGTGGTGCCACATGCAGGCGTCACCTTGTATTGTCGCCTGTAGGTTATCAGTCACCACTGTAGCAATAGTAGCCACTGTCACTATGCCAGCAGCAGTAATAGCCACTGATTAGCAGCTGCCACTGTGTCAGTAGCACTATGCCTGCATGCTGAAAGGGACATGCTAACTGCTCTATATACGGTAGGCAATTTTCCATCAAAATGTTTTATTTGAGCAAAAATGTCACAGGCATAGAGTACCTAATGACGATCAGCAAAAATGTTACATTTCGCTAGATGGGCCCCTTAACACTCTCATAGTTTGAACACCCCTGGCTTAGATACTTGTGGAAAATGCTCAAGTCTCAAGGCACTAGCAAGTTAGCAACGGCACTGTACAAATCTCAACACAGCTTTATATTTCCTCTAGCTTGAATGTATGTGTGGAGCTTTGTTTGAGTATTTTTCCACCTCTGCCTCAGCTTATTAGCTCATTTATATCTAGACAAATGCAAATGCTTTGACATGGAAGCTGCAGCCAGACTAAGCATTGTCTTTCACAATCCGTATTTACCCCATTACTAAATTATTTTCCTCTAAGTATGGTTTTTCAGAAGCTCCTAGCCATAGTATAGACTGAATTCACAATTTATTTTTTATTTATTTTGCAAAACACTTTCAGTGACTTGTCTGTCTAATAAGTCTTCACAAAAACAGCAGTTATATGCAGTAACCCATGGCAACCAGAGATTTGCTGTCCGCAGCATGTAAAAATGTTTTTACATCCTAAGAGGAAACCACTCCTTTAATACAGAAACTAACGTATGTATGGCAGATTTTCACTTGGCCTCACTGACCACTGGTTAACCTCTTATTTAATACAATTAGAACCAGTTATTCACTTGACTCTCATGTACATGAGTAATCATATTCACATTACAAAAAAAAAAAAAGTAAGCCTCAGTCTAAGCACATATTGATGTTTAGTGAGTTCTCAAAATAGTACTGTAATATCAGTGTGTCGGGTGAAATGAAAATACCTTGCTATGACATTTCTAATTCAGTAATCTGAAGTAATCTCATGGTTCTCTGAACACTGTATTCTATCTCTAGGAACTCAGCCCTTGGCATCTCCTATGGAATTTCATTCTTCTTATTCCTGCTCTACCTCTTTACCTGCTTTGCAGGACATCTGGCGGTAAGTAAGCTGTAATTGGTTATAATTTACCTTTCAGGCAGTAATTCTAAAAAAACTGATAGCAGTCCTAAACAAATTATGATGGAAAATAACAAAACCAAATAGGGCAAATGATAAATGGTACCTCCATGTCTTTTTGTGTAGAAGCTTCTGGCTGGCAGATCTAACTGGAATGAGTTCACCATCACCACCAAACAGGTTTACTACCAATACAAATAATGGTGCTTTCTTCCGACAGCCACAATTTAGATACCAATACGTTATACAATCTATTAAAGTGGTCTGAAAGTCAGCATTTCTACTTAACTCTAAAAGATTCCTTACAGCTTTAAAGCAACTACCCCAGAAAAAAATCTAGCAGAACATCACTGAAATGATTAAACAAAGCATTTTGTCCTGCTATTCAGCTTCAAATCTGCATCCAAACTGGAGATAACAGTATATTTTTTACTTGTTAACTACCTGCGAACCGCCGCAGTATAAATCTACAGCGGGCAGGGGGCGCTGCGGTTCTGACCGGACGTAAACTCTACGTCCCATTCACCGTGCGTCATTGCCGCTCTGTCCCCGCCGCAATGTGCTGCCCTGCCGCCTCTATGACGGCGGAGCACTGTGAGCCAGGCAGGAGCCATTTTCATTGGCTCCTGGCCCTGTCATTCATGTAAGCTGTTCCCATTGGCTTACATGGAGTCAGGGTCAGGAGCCAATGAAAGCGGCTCCTGACCGGCGCACAGCGCTCTGCCTCATAGCGACGGCAGAGAGAGCAGCCTGTGGTGGGGACAGAGCGACGTGACCTGCGGGAGCGGCAGATTTTAGCGGCTATTCGTCGGGAAGCGGCGGTTTACTGGACCAGCACCCTCTGGTCCTTAAGGGGGCAGAGGGTGCTGGTCCCGAAGTGGTTGAACACAACTGTATCAACACTGGAATGTAAACAAACAATCTCTGAAAAGCTGTCTCTGCTTCAGACACACAGAGTTCAGAATAGTTCATTAGAAGATTTTCATATATAATAAAAAGCAGTTATAATAGAAAAATAATGAAATGCAATAGCAGGTTTCAGGGCAAGATAAACTACACTTGTAATTTGTAGACAGACAATATTACTTGTGAACAAAAGCAAATATGATAACTGTATGAGTAATAAAAAGTAGGAAAACGCATTTTTATTGAATTTTATGTCAGAGTTTCAGACCACTTTAAATCACATGCAGAGATTGTTAGCACTTTTAAGTGTAAACAGTTTTAGGACAGTCCAAGACTGACTTCAACAAAAACAGGTGTATAATGATTTAAAAGCTATTACAGGAATACAGAATTGTACACCCAGAGCCGTATTGTAAACAAGCAATCTACGGCAATGCCTAAATCCTGGGGTTAAGCAGGGGCGGGAGTTCTACGTCCTCTGATCCCTAACGGTTTTTTGTTCTTACTGAGGCCAGGTGGGCAAACAGAAGCAGTCTTGCCTAGGATCCAGCTACATCATTCCACCCATTTTTTCTTTACACAAATCAGCTACAGAGCATTCACTCTATATTATAGTGGTAATTTGAAGACAATGGCCCATTTTTCCCAGTGATTAACTTGTGCTTGAAAGATTTTCAACTAATTTTCAACTGAACCAGGCATAGCAGCCCAAATATATATGCCTCTATCTCTCGGCACTAAAAACAAAATCTCATAATTCGGGTTCAGACATGAATAAAACACATTTAATTAGAGTGGCAAAGGCGTAAGGGTCCTGTCATATTTCTACTACCATCCATATCCATGTTGAGAAAAAGGGGGGGTAAATCTTTTTTTTTTTTTTTTTTCTTCAGAAAGTAGAAGCTAAGGCACATGTTTTTCAACTGTCAAATGGATTTAAAAGGTAGTTGGTCCTATGTAGACTTAGCAGGACTGAGTGGATTGGTGTGGTAAAAGGAAGGAACTTCCTTCCAGTCAGATCGCATGTACTGCCATTCTGCAGAGGCAATGGTACTGATTAGGCAAGAAAAACAACTGCCTTAGTATATGAAGGAACCGCTATGCTGAGGCTTCAAGCAGATAGAAAACATGAGTCTGTCAGTAGTGTGCCAGAAGCATAAAGAAAACCTGGTCAGATATGCGTTTTATTTTAAAACTGAATCAGGAATTGCAATTGTTCTGCCTTCAGTTCAGCCTTAAACTCACGTTTTACAGAAAGAAGGAAAGTTACATTTCTTAGATATTTTTTTTTTTTATTATCTTTACATACCATTTAGGTCAGAATCCAAATGTGGTATTGCTAACTGTCTAGGTCTTTCTTTGTCCACCATTTGCTTTTCCTGTTTACTATCATGAATGTTCTGGCTAGATTTCAGTCCTATCTGCCAAACCCGAGGCAATGGTCTGCTCAGTGCTAGCACATAGAATTTATGGAGCTCAGTGTTGAAATGTATACACTGTGCAAGTTTACTTCATCAATTGGAAAACATTCATAAAGAGTGTGAGGATGATTTAAATGGATTTATGTAATATGGTATATATAATGGGTTGTTTGTGCTCCATGTTTATAAGTCATCTACTGCAGCAGAAGAGCTTTAGAAGGCTTTATACACAGCCAGCTCCTTTTAATAAGATGCATCCTCTTTTTTTCCAGCAGAAATGTATTCTGAAAGGACCTCAGATCCTGCACTGGGTCCCATCTCTCTCCTCTGCAGTCTCCAGTCAACCCTGGTTCAGAGTGCCCTTTGGAATCCTCACAGTGCTCACTGTGTTGTTTATGGCAGTATTCAATCTGGTAACTACATTTCCTGTCATGCTCTGTTTTCCCATTCTGTGCTTCAAGTAGCGTATGTAGTACTTTGTGGGGAAGAATTATAACATGCCTGGTTTGGACTATCAGACCTAAGTTTCAGTGGAATCCTCAAATTTCTGTTTGTAGCTGCCACCAATGACTGCCTTCTAACCTGACTGCCATGCTGATGCTTCGCAATTATGCCTTATCTATATACTTATTCTGGACCTGCATCCTGAAGTAGTAAAGCATTAGATTAGTACAATGGCCTGGAAAATAGGAAATATACAGGACAATGAGTAATGGCAGTCAGCATATGTCTTCCTGACCACGTGTCTTTCCAGAAATCATGCTTACAAGGAGATGGCGGAAAACAATCTGGGGCCAGAAACTTGCAGGAAATGAAGACACTGGAAACAAACACAAGTAGAACCTTATTTACAGATAATATCCAGCATGCACTCCAAGGCTTTCTATACAGAAGTCTATATGTACAAAAACAGAATGTCTTTCAGGTTATCTAGTGCCAGCTTTCTGTTTCATAACTTTCCATTTTAAAATGGTTACTGATGTTTTTTGGCACTGATCTGTTTGTCCTGCAGTTCTTTCTACCTGATGATGCATGCCCACAGATCTTGGTGAACACGTCTGCAACTCCAATCATTGCAGAGCCAACGCTGTACAATCTGACGGTCAGTGAATGCCCTTTGACGGCTGTGGTCTGTTTACACTCATGTTGTGTTTTAAAGAGGAACTGTAGTGAGAATAACATAGTGAATAAAACTGCTTATTTATTTTACAATATTCATGTATAGATTACCGTATTTAGTGAGTGTTTGCCAATTGTAAAATCTTTCCTCTCCCTGATTTACATTCTGGAATGGATCACTGGTGGCAACCTCTTTAGTTCTGCCAGGTAATCTGTGCAGAATATTTGTTTACTGAGAGGGAGATGTTGTTTGCTTGGCAATTGGAAAAATTCATTATTTCCTACTGTGCAATGAGGTTTACAGACAGCCAACTGTCAGGACCATGGTCATGACATCACACTGGGAGGGGCTTCTTTACAATATTGGCTACACAGACTCCATTGATGATCTATTTGAGAAAAGGCAAAGCTTTCTTGTGGGAAAGGGGGTAACAGCTACTGATTAGGATGAAGTTTAATCCTTCGTTACAGTTCCTCAGTAAGCTTGTCAAGCACTTATGAAGTCACATAGTACCAAACAGTAGGCCTTGTGATTTGCCAGTTACCTGGCTGGTTTAAACTCTTACCTTCCCTTGATAATCTGGGAACCGAAATTCTACATCATCTGCATTGTCATTGCAATTTATTTTGGTATTGCCCAATAGTGTATATAATAAAACTAGAGATGCTCATTGAGATACCAATAATTCCATTTTGTATGCAGTTTTACTGCAAATTGCATACAGCTTGGCATTGGGCCAATCACTTGTGACATTTTTCTTTTTCAGCACAGAGCCACGTGTGTTTGTGAATGTGATTTTCAATGGAAAGGGGCTTTGAAAAGTCACATTGGCCACCAAATTAGCTTTTGTGGAATAATGTTCTCACTAGGGCCAGTGAAGAATGTAGTGGGCTTTTCCAGGGCTTTTCAAAACAAGCTTTCCAAAAACATTGATTGAGCTGGCTGGGAGCATGTTATAGCTAAGTTTGTAATGGTAGACACTGCGACTCTGACCGATAACTGGGAAGATAACTGACAGATAACAAGGAAGAAAGCTATGGTGATGCACTCATGTGACAGGATGGTATTAATTATAGGCTTTCACAGATGATGAGGCAGAGCCTATTAGCTCAGTGAAGAGTCTGCTCCTAGGATCATTCATCTGAGAAACTGCTCAGGATAAAAAGCTTTTGTTTGATCAAAAGAAAACCTGAAGTGAGAGGTATATGGAAGCTGCTATCCCGGTCCTCTTTATTACGGTATAATGCCATGTGCCTAGGTGTCATGCAGCAGCAGTATGAGAGTCACACCCCACAGCAGGCATGCAGCCAGTGGTGTCAGCAGAGCCAGTACACCTGATCTCTATACCAGTGTTCTGTCAGTGACTTATAAAGGCAGCGGATGAGCACAACAGCCAGCCCAGGGACATTCATTAAACAAATATGAGCATTTGCAGCTTCTGCATTCCTTTTACTGCACATTCCCTTTTAACACCGCTGCCTTATAATAGTAAATAAAGTCCCCTGGCGTTTGCGGCATATAAGTATAGATTTTCTCTTTCTTCTTTGCCTGCTTGCATATCACAATTTCCAGGGTTGTTCGATAAAATAATAAGCAAAGGACTAAGTCCCCAGTGCAGTATCCTTGGCAATCAATCATATTCCATTTTCTTCTATTCTGGCTTTAAGTAAATTCAGATTAACTGCTGTGGGTTATTGAGCTTTGCTGGAAGTGCTGTATCTGTATTAGTGTGGTGTCAAAGGTCAATTTCTTGACACAAATTTGAGTGCCAAGTTATTGAATCTATGGGAAAGGAAGCAGTAAGGATGCAGTAACTCATAGCAACCAATCACATTTCATTTTACTTCTATCCCTGACAGGAGTTCCTGCCTCTGAGAAATAAATGGTCGTGTACGAGTTGCTGCACTTTGCTCTGCTTGCCCTATTAAATAATGTAGTGCCACATTACATTTATAAATTAACCATGCCTTCAGCATGTTGAATCACTGTCTCTGGGTCTCTGAACTCTCCAGTTAATTGGTTTCCATGTTAAGAGACGTGTGTGCATGTTCATAAAAAACTTGTGTAGATTCATGCAGCAGCCTGCCTTGCAGGTCAGATGATCATGTAAGGATACAAGAGTTGCTTTTATTGCTGTACTGATGAGAAGGCTTATAAATGGGTCAGTTTGGGAGCACATGTTCAGGTTTTAACTCCCATGCACAAAATAACCAAATTAGATAAGGGTGTCTGTCAACTCCAGTGTACATCTATGCTTGAAGGGTGTCTTTGTGCTATAAGGCTATGCTCATTATCATGGCCATTACTCATGGTTCCTTGTGGTAAGCTCCCAAGGCAAAATCATAATCCGGCCTCCAGACTCTAATCACCGTCTCAAAGGAAATCCCAATACTAAAAAATGTACATTGCAGTATCTGCTCTTATAAATTTTCCCTGAACACTATACACCACTTATATGTCCATCTATTTTACCCAAGAAACGCCACACGATCCGCACCATCAATGGTCCATCTTTATTTATCCACTTAAAACATAATAAAAAGTATAGTGGGTAAGTACAAGGTGGCGCACAGGCGTTTCGGACTGCTTAGTCCTTTCTCAAACCATCACAGACCCACACTCAGTCCGAAACGCCTGTGCGTCACCTTGTACTTACCCACTATACTTTTTATTATGTTTTAAGTGGATAAATAAAGATGGACCATTGATGGTGCGGGTCGTGTGAAGTTTCTGCAATATCACTTGTTACTCCAAGGTGGATCGCTGCACATCTTCAGCCATTGGTGCAGGAGCATTTATTCATAACATCTATTTTACCCAAACATATCTAACAAGTACAATTGTCCTCTGGTTATTGTTATGCCTGAACACAATATTTATCTAAGCTTTCATCATGTGGCTAATAATGTGTTTCTTCCTTCTAGTATTATATGTACTGCTGTATTCTGGGGCTTTTAGCGTGTTCTGCCTTCTTGCTCATGAACTTTGAAGTCAAGCTGATTCTTCTGAGCGTTGCCCTGGTGATCTACAATGTCATCTTCTTGAATACTCACAGCTGGCTGTCTGACTGTTACATGGATTGGTTGACTGTAAACCATAACATGTCCAGGTATTCCCGAGTCACTGTTTTCTGTTACTGCATATATGCTGCACCAACAAAACAAATGGTTACAGCAATGGTGTCAAACTGCATTCCTAGAGGGATATATCCATGCCAGTGTTTAGGATGGACTGAAAAGTGGAGAAATGTGTTCCACTTGATAAAACACACCTTTCTTGATTCAGTCCCATCACTTAGTTTGAGCTGTGCCAAAAATGTGTGAGGACCTCAGTCCTTGAGGACTAGAGTTCCACATCCCTTTACAGAATCACAAAATAAGACCTTTAGGACAGAGGGTTTCTTCAGCTCAAATAAGACTAAGGAACATATACCCAAGAGGATCCATCTTTTCCAGGCACAAAGGGTCTAGCCCAGATTTTTTTCCACTTCTTTACCTTGGAGGAACCCTTTCAACAGTTTTCAGATCTCAGGGACCCCCTGCAGTAACAGAGGCAGAATGGATTTATTATATAGTATATATTATAGTATTTTATTGTAGTATTGCTCATTAAAAGTTGGTGAGGCTAAACCATTTTTTTTTTTTATTTCGATAGTCCCCATTCCATGCTTATCCTTTACAGGGCATCCATTTTGGGCCCTCCATTATTGCAGTTCCTATTAGGCGCTGGTCTAGTTTAGGAGACACAGCAGGGAACAATCCTCCAATCACAGCACCCTCTACAGTATAACTGGCAGAATAGTGTGGGTGTAATTCACTACAACCTATCTGAAACCTAGCCGTTCAAGAGGGTGCCATCCACCCAATCACTTTAGTGGATTTTCCCTATAAGGTTTCCTGTTGGGTCCCCTAAACTAGACTAGCGCACCTGTTATTGTTGCTTTTGGGGGCGAAACGATCATCAAATAACACAGTCAGATTGCATGTTGTGTGTGTAATGGAACAATAAACCTGTGAGTTCCTGCAAACTGTCTTGAATGCGCACCCCTCTTTGGAATACTGTATTGGATGGCTACTAGGTCCAACACCAACAGCATTCCTGCATAAGGAGTGTTCTTGGATTTGGCCTAGCCAGTTGTCACAATATTCAGATGTTGACTGTTGTTTGGCTGAAGGTGTGTATTTTTTGAACCTTTTGGTGAACCAGTTACCTAGTTCCTTTTTGAGAATTTAGATTTGCACAATTCCAACAGGGGAAAAAACTTTTATGGAAAATAAGTTCATATTACATAGCATGGATGCTCAAATTCGGCTTCGGGAGATACCCGGATAGTTGCAATCTGGATATCTCCCAGTAAAGCTGGGCGGGGGGGGGGGGGTGGTCAAGCTTACCTGTCTGACGTCTTCTTGAGTACGTCCCTCGGCGCCTCCCACAATGCGGTCCACGCGCATCACGTGACTACAAACACTTCCTCCTTCAACCCGGAAGGAGGAAGTGTTTGTAGTCACGTGACCGCCGCGTGGACCGCATCATGGAAGGCGCCGAAGGACGTACCGAAGAAGACGTCAGACAGGTGAGCTTGACCCCCCCCGCCCAGCCCGCACAGCTTTACTGGGAGATATCCGGATAGCAACTATCCGGGTATCTCCCGAAGCCGAATTTCAGCATCCATGGGTACTAGTTTGCTTGGGCTCCTGGTGATGCTTTTAGTTATAATATCGGTAATGTTCTATTACCCCTTTTTGTGTCTTGTGTCTATACATTCTGATCATCATGTTACATTTGTCACTGTAATCTCTATATCTACCAAGAATAGCCTGTGTAAAGTCTTACCGTGTGATGAGTAGAGCAGAATGCAATACATTTCATGTAATGGGTTACCCTCTACTCATCGTGGGGAAAACTTTATGTATGTTAATTCTGCTTAACACTGTTTATTGCTTACTCCTCTTTGTATTTTGTGCTTAGTTGTAGAGCAACCAAGCAGGGTTACCTATTCCAAAAGCAAGGATTGTGATTGGTTGCTCTAGGCAACTGCTCTAGTTTTTGCTCCAGTGTTTCCTTTCTCTCCCTATGCAAATCAGTCCCTATGCTATCTTGAGGCAAGTGAGAAAAGGTTGCTGGGGAGGAAGAGAAAAGGTGCAATGCTGAAGGGATTGACAGTTAAACTTTAAAGCAAATTCTTTGTGTAATTACAACAAGTGGAGAAACTGACTGCAAGCAAGTAATTGGACAGCTAAGAGTTAAAGATCACCATCTTGCATATTAAACAAGCTTAATACTGTGATTACTTTTCATTTATTGTACAGAATATGGATGATTAAAACAAATGTCACTCCTATTCTTCTTCTGTTGCTAGGGCTGGAGTCCTGAAAGAGCCAAAACTTATGGGCAGTATTGCGTTATTCATCTTCTTCTTTACCCTTCTTGCCCTGGCCAGACAGGTGAGTATTCTCTGTGTAATGATGTCATTGGTGTTCATTGTGATACCAGCCAGCTCTGTATATTCTGGTAACATAACATGGAAAGGTGTGTGCTGAGGAGCCAGCCGCCAATCTGAGGCAGGTCTTCCTACAGACACTTTGATAAATGAGCTTCATAAGCTGAAAACTGACAGATCTGGAACAGACGCTGCTCATTTACTTCTCCATTGGTGAATGGGATTTGCATTAACAAGCACACAGTATGACTAAATAGAAATTCCCCTGACTGTCACATTGAATGTGTAATACAATTTGTAATGCTTGTTAAATGCTATTACAAGTATTCAGCAGTGTTTAACTACCTCTCAGGCTGGGAATTACCATTGGGTTAAATGGGAAGGTTAGCCTCCTTTCTTAAAAAAAAAATAAATAGGATAGACTGGGGAAAACCAGAAGCTGGACTCTACGACCTACTTCCTGTTCCAGTGATATAAGTCAATGAAAACGTTCTCAGTGAGGATACAGACAGTTAACATTTATGGTATTGTGTGACAGTAATGTAATGGGGGTTTTATTGCTGATCTTGTGGCTGAGCTAATTCTGTCATTCAGAACATGAAGTCATTGGAAATCCCCCCCCCCCCCCCCCCCCAATGGAGAGACACTTTATCCAAATAAAGTTTTTAAAGAGTCATTATTTTAGGTAACCACATTTTACAAAAAAAAAAGTAAGCCACAGAAAGAATAGCATTTTGTACAAGTAAATTGTCAAGTGTCTGAATCACAGTAATCCTATTGGTTACAGCTCCTTTTCAAATGTAGTGACCTAATTTCCAAAGCATAATGTAAGGGTCTGCTCTAATAAAGTAGGACCTATACTGTAGCCGGAGCCACATTCTTGGTGTCACCAAAAGCTAGTCCCTACAGTGTATGAAATATAGCAATAGATTGTACTCAGAACAGTCATTTGGGAAATCACTTTTTTAACAGATTCTTTGCTATTACGCAGATCTTTAATTATGTGAGAGTGTCCAGCTGCACAGATACAAAGGGCATGAGTTGTCTTAAGCTCTACTCTTCCTGTTTCCTAGACTTGCATTCTAAAAATGCTTTGAGCGTTGTTTCCTTAACTGATTGAAACGGGAAGTTTTTATAATTCCCAGTCACCTCCAGTCCTGATAATAATTTTCCTGAGAGCCCAGAGGAAAATATGGCTTATTCAGAATGGGAACCACCAGAGATGGCCATGGGTAGAGTGTTCCAAATAAATAAGTGAGACCATCCCATGTCATATAATTTAGAACCCATTACCAAGAAATGGAGTGGGTGTGGCTTACATTTTATCTGATTCTACTTTAATATGTAGTTTGAAATTTGTATGTCAACTATTCTAATTGACAAGGCAGGTGAATAGTATAGCCTGATATCTGGAGTTGCCTTACACTCATTGTTATAAGAGCTGTTAGCAATGTTTTTTTATATATTTTATAATAAGACGAGGAGTTCTGTGCCTCTATATAAATGTCATAAACAAAGATATGATCTGGTGGAAGAACCCTGAGGGACTTTGCATGCATTCAATGTTACCACTTCCATGTAGTAGGAGCGCTTACCCACACAATCTGTTAATAGTATTCAAAATCTGTTCAAAGTGACATGAAAGTGGTAAAATTGGCCAAATTTGGATATGTGTATGCATCCTTAGAATGGAAAGAGTTTAAAAAGGATAAAGGGCCCTGCAGAGAAGATTTATTTTGATAATGTTTATCATGCCAAACCAGGTGAAAAAGGGTTATCCCATCTATGGAGATGCAAATGTCCTTATGGTTGCTGGAATATCCATGTCAAGATATGTAACAAGCTTTGGTAGCCGTTTGGATGGAAATAGCTTTTTAGGTCGTTGGTGAGCTCGTTAGGGAAGAAACTGTTCAGAGCCTCGCATTTGTCATGGTTGCTTTCAAAGCTGGAGAGCAGAAATGGTTAATGAGATGCAAATAGTTTTGCCTTGTATGCAGATTTCTTGCAAATTGTATGCAGCTTGGAATTAGGACAATCAAATTCAGCAGGAAGTGCATTTGACCTGGCCAATGCCAAGCAGCATACAATTTGCATACATTTTGAATGCAAAGCAGAATTCTTCACATTTCATTAACCACCACTGTAGGTCAACATATGTCGTACTTTCATTAAATTTAGTATTAAAATTAGATTAGTGACAAAGTAGGCCATGCAAAATGACCCCTTTTCTGTTGTTCCTCGCACCATTCAAGACAAAAAGGAAAGGAAGGAAATGAGCAGAAATTAAGCCTGCCTTCTTTTGTAGAAGTGCTAGCTGCCAGGACATCAGGTGGATTCAATGACTGTAATGCATTCAGAGTCAAAGGGCTTGATTCACTAAAACAAAATAGCATGCCTTATCAGAGTTAACATGCCTTATCACAGTTAACACGACTTATCGCAGTTAACATGACTTATCACAGTTGACACGCCTTATTAGAGTAGCATAGCGAGTGCTACAAACGTATGCCTGCTAATTGGCAATGGCGAAAACTCCACTCGTCCAGCCCTGAGCCCCTGTGGGTCCAATCACTTTAAAAGACATTATCCCCACACTTTGATTGGAACAATAGGCTGCCTGTCACTTGACAGGAAACTTGACAGTCTATTGGCCCAATCAAAGTGCGGGGATAATGTCCTTTAAAGTGATTGGACCCGCAGGGGCTCAGGGCAGGACGAGTGGAGCTCTTGTCATTGACAAATAAAGGGCAAAAGTTTGTAGCGCTTGCTATGCTACTCTGATAAGGTGTGTTAACTGTGATAAGGCATGCTATTTGTTTTAGTGAATGAAGCCCATAGTGAAGAAAAGGAGCATGGAGAATATGTGGTCTGTGATGCCAACAGGACATCTTGTACCAGGACAGTATTTCTCAAAGTATTTAACCTGGAAAGTCAGCATTACTTAATGGACTGCAACAGAAGACTCCACATATCTCTCACAACAGGTTCACTTCAGAGCGAAGCTTTGGGGAAACAAAAAGCTTTCTTAGATGTGTGAAATACTTCTGTTTTAAGCCCGGTACACTCCTTCAGTTTTGATTGGCCAGTTTTACCACCTCCATATATTATGAGGGTCAATGGATTTTAAATACTATGAGCAGATTGTGCAGGTAAACTCTCACACTAAATGGAGGTCGTTAAATTGGTCAGTAATTAACCAATGAAAATTGAAGGTGTGTACCAGGCTTTATATCCTTGACATGGGGAAAAATGCCAATGGGTCTGTGATTTAAAGTACTAGAGGCAGATGATCAGCAGGACAGCCACACAATTACCATAGTTTACAGCCTCCATACCCCACTCTTTAAACCAAGCCTGAAATTATGCTACAAATGTGTCGTGGCAGCATCATGTATAGCCCCACCGGACACCTGTCTGACACAGTGACATACTTACAATATATAGTATTTTATTTCTTTTCTGTAAGAAATGTTTGATTTTTGTCTGTAGAATGAATTTTACTGTCGGCTTGACTTTTTGTGGAAAAGGAAGTTTAAGATGGAGCGTGAGCGCATAGAGACTATGGAGAATCTGAATCGAGTCTTGCTAGAGAATGTCCTCCCTGCCGATGTGGCCCAGCAATTTATTGGACAGAATCTTAGGAATGAGGTAACCTCTCACATCAGCACAGGAGGTCTTGGTCTCTGGATTATACATACTTTTACATCGGATAATGTTTGCATGAACTTGAAGTGCACTGCTTATAGTTCTTCTACTTAGTACATACCTCTTATTCTTGCAGGACCTGTATTACCAGTCATATGACTGTGTCTGTGTAATGTTTGCATCCATACCTGACTTCAAGGAATTTTACACTGAGTGTGATGAAAACCACGAAGGTCTAGAGTGTCTGAGGCTGCTTAATGAGATCATAGCAGATTTTGATGAGGTAGGTTCAATAGTTTGATTACTAAATAAATTTAGAAGTATTTTGTAAGTTGAAAGTTTTCGATAGTTGAAGGTTTAATCTAAAGCAGTAAGCAACAACTGAGAAACCAAGTGTACAGTATGAATGGTCATTAAAGTGACACTGAAGCGAAAAAAAATTATGATATAATGAATTGTATGTGTAGTACGGGTAATTAATAAAACATTAGTAGTAAAAGAAAAGTCTCATATTTTTATTTTCAGGTACGGTATATAGCTTTTTTGTTATAACATTGCATCATGCTCTAATGTTTGCAGTTTACAAAGTACACTCTGTATTTTAAACTATGAAACAGAGCAGAGCTAATGGCCCTATGAACTTCTCTGCAATAAAATCTTATCTGAAGTCATCTTTCATTGTTTCTTTGATGTATAAGTGCTTCAGAACATAGCATTGATCTCTGACTAAATTAGTCGGAGAGTTCAGAAAAGCAATGTTTCTAAACTCTTCCTGTACCAGAAACAATATGAGATTCATATCTGTGCTACTAATGTTCTATTTCTTAGCTGTACTACACATACAATGCATTATATCATAAGTTTATTTTCACTTCAGATTCCCTTTAACATACATTTTACGGTATGGTATGAAATAAGTCAGTGGTATAACAGTACACTGTCTACTGAAACCAACATAAACCTAGAAGAAAGGTACTTAAAGGAAACCTAAAATGAATGAAAAAAATCCAATTTTCGTTTTTTGCGACTTAGCCAGTTGATGGCCACTGCCCCTGCACGGCACTGGCCGCTCGCGTCCTCGGCCACGTGCATACTCAACCACACTGCCGTCGCCGGGATCGTCCTGCGCAGACCCGCGCAGCCAGGGCTACGCAGCTGCAGTGGGCTGACTCGCCAAAAACTAAACTGTGTCAATTCGGGGGTCCGGAGGATTGGTATGTTACGTCGCAGGCACAGGGCGGCTGCACGGAGCCGGTAGAAGCCCCAGATAAGTTAAAGAGAACCCGAGGTGGGGTTCTAACAATGATATCTGCACACAGAGGCTGGGTCTGCTTATACTGCCCAGCCTCTGTTGCTAGCTCAATCCCCTCTAAGTTCCCCCTGTGCTCTGCTATGCCCCCATAAATCACAGCCGCGCTGACGACACGCAGCGGGCTGTGTTTACCTATGTACTGTCACTCTCGCCGCTCTCCCGCCTCCTGCATAGCTCCGGTCCCCGTCCGCGTCCCTTTCCTCCAATCAGCGGGGAGGGAAGGGACGCGGGCGGGGACCGGAGCTATGCAGGAGGCAGGGGAGCGGCGAGAGTGACAGTACATAGGTAAACACAGCCCGCTGTGACACGCTGCGTGTCGACAGCGTGGCTGTGATTTCAGGGGCATAGCAGAGCGCAGGGGGAACTTAGGGTGGATTGAGCTAGCAACAGAGGCTGGGCAGTATAAGCAGACCCAGCCTCTGTGTGCAGATATCATTGTTAGAACCCCACCTCGGGTTCTCTTTAAACTGGATTTTTTCCATTCACTTTAGGTTTTCTTGAATGGTGCATTTTAATCTGCGAGAAATATAAAATGTTTTAAAAATCTGTTCAATTTAAGAATTGCAATCATATTTAAGATCCGATCATATTGATCGAATTGCTGTAAAATCAGATCATTTTATTGTATCTTGTGTGGCTACCTTTACATGTATGTGTACACATGTAGTTTACATTTTATAATTTTTCACGATAGTGGTCCTTTTATAATCCCATCCTGAAAACAGGAAGCCGTGCAGTCTCACCTGCTTCCAAATTCTGCCAACAGTTTACACTTGTCTACACAATGCCAGGGCTGCTTCCCTCTTCTGCTGCTATGATAGCTGGTGCTGAGATTTTAAAATCAGAAACTCAACTCACATACTTTGGTTGCTGCCAGTCATAAAGTGAAATTAACTAAAGGGTTTCCGTTAACTTAACTGTACTTGTTTTATGTATTTTTAGCTACTCTCTAAGCCAAAGTTCAGCAGTGTTGAAAAAATAAAGACCATTGGCAGTGCGTACATGGCAGCAACCGGATTAAATGCCACGTCTGGCCAAGAAAACCCGCAGGTATCCTTAGAACTTCAGGCTCACTTTTTATGGTCCTGTTTATGCATTTTCTGTGTGTGAAGGTCTCTTCCAGTTTATTTCCACATTATCAGTCTAACAGTATTCATCCCTCCATGCCTTTTCCCTCTGTATCTGCCAGGATGGAGACCGGAATTACAATCACATTGGCATCATGGTGGAGTTTGCTACTGCACTCATTGGAAAACTGGATCTGATTAATAAGCACTCGTTTAACAACTTCAAATTGCGTGTAGGTAAGTCATTTTAGCCATTGGTCGTTGTGGTTTGATTAATAGAAACACTAGGAGAGATGGCTCTGCCCCATTATATTTATCATATTCTTCTTGCCTGTAAGTCCTTATTGAAGTGATTTTTATTTGTCTTGTTTACCTCCTGCCAGGTATTAATCATGGACCTGTAGTAGCTGGTGTAATAGGAGCGCAGAAGCCACAGTATGACATCTGGGGCAACACCGTCAATGTAGCGAGTCGCATGGATAGTACTGGAATACTTGGTAAAATCCAGGTAATACTTCATTTTTGTAGTAGCGAGGCTTTCTTCTTGTCGTTATATGGAGGTGCCCTTTCTCTCAACAGCAATACCTACATCGGATTATATCACCTGTGCATCATTTGTAGACGGTTGGTAATAATGTGTGCAAGTAAATCCTGATGGAGGCAGCCAGATAAAACCCAGATTCACAACACTGATCTGGTACTAACTAACAGAACAACCATCAATATAAGCAGTGCACACTTATTACTCCCACAGGTGGGTGGGCACAGCCTTACCACATCATACACCACCAGACTGAAAGATGCTGCTTAAATCCTTAATGCTAAAGTCTCCATTAAAGGAAACTCCTCAATAAACCTGCTTCAAAAATACAACATATGTAAGCTTTGATAACAACACACTTGTAAAGCACTTTTCTCCCATGGCACTCGATAGCTGTGTGTGCATTTTATCTTCTTCATCAGGAGCTTTGGAGCAGTCCATCAGCAGAGGGGGGACTGTGAGACTGCCCCTCCTGCATTGTTTAATCCATGTTTTTATGTTTTTGTCCCGTCATACAGCCTTGGAACGGTCATGACTGCGGGTTTACTGAAGCTACTGGTCTCCACCTGTCAAAATCTAGAACTATATGTACCGGTGTCCTCTCTGCAGCACAGCTTTTTAAACACAGCAGCAGCAAGAACAGGGCTCTGATCAAGATACCTTGCTTACATCAGGCAGTACTATTTTAAGCATTCAGCCTTATATTAATTGAGGGAAATCGTGCAAATATCAGCAGATCTGACCACCCAAACAGACTGAGGCTGGATGTGCCCAAATGCGAACATTATGCTGAAATATCTTTTCACTGTTTTCACATTTTCATGTGCAATATTTTAACTTCTTGATTAAGTTTGCATGCATTTAACAAATTGCAGCAAAACACAAAGCCTTTGAAACCCTTGCAATGTTCGGGAAAAAGCTGCAACACAAAAGCTAAAATGGAAACAAATACAAAAAATTGCTGAATCGCAAGGAGCGCATAGAAAAACATTGCGAATGTAGTATGCGGTGTTTGATGAAATGCAGCAAAACATATGCGATTTGCTCTAGTGTGTGCGCTGCCTGCAGTGTCAGTACTGCCTGCAGTGAAAGAGGACAAAGCAGAGGCCACTGCAGTGTCAGATTCCATAGAATTCTAGCAGCCTTGTTCAGCAACATAACTGCTGATACAGATGGAGTGCTTATCTGCCCTAGGGTCTGGTACACACCATTCACTCCAGGATCCTACCATAGATCAATCAAATGATGGGATTGGGCAAGAAAATATACAGTCTATTGCTTGACCCATTGATCAAAATACTTACCATTGTTATATGCGTGTGTCCAATTCTGGTAGCCTTTTTCCTCTTTATCTTTTCAATCAAAACCCAGTCTGAAAAATAATCAAAATTTGAAGAAAAAAAATTCATACGTGTTCACATTAGCATTCTTCTATATCTTAAGTAGAATCTAAAGTGAAAATTGCATGAGGGGTATGCTACTGATTCTGCTTCTTCAGACAGAGCTGGTGCTCTCATCTTGATGCTGCACCGATAAAAAAAAATCTCAGCCAGAGAGATGACACATCTCTGGAATACTGCAGGAAAAGACCAGCCGCTTCAGCAAGCCTGCAGCAACATTCGTTCCCAGGCTGAGGGACACACACAAAAAGCTGTTGAGTCAAATTCTACAGGAACAGGTTTTTCATAATCAACCCTCTGCTAACATATTGCTTCAACACTCCTGATGCCAACAGGAAGTATAGGGGAACCTTTTAGGGACAATGTTAACTTGAAGAAATGGGAAAGGGGGTGAGGGTAGGATAGGGACACAAATCTATGGATGCTTATATTTGCCAATACCACTGTATTGTACCGTATATAACATGATTACTGATAGTTGCCTGTTATGATTAGACTGTTACCATATAGTTATTTTATCGATTCAGTACAATTCACACACATTTGGTATAAGATTCCTTTCAGTCCTATCCTTTCATGCACAGATACCCTTCCTAGTATTACCCCAAGGCCTTACTAGGTCAGTTCACTGCCTTGGCATTCAATTCAGACAACTGATACAGAACAGTCATGAACTAAGTGACCATTCTTTCCTATGGGCGCTATCACACATTTCCATTGCACTGTTGTCCACTGCTTTCCACTGTGGAGAAGTCCTGCAGTATGCATTTTCCCCGACAGCAGATTATGTTGCCATTCCTTTGGTGAACAGCATGCCTTCACGATAGGTCTACGATTAACCATTCTTGTATGGGATGAAAGCGATCTGCACTTCCTCCCCCAAACTTTTTAGCATTTATCCGCTTCCACAGGCAGCCCTCTCACATTTCCTTTACATAATGTAAGCTTCAGAACACATCAGCTATCAGTCTTTATTGTTTTGTGCCTGATCTGCTTAGATTCTCCACCATTACCCAGCTTTGGCAAATGTCATTAATCCAGCATACCGGTCCTTGCTATATTAACTGTGTAATATTTGGCTGCAGATTTTTGTAACCTTGTCCTGAGTCATAACCGACCATAGTAAGGTTTGTTGGAAGGTTAATGACATCATAGTCTAGTGACTGTAGTGCTGCATACATTTTTATTAAAGCCAAGTGGTGTTTGTGGAATCACTGAGGTTTCTGGGCTGTTCTCCAGCCCTAGAGAATCCCAGTAAATCAGGCCTTACCTGTTTGCCTTCCACAGTGGGTACAATTGACAGAGCTGAGCTTCTAGGCATGAGCATTCAGCTTTCATAGCTTCTGCATTCAAATATGTTCAGTTACGATTTTTCCTCTAATTTAATATTAATAACCTGACCTGTGTTCAGTTTGCAGAGTGCTGTTATATAAATATACCCAAAAACAGAGTGAATTATTAAACAGCACTTTTGTTGACTGACTTAGGAGAAACTGTCAGATTCCATATTTTCATTATTAGAGGATACAATTTACTAGACAGAGACAGGAGACAAGAAGCTGTGCCAACTCTTCTCAATATTTTAATTGTTGGAAAGCTGCTACAGGAACACATGTATGCATTCATGTGTCTAAGTGTGAGTTTAATGAGAGCAAACAAATTAAACAGGGATTGACTGTGCATTTTTCTCCTCTAGAAAGTATAGTCAATTGAAGTGAAAAAACTTGTGTTCACTTCAAACATTAATTCTTCTTAAAGGGAAGTGTCATTTTAATGTTTCTGTACATTTATAGATATGTGAATTTCTGGAAGAAACCAATATTTTAATCACGGTTACAGGGCGTAAAGCACCCACCCAGCCCCAAGCCTGCTCCAAGCCCACAGCCAGCACCCACCCAGCCCCCAGCCAACAACCTCCCAGCCAGCATCCACCTAGACTACTTACTAGGACTACTTACTGCTAACTGGTGGACAGCTATGGCTACCTACTATCTAGGGACACATCTCGCTACCTAATGCTGATACATATGGACACATGGCTACTTCATTCTGTTATCTGTGGAACATAGCCACCTATTTTATGTATATTGGGTGCTCTTGGCTACTTAATTTATCATTTTTTGTTTTAATCTGGAAGCATGTGACTAATTGAATTTTGAGGCACATGGCTACTTAATTCTCATGCCTAGGGGACTATGGCTACTCAATTTATGTATCCAGGGACATTTTAAACTCTGGTATTTAGATTGCCCAGCTGCTTAATTCTGGTATCTAGTGACAACACGTTTGTCTTACAACAGTAGTGTGGGCTGCAGAAAAAAGCTTAACCTCCTTGGCGGTAACCCCGTGTGTGACACGGGGTAAGCCGCCGGAGGGTGCCGCTCAGGCCCTGCTGGGCCGATTTACTTAATTTTTTTTTTGCTGGACGCAGCTAGCACTTTGCTAGCTGCGCCAGCACCCCGATCGCCGCCGCCGCGCGCCCGATCGCCGCTATCCGGTGCGGCGCGCGCCCCCCCCCCCCCCCCCAGACCCCGAGCGCTGCCTGGACAATCAGTGCCAGGCAGCGCCGAGGGGTGGATCGGGTCTCCCAATGACGTCCCGACGTCGCTGACGTCATCCCGCCCCGTCGCCATGGCGACGGGGGAAGCCCTCCAGGAAATCCCGTTCTTTGAACGGGATTTCCTGATCGGTGATCGCCGACGGCGATCGAAGCGGGCGGGGGGATGCCGCTGAGCAGCGGCTATCATGTAGCGAGCCCTCGGCTCGCTACATGATAAAAAAAAAAAAATTAAAAAAAACTGCTGCGCTTCCCCCTGGCGGTATTTTTCATACCGCCAAGGGGGTTAAAGAGACTCTGAAGTCTCCTTACAATCCCGTTTTTATTTTAAAAACCTCCTAAGTATGTTTGCCCTAACTAAAATGCTGCATCCCCGCGGTTGAAATCTAACTAAATCCCCCCAAACTCCCCGGGGCACACTGTGGGGAGCGTTTCCGTGAGAGGCAGAGCTTTCAGCTGCAGCTCTGCCTCTCCACGCATCTATCAGCGCGTATCTCCGCCTCCGCCCACCCCTCTTAGTCTTACTTCACTGAGAGGGGCGGGGGAGAGGCGGAGATAGACGCGTGTAGATGCAGCGCTGCAGCTGTGAAAGCTCTGCCTCTCACGGAAGTGCACAGGGCAGCAAAATCCATGAGCAAGAAAGTCATGGATTTTGCAAGGGGAGTTGGGGGGGGGGGGGGGGGGGATTTAGTTCGATTTCAGCTGCGGGGATGCAGCGTTTTAGTTAGGGCAAACATACTTAAGAGGTTTTTAAAATAAACACGTGATTTTAAGGAGGCTTCAGTGTTTCTTTAACTGCCTTTCTGGCAGTATTGAATTGTAATCTCCCATTTCTTGTTGGATTGAGATCTTCCAACTTGTGGGGTGAAAGGAGTGGGCAAAAATTAATTGGACTTCCTGGGGCCCTGTATGGTTTTAATTCATATCCGGAGCTCAAACTAATTAGCTGTGATTGTGTGGGTAAAGGTAAGTGTTAAAAGTAGAGAGGGGGGTTATAGTGTTACGATAGGAGAGTCAAGAGGGGAAGGTTAGGACCAGAGTGGGAGGTTAGTGCTAGGTGTCAAAAGGGGAGAACATTAGTGTTGGAATAGAGTACAGAAAGGAAATAAAAAGAGATTTGATAAAATATCCTGTGTCAAAAAAAAACAGACATCGATAACAAATGTACATGAGAAAGGATACTGTTTATACATGGGGGGTTGTAGTTTCAGTGTTTGTCATAGGGCTCGTACTACACATAGCAGACCATTTCATTTGCAAACCAGCACTGTCAAAATAAGCAGGACACACATTTCAGGGAGCCAACAGTCATTCTCACATACAGAGGACAGCAACAGCAGGGCACAGACTTGCATTTAGATTTAAGAACTGAATTAAAAAAATTGCAGGATGCAAGAAAGAAAACTGAAAACAAATAACATCTAATTCTTGCTCCCTGTAGCCATCTGTAAATGTAGTTTTTAGTAAGTGTATTTGTTAAGTAGGTTTGCTTTAAGAGCCATGTCACTCAGGGAACTTTGTTGCAGAAAGTAGTCACTTTGACTTGTCACTGGCAAAAATGTGCTATAAATGCAAGTCTTTTGCTAAAAGTCAGTAGTAGTATGTCAGCGACTGAAGACTATCAGCATTTTTCAAGACTGACATGATTGCTGATGACAGTAACTTTCAATACAAGTCTGCAAGTCTGTTGTGCTTTGTCATTTATGACTTAGCCCTTACAGTTTGTATAATACATTTTGAACAGACAAGATGAATTCCATGTATACAGATCTGTTTCTGGACTTCTATTGATATTGTCTCCCTTCATTCAGGTCACAGAAGAAACCAGCAAAGTTCTCCAGAAGCTGGGGTACACTTGTGAGCGGCGAGGAGTCATCAAGGTCAAGGGTAAAGGTCAACTCTGCACCTACTTTGTTATCACTGATATGGCACGTTCCAGTTCCCAAGGAAATGTTCTGAATTAAAAGCCATGGAAAGAGAACTGTAATGTACTCAGATGGTTTCCAAGGCCCAGAACACTAAATCGTCCACAAGATTATTCCCAGGAGAAAACTTCAGTAACCCAAATGGAATTCTGTAGCGCTTAGCTATTTCCAATAGACTTAAAGAATGCCCATAAAAAGACTAAAGCTGAGGACATGTGGACAGGTATTTGAAAGCTGCCGACCTGGAGAAATGACCAATTTACTCTGGAATGCCCTCTTCGGGAACATGAGGACATTCTGCAAGCACTGCCATATAATGCAATGGACAACGTCTTGACATCTCAGCTGATAGTATCTTGTATGATTTCATACACAAAACTGTGAGACTGTGAAGCAGAAGATGAACATACTGTTATTGAAAGACCTGCCAAAACAGTACAATGAGAACTCTAGCATATTGCTGCACAAGTAACTCTACTGTATGTAGTCTGTGATGCAGTTCATGGAGGTAAGATAAATGCCTGCATGAGAGAGAAGTGAGCAAGCTGGGACTGGCCCACCGTTCTTACCAGAGACGGGAACTGTGTTTTCTGTACTGTAGAGCTGCTCAGTACAGCTAGACATATCAAGGTGTACATAGATATATTTATACACAGCATTGCCACTTACATTGTATTTATTCATCACAATAAAGTCTTGTTAGTAAATGTTTTTTTCTTGTTTTATCTCTATAGAAAGCATCTTGTAAGTTAATGGTGGATTCTCATGGGAACCTTTGTGAAAATGCTGAAATCCTTTAGACTCCTATAAAGAGTAACAACTGTCGTCTGTGGGCTTCAGCAAGAGCTAAAGAATGTTTGTTTGCATACCTGGATGCTAGTCCTGGCATTAAAAGATAATTTAAGCCCCATACAGACACTTAGGGCTTGATTCACTATGCGGTGCTAACCTACTTAGCATGTCTTAAGTCTTTAGGCGCGCTAACCAGGGTGCTAAGTAGGTTAGCACCGGTTTTCTCAATCAGATCGCGCGCTACGTACCGCGCGCAAAGTTTTGCGCGCGCTAAGTCCCATAGGCTTTAATGGACACTTCGCGCGGAGCGCCCTGTGCTCTGTGCAGTGCCCGCGTAAAGTTTTGCGCGCATAACTTTTCACGCGATGCGGCTCGCGCGCAAATTAGTGCGCGAAAAGCTTGTTTAGACGTGCTAAGGGGGTTTTCACAGGCGTGCTAACAGTTAGCACCGCTTTGTGAATCAAGCCCTTAGTCTACGTTGCCCTTAACGATTGTTCCTCGTTCATTGACAGTGTGGCGTTCATTGACAGTGTGGGACAAGCTCCTCTATCCCAGGAGTCTGAAACACTACAGAGTGCCCCCTATCCATCCCTATTCTGGGTTTCCCCCACAGGGAAAGAAGGTTGTGTGAGTGATGCACCCCCTCCTGCACCGTGCACAGAGCCTAGAGCCTATTCCACATGTGCCCTGAGATGTCATAGCCCTCTATAACAAGTATGGCCACCCTAGCCCCCACCTTCCTTCTCATAACAAGTGGTGCTACACCTTTCCACCTCCCCCAATATGTGTCACCAGTTATAACTCCCCTCTGCAAATGTGGCTAATACAACACCCCCCTCTTCCCATTAACAATATAACTCTCCTCATAAACCCCCATCCCCTGCAAGTGTTGCCAGCATGGCTAAATGTGTGGCCAGTATAGCCTACCCAGCCCCCCCATAACAAGCACAGCTAGTATGAGTAACCAGACACACACAAGCCTCCCTCCATATCTTAAGAAGCACAGATGCCATAGATCCCCCCTAGTTCACCCAGTTACCCCTCCCTATATGAAGAGTAGTGTAGTTATAGCAGTCAGCAGGTGCCTGTGATCCTGTTACCTTGGTGCTTCACTCAAGGATCTAACAGATGACATACTCAAGAGCTGAAGGGAGGTAACAGTTTAGCTTGGGCTGCAAACAGCCATGAAGAGGGGTGGAGAATAGACCAAACCACAGCACTGGAGCAAGGATGGAGATAAACTGCAACTACCAAGGAGTTTGGGAGTCCCTGGAAGGTTTGAAAAGGCCACCCCCCCCCCCCCCCCTCCCCTTTGCTAAGAAAAGTAGTCTCCACCTACCGCTCCTCAGCTCTGTGTTCCTCTACCTCAGCCTGGCCATGCTGTGGTTCACATGCACACTACTTGGCTTGGCAACTGGCGCTGGCTTATTATCAGGTGGGTATTTAGGGGCATCCCCATATCACACAATGTCTCAGCCTTTTGAGTGTAAGTATATGCCCAGGTGTTTGAGTGGGGCCATGGCTTTGCATGCATTGTCTAGGAGTCCACTGATGTGTGTACTAGCCTCTGATCCAAAACACAGGTCGATGTATATTCAGGTGGGTAGGTGACCACCCATATAACCAGTAAGTACATTTGTTACAGATTCGCTTTTTTGACGCCAGCCCTGCAGAAAATACCCAAATATTTGTGAATAAGTAATTTATCTTTCATCTCATTTAATTGTAAAAATAACTAGCTGCTTCTTTGAAAGGTATGCCTTCTGCCCCAGCATAGCCATACACAGAATGCAAGAAAGCACTGGGGGTATAATGGGTTCACAAAGGCCCAATGGAGCATTGGGGTGTTGCAATGGCCTCCCAGAAGCACAAAAAAAGCATCGGGGTGTTTCAATGACCTTAAAGTGGCACAAGGAAGCTTTAGGGTGTTGCAATGGCCTCACAGAAGCGCACGAAAGCATTGAGAAGTTGCAATGACCTCACAAAGGCACAAGAAGGTGTTGGGGTGTTGCAATGGCCTTACAGAGGCACAAGGAAGCATGGGGGAGTGGGTGGTAGGTTGGGGCAGTTGTTTGGAAACTGTGATTGACATATCTGCCTGTTGTTAGTACTATTTGTATGTTATTGAGATCTTCTCATTGCTGTCAAAAGTATGACTGCGCTATTGGCATCCCCCTTTCTTACTGGACACACCTATGGAAACTAGCCGCATGACAATTTTTGCCGCAATCCCCCTTCAGATTTTTGGATTCCTCTATTATTCTTAAAGTGAACCAGAGACGAAGCACCCTCATGTATTTTACCATTTACATCAGTGGGAACATTAGAGAAAACACCTACCCTGCTCTCTGTTTCATTCTTCACTGCTCTGCCTGCTTCGAATCAGCTCTGATAAAATCCCAGACTGAGCATTCAGTCTGCCTTTGCTCAGGAATCATTATAGCTAAGTCTGTCTTCTCTGATGTCTTTTCAAGCCCAAGCCTGCCCCCTTCTGGCTCTTCAGCTATAATGATTCCTGAGCAAAGCCAGACTGAATGCTCAATCAGGGATTTTATCAGGGCTGATTCGAAGCAGGCAGAGCAGTGAAGAATGAAACAGAGAGCAGGGTAGGTGTTTTCTCTAATGTTCCCACTGATCTATATGGTAAAATACATGAGGGTGCTTCGTCTCTGGTTCACTTTAAAGAGGAACTATAGCCTAAACAAACATACTGTCATTAAGTTACATTAGTTATGTTAATTAAAATAGATAGGTAATATAATCTTTTACCCATCCTGTTTTAAAAGAACAGGCAAATGTTTGTGATTTCATGGGGAGAGCCATCTTTTTGGTTGAAAGGAGGTGACAGGGAGCATGAGACACAGTTCCAACTGTCCTGTGTCCTGATCACCCCTCCCAGCAGCGCGTGCAAGGCTTCCAATCTTACATAGTTACATAGTTATTTGGGTTGAAAAAAAGACATATGTCCATCGAGTTCAACCAGAGAACAAAGTACAACACCAGCCTGCTCCCTCACATATCCCTGTTGATCCAGAGGAAGGCGAAAAACCCTTACAAGGCATGGTCCAATTACCCCCAAAAGGCCTGTAGCATACCCCAATAAGCAATTGGCAACCTTTATTTCCACCATGAATATTTATTCAAATATTATCCAAACGGACTCCACATCTTCACAATCTTCCTCCATCTCATCGTTCAGGACAGCTGTAAAAATAAATTCTTAACAAAGAGACAAACCCCTCTACCTTTTTTCCCTGTTCTATCCTTCCTAAACACATTGAATCCCTCTAAATTCACTATCCAGTCATGGCTTTCATCCATCCATGTCTCGGTTATTCCCACAATGTCATAGCCTTTGTCAATCAGAATGAACTCTAGTTTGTCCATTTTATTTGCAAGGCTCCTAGCATTGGTTACCATGCACTTTATGTTTTTACCACCACGTTTTCCAATTTTGGTTACATGAAATGGGCTACTTGAAGTATTACCAACCTCCTTACTCTTTACACTGTCCCCACCCCCCTCTCCTCCCCCCATAAAGTTAGGCTCCCACTGTCTTTTTACCTTATCTTGTCTACATATTGAGACTTTACCCTCCTGCCTCCCCTCAGATCCTAGTTTAAAATCTCCTCCAACCGTTTAGCCATCTTCTCCCCCAATGTAGCTGCATCCTCCCCATTAGGTGCAGCCCATCCCTGCTGTAGAACCTGTAGCTGACTGCAAAGTCTGCACAGTTCTCCAGAAACCCAAACCCCTCCTTTCTACACCAATTTCTCAGCCTCTTATTTAACTCCCTAAGCTCCCTCTGTCTCTCAGATGTGGCACTGGCAGTATTTCAGAGAACACCACCTTGGAGGTCCTTTGCTTTAAGTTTATCTCCAAGTACCTGAAAATCATTTTTGAGGACCTTCCATGTACCACTCACTTTGTCATTGGTGCCAATGAGTACCATGACAGCCGGGTCTTCCCCAGCCCAATCCAATAATCTGTCAATTCTTTCCGATACATGCTGAACCCGAGCACCGGAAGACAGACTGTACGGCATTCACGGTTTCTTCGACAGATTACCCTATCTGTGTGCCTAATAAATAAATCCCCTACAACCAGTATCTGTCTATCCTTAGCTGCACTCCTATTCCCTTTCTCGTTGCAGCAGTCTGCCCCTTGGTTGCTAAGGGACACATCCTGCTGCAGCATTGCTACTCCAGAATCATCCTCCCCAATATTACGCAAACAAGCATACTTATTAGGTAGGGACAACTTGGGACTAGCCTCCCTGCCACTTTTTTCACTAACCCTTCTAACTTTTACCCAACTAGTGGCTACCTTTGCTTCTTGCTCCGGCTGTACTCCACCCACCTCATCTTCACCGGTTTTTTCCAGTGTCTGGATCGTGAGATCCAAGCTTTTCTCCATGTTGTGTATGCGTCTCAGTGTTGCGAGATGCTTATTTAGCTCTGTGACTTTAGCCTCTAATTGAGCAACACGCACACACCCAGGGCAATAGTAAACACCCTCAATCCGCTGATCAAGGCATGCATACATGTTGCAGGATGTACACTGTCCAACATTAGGACTATTGTGTGGGGAAAAATTACTTAGAGTAACTGTCAGGCTGCAAAAGCTAATTTAAACCTCTATTCTCCTGTGTTAAACAGTTTAGAAGGAAGCCAAAAAGGCAATACTGAAGTTAAAAATCTCTCTTAATGTGATGTGTGCTGAACAGCAAAGCTGTTATTCCCAAGCTCGTAAGGAGGCCGGCGGGACGCATAACAGATACTGCAAAGCATTCTGGGGCTGCTTCTCCCCAGTGCACTACCTTGGGTTATCCCCTTCATTTCCCTATCACGCCCTAAGGCTGCTTTCACAGTGAGAAGTTACAGGCTCATGTTACAGCAGCTTCTAACAGCAGCCTAAATTTACAGCACTGAAAAAATCACAGGGCACATGTTCCGTTAGAGTATACTGCATGAGTCTGCTATTTTTCCTAGCCACATGGCTAATTAATATTCACTGCACAGTAGTGTTGTCCATTAGGATCTTTTTTGTGAGTCGAATCATCAGGAAGCAGGGAGGATATGACATCACAATTGGCTTCATAGGAGACAGACAAACATAGAACCTGCCATGAGCTGTCAGGAGCATCATTCTCTGCAAATCCTATATTACATTTCTGTGAAATCCAAACGTGGACAGTGAAATGCATATGTAATGTAAGTAGAGCCAATATTTAGCTACCGATATGTGTTTTTTTTCTCTGAGACCTTATACCTAACAGCTCCTCTTTAAAGTAAACTGCGGTGGTAAAATATGAAACGGGAGAGTGAGTGAAGCGGGGGTGGAGGAGAGGGGGAGTGAGTGAAGCCGGGGTGGAGGAGAGGGAGAGTGAGTGAAGCCGGGGTGGAGGAGAGGGAGAGTGAGTGAAGCTGGGGAGTGAATGAATCTGGGGTGGAGAGGGAGAGGCAGTGAAGCTGGGGAGTGAGTGAAGCTGGGGTGGAGGAGAGGGAGAGTGAGTGAAACTGGGGAGGAGGAGAGGGAGTGAAGCTGGGGTGGAGGAGAGAGAGAGGGAGTGAAGCTGGGGTGGAGTCCTCAAAACTTAAAGACTACACCACAACGTGCCTAGCACATTCTAACCAATGCACAAAAACGCAATATTGTTTGAAGGGCAATTTTATTTTATTTTTGTCCTTACCTGCTGCTTAAAGTACTGCCTCTCCCTTTGTGCCTGTGTTCTAATTAGTGTTGGGCGAACACCTAGATGTTCGGGTTCGCGAACGTTCGCCGAACATCGCCGCGATGTTCGGGTGTTCGCGCCGAACTCCGAACATAATGGAAGTCAATGGGGACCCGAACTTTCGTGCTTTGTAAAGCTTCCTTACATGCTACATACCCCAAATTAGCAGGGTATGTGCACCTTGGGAGTGGGTACAAGAGGAAAAAAAAATATTTGAAAAAGAGCTTATAGTTTTTGAGAAAATTGATTGTAAAGTTTCAAAGGAAAAACTGTCTTTTAAATGTGGAAAATGTCATGTTTCTTTGCACAGGTAACATGCTTTTTTTCGCCATGCAGTCATAAATGTAATACAGAGAAGAGGTTCCAGGAAAAGGGACCGGTAACACTAACCCAGCAGCAGCAGCAGCACACGTGATGGAACAGGAGGAGGCGCAGGAGGAGAAGGCCACGCTTTGAGACACAACAACCCAGGCCTTGCATGAGGACAAGAAGCGTGCGGATAGCATGCTTTGTACCGCCATGCAGTCATAAATGTAATAAAGATAAGTGGTTCAATAAACAGGGACCACGCGGCAACGCTAACCCAGCAGCAGCAGACGTGATGGAACAGGAGGAGGCGCAGGAGGAGAAGGCCACGCTTTGTGAGACACAACAACCCAGGCCTTGCATGAGGACAAGAAGCGTGCGGATAGCATGCTTTGTACCGCCATGCAGTCATAAATGTAATAAAGATAAGAGGTTCCATAAACAGGGACCGGCAACGCTAACCCAGCAGCAGCAGCAGCAGCACACGTGATGGAACAGGAGGAGGCGCAGGAGGAGAAGGCCACGCTTTGAGACACAACAACCCAGGCCTTGCATGAGGACAAGAAGTGTGCGGATAGCATGCTTTGTACCGCCATGCAGTCATAAATTTAATAAAGATAAGTGGTTCAATAAACAGGGACCACGCGGCAACGCTAACCCAGCAGCAGCAGACGTGATGGAACAGGAGGAGGCGCAGGAGGAGAAGGCCACGCTTTGTGAGACACAACAACCCAGGCCTTGCATGAGGACAAGAAGCGTGCGGATAGCATGCTTTGTACCGCCATGCAGTCATAAATGTAATAAAGATAAGTGGTTCAATAAACAGGGACCACGCGGCAACGCTAACCCAGCAGCAGCAGACGTGATGGAACAGGAGCAGGCGCAGGAGGAGAAGGCCATGCTTTTTGAGACACAACAACCCAGGCCTTGCATAAGGACAAAAAGCGTGCGGATATAGCAGCAATGCTTTTTGCCGCCATGCAGTCATAAATGTAATACAGATGAGAGGTTCAATAAACAGGGACCGGAAACGCTAAACCATCCCAGATGTTCGTTGGTCATGTTACTTGGTTGGGGTCCTGGAGTGTTGCGTAGTCGTTTCCAATCCAGGATTGATTCATTTTAATTTGAGTCAGACGGTCTGCATTTTCTGTGGAGAGGCGGATACGCCGATCTGTGATGATGCCTCCGGCAGCACTGAAACAGCGTTCCGACATAACGCTGGCTGCCGGGCAAGCCAGCACCTCTATTGCGTACATTGCCAGTTCGTGCCAGGTGTCTAGCTTCGATACCCAATAGTTGAAGGGTGCAGATGGATTGTTCGACACAGCTACGTCATCTGACATGTAGTCCTTGACCATCTTCTCCAGGCGATCGGTGTTGGAGGTGGATCTGCACGCTTGCTGTTCAGTGGACTGCTGCTGCATGGGTGTCAGAAAATTTTCCCACTCCAAGGACACTGCCGATACCATTCCCTTTTGTGCACTAGCTGCGGCTTGCGTTGTTTGCTGCCCTCCTGGTCGTCCTGGGTTTGCGGAAGTCAGTCTGTCGGCGTACAACTGGCTAGAGGAGGGGGAGGATGTCAATCTCCTCTCTAAAGTCTCCACAAGGGCCTGCTGGTATTCTTCCATTTTGACCTGTCTGACTCTTTCTTCAAGCAGTTTTGGAACATTGTGTTTGTACCGTGGATCCAGAAGGGTATAAACCCAGTAATTGGTGTTGTCCAGAATGCGCACAATGCGTGGGTCGCGTTCAATGCAGTCTAGCATGAATTGAGCCATGTGTGCCAGAGTCCTACCAGAATCCTCATCATCCTCTTGTGAGCGTTGTGATAGTTGTTGTGATGCATCATAGTCGTCACCTTCCTCCTGGTCTGCTTCTGCTGACCATTTGCGCTGAATTGTGGAAGTCTAACGTGCACCGCTCTGGCCCTCGTCAGTGGTGGCATGAAATTCCTGCTCCAACTCCAGCTGTTCCTCCTCCTCTTCTTCGTCATAGCTGCTGGGGCCAGCGTTTCCTGAGGCGGATGGCCTGATGTTGGTACCATCACGCTGATCGTTTTCTCCTTCAGATTCCCCCAGTTGCATCATGACAGCTGTTTCCTTGATTTTCAACATTGACCTCTTCAGTAAACACAGCAGTGGTATGGTAATGCTGACTGAAGAGTTGTCACTGCTCACAAGCAACGTGGATTGCTCAAAATTTTGGAGGACTTGGCAGAGGTCCAACATGTTGGCCCAATCGGATCCACAGAAGCTTGGCAGCTGTCCGGATGCGCCTCGGTACTGCGCCGTCATGTACTGGACCACTGCACTCTTCTGCTCACAAAAGCGGGCTAGCATGTGCAGCGTAGAATTCCAGCGCGTAGGGACATCACACAGCAAGCGATGGTGGGGGAGATTGAAGCGCTCCTGCATCTTGGCGAGTGCCCCCGAAGCAGTACTGGAATTTCTACAATGTTTGGCCACTCGACACACCTTCAACAGAAGATCGGCCATGCCTGGGTATGTCCTCAGGAACCGCTGAACTACTAGGTTCATCACGTGTGCCAGGCAAGGGATGTGTGTCAGCTTAGCCAACCTTAAAGCGCGAATGAGATTACTCCCATTATCACAACCATGCCCGGTTTCAGGTCCAGCGGTGCCAGCCACAAATCCGTCTGTTCCTTTATTCCCCTCCAAATTTCCTCCCCTGTGTGCTGCTTATCCCCAAGGCAGATCAGCTTCAGCAACGCTTGCTGACGCATGCCAACAGCTGTGCTGCACTGCTTCCACGATCCTACTGCTGCTGGTGCTGGGTTAGCGTTTCCGGATGAGGTACAGCTTTGAGATGCGTTGGAGGAGAAGGAGTCAGAGAGGTAGGTGCTGCTGTTGTTATCCAGTGGGAGGGACGGCGGTGCAGCTGTTTGCGGCGTGGGCAACACCCGCGCCGTAGCAGGTGAGGAATCGATGCCAGGCTCCACAAGGTTCACCCAGTGCGCGGTAAGGGAGATGTATCGACCCTGGCCGAACGCACTCGTCCAGGTGTCAGTGGTGAGGTGAACCTTGCAGGCAACGGCATTCTTCAAGCTTCGGGTTATTTTGCTGACCACGTGCTCATGCAACTCAGGCACTGCAGAGCGCGCAAAGTGGTAGCGGCTGGGAACCACGTAACGTGGGATGGCCACTGACATCATGCCCTTGAAGCTGTTTGTCTCCACCACTCGATATGGCAGCATTTCGCAGGCCAGAAGCTTGGCTATGCTGGCTGTTACTGCCACGGCCCGGGGGTCATTTGCTGGCAATTTCCTCTTGCGCTCAAACATCTCCGACACAGACAACTGAACCGTAGCGCTGCACACGGAAGGGCTGTTGGTTGAGAGACCTCAAGAGCACTACTCCGGAAAGTGACAGTGTCAGCGTCGTCTGATGTTTGTGAATGTTGTGAACCACGCAATGGCTGGGCTACTGCTGCTGCTGAGGCGGGTCTGGTGGTGAGTCTGGTGAACCCAAGGGAGGCAGTGTTGTTGGTACCCTGTCCTGCCGCGTTTGCCCAGAGTGGGATGTTTGGATAGCATGTGGCGGCTCATGCTGGTGGTGGAGAGGTTGTTAATACTTTTCCCCCTGCTCAGGCGGGTCTTGCACACCTTGCAAATCGCCATGGTAACATCCTCAGTGCAGTCTTCAAAGAAAGCCCAGACTTTGGAGCACCTGCCTTGCTGGCGATTTCTGTTTGCTCCTCTTTTGCCTCTCACTTGAACTTCCACGCTTGTGGTGCCTGAAATTGCGCGCCGCCTACCTTGTGGCACAAGGCGAACTCGTGCAGCAGTGGGTTCTTCAACAGACTCATCTGTGCTGCTGCTACGACGGCGATGTTCTCGTTCACAAACAAAATCTGGGTCTCTGTCCACATTGTCCATACCCTCCTCTTCCATCTCCTCAAACTCGTCATATGTCATTGTGGGGGGCCGCCGCCGTGGAGTAGAGCTCCCCAGAACAACCTCTGCGCAGCTCACTCCAACGTCGTCTTCCAGAGCTTCTCGGCCGACCTCCTGCAATTGCAACCCCTCCTGCCCAACTTGCTCTGGGATTTGGGTTTCAAAGTCCTCGGACTCGCCTTGTATTTCAGTGCCCGGTGCATTTCCCACAGTTAATGGTTGTGAATCCGGGCACAACATTTCTGGCTGTTCCTCCATTGACCTTTCAAAGGTGGAAGTTTGTTGGCCTGGGAATCGCTCCTGCGAATACCCCATTGTGTCCTGAGGTAATTCATCGGACTGGTTATCTGGCAGTTGTGTGCGTGGTGTCGCTGCCGGTTGTGTCAGCTTTGTGCCCACTGGCTCCTTGTAACTGGCTGAGGACTCGGACCTCGTGCGTGATGTGCTGGTGCTGCTTAACCCACTGCTGGACGCTTGAGAGGTCATCCAAGTAATTATCTGGTCCTGTTCTTTTGGATCTGTGAGGGTTGTTGTCCTGGACAACATGGGCGGTATTGAGTGGGTTTTCTTGGGTGCTCCCCTGTGGCCTGTACGTGAACCGTCAGGGGAAACACCTCTTCCCTTGCCCCTCCCTCTTTCACCGGATTTCTTCCTCATTTCACTTATCCTTAAAGTACACGCTGACTGGCAGCAGTACAGTGGCAGTACAGAAATGCTATACAGTGGTGGGTGAGCGGTGTACCACTATTGCCAGCAGCGACACAGAGCACAATGCTATACAGTGGCGGGTGAGCGGTGTACTACTGTTCCCAGCAGACACAGAGTGGCAGTAAACAATGCTATATAGTCTGGCTGAGCGGTGTACACAGAGTGGCAGTACACACAATGCTATATAGTGTGGCTGAGCGGTGTACACAGAGTGGCAGTACACACAATGCTATATAGTGTGGCTGAGCCGTGTACACAGAGTGGCAGTAAACAATGCTATATAGTCTGGCTGAGCGGTGTACACAGAGTGGCAGTACACACAATGCTATATAGTCTGGCTGAGCGGTGTACACAGAGTGGCAGTACACACAATGCTATATAGTGTGGCTGAGCCGTGTACACAGAGTGGCAGTACACACAATGCTATATAGTGTGGCTGAGCCGTGTACACAGAGTGGCAGTACACACAATGCTATATAGTCTGGCTGAGCGGTGTACACAGAGTGGCAGTAAACAATGCTATATAGTGTGGCTGAGCCGTGTACACAGAGTGGCAGTAAACAATGCTATATAGTCTGGCTGAGCGGTGTACACAGAGTGGCAGTACACACAATGCTATATAGTCTGGCTGAGCGGTGTACACAGAGTGGCAGTACACACAATGCTTTATAGTCTGGCTGAGCGGTGTACACAGAGTGGCAGTAAACAATGCTATATAGTCTGGCTGAGCGGTGTACACAGAGTGGCAGTACACACAATGCTATATAGTCTGGCTGAGCGGTGTACACAGAGTGGCAGTACACACAATGCTATATAGTCTGGCTGAGCGGTGTACACAGAGTGGCAGTAAACAATGCTATATAGTCTGGCTGAGCGGTGTACACAGAGTGGCAGTACACACAATGCTATATAGTCTGGCTGAGCCGTGTACACAGAGTGGCAGTACACACAATGCTATATAGTCTGGCTGAGCGGTGTACACAGAGTGGCAGTACACACAATGCTATATAGTCTGGCTGAGCGGTGTACACAGAGTGGCAGTACACACAATGCTATATAGTCTGGCTGAGCGGTGTACACAGAGTGGCAGTACACACAATGCTATATAGTCTGGCTGAGCGGTGTACACAGAGTGGCAGTACACACAATGCTATATAGTCTGGCTGAGCGGTGTACACAGAGTGGCAGTACACACAATGCTATAGAGTCTGGCTGAGCGGTGTACACAGAGTGGCAGTAAACAATGCTATATAGTCTGGCTGAGCCGTGTACACAGAGTGGCAGTACACACAATGCTATATAGTCTGGCTGAGCCGTGTACACAGAGTGGCAGTACACACAATGCTATATAGTGTGGCTGAGCCGTGTACACAGAGTGGCAGTACACACAATGCTATATAGTGTGGCTGAGCCGTGTACACAGAGTGGCAGTACACACAATGCTATATAGTCTGGCTGAGCGGTGTACACAGAGTGGCAGTACACACAATGCTATATAGTCTGGCTGAGCGGTGTACACAGAGTGGCAGTAAACAATGCTATATAGTCTGGCTGAGCGGTGTACACAGAGTGGCAGTACACACAATGCTATATAGTCTGGCTGAGCGGTGTACACAGAGTGGCAGTACACAATGCTATATAGTCTGGCTGAGCGGTGTACACAGAGTGGCAGTACACACAATGCTATATAGTCTGGCTGAGCGGTGTACACAGAGTGGCAGTACACACAATGCTATATAGTCTGGCTGAGCGGTGTACACAGAGTGGCAGTACACACAATGCTATATAGTCTGGCTGAGCGGTGTACACAAAGTGGCAGTACACACAATGCTATATAGTCTGGCTGAGCGGTGTACACAGAGTGGCAGTACACACAATGCTATATAGTCTGGCTGAGCGGTGTACACAGAGTGGCAGTAAACAATGCTATATAGTCTGGCTGAGCGGTGTACACAGAGTGGCAGTAAACAATGCTATATAGTCTGGCTGAGCGGTGTACACAGAGTGGCAGTAAACAATGCTATATAGTCTGGCTGAGCGGTGTACACAGAGTGGCAGTACACACAATGCTATATAGTCTGGCTGAGCGGTGTACACAGAGTGGCAGTAAACAATGCTATATAGTCTGGCTGAGCGGTGTACACAGAGTGGCAGTACACACAATGCTATATAGTCTGGCTGAGCGGTGTACACAGAGTGGCAGTACACACAATGCTATATAGTGTGGCTGAGCCGTGTACACAGAGTGGCAGTACACACAATGCTATATAGTGTGGCTGAGCCGTGTACACAGAGTGGCAGTACACACAATGCTATATAGTCTGGCTGAGCGGTGTACACAGAGTGGCAGTAAACAATGCTATATAGTGTGGCTGAGCCGTGTACACAGAGTGGCAGTAAACAATGCTATATAGTCTGGCTGAGCGGTGTACACAGAGTGGCAGTACACACAATGCTATATAGTCTGGCTGAGCGGTGTACACAGAGTGGCAGTACACACAATGCTATATAGTCTGGCTGAGCGGTGTACACAGAGTGGCAGTAAACAATGCTATATAGTCTGGCTGAGCGGTGTACACAGAGTGGCAGTACACACAATGCTATATAGTCTGGCTGAGCCGTGTACACAGAGTGGCAGTAAACAATGCTATATAGTCTGGCTGAGCGGTGTACACAGAGTGGCAGTACACACAATGCTATATAGTCTGGCTGAGCCGTGTACACAGAGTGGCAGTACACACAATGCTATATAGTCTGGCTGAGCGGTGTACACAGAGTGGCAGTACACACAATGCTATATAGTCTGGCTGAGCGGTGTACTCAGAGTGGCAGTAAACAATGCTATATAGTCTGGCTGAGCGGTGTACACAGAGTGGCAGTACACACAATGCTATATAGTCTGGCTGAGCGGTGTACACAGAGTGGCAGTAAACAATGCTATATAGTCTGGCTGAGCGAGGTACACAGTGGCAGTACACACAATGCTATATAGTTTGGCTGAGCCGTGTACACAGAGTGGCAGTAAACAATGCTATATATAGTGTGGCTGAGCGAGGTACACAGTGGCAGTAAACAATGCTATGTATAGTGTGGCTGAGCGAGCGGTGTACTACTGTTCCCAGCAGCGACACACAATGACTGGGGGGGACCCTGGCTAGCGTGGCTGGAGAGCGAACTACCCTGCCTGCCTACCCAAAGCTAAACCCACAGAGAAATGGCGGAGATATGACGTGGTTCGGGTATTTATTTACCCGAACCACGTGACCGTTCGGCCAATCAGAGCGCGTTCGGGTCCGAACCACGTGACCCGTTCGGCCAATCACAGCGCTAGCCAAACGTTCGGGGAACGTTCGGCCATGCGCTCTTAGTTCGGCCATGTGGCCGAACGGTTTGGCCGAGCACCATCAGGTGTTCGGCCGAACTCGAACATCACCCGAACAGGGTGATGTTCTGCAGAACCCGAACAGTGGCGAACACTGTTCGCCCAACACTAGTTCTAATGACTGTTTATAACACCTATGCCACTTGTGTCGAAACCACTTAGTAAGCAAGCCACAGACTGAGCAAGCTCAGGTACTGAGTCCTGAAGCTGTCCAAATACCTCCTGTTACAGCTAATCCCTCCCCCTAGCTAATTGCCTGTCTGGTACAACAGTTAAAATGTAATCCCTCTGTAGTCCATATATCAAATGAAAGTTACAATGTCCAAGTGCTTAAGCCCTAAAATTAAAAGCAAATTTGTAGCTGGGATAAATCCTCTTCCTGATGTCACAAGTAGTACACTCCTGGCTAATATTTCAACAGCAGACCTCCACCAACACCCTTTGTGGTCCACTCACCGCTATCCTAGATGATGGTGTCATCAGTGGAATTAACTGGTCGCAGAGGTGGGGGACGACCCGGTAATGGTCCCAAGGCGTATATAGACCATTGGTTGGTCTAGGATAGCGGTAAGTGGACCACAAAGGGTGTTGGTGGAGGTCTGCTGTTGAAATATTAGCCAGGAGTGTACTACTTGTGACATCAGGAAGAGGATTTATCCCAGCTACAAATTTGCTTTTAATTTTAGGGCTTAAGCACTTGGACATTGTAACTTTCATTTGATATATGGACTACAGAGGGATTACATTTTAACTGTTGTATCATATATGTATTTATTAACCCAAACCCATTGAGGGGTATGAGTATCCTGAGCGCCAACCTCTTTATATATATTATCATTGTTTAAGAGGAGGCGAACGGGAGTGCTGCCAAAGTTTATCTTTCCTGAATTAGCTGTGAGCGCTTACCTCTTGTGGATATATAATTGCCTGTCTGCTAAGCAAACTGGAGGGAAAAGAAAAAAAAATATAAGTTTAAAAAGTGACACTTGCTGCTCTAGAGATCAGATGAACCGCAATCCACAATCCACCAGATATCACAACAGCAAAACACAATTTACAAACAACAGCAATGTATTATAATCAGTGCTCACAGTTCACAGTTCCCAGCAGTGAAGTGAAATCAGCCCTCCACCAGAATCTCAAATTAAAAATAAAAAAAACAAAAACATCAGAGCACATCTACTCTCACCGGTACCTTTAACCAGCTGTTTCAGGACTGTGTATTAAATAAACCAGAGGCTGCCAGAACATTCAGAGCCTGTCCTTTATTGTCATGTTAATACAATTCCAACTTTAGGTCCTATTCTACTATTTCCAGCCAAAATTATGATTTTTTTGGCCAACCATCCTCCAGCAGGCAGGGCAAAATAATTAAGCTCAGTGGCATGTACAGCCCTATGGAGGGGAGAGTGGACAGAGAGGCAGGAGAGCTCTCCACAATGTCTGAAGACAAAGCAGTTGAACGAAAAATTCTGTCACAGCTGACTGGTTATTGTCCACTTGTTAAAGGCAGAAGATGGGAATGTCTGTGTAGACATCAATCAGACTTTCAAATCAACAATGGAACAATTCTTTTGGCCTTAAATATATCATGCCTGTAGATACCTTCAGCAGCAATAGATCCTTAGTGTACCCAAGGCAAACCCCAGGTCACAAATCTTATAATTAACTAAGAGGAAGGAAGCCTCTGGATCCTGTAGAGGCTCCCTGTGCCAACCTCCGTTACCACTGGCGGATCCCCCAAAGAAATCCAAGAAGAGCGTGTTGGATTTCAGATCTGAGCTGAGCTCGGATGAAAACGGGCTCGTCTGCACTAGGGGGGAGGAGGAAACGGGAAGCTTCTGGAGGATTCAAGACTTTCCTCTTCTTTGGTATATACCTGATTTTTTACCCAATGTTTGCTTCGGGTTCACTATAAGCCCACCAAAACCCAGGCAGAAAAAGTGATTGCAGGGATCGCTTACCGCAATAAGAAAAACTGTCCTTTTCCACGAGCAGTTGATAAGCAGTGAAAAGACTGTTGACTGGCAACTGCTTGGTAACTGCTCACTGAGCACGCAGTTCACCCGCCTGTGGAAAAGGGCCCTTACAGCAGTTCTGATTTCATTCAGTAGCATTGGTATGTTTGCACATACTAGGAGCAGGACTGCTTCAAACCAACCAAAACTGCTCTGTGTGTACCAGTTTTATGGGTGTTCTAATCCAGTGCTTCCTAGCCCTACCCTCAAGTACCACCAACAGTGCACGTTTTACAGAAAACCACAAACATGCACAGGTGAGGTAATTAGTGTCGTAGCAGACTTTGATTTCCACAAAACATGCACTGTTGGTGGTACTTGGGAACAGCGTTGACAAGCCCTGTATATCCACTGCTGCTGCCTGCTCTGCAAATTACTTGCAGTGTGTCTATGATCTCATGTGTGATAGCAATTTTTAATGGAAAAGAGCCCTCAAGTCTAGTACACACTTGTATGGAGATGAAGCTTCCCATATAAACACACTGCTCTTGCTCTCTTCTGAGACACCTGTTCAGACCCATAGAGGGAGGTGGATGAGAAATGAGCTGCAGTGAGATATAACAATAGCAGTCAGGCAGTTTTCCAGCACACCTGATCTCCAATGGCTAGTTGCAGGTGTATACAAGCTGAACATTAACAGCAATTCTAGACACACATGCCAGCTGTCAGCAGAGCCATCACAGCTGGCTGTAAAACTGTGTCATCTACAGTCATTGTGGGTACTTTCCATTCATCTGCAAATACCGTAACCATTATTTTATTTTTTATTGAAATATTTACAATGAACAAATTATACTTGCTGTCAGTAACTTGGCACAACATAAATGTACAAGACAATAGTACATCTGTGAAACAATATGTCATAACCGATAACACTAAACAAAACATTCTCTTTAATCTGTTAACTTAATGTATTGATCCCCAATAAATAATCTGGTTATAAAGTCTTCCTTCACTAATAGAGCAATATAATACTGCATAAGGATTGTATAATAAAAAGCTAGTTAAATGCCGGAGGTCTCTATACCAGATAAAAATAGTAGCAATATATACATCACTCTAAATTCGGTATTTTCTTTACACCATAGTATTCCAAAAACTGAGTATTAAAATTTCACATATGTCATATATTACATTTAGCTATGTTAAAATTAAAGAGAAACTCTGACCAATAATTGAACTTTATCCCAATCAGTAGCTGATACCCCCTTTTACATTAGAAATCTATTCCTTTTCACAAATGGATCATCAGGGGGCTTTGTATGGCTGATACTGTGGTGAAACCCCTCCCACAAGACACTCTGAGGACCATGGTACTCCTGGCAGTTTCCTGTCTGTGAACCTTGTTGCATTGTGGGAAATAGCTGTTTACAGAAAAACATGCAGCAGCTACAACATCTGCCAACAGTAAACATGTCACCATGTAATAAATGTCAGAATGTAAATCAGGGATTTAAAATATTTTACAATGGGCAAACACTGACTATAAATATTGTAAAAATGAAGCACTTTTTTATTACATTATTTTTACTGGAGTTTCTCTTTAAGGGGAAAATAAAGCAGCCCAATTTGAGTACTTACTTCGGGAGAGGGAAACCACTGGATCCTACAGAAGATTCCCTCTTCACCCTCATTGTTTCAGCGCTGAGACCACCACAAGCCCATGGACAAGCCCTTTGACAAGGGTGAAATCTCCGTGGAACTTTGGGGGTCCCAGCGCTGCAACGGAGGGATGCAGTAAGATGAGGGAAGCCTCTGTAGGATCCAGAGGTTTCTCTCTCCCGAAGTAAGCATCTATCATTTTTCCTTTACAACCTCCCAGGTTTATTTAAAAAAGTTTGGGGACTACCGTTGTACAAATACACTAGCGGTTAGCCAATCAGCATTTCCTGTTCTATGGAAAGAGGAGGGGTACGTTTAAAAGGGTGGTTCCTTTCTGCAGCAAAATTTCAAAGGAAATAACAACAGTCATTGGTGATCCAACACAACGCATCATTTGCAACCTTTTCAGCTAGTGGGGAAAACCTGTGCTTCTCACAACTACGGATGATCAATGAGATGCAAATATTTCCAAGTTTATGCAGGATTATGTAAATTTGAAAGTAAATATATGCAGCTTGGAAATGGGGACCAATCAAGTCCCACCAGAGTTTAAATTGATTGGGTCATTTTCAAGCTGCACATATTTGCATACAAATGTATCCCTATCATGCCTATTCACAACAATCTAGCTGGGGGAGGGGGGCATTGGCTGCATTAGTCAGAAAGCATGTAGGCCCAGTACTTAAAATCTGGTTGACAAGATCATATTGGGTGACAGATCTCCATACCACCCCACTATGAGACACTCTGTCACACATTCTATTTTGCATTATGAAAGGGGAAGGTTGGCGTGGATGAGCAGGAGGGAGTTGCAGTGGATAGCAAAAGAGGTCCGGAAATGGCTTTCCAGTGCATGTAATTGCCAATAACCAGTTTGTAGACATTGGGGAACTTCTGTGCCACACTCTAAATAGTCACCTGGAGCAAAAAAATCTAAGGGTTTGTACACACATTCAATTATGATTGGTCACATTTATCAGTTCCATGTAGTATAAGAGCTTACCTACACAATGGTCCATGTGCAATTAGCTTTTTATCCTTAGTTTTCTCCAACAAGATATATTTTCATCTTCTCTTTAAAATAACTTTTCATCATTTTGCAATTGAAAAAGTATCAAAACGTAGTTGAAAAAGTACTGCCTAAATTATTTTTAGTACTTTCTTGCTTGCTGGTAATTTAATAGGCATTATATTGAAGGTGTGATAATATCACCTAGGAGAAAACTCAGAAGAAAAAGTTTATTGTAAATGGCCTAATCTGCTCATAGATATCAACATCTGTTTCCCTTCACACTGAAGTGGTAAAATTGGCTAATTACAATTGGATGTGTATAGGCATCCTCAGGTGTATACAGTATCTTAGTTCCTGGGGGAAATACTACAGCCTTCATCACTCCTGTGACGAATTATTGCCATTCACCTGAAAATCATTTGCCCAAAGTCAGCACAGACCCGGTCTTGAGATAGCCAGTGTTTCCCTTTAAAGAGACTCTGTAACACATTTTTCAGCCTTAGTTCTTCTATCCTATAAGTTCCTATGCCTGTTCTAATGTGCTCTGGCTTACTGCAGCCTTTCCTAATTGCACTGTCTCTATAATAAATCTTATCTCCTTTCCTCTGTCGTGTCTGTCGGGCTAAGGCTTGAATGTGTATAATGTGCAGGGCTGCTTGTGATTGGATAGAAGCGATACACACCCTCTGCAGGCCCCCTGCACACTCTGTATGACTCACACACTCTGTTTATGTGAGCCTATCACAAGCTGGTTAGTTTGTTTGTAAACACTGCCTAAAACTGTTACTTACAAGCCAGGATTGCAGCAGAGAGTGGCAGAAACAGCACAGAGGGGAACAGGAGAAAATAAGGAATAGAATGGTATGCTTTTTAGTGTAAGAATATTAGAGTACAGATTCTCTTTATGGGAAGAGTTTGTTTAAAAAAAAAAAAAAAGTCTTTCAGAAACTGACAACTTCAGGTCTCCTTCCAGAGATGGGTGAGGGAGAGCACTGATCACCAAAGACTTGTTTATTCTTCCATTGTAGAGGGGGGCAATATAACCATAAAAACTCTCTACCAGAGCCAACTGGAGACATACTGAAGCCTACAGGTGCGTACACACGCACTACGGCCACCAATGAGGGGTCCTTTAGACCCTCCTGCTGGGCAGACATTCAGCCGACAGTAGTGCGTATGTACTCGCTGTTGGTGGACTGATAAGGCTGTATCTGAACGATCCGCTCAGCGGATCGTTCAGAAACAGCCTTATTAGTCCGCCGACAGCGCGTACACACACGCTACTGCCGGCTGAACGTCCGTCCAGCGGGAGGGTCTGAAGGACCCGTCGTTGGCGGCCGTAGTGCGTGTGTACGCACCTGTACAGGCATCTGTGATATGTGGATCACAGAGAAATCATTGGTCTGGCAGCATAAAAAGAAACCAGAACACAGAGACACTTAAAAACACAAAAACACTTAAAAAACACTTAAAGTGAACCAGAGACGAAGCTCCCTCATGTATTTTACCATATATATCAGTGGGAACATTAGAGAAAACACCTACTCTGCACTTTCATTTTTCACTGCTCAGCCTGCTTATTATCAACCCTGATAAAATCCCAGAGCCTTCAGTCTGGCTTTGCTCAGGAATCATTATAGCCGAGTCTGTCTTCTCTGATGTCTTTTCAAGTCCAAGCCTGCCCCCTTCTGGCTTTGCTATAATGATTCAGCTATAATGATTTCTGAACAAAGCCAGACTGAGTGCTCAGTCGGGTATTTTATCAGGGCTGAGTAGAAGCAGGCTGAGCAGTAAAGAATGAAACAGAGAACAGGGTAGGTGTTTTCTCTAATGTTCCCACTGATATATATGGTAAAATACATAACGGTGCTTCATCTCTGGTTCACTTTAAGACTGGGAAGACCACTTTTCCCATATATCCTGGTAGTTCTTAAAGCGGAATATAACCCTGCATTTCAATTTTGCTCTAAAACATTATTTACAGTATATTATATGCAACCAGCATTTTTTTTTTACTAGACCAGCATTGGAAGGGTTACACAGGGCTTTAAAGTTCCTAGAGATTTCTGCAGACGCATCCGAACCTGAAAAAGATACATATTGGCCTAGATTCATAAAGCATTCCCGCATTCGGAAATGCTGAAAACGGCTCACTTTACCGACCACACAGCAAAATCTGTATTCATAAAGGCTTTTTCCGCATGAAAAGCCGACATTCGCGAGCAGAGTGATGAATCACCGCCTTGCACGGTGATTATCATAGCAAAAGTAACAAGTACTCAATTCATAAAGATTAGAGGTAGCGGTATGCGGACGGGTATTACCGCTACCTCTGATGTGGCGAGAAGCATGCGGAATACATTGCAGTGAATGGGACAGACCTCCCAAGCAGCTGCAGAGAGAACACCGCACGGAGGGATTCCGCCTGCTTCTCCTGTTTCCGCATGTCTCCCGACAGCCTTACGCCTGCCTACAGCGGAATATCTCCGCACGCCTGTCACAACTAGCAAAATTTTTATGAATTACCACCCTGAAGGCGGAAATACCGACAGCGGTGTTTCCCCACTCGACGTTACCTTACCGACAGCACTTTTATGAATCGAGGCCTTTGTTTACATAAATGTATCTAAGTGTGCCATGATCTGATATTAAATACCAAACTCTCTTCCTAAGGGCTAAGGCAAGGAGGCAGACCCCAGCCTGGTCTCAGCTTGCTAAATGTGAGATCATCAAACACTAGATTCTGGCCCCTCTCAATGACGTATGCCTGTTACCTAAGCAATGTGCACACAGTGAGAAGGATTGTTGTTGTTTTTGTTTTGTTTTTGGGGGGAGGGGGGAAAACAAAGTAAGTGATCTGCTTGGAGGAGGAAAACAAGGAAGGAAGGAAGCGACTTCAGCTTCAGGGAGGAGAAGTCAAGATGGTAATCTCCACAAAGTGTTTGCTTCTTTATGATCAAATTTATCAAAATTCACCTTTTGATAACTATCCTAAACAGGATAGGCAAGTGATGTTACTTATGTCCTATCAGCTAATATGTGTATTGTGTTTTTATTTGATGTAAGGTTTTAAACCACTTTAAACAGCCAAGAAGCAGTGGCCCATATGCAATCTACTTTTTAATTTTACATCTTCAATTTAAAATAGCTTTTTAGCATTTTGCAATTGAAAAAGTACCAAAAGTAGTAAATAAAACGTATTATCAAAATTAGTTTGTGTATTGTTTGGCTTGCTGGGGAATAAAAGACATTTTATTGACCAGGTGTAAACATTTATCTTGGAGAAAACGAAAGAGAAAAAGTAAATTGCATATGGCCCTGTGAAAGACCACTTGAGATAAGGTTTTATTACAGGAAAGTTCAAAGGGTCATTAGCTCTGCTTGTTTTACAGCTTAAAAAGCTGAGTGTGGATTCTAAACTGCAACTGTGACAGTCTGATGCAATGTTATATAACTGAAAAAAAAATGAAACTTTTCTTTGCTACTAATGTTCTATTAATTATCCATACTACACACACAATTCATTATCGCATAAGTCTGTTTTCGTGTTCAGGTTCACTTCAAAACCAATGATAGGCAAAGAAAAGTTTATTTCAAGACTAAAAACGGATTTAATTTTAGAAATTAGTAAAAGATAACATTCTGTTTTAAACTACAGTATGTTGCTTATTTTCCTTTTTGAAAAGTCTTACTAGTATGAAACTAGTAATCTTTTTACATGTCTGCTTGAAGCCACATCTCAATTGATGCACATATTTAATTGCATTTGGGAGAGTAGATTAAATCAGATCCCTTTGGCAAAGAAAGGTTTCTATACACTTTGTCTGAAGAAGGGTTCACATTTATGAACAGACTAATCATTAATGTTACGGTGAGGGAGCTAAGCAGAAATAATGATCTCCAAAGTGTTTATTGCTCATTCAAAGACAATCAATAGTGCTGTGCAAATCATTCTTTTATGCCCCATGGGCCAACTCTGCATCCAGACCTGCTGCTTTCTATTACAGCACAATTTAATTCAACTTGTGATAGCTATTTCAGTCGTATTAATCTTCTTCAGCACAAAATGTGAAAAGCAGCAGCTTGTATGGATTAGGGCTTGAAGATCAACGAGATGAGGTATCCGGGCAGGTTAAGATAAGCCAAAAACAACTAAAAAGCCCTCCACTAGATAAAATGTAAAATTCAGCCATTCCTTTTTGAAATAGAAGGTAATTTCAAGCAGTTAATTCCTTATTTATAGCTACACTTCATCTATTGTAATCTGGAGTGAAACTGCTAGAAGCGGCTGAAGCGGTGTCCTCTAGTGGAAAGTGTGAGCGGATACATTGACAACGCTCCTGGCAGATGCAGGTTCTGAATTTCTTCTGTAATGGTCTGATGTTTGCAGCACAGAACATTACAGCAAGTGAAATATACTTAGAAGTGAGCATAGGACTATTTATAGTTCCCACGCCACATGTCAAAATAGAAACTTTGACATGTTTATTAAGGACAGAGGTCTTTTTGAAAATAAAAACATTGTTAAAAAGCTTTTTATCGTGTGCTTCTCTTCCAAATAAAATATCCACAAAGTGTTAGAAAGTCCCTTATATCAGCTGATTCGCTCCTCCCACGGGGTAAACTGCCCCGGAAAATATTTTCAGTGCGCTCAACAGTTACTTTCAGATATCTTCTCTCAGCCCGCAGTGCTTCCTAAAAAGAACCTGAGACAATCAGAATATAAGGATTTATACTTACCTGGGGCTTCCTCCAGCCCCCTGTAGACTGCTCGATTGCTGTCCTCCCGATCCCAATCGGTTTTCCCGCAGTGTGGCCTGGCAAATTCCCCGACTGGCCCAGTTGCGGGCCACTGCACATGTGCAGTCTCGGCTATTTATTTTTTCTGGTTGGACTTAATGGACGAATGACTTTTTTCAACCAAACTATGTAACTGTGTTAGGCGATGCAGCTTCAAACCCCCATGTTAAGTGTCTAACAGCTTGTGCATACCCCTCTATCAAACATGCCAAATCCACTAATGGTGTGCGCTCACTGGAGTTCTAAGCAGACTGATCACAGACAAGCACTAAGCACTTGAATACATCCAGGCTTCACAATTCACTCTCCAGGACTTCCAATCTAAAAACCTCCAGAAAAGTTAATATAGGGAAAACCCTTAAAAAGTTTTAAAAACATCAGGAAGAAATCAAATTGCATATATTGCTGAAAATAGAATACAATTAGAAGATGGTAATAGATATGCAGTCGTTGCTAAAAGTTTTGGCAATGACACAAATCTGTTTTGCAAAATTTGCAGCTTCAGTTTTTGTAATGGCAATTAATATCAGGTGCATATTAATTCATTGCAAATAGCTTTATTAGCATAAAGTGGTACTTTTCCGTTAGCCGGGCGCATCCGGCAGGTGGCGCAAATTACATTAATACTTCACATAACAAAAGTGTGAATGTAACCGATTGTATTGTGTTTGAAGTGGCCATCTCGGGAGAACAGCGCGAGCCAAAGCCGGCGGCTTCATCTGTTACATTGCCGCCGGCTTCATCTGTTACATTGCCGCCGGCTTCATCTGTTACATTGCCGCCGGCTTCATTTTAATTCCATTAACTCACTTATTATAATACATTTGGCCGCAGCGAGACGGCCACTTCAAACACAATACAATCGGTTACATTAACACGTTTGTTACGTGAAGTGTTAATGTAATTAGCGCCACCTGCTGGATACAATCGGTTACATTAACACTTTTGTTACGTGAAATATTAATGTAATTTGCGCCACCTGCCGGATGCGCCCGGCTAACGGAAAAGTACCCATAAAGTTATTTTTTTATATCACAAAATTAAAAACAAAACATTTTTGCTGCATTTGGTGCAAAATTATGAGCTAACCTCATTTCAGAATAATCAGTCCCATCCACACAGGTGAAGGTATAAAGAAGTACAACTGAAATCACTCCATCATTCTGATTAAATTATAAGGGCTGACTGAGTGCTGTAAAAGAGGGACAGATGTGCTTGAAATCATTATCTTCTTTTGTTAGCAATGATTACCTCCAAACATGTATCTATTATCGGCTTCACATGCCAGGAAATTGCCTCTAAGAACATTGCACCTGGAACTTAAAAATTCTTTACCAAATCATCATGAACTTCAAGGTAAGAAGTTCAATTGTGGTGAAGAAGGCTTTAGGCCATCCAAGAGTGTCAGCAAGCGTGAGGACTATCTCAATCAAATAATTCCTCACCTCCAAATAAAAGAATCAAGTAGGCACATGCTGCCAAATAAAAATATTAAAGGAAACCTGTAAGGACTTAAAAAAACTGCGCTGGGACAAAACAATCCTCCGGTCCCCACCGTTGCTCAGTTTCGTTTTTGGCAACTGAGCCTGTCACGCATGTCCTCGTTCATGCTTCCATCACCGCTATAGCACTAATGCTTTAGTGCACAGGGTACATAAGGGTAATTTCAGGTCCCTGCAATTGTTGGACCCCAAATTACCTCTCCCTCTGAGTTACTACGACTTAAAAGAGGGAATAGTATTTAACGCCACCAGAAATTTGAGTGTCATTTGGCTCACCCTGTGCCCAACTCACCGGTGGCTCAACAACACATACGCCTATTTGAGAACATTTTGCCTGGTAGCAGCTGAAAGCTATTTTATTCCTAGTGTGAGAACATTCTGTGAGAATACTAAGGAGAAACTTGACAGAATCAGGACCACAGACACCAACACCTTTTCTATTTACTTTGCCCCCCTGAGAAAGTATTAATGCTAAGGGACTAATTATCTGATTAATCAAACCAAGTCTAAGAAGCTAACATTACCGGATATACTTGAATATAAGCCGACCCGAGTATATGCCGACCTCCCAACTTTTACCTTAACAACTGGGAAAAAAAATTTTATGCGAGTATAAGCTGGGGATGGCAAAAACCACCACCACAACACCACTCATAGCCATAGCCGGCCACAATCATATATTAGAAAATTCCCATAATAAGCAAGAACATAGGCCTACAACAGAGATGAACATGCAAAGAACTCCTGTTGCAAAATTTAAGCTGGCATAAAGATAAAGCAAGGAATTCAGAGCCACATAGTCATGTGTCTAAAACTTGATATAGGAATGCAAGGATTCTCACCACTCAGTAGACACTGTCCCCATATGCCTTCCAAGGCTACAACTATGCGGAAGTTCAGTTCGCCCCCATAATGCTCCATTAGGGTCAACTTTGACCCTCAACATCACATTCAGCAGGCACAGTGTCGCCAATCAGACTACACTCACTCCTAGTGCCCCCCCCCCCCCTTATAAGGCAAGGTTCTCCGGCCGTTTTACTCACTTGTCTGCCTTCAGTAATTAGTGAAGGGACAGCTGCTGACAGAGTCTGCCAGGGAAAGCTTAGTTAGGTTCTTGTAGGCTTGTTAGCTTGCTCCTGGATGATTCTTATTCCTTAAATAGCACCCCACAACAGCTCCCTCCTTCCTTCCTCCTCCGGAGGAGGATCTTGTCCTCCAGGGATGTGTAGGATGTCAAAAGCACACTCACATACATTGGCCAGGAATCAAACCCAGGTCAACTGCTTGGAGGGCAGCTATGCTCGACACCAGTGCAGTTTCTAGGCTAAAATGCACCCAGGGCGATGGTGTAAAAATTGCGCCCAGGGAGCAAGGTATGGGTGGCCGCAGTATAGGTTAGCTAGGTCTAGTTGCACTCAGTATAAGTCCCCCCCCCCAGTATAGGTAGCCAAAAATAGGTACCCCAGTATAGGTAGCCAGCTATTGGTCCCCCAGTATAGGTAGCCAGGCATAGGTGAGCCAGTATAGTTGCCCCCGGTATAGGTTAGCCAGGTAGGTGCCTCCAGTATAGGTAGCCAGTATAGTTGCCCCCACTGTATAGGTTAGATAAGCAGGCGCCCCCGGTATAAGTTAGATAGGTAGGTGCCCCACTACAGGTTAGTTAGGTGGGTGCCTCTAATATAGGTAGCCAGAATAGTTGCCCCCAGCATAGGTTAGATAGGTAGGTGCCCCCAGTATAGGTTAGTTAGGTAGGTGCCTGCAATATAGGTAGCCAGTATAGTTGCCACCTGTATAGGCTAGCTAGGTAGGTAGGTGCCCCCAATACAGGTTAGATAAGTAAGTGCCCCCAGTATAGGTTAGATAGGTAGGTGCCCCCAGTATAGGTTAGATAGGTGGGTGCTCCCAGTATAGGTTAGATTAGGTAGGTGCCCCCAGTATAGGTTAGATTAGGGAGGTGCCCCCCAATATAGGTTAGACAGGTAGGTGCCCTCCAGTATAGGTTAGATAGATGATAGGTGCCCCCCAGTATAGGTTAGATAGGTAGCTGCCCCCCAGTATAGGTTAGATTTGGTAGCTGCCCCCCAGTATAGGTTAGATAGGTAGCTGCCCCCCAGTATAGGTTAGATTTGGTAGCTGCCCCCCAGTATAGGTTAGATAGGTAGGTGCCACCCAGTATAGGTTAGATAGGTAGGTGCCCCCCAGTATAGGTTAGATAGGTAGGTGCCCCCCAGTATAGGTTAGATTAGGTAGGTGCCCCCCAGTATAGGTTAGATTAGGTAGGTGTCCCCCAGTATAGGTTAGATTAGGTAGGTGCCCCCCAGTATAGGTTAGATAGGCAGCTTCCCCCAGTATAGGTTGGTTAGGTTGCTTAGGAAGGTCCACCCCCTCCCCATAATGGAGGGGGGGAGCCAGAGCCGCGGGGAGGGCAGCCCGACCTCTCCCTGGGCCGCCCTCGGTGCTCCCCCCTCAGATGGCGAATAATTAGCGCAGCAGGAAGCTCTGTACGCAACTACTCACCTTCCTGCGTTCCACTCGCCGCTGATCTCCTCTCGGCATAGACGCTGATACACACGCTGCTTCCAGCTAAACAGGAAGCAGCGTGTGTATCAGCGTCTATGCCGAGAGGAGATCAGCGGCGAGTGGAACCCAGGAAGGTGAGTAGTTGCGTACAGAGCTTCCTGCTGCGCTAATTACTCGGCATCTGAGGGGGGAGCACGGAAGGCGGCCCAGGGAGAGGTCGGGCTGCCCTCCCCGCGGCTCCGGCTCCCCCCTCCTTTACAGCACCCCCCTTTCAACAGCGCTCAGGGCGCCCGCATGGGCCGCACAGCCCTAAAAACGGGCATGCTCACCACTATACCACCAACACTACAGGCTGAAGCCAGCCTAGCTGGCCTGGGAAGGATGAAAAGCTAGGTGGCCATGCAACCATTCCTGCTAACCTAAAGCTTACTTGTGTCTTACAACACATTGGCTTAAGACTTTACCAAATCCAATGCTCCAATATGGGGAAGCTTCTCTGTTTGCTGTTTTTTTTTTTTTTTTTTTAAGTGTGGTGTCACAGTTCACTCATCTCTTCAACTACAAGAAAGGCCCAGGAGTAGTCTTAGCTACCGTAATATATATATGTTACGGCAGGGCCCTTATTACACTTTCTCTTACAGGGCTATGGAAACAGTTTTGCCCATGCGATAAAGCGAGGTGCATAAATGAAATCATGCCTAGCAGAGGTTGGTTTCGATCCATCAACCTTGAGGTTATGGGCCCAGCACACTTCCACTGCGCCACTCTGCTTACAGTAAATTTGTATACAATCTTTAAGTTTAAGAAGGGTACATTAGTTTAAATAGTTACACTACAATCTATGTTATAGCAAGGCCCTAATGACACTTTCTCTTAAGGGGCTATGGCCGCCGATTGGCCCATGTCGTAAAGCAAGGTGTAAAAAAATAAAGTACACCTAGCAGAGGATGGTTTCGATCCATCAACCTCTGGGTAATGGGCCCAGCACACTTCTGCTTCGCCACTCTGCAGTCTGCTCACATTTGTATACAATCTTTAAGTTTAAGAACGGTACATTAATTGAAATAGTTACACTACAATCTATGTTACAGCAAGGCCCTAATGACACTTTCTCTTAAGGGGCTATGGACGCCGATTGGCCCATGTGGTAAAGCAAGGTGTAAAAAATTAAAGTACACCTTTCAGAGGATGGTTTCGATCCATCAACCTGTGGGTTATGAGCCCAGCACACTCCCGGCTGCGCCACTCTGCTTACATTTGTATACAATCTTTAAGTTTAAGAAGGGTACATTAGTTGAAATAATTACACTACAATCTATGTTACAGCAAGGCCCTAATGACACTTTCTCTTAAGGGGCTATGGCCGCCATAGCCCCTTAAGAGAAAGTGTCATTAGGGCCTTGCTGTAACATAGATTGTAGTGTAACTATTTCAACTAATGTATTGTATACAAATGTAAGCAGAGTGGCGCAGTGGAAGTGTGCTGGGCCCATAACCCAAAGGTTGATGGATCGAAACCAACCTCTGCTAGGCATGATTTCATTTTTGCACCTCGCTTTATCGCATGGGCAAAATGGTTTCCATCGCCCTGTAAGAGAATGTGTAATAAGGGCCCTGCCGTAACATAGATATTACGGTAGCTAAGACTACTCCTGGGCCTTACTTGTAATTGAAGAGATTAGTGAACTGTGACACCACACTTAAAGAGGAACTCCAGTGAAAATAATGTAGTAAAAAAAGTGCTTCATTTGATTTACCATAATTATGTATAAATGATTTAGTCAGTGTTTGCTCATTGTAAAATATTTGCTCTCCCCGATTTACATTCTGACATTTATTACATGGTGACATTTTTACTGTGGGCAGGTTATGTAGCTGCTCCTAGCTGTTTTGGCTGTTAGAGACAGCTGTAAACAGCTAATTCCTGTCTGTGAACATTGTTACATTGTGGCAGTTTGCCCAGAGTACCGCGGTACTCAGAGCTTCTTGTGGGGGGGTTTCAGCACAAAATCAGTCATACAGCGCCCCCTGATGGTCTGTTTGTGAAAAGCATTATATTTTCCATGTAAAAGGGGGTATCAGCTACTGATTGGGATAAAGTTCAATTCTAGGTTGGAGTTTCTCTTTAAAAAAAAACAAAAAAACAGCAAACAGAGAAACTTCCCCATATTGGAGCATTGGATTTGGTAAAGTCTTAAGCCAATGTGTTGTAAGACACAAGTAAACTTTAGGTTAGCAGGGATGGTTGCATGGCCACCTAGCTTTTCATCCTTCCCTGGCTTCAGCCTGTAGTGTTGGTGGTATAGTGGTGAGCATAGCTGCCCTCCAAGTAGTTGACCTGGGTTCGATTCCTGGCCAATGTATGTGAGCGTGCTTTTGACATCCTACAAATCCCTGGAAGACAAGATCCTCCTCCTCTGGGAGAAAGAATTACACTTCCTGATTGATGTATCCACATGCAAGATGTTGTAAAGCAGTTTAGGCCTGCAATGCAACGTTTAATGTGATTTCTGCCCTTAAAACGCTGCTTTGCGTCAAATCCAGATTTTTCCCCGGGACTTTTGGCGTCTATCCCACTCATACATGCCCCCCTCCAGGTGTTAGACCCCTTGAAACATCTTTTCCATCACTTTTGTGGCCAGCATAAATGTTTCTAGTTTTCAAAGTTCGCATCCCCATTGACGTCTATTGTGGTTTGCGAAAGTTCGCGCGAACCGAACCTTTTGCGGACGTTCGCGAACCTAAAATCGGAGGTTTGGGCCATCTCTATCAAAAGAATAGTGACTCGAGTATATGCTGAGAGCCCCACTTTTGGGCCACTTTTTTGGCCCAAAAATTAGGCTTAAACTCGAGTATATACAGTAAGTCTGAGTTACTAAGATTCTCTGCAGGGCTAGCTGAATACAGTTGTAACCTTGCCCTCAATAAAGAGCCATACAGATCTACTAACTGTTTTTGTGAATGAGACACTTAAAGCGAGAAAATTAAGGATATATATATATATATATATATATATATATATATATATATATATATGTATTTTATAAAAGTGCATGTGCTCCACCTCTGTGATATGCAATACCACTGCGAGCAGTTGTACTTGCTTATTGTTGGAGAAAAAAAAACTTCAATAAGTATTGAACTGTTATTATATAAGAAAAGCTTAAACTTTTATCTAGATTACAGGACACTACAGGTGCATATTAATGGTAAAATTTTTCACTAAATGCGAACGCTCAATGCAATTTGAAAGATTGTAAGTAATCGGAAGGCAATTATCTATTTTTCACATTTATTGAACGATTATTTCTTACAATACAATACAATAACATTTGTAAAGCGCTTTTCTCCCATAGGACTCAAAGCGCATAGTTGTGTCTCAGATTAATACAGGGTTGCAGGCTGGGTTGTGTTACAGAGGAGATAGTCAGATGTTCATGAATGCCAGACAGAAGAGGTAGATTTTAAGTTTAGAATTAAATGCTTCGAAGGATGGAGCTGTCCTGATTGAGTGTGGCAGGGAGTTCCAAAGTGTAGTGGCAGCATGACAAAAGGCTCTGTCTCCAAAGTTTTGAGGTGGACTCTGGGGGTGACCAAGGTGTTACGTCCTTTTGATCTAAGATTGTGGGGGGGTGTGATGCAGTTGCAACAAGTCCTTCTGGTATCCAGGGCCCAGATTGTGCAAGGATTTTAATGTCAGTAAGCCAATCTTAAACAGAATTCTCCATTTTATCGGTAGCCAGTGGAGTGAACACAGGGTTGGTGTTATGTGGCAATGGCGGGGTTGGCTCGCCTTGCGGCGGCATTCTGTACTAATTGCAGGCGGCTTAAGTCTTTCTTATGCAGGCCTGTGTAGAGGACGTTGCAGTAGTCTAACCTTGATGTGACGAAGGCATGAACTAGGGTTGGAAGATTCTCTGAAGGAATTAGGTGTTTAATCCTTGCAATATTGCTTAGATAAAAGAAGGAATGTTTCACAACAGCTGAGATTTGATTCCTGAAGCTTAATTTCCCATCAATCAGGACTCCCAGGCTGCGCACACAGTCTGAGTTGTTCAGGTCTGAGCTCCCTATCCTTAGCGGTGTAGGTTGAGACTGGGGCTGCTTTGCTGTTGATCCCTGGCCCTCGATAACAAGAACCTCAGTTTTGTCAGCATTAAGTTTTAGCCAATTATTATTCATCCACTCCTGAAGCTCAGCTAAGCATGTGTTTATTTGTGGAGTAGGGTCTGTGATGCCAGGTTTGAATGACAAATATAGCTGCGTGTCATCAACATAGCAATGATATGTCAGGCCATGTTTTTGTATGATTTCTCCAAGTGGCAGCATGTATATGGTGAAAAGTAAAGGGGATAATATTGCGCCCTGAGGTACACCGTATTTTAGTGGTACAGGGTTGGAGAGGAAGGGCCCTAAGGCTACCCTCTGTGTTCTGCCAGCCAGGAAGGAGTTGAACCACCGGAGAACAATGCCATCTATGCCACAGTACTATTGTAGCCTGTTGAGCAAGATTTCATGATCGACTGTGTCAAAAGCCACTGAGAGGTCGAGCAAAATCAGGATGGAACATTGACCCTTGTCTCTTGCAATGAGCAGATCATTGCAATTCTGGGTGAGGGCTGTTTCACAGCTGTGATATTTCCTGAAGCCAGATTGAAGAGGGTCAAGGATGTTGTTTCTGGAGAGCCTGGCTTCAAGTTGGAGGTAGACAGCCTTTTCAATAACTTTTCCCAGGAAGGGGAGGTTTGAGACAGGTCTGTAGCTGTTTAGAACACTTGGGTCTAAGGATGGCTTCTTGAGTAGTGGCCTGACGATTGCTTCTTTCAGAGTAGAGGGAAACCACCCTTCTTGTAAGGAACCGTTGACTATTTTGTGGAATGCCGGTGTAAATAGTTCAAGGCATTTCAACATGAACTTAGTGTGGCCAGGGGCCAGATCGCAGGTAGTCTGGCGAAGGTTTGAGAGGATATCCAAGATGTCTTTTTTAGTGATTACCTTAAAATCAGACCATGGTGGTAGGCTATTTTTGCACCTGTTATATGGCTCTGCATGGGTTTCTGGGGCTGTGAATTGAATGGCAGATCGTATGGAGGAGACTTTGTCTGAGAAGAAGTGGGCAAATTTCTCGCACAGTTCCTGTGAAGGTCTGATGCTGGATTTCCTGCAAGATGGATTGCAGAGACTGTCAACCGTGCGGAAGAGTTGGGCAGGTCTGTTGGCTGCATTTGCAATTTCGTGAGACAAGAATAAGGACTTCTTTTTGTTAATCATCGTTTGATATTTTTTCAGGTGAGCAATTAGGGAAAGTTTGTCATCAGGGGACTGACGTTTGCGCCACCTTCGTTCCAGTCTGCGTCCCTGTTTCTTTAGTTCCTTCATAGAGTTGTCAAACCAGCGAGCGTGATGTAAAGGTGCGGTGTGACGCCAGGCGACGCCCAGTTGTCCAAAGAGCACAAAAATCGCAGATCCAGCAGTCGTCTCTGATCACTGCAATCGATCGCACATCTATTGCAGGTCTCAGAATGACAAACTTTGGTTTTAAGATAGACAGTCCTGGGAAAGGTAGTTAATTGCGTTTAACACATAGCTGTAACAAGCTGGTTCCCCGGCCCCCTGGAGAGCTAATGGCCCCTCTCAGAGGATATGCCAGCTGTTTCACTCTGATAAGGAGGCCTAGATTCAGCCAGGCAGGCTACGAATCCCCGGGAGGTCTTGACACCTTGCTCTCTGGGAAGGATCAAAGGGAAGCCAGCTGCCAGCACACACCCTGAATGACCTGAGGCTCATAGCATAATCCATAACTTCCCAGATCTGTCATATTTCTGGGGTTTCTGAGATGGCAGCTTTGCCAAACGTGGGGAAAGTGTAGCATGAGTCCCAGTGCTGGTTCTGTGAAATTCCCAGAACTCTGTCCCCTAAACTCTCATAGCAATATGGGTTTGAAGAGACATTTGATAGATAGACCTGTCATATTTCATGTCCTAGGATTCGTAAAATCATGCTGAGTGTGAATATGCGGTATAAGTTTTAACTGCCCCCACGTGCACCCCAAGACGGGCCGAACTAGAATTCGGCCAGTCTGAGGGTCTGTAAGGATGGGACAGCCCCTGCTCCATCCTCCCGAGGCTGGACTTGTGCCTGTCATAGCCACTCCCCGCAGCGATGGGTGATAAAACTATTGACAGGCTGAAACGCAAGTGTCCTCCACCTTGAAACACCATCTTGATCACATCTGTGCCAGCTTGAGGATATGCTGGCATCCACCTGGTCTGAACTCTGAACTTTGGACTGAAACAAAAGGAACTCTACAAGTTTTTCCCACAACAGGACATCTTTCCACAAATCTAAGTATTTTTTTTATCCTTTTTAGTTTCTTTTATACTGTGTTACCATTTATCTCTATAATTGTTGATTTTAACGATTTTCTGTATATATTAATTATTTATATTGCACGTAAATAAAGACTTTATCAAAGTCGTTTACTGTTCCGCTACACCTGCTATACAGCCATACACAGAAACTGAATTCAGGTCTCTGAGGAGTCACTACTATTATTGATATCTAGACAGGACACAGTGTGTTTTAACCGTTTTATTTGCAGAATCAGTCAGTCAGTCGGTAGGGACCACTGGCCCATACCAGTGGTGGTGGCAGATATACCCTGAAATAGTGTGTAAAGTGTATTTCCGTAACCCACAGGCTCCCTTCTGGTTTGTCTGCGGCCAATTCCCAACGGTTTCTGCGCATTGACTGCGACCACAGTTTGCACAATCTGTGCGCTGGAACCGTTTGGAAGGAAGGGCTCCTGTAACAGCGGAACGTTTAATCTTTAAGGGAGCTATGGCATCAAAAGCGGCGGAGACATTGTGGTTATATTTAAGGACCATGGATTCAAGGCCTAAGTTGTGATCTGTCAGTCCGTCTAGATTGAGGCTGTTCTGAAGGTGTTGGTGTGTCAAACCTTTCAAGAACGATATTTTATTAGTTCTTTCACTTGGTGTTTTGTAGCCGGTGCTGTAAAGGAGAAGTGGACAGTGTGGTGGTCTGACCAAACTACTGGATCAATTTCCACATTGGATATTAGGAGTTCTGAATGAAAAATGAGGTCCAAAGTGTGTCCTTTTGTGTGGGTAGGGAGGTTGACAGCTTGAGAGAAGCCCAGTTCATTCATGGAGAGAAGTAGCTCAGTTCCTAATTGGGAAGAATGTGTGTCGACCCATGCGTTAAAGTCTCCCAGACTTATCCACCTAGGGTGTTTCAGTGTTATGCAAGATACAAGTTCTGCTATTTCCTTGAGAAAAGCTGAGCCAGCATCAGGGGGTCGGTAGACAAGCAGTATGTTTATTTTTGTCTCAGCTGAAAGTTGGGCTGCCAGACATTCAAAAGAGTGGGTGGGGGGGGGGGGGTACAGCAAGGGGTTTAATTTCAAACTGGATTTGAAGCACAGAGCTAATCCTCCTCCCTTGCGGTTTTGTCTTTCGCAGTGTAAAACTGAGTAATTATTTGGTACCGCAGCCACGAGAGTGGGTCCTGAGTTCTGATCCAACCATGTCTCTGTAATTAAAGCTAGATCTGAAGCCTCTATTAGATCGTGAATAACTGCTGTTTTGTTGTTTATGGACCTGGCATTGCAGAGTACTGCTTTAATGTTGTTTGCCTTATCTTTGAGGACTGTGTTCCTAGCTCCTGGCTGGGGGTTGTAATCAGGAGTGTGGCAGCTATCTCTATTATCTGGGTCCTTTACTGATACAGCTGATTTGGAGATATGTGATGATTGCTTTGGCTTTGAGTTATGGGTGCCTGCACGTCTTCCCCTCTTCCCCCGCCTTGTTTTTTTGAGAATCCCAAGGGATTTTAGAGGGGTAATCAAAGCAGAATCTATTTGTAAGAGTTTCTTAAGCTGGGTCTAGACGTAGTCCCTGCTCGCCCGCGCGTGCGTCGGATTCGATCCCCCCTCGTCCCCGCCGGCGCCGCTTATCTTCCGCTCGATTCCCTGCCATTGTCCGCTCGTGGGAACGAGCAGGGAATCGGCGGCAGCGAGATTGGACCTGTCGGTTCTTATCAATCGAGCCGTATCAGCGGCTCGATTGATAAGACAAATCTTCACGTGTAGACCCAGCTTTAGGAACAGAGGTTGCAATATAGATAAGCATCTCAGCTGAGTATTTTAATGGTGACATTTGGACAGCTGATAGACATCCTGCTGAGATCAAAGGGAAGGCGTCTTTTGCAAGCTGTACTTCTCAGAAAAAAGGAGATGCTCCAGTTTAAAACAAATTAAAACAGTTCCTTGTTTCAATTTAAAAAGTTTGGAATAAATGTAGAAAGAGGGATAGTCATATAACATAGAAAGCTCACAAGGTGTTTTTTGCAATTTCCGTTACTTACAGAAGGATCAGGAGCTGAGGGTTGAAGAAAGTTGAAGAATTTCAAAGTTTCAGGTCAGCTCCTAGCAGGCTTAAAGTATGTAGACAACGGAACGGAGGTGCCAGCAGGATAAAATATGATGAAAACTTTAAAAATGCTGGGGAGGCATTGGTGCACTGTCCTCCTGAAAGCAGACACGAATCCACTGTCTGACAAGTTTCAACACATTTATTATAAATACCCCAAATGTGATTCTTTCTTAAAATTCGATCATAAAATTCAACCTTCCGATTGATTTTAACCAATATAACAATTCACCGAAGAGTTGTTCCTTATCGACTGCCTTCATAAATGGCAAATTTTCTATACAATTTGATTGTAAAAATCGCATCAAAAGATCGTATTTGATGAAAAAAATTGTACCATCAATGGGCACCTTACTGTTTTTCGACACAAGACGCAGACAAGACACAGAACATTTATATTGTGCTTTTCTCCTAGCAGACTCAAAACACCAGAGCTGCAGCCACTAGGAACGCTTTATAGCCAGTAGCAGTGTTAGGGAGTCTTGCCCAAGATCTCCTACTACATAGGTGCTGGCTTACTGAACAGGTCTATGTCAGAGGCAGAGCCTTTAGCCAGTATACTATCCAGCCACTTTTAGGTAGTCTTTGTGCATTCTGGTAATTTCATATACAATTTAAAGTTTTAACACTAGTTTGTTTTTTTTAACTTCCATTTCAATTTATCAGTGGGCTAATTTATACATTTATCTTTAACCTGCACTGGGAAAACTGATGGGCAAAAGTCTATGCCACAGGAGTATTCTGATATATATGTAATATGATATATGCATACAGCCCTAACCCTAGAACAATTTTGATGGCCCATTGGACCTTCCAATCTCCTGCAGTAAAATGCAGCATGAAGCATGCAGAAGAGTAGCTGTGTCAGTCCCTTATAACACAGACAAATATGTGAATTAAGTCTTATTCTTTAAAGGAAACCCGAGATGAGGCTGAGATGAAACGAGGCTGCCATATTTATTTCCTTTTAAACAATACCAGTTGCCTGCCAGTCCTCCTGATCCAGTGCCTCTAATATGTTTAGCCAGAGACCCTGAACAAGCATATGCAGACCAGGTACTCTATCTGTTAAGCTTGGAGGTGTATTCTCCACAGTCAGCATGCAACACATAAGCTGACGTGAAGGCGGTACACACACTAGCACAAGGAATCAGGATATCCCCAGTTTAGTGGAGGAGAGGACTGACTCCAATAGGAGATTGTGGTGCACAGAGCCGGTGCAGATCCGAACAGCCACAAACAACACTTTCGTAATAACGTCTCAGCGCAAAGTAGCGCTGAGCGCATAAACCAGGACTGAGGAGATCAGGACAGGTAGACAGAATGAACGCTTGCTTAACTAGCCACTACTTAGTGACAGCAAGCGTCCACAATAAAACAGACTGGAATGAGGTAGCCAATGCGTTTGCAGCAATGGCGTGCCTCACAAAGACAGGACAGGATAGTCAGGAAATAGCAGGATCAAGATAGATGAACGTAACACAGATAAATATACAATAAGTATGATTTCCTAGCGTATTACAATTACAGCTATCAATGAAACTATTTGTAACGTCTGACTAACATATGTATATATCGGCAATGAACCGATATATGACATAAGCAGGAACTCTGACTAAGACTGGAGTAATACAGGGAACAAGACTCAGAAGGATTCGCTATCTCTTCGCAGAGATGAACGCAATCCACAAACAGGACCAGGAACAGGATACTAGCTCAGCACGGGTGCTCACGATATGCGCAAACTACCAAAGCGTGCTGGAAGGCTGACTGACTGAACACAGGAAATAAACAGTTCGTGTACGTATATATCAGCGACACTGATGTATCAACGTAACACGAATACAAAGAAAATAACAAAATGCGCAAGTATGCGTATATATTGGCGATGAACCAATATATGACACAAGACAAGCAGAGTAACAACTTCTAGAACAAGAGCAGAACTAGGAGGACTCGCTGACCCCTTCGCAGGAGTCAGGGCAGTCCAAACGGACTAGGAACGAGGTGGGGCACGGGCAGAGTAACAGACAGAATCTGAGACTATGGTAGCCCATGAGGCATTGCAGGAAGCAGTTCTTTATACTGAGGTCATCCAATGGGAGCAGACCTGCAGATTCCCACACAAGTGAATGGTAATTAATCACAGGCTGATAGCAGGAAAAGGCAGACAATGATATGCAGCCTGCAGGAAAGGGACTGCCCCTCCATTGCAGCAGACAATGTTTGTTTACACAAAAGCATATTAAACTGTCATTAACTTCAGAGCGACTGCAGATGGAATCAGCAACTAGTTTAAGTGCAAACCAAACTATGCAAGCAAATGCATGCAATGACATCAGAACTGCTTGGTTTGCAATACCACTGCAGTCAGCAGTAAACGCTGCAGAAGCGATCATAACAGTACCCCCTCCCTTAAACGCGGCCTCTGGACGCCTATAAAAACTGACATATTTCTCCTGAACCACCCAAAATAAAAAATCAGAAGAGGGAAATCCAGCAAACTGATCTGACTGAAAATTCATGAAGGTCGGATCAGCCCGACAAAACCAAATTCCCGAATCAGTCTCACCAAAACTAGACCAATTGGAACCAGAACCTACCGAACCATGCCCGTCAGCACTACAAGCCTCAGTGTGACACCCATCAGAACCACGACTTCCAGAAAACAACCCCAAGAAACTCTCTGAGCGATACCCACCGCCTTCCAAGGACTGTCCAAAAACGCCAAAGCCTTTGCAATGCCCACCGGAACTGTCCTTACCAACACAAAACCCACTGTTGAACCAGTCCAAGGTACCAGGACAAGTTTCCTCAGAGATCTCCCAGAACACTTGGAAGCTCCAAAGAGATCCCCACAGGTCAGAACGCCCCTTAGGCTCACATGGAGAACTATCAAGAACCCCTATGGAACCCAGGGCAACTCCAGAGTCAGGGTCACAAGGACAAACATCAAGATCAGGGCTTTTAGGGACCAGAACCATCTCCGGGCATGCAGGCCAACCGGCAACATCAGAACATGTCTCCACTAGGGAAGCACGTGAGCACGCTAACACAGACACATCTGGGCACTCTGGCATACGAAGCACATCTGGGCACACCGGCACAAGAGAAACCTCTGGGCATGTCAAGGAACTGCGAACCTCAAAGTCAGTCAAGACAGGACCGAAACCAGAACTGGGCAAAAAAAATTCATCATGACTAGACTTCACAGTTACTGGATTCTCACTAAAAACTGCAGGATCAGACTTAGATGTCGCTGATTCCAGCAGGGTTATTAACAAATCATATTCAGGGGCATTTACAAGACAGGGCAAATCTTCTGATGTATGCACTGAACTAGACAGGGTTCCCATAGCTTCTTCTGGACTAGACAGAGAATCATCAAATACACTGGATTGGAGCTCATGAACGGCTGCAAAACAAGTCAATATTGCAGCAATCCCCACTGAACTAGGCAAAACTGAGAAACTCACTGGACAGGAAGGGGACTCTGGAACTACTGCCACACCGGGCAGAAAACCAGAATTTTCCAGGATACAGGGCTGGGTTTCAGAAACACTCATTAACCCGGACTGAAATTCTGAGATTTCTACTATTTTTTCCAGCGAGTCAGAATTATCCATGTTACAGGGCAAGACTTCTGAAACATTCAGAGGACAGGGCTGGAGTTCCTCGGCTGTTACAACACTGGAGAGGGACTCAACAATATTGGTTAAATCAGACTGTGTACAGGGCAAGGTATCTAACACACTTGCTGACGAGGACAATATTTCAATGGCTTCTGCTTTGCTGGGCAGAAATTCATCAAGTTTTATTAGAGCAGACTGTAATTCCAAAACAGCTGCTAGACAAGTAAATATTACTGCAACACCAACTGAGGTAAGCAGTGCCTCAGACTCCTCTGCTAGAGGGTTTGAAGTATCCAAAGTACTGGGTGAAGCATAAGACTCTTCGACCACAGCTTCACTGGACAGGATCACTGAACAGTCCATATTGCAGGGCAAAACCATGGAAGCACCTGCTGGACAGCATAATGATTGTGTGACCTGAGTTTCATTGGAGAGATCTACTGCACAATTCATGGTACAGGGCAAATTTACTGGAACATTTTCTGAACAAGGTAATAATTCTACGATTTCAGGTTCGCATAGCAGATGCTCTGAGCTATTCACGAAACTAGAGCGAGGTGTAGAGACAGGAAGATCAAGACACAAAGTTTGTGCATCTGAAGCACTATTCAATTGTAAAATTGGAAAATTCAGATGCTGGGGTTCTGAGGTTTCTAGACAGGATTGCTGGGACTCAGAAACTAATGTAGTGCATCTATTGGCATCTGCTGGATCAGACAGGAGTTGAACTTTATTAACACAGGTAAATTCTACAGAAGTGTTTGCAGAGGCAGGCAAAGATTTTCTAATGTCTGTTTTACTGAACAAAGACTCATGAGTACTGGCTAGGCTGGACTCAGAAGTCAGCAGGACCTCTGGATTCTCTGCTGAGAAATTTGTGCAGGGCAAAGTTAAGAAAGTATCAGTGGCTTCTGTTTTACTGGGAAGTAACATTGAGTTATCCATGGTACAGGGTGGAGTTACAGGAACATTCACAAGACATGGCAGGGACTCAGTAACTGGAGAAGTGGGACAGTCACCAATTGACAGTGTGTCTTCCCTGGTATCAACTGATTGAATCGCATAAAAATCGTCCAAAATCATCTTCCACACATCGATCAATGGAGCCACAAAGTCATACCCACACACACCAGTTTTTATTAGGTTATAGGCAGACTTAATGCATGCATTCAATACTAATTCACTTTTTGCACTGTAAAACTGACAAAATGAACTTGCATCTTTCTTCCATTCATAGACCAGGGCTTCCATCTCTCCTTTCTCAAATGGAGGATCCCATGCATATTTAACAGCTGAGCATTCCGGCTGATCATAGTTTGCAAATGTGTTAGTGGCAGAAACATACATTGGGTTATTTAGCAGGTGATTGGCCGATTTCTTATTCCTAAGGATCTCCAATACCTGTAGCAAGTGTTGAACTGTAGTGTATGCAAATTTCCCTTGCTGCACGAATAAATTGATCTGTTCAATACTCTGTAATATATCTTCATAATCATATTCAGATAATTCATTTAAACAAGAACTTTTATTTTCCCTGACTAGCAATGAAAGTTCATTAGTAGTTTCATAGGTCCATTTGACTCCCCTGAATGGTGACTGAATTTCATTATCTGCTACTGGCGGAGTCTCATTACAGATCTGATGCGCAGTCGCCAAGGGCAACGACTCCGCTGATTGTAACGCCTTTCTTTTGGAGCGTTTACGTTTGGCTTTAGACCCTGCTGCCTTAGCAGAAGAAAAGTTATCAGAACAATTATCTGCTTGCTGATTATTTTTGTAGGCAGTAGAAGGAGCAGCTGATTGACAAGCTGCCAGGAGCTTATCAAAAGGGCTAGGCAAATCGGTTTTGCGCAGCCAGTTATGGATCACAAACACTAGAAATTCCAGTGGTCTCTTTTTTAAATTGGTATGATCCAAGACATCGTAGGCCCACTGAAACAATCCTCCCTTAAATAAAACATAAACTAGCTGGGGGGCCCACGTTGAAACAGGAGTAGCCTGGAGCTCGGGATTGGCCAGGAACCTGGTACATTCAGAAAAAAACTCATTTTCTGTTTCAGAATTGAGTTTCTCAAATTTCTTAAAGGAACAGGAACCATAACAAACAGTGTAATTTTTGCTGGGAACCCCCCCCCCCCCACAATGGGAATTGGTAATGGGGCTACTATAATGTTAAGCTTGGAGGTGTATTCTCCACAGTCAGCATGCAACACATAAGCTGACGTGAAGGAGGTACACACACTAGCACAAGGAATCAGGATATCCCCAGTTTAGTGGAGGAGAGGACTGACTCCAATAGGAGATTGTGGTGCACAGAGCCGGTGCAGATCCGAACAGCCACAAACAACACTTTCGTAATAACGTCTCAGCGCAAAGTAGCGCTGAGCGCATAAACCAGGACTGAGAAGATCAGGACAGGTAGACAGAATGAACGCTTGCTTAACTAGCCACTACTTAGTGACAGCAAGCGTCCACAATAAAACAGACTGGAATGAGGTAGCCAATGCGTTTGCAGCAATGGCGTGCCTCACAAAGACAGGACAGGATAGTCAGGAAATAGCAGGATCAAGATAGATGAACGTAACACAGATAAATATACAATAAGTATGATTTCCTAGCGTATTACAATTACAGCTATCAATGAAACTATTTGTAACGTCTGACTAACATATGTATATATCGGCAATGAACCGATATATGACATAAGCAGGAACTCTGACTAAGACTGGAGTAATACAGGGAACAGGACTCAGAAGGATTCGCTATCTCTTCGCAGAGATGAACGCAATCCACAAACAGGACCAGGAACAGGATACTAGCTCAGCACGGGTGCTCACGATACGCGCAAACTACCAAAGCGTGCTGGAAGGCTGACTGACTGAACACAGGAAATAAACAGTTCGTGTACGTATATATCAGCGACACTGATGTATCAACGTAACACGAATACAAAGAAAATAACAAAATGCGCAAGTATGCGTATATATTGGCGATGAACCAATATATGACACAAGACAAGCAGAGTAACAACTTCTAGAACAAGAGCAGAACTAGGAGGACTCGCTGACCCCTTTGCAGGAGTCAGTGCAGTCCACACGGACTAGGAACGAGGTGGGGCACGGGCAGAGTAACAGACAGAATCTGAGACTATGGTAGCCCATGAGGCATTGCAGGAAGCAGTTCTTTATACTGAGGTCATCCAATGGGAGCAGACCTGCAGATTCCCACACAAGTGAATGGTAATTAATCACAGGCTGATAGCAGGAAAAGGCAGACAATGATATGCAGCCTGCAGGAAAGGGACTGCCCCTCCATTGCAGCAGACAATGTTTGTTTACACAAAAGCATATTAACCACTTTACCCCCGCGCGTACGTATTTCTCCGCCCCTTTTTCCATCCTTTAAAAACCAGGGACGGAGAAACACGTACTTTCCGCGTTCCCGACGCTGCCCGCGCTCCCGCTCGTAAACACGCCGCCGCCCGCTCGCCCAGAGATCAATGAACGGGAAAATCCATTCCCGTTCGTTGATCTAAGCCCCGCAATGATCAGCTGCTCTCCTATGGGCAGCACGATCATTGTGAGAAAAAACTCACGTGTCCAGCCTCCTTATTCTTCCTCCAAGCTTCCGGAAGGAAGCTTGGAGGTCGCATTAAAACAAAAAGTTACTGTGGCCATCCTGTGGCCAAATAGTAAACTACACCCTACACATTTTTCACATACAAATAAATGACTTTTACACATAAAATTAACTCATTACCTCCCACACTCCCCATTTTTTTTTTTTTGTAATTAAAAAAAAATTAAAAAATGTACAATTAAAAAAAATACATAAATAGTTACCTTAGGGACTGAACTTTTTAAATATTTATGTCAAGAGGGTATAACACTGTTACTTTATAAACTATGGGCTTGTAATTAGGGATGGACGCAAAACTGAAAAAAATGCACCTTTATTTCCAAATAAAATATTGGCGCCAAACATTGTGATAGGGACATAATTTAAATGGTTTTAAAAGGGCAAATACGTTTCATGGGTTTTAATTACAGTAGCATGCATTATTTAAAAACTATAATGGCCGAAAACTGAAAAATAATTATTTTTTCCCCACATTTTTCCTATTTTCCCATTAAAACACATTTAGAAAAAAATAATTCTTGGCATAATGTCCCACCTAAAGAAAGCCTAATTGGTGGCGAAAAAAACAAGATATAGTTCATTTCATTGCGATAAGTAATAATAAAGTTATAGACGAATGAATGGAAGGAGCGCTGAAAGGTGAAAATTGCTCTGGTGCTCAGGGGGTAAAACCCCTCAGTGGTGAAGTGGTTAAACTGTCATTAACTTCAGAGCGACTGCAGATGGAATCAGCAACTAGTTTAAGTGCAAACCAAAACTATGCAAGCAAATGCATGCAATGACATCAGAACTGCTTGGTTTGCAATACCACTGCAGTCAGCAGTAAACGCTGCAGAAGCGATCATAACACTATCTCAGTGACTCGGGTTTTACTAGATTAGCCATATGCTTGTTCCAGGGTTTGACTCAGACACTACTTATGCCAGAAGATCAACAGGGCTGTAAGGCAACTGGCATTGTTTACAAGGAAATAACTATGGCAACCTCCATATCCCTCTCACCTCGGGTTCCCTTTAAGGCAAAAACACATTTTTCAAGTTAGGGCCTTTGACGAAAAGTATACCATTTCTATTGTAAAAAATGGCATTGATATCTGTTTTTTTTTTTTTTTTTTTTTTTTTTTTTGAGGGGGTGAGCTACAGCGGCACAAGGAATTTGGTCTGAGTTGATGACAAGATGGATGCAGCATGTTATAGACAAAACTGGAAGATAATTTGCACTCATCAGCCTGGAAGTCCCATATGGGATGCAACTGGACTTTCCAACATGACACTGATTCCAAACAAAGCAGAAAAAAGTAAAGGTTCTCGAATGTCAATAACACTGAGCCATTTTTAAAGACCTCAAATGTGCAGTTCATGCAAGACAGTTCAAGAAGTTATAGTAACCGGAGGCCTTCTGCCAAGAAGAATGAGCAGCTGTACCATCTGAGAAAATGAAGTCTCTTATCAGCAACAACAGTATTACAAAAGACTACAAGCCGTCACTGATGCTAAAGGGGGTGGGATTAACAGTACAGCAAAGCGCCCTGTATCTGGCACAGGCCTGATGCAGGATATCTGTGCTTAGTGGTTTCTTGAGCAACCTGCTGAAAAAGCACAAACCCCTCTTTTCCCATGCATCAGAAAATACTCACCCAGCCTCCAGGTGCTGTCTTTTACCCTTCCTGTAGCTCCTAGCGGCTTTTTGGCGTCCTCTGTGTATGGCTCCCGGCGTGTCATCTGAGCCGCATTAGGCCAGTTGACACGTCAAGAGCTGTGCATTGAGGCCGTAAAGCTGAAAGGAGCTGCAGTAAGTGTAGAAAATGGCACCTGGTAATTATTTTCTATCCTACAATGCCCTGCAACCCCCACTGTCCCGTTATCCCCCTCAGGCATGCTAGTTAGTTGAGACTTCTGGTTGCCTGAGTTCCAGATCCAGAACAGGGACTTTGCTCTATTAGCAACTAAGACTATGCAAACTTATGAAGAGGGACCACCTCAGTGTTTTCACAATTATACATTTTTTTTAAAATTACATTATTTTGAGAGGTCTCATAGTTTTACTTGAATCCCATGAAATATAATGAGAGATGTCTTGCCGGAATGGTACACATTTTACAAAATCTGGCAGGGTATGTAAACTTATGAGCACAATTGCACACTAAAATATAAAACAGTCACCTGCTTAATGCATTAATAAATAAAATGTTCCTGAACTGGAGAGTTTATTGTTGCTGCCGCTGTTTTACACTAGGCTGCTTTCTTTATGTTTCTTAAATTAGGAATTAATAACTCTATAATTTTATTGGTAAATGCTGTACATACTATATAAATGCTTTTTCTGCTTAGCATAATTTTCTAGATAATCATTTGCTAAGCTTAAAGTTCATAGCCTCCAACTGATTCTTATTCAGCATTAAGTGACAGGTGTCAAGAAAGATACAGCCAGAGAAAGATAGTCATGCAGAGTTTACCCATGTGAAATTTACACATTTATTTTGGTGCTAACTTTCTTGTAAAGCAGCTGGAAAAATGTACTGATATCATGCTGCTCACCTCTTTATGTGTCAATCAGAAGCCTTCAGCACCAAATCTGACAAACACAACAAAATGCAACTGAACATTCTCTACAAGAGATTTCATACAGTGTGAACTATACAGTGCTGTCATAACTGTAACTTGTATACAGGTACATGAGGAGGTGCCACAAATAATGAAAGAAAAAGAGGAAGGGTGGTGGACTAGACTTATCTCCTCCACACAAGACCACAACTTGTTCAAATAAGCTTTATGAGACATAATAATGCATCTCTCAGACAAAGCTTGCTTCTTCAGAATGAATTACAAGGGTCAGAAATTGTGCTCGGTATAAGCAGACTTACACACAAGCTCTTCAAATCTGTTTTTAACTGTGTTGTAGATTATTTGTGGAGCTTCATCCCACACTTGTACACACTTTGGTGGTAGGTTTGGGGTATTTTACTTGTTTTTTTCTCCCGGGGGCGTGACTACTACATCTCTGCACTGGTGGCTTACTAAATTTCAATGTGAGTTATTCAGTGTTGAACTTTTATTGGTTACTTGATAAGCTTGCTATTTAGCCCTCCGCTTTTTCTATTTTCACCTGTTCACCTTTGGTAATAGGTTGGGTAGTTTACTTGTTTTTTGTAGAGTGTGACTACCCATGACCTCAGCTATTGAAACTCAACTGTATAGTTGGTTGTCTTTCAGAAAGCCTAATTTTTTGGTTACATACATTAAAAGTCTAAATTGGCTAATCTAAAATATGAGGTAATGGAAACAATCTATATTTTGTTATCCAGGTCAGGAAGTAATAGCTACACAGAATGGCTTTAAAGCAAATTTGATATGATAAGTAATATGAGATAAATAAAGGTACGAGTATTAGTCCTACTAAGAAATTGTCTTAAAGGGAGTCTGAAGTGTAAATAAAAAACAAAAACATATACTCACCTAAGGAGAGGGAAGGATCTGGGTCCTGTAGAGCCTACCTGTTCCCCCTATAGTCCCCGAGTTACGGAGACTGGGTTGGAGACTGCTCATTTCCACCGCTGTGGGAGGCTTCGGCAATCTTCGGGAGTCCAAGTGCTTGCGAAGACGTGCTGCTTCGCACTGCGCATGCATTCTTGCGCACTCGTGTAATGCACTCTCCAACTCATCAAACCAGTGCATTACAGGAGACCCCTGTGGTCAACCACTAGTCTATCGAATCTTTCTAAATATTTTCTATAGTCCCACGCCCACGTTCCTTCTCGTTTCAGGGAGTCAAGAGGGTCGCTCTCCCAGTTCATGGCAGTGACATCTCCCAGGTACTTCTGAGCAGAGAGGCATACTGGATAGAGTACATGTTAAAGGGCGCCGTGAAGCTGAAAAAATGTCTTAGTCTACTGTGGCAATTACTATTCCCCCTCCAAGATGCCATACAGTAGGGGTAAGGCGAAATTCGGGTTCCAGCTACTGCGCAGTTTTTATCGTAATTTTGCCTGCACCCAAATTACTCACTGAGTGTTGCTATAGCTGTAATTCACATTAAAGCCTATGGCGGTGCCCAAATGTGCTCAGCCACGCGGTGCCCTTTTTACCTGTTTCAACTGTATATTCCAGTCTATTGTTGTAAGGCCACATCTGGAATATGGAATTCAGTTCTGGGCACCACATTACAGGAAGGATATTGCAGTTTTAGAGCAGGTGCAGAGACGAGCAACAGAATTGATACGTGGGATGGAAGGTCTCAATTACCAAGAAAGGTTAGATAAACTGGGTTTATTTAGTCTAGAGAAAAGACGCCTTAGAGGAGATCTAATTAACATGTATAAATACATCAGAGGGCAATATAAAAGCTTGGCGGATGAGCTTTTTGTCCCTAGGCCTTCTCAAAGGACTAGAGGACATGATCTGCGCATGGAGGAAAAACATTTTAGCCATTTATTTAGGAAAGGGTTCTTTACAGTAAGAGTGATTAAGATGTGGAATGCATTGCCACAGGAAGTAGTTATGGCAAACTCTATACCTGCATTTAAACGGGGCTTAGATGCTTTCCTTGCGTTGAAAGACATCCATGGCTACAAATACTAGGTAATGCCGAATGATGTTGATACAGGGATTTTATCTGATTGCCATCTGGAGTCGGGAAGGAATTTTTCCTTTTTGGGGCTAATTGGACCATGCCTTGTAAGGGTTTTTCGCCTTTCTCTGGATCAACAGGGATATGTGAGGGAGCAGGCTGGTGTTGTACTTTGTTCTCTGGTTGAACTCGATGGACGTATGTCTTTTTTCAACCCAAATAATTATGTAACTATGTTGTAACAAATCTTGTGCAATTTGTTCATTGCTTTTCTAATTTTACAATGTGTGTCCTCAGTGCTTGTTTATGTATGTACTGATTTGCTGGGATCCAAGGCCCTCTACGCTCAGCCACTCCATTCCTGCTTTTTGCATACCTGTTGTAGCAGGACAGGAAGCGAAAACCATTCATATACCTTACATTCCATAACACCTTGCATAATTGGCCATGATAAAGGGCTTAGTGTGTGCCAGTAACGCTTAAAGGAAACTGGAGATTAGTTAAATAAAAGAATTCATACTTACCTGGGACTTCCTGTAGCCGCATGTACTCCGTGGGCTCCCTCACCTTCCTCTCGGGCAACTCAGTTTGTCTTAAATCTTCTCCGTTACAAAGGCTTCAGTCTTGAAAGCTGGGCTGTACGGCACATGTGTGGCCTTCCATGTGCGCCTACATCGCGCTCTTGCCGCCAACAGCGTTCTGCGCAGCACTACCTGCACATGTGCAGAATGCTCCGGCAACAGAGCGCAATAAGACGTGCGTGTCACCAAGCCACGCATGCACAGAATAGCCCGACTGGTGGGGAAAAAATAAGAAATCCAATCAGACTAAGGGTGGCCAATAACAGTCCACTTTTTAGCAAGGAATCATTAAACAATAAGATAAATGTGACTGGAAATAACGTGTCGTAATATACTGATTATTTCACCATCAACAAACCAATCTGTACTTCCTATCCATCACAGCCCATATCAAAAACTTTTTTTCCGGTTGACAAAATTGAACATCAATGCAGTTTATTTTCTGAATAAAATTATATATGCGCTTCAGGAAATCAATACTCCGTGGTTCGCGTATAGCAATGTCAATGTGCAGACATAAAGTTATAGATAAAGGTAGAAACGCGCACACTTGTCTTAAAGGTAAAAAGAGATCAAAACAGTCTCACAGTTCCACAAATAGGTATGCTTCACGGATCCAACCGTTATAGCAATGGACTATCCTTTGGTCTCTTGTCCCCGGACAATCACATCCACGTGCAGAGAAAAAATAAAAGGCACATAGCATAATACTGCGATTAAGGTTAGGTCAGACAGCAAAGACCATCACCACTTAAATCCAGCTGTGTGAATTAATATAACACCTATAGCCAGCACCAGTGTCAGGACACCCCCTTTGTGCCCGCACTCACCAGGCTGGCCTCCCAGATCTCCGGAGGTGGGATTGATCGTTTGAAGGGGGATTTGTTAGATTCACTGCTTCCTAAGGTTATGAAACCCAGATGAGGCTGTAAACTAAAAAGCCAAACATAGCATAATTCCGTGGGTTTATTAAAAGATTAAAAGCAAAGTTGCACTCACAAGCCACGCAGGGTAAGAGCGCGTTTTAAACAGTTGGGGTCCCGGGAACCGCTCAGCTGCTCCAGCATCAGATCGTCTCTCGCTCTCTCTCCCGCCGGCACTACTTCCTGGTCCAGTCATGTGCATCAACACTCCGCCCTATGCATTTCGTCACATCAATGACTCATCAGGGGCTGTTGATGCACGCAAGACCAGACAGTCTTATTGAAACAGAACTGTTTCAGGAGATTCATGAAGATGTGGTGTTTAGCACAGGCAAATGTTATTAGGCAACAGGCACTAAAATGGTGAGGTAAAGTGCAAAGTTACAATTAAAATCCTGTCACTTTTTCTCTAAATGTTTTCCTAGGTAATATTTTTAAATCTATCTTATCAATAAAATGCCTTGTAAGCCACCAGCAAGCATACCTATGAAATAGCCGCCAGGAGATATGGGCGCAGGATAAAGCCGATAAACAGCTTACCCTGCTCCTGCACAAGTCCCGGCGGCGTTCATTACTATTCCCCTTCCAGGCCACCATGGATAGTGGGGGAATGATGTCATTTGGCTTCCAGCTCTTGCTGGCGGACGAATTCAAGTGTTTTAAAAGTAATTTGAGCTCCATCTTTTGATGGTACCCAAATTACTCACTGAGCGTCGCTATAGCCCTAATTCCTATTACGGCCTATGGTGGCGCCGGCTGTGCCCAAATCTCCTGCGCAGTTTTAGCAGTGCTCACAAACAAGCAAGAAAATACTATGAATAATTTTGACAGTACTTTTTCACCTTTTTTTCCCCAATAGCAGAGTGCTGATAAGTAATTTTTAACAGTAGATTAACAATTATCTCCCAGGAGAAACGTAGGAGAAAAGGTGAATTGGATCAAGCCCATTAAGGGTTAAGGTGGCCACACACTGTACAATAAAATAATCCAATCTTACAGCAATTCAATAAAATCGATCGGTTGTACAGAAAAATGGAAAGCTTTTTTTCATTCATCCGTTCCAATCTGATTGACAAAAGAAGATCAGGAATGTTGAATTTTTCAGATCAATTTATATGAAAATTGAATGGTGTATAGTCATTTGTTTTCTCATAATTGGGTAAAAATTGAACATATGCGCGTGGTACATTGGTAAGATTTTTGAAATGTTACAATCAGTAAAAAAATGGATTGATAGATTGTAAGATGTATGGTCACCACATATAGTTAGTAATGTAACATTTGGAGAGGGCAGTGGGGCGAGCACATGATAGGCTAGGCAGAGTGCACAGGAGTGGAATTTTCTGAGGTCTCCGGGGATCTCAGGAGAGATGCGTTTTACAATACTGTACACTATACAGTTAGTACCCATTCAAAACATATGCATCACCTGCAGAACTGTAATAAAGGTAAAAGCACCTTTTGTAGCAAGATGGGAAAGATTCATCAGGTTTTTTTTTGTTAACTTGTCTCTGTCGTGAGACTGCCTTTAATTTGAGTCCTAAGAAGGTAAGAAGAGGAAAGTAATCAGTTCAGTTCACAAATAGCAATATAACCTGACAGACAGTATTAGCCTTCCTCATCCTCACTGTCTCTAATCTAAAACTAATTAAAAGTTTCATCTTGAGCACCAGTTTAAACCGTTCACGGTGGAATATTTCCGTTCAGACAGCTATATAGTCACAGTAGAGAGTGATTTCATTGCAAGTCACAGTCCCTGTGAAGGACCTGACCTTAGTAATCACATCACCCTCGTCCAGGTAATGGGATGAAACAGAGCACAAGCCTGCACTGCCTCCTCCTTAGTCCTTACAGATCTCCGTACAGCGTTAGGGCATCCGGCTACACAGCACACATGCTCCCCCTAGCGGCAGAACACACAATCGCCTCATTGCTCCACTTTTCACGCTAATGAATGGGACTTTCCGCCTCCGGCCCAGACCTGCCCTCCCCGTTCTGCCATTGGCCTTGATCTTCTTCTTGCCGCTGATTGGCTGACAGGGCGGCCCACACATATCGTTGCAAACTTCCTGGTTGTAATTTCCCAAAGTTGAGTCAAGTGGTAGAAAGTTACAATGCGGCACTGCGCAGGGGATATTACCTGACACCAGAAATTCCCTTTATCTAATATGGGAAGTCCAAACTACAATGCTGCTTCCGCGTTACCCACACGGCAAGAAACAGCCCCTTATTAGCAGCAGATACTGAACTCTACACTGCAACAGGCTGTCAGCAGATAGGCGAGTATCACTAACTATGCTTATAGCTCGGCTCCAGCAATATTCCTACTGAAGTAGTCTTATGGGGAGAGGTGCTAGAAACTTTATGCTATGTGTTTTCTGTCTGTGTCCCTTTGGTGAGATTTCCCCTCACGCCCTATGGATCTCCCTGGAGCATTCATATAAAGGACAGCAGCAATAAACATCTGCTAGTAACGATTCCTCACTACAAATACTGATTTATTTTATTCTATCAGGGGATTTTAACCTCTATACATAGATATTTCTGCTTCTATCACACTTGGAGAACCCTTCCTGACTGGACAGGAATTGAGGGAAGTGTTCACAGATGGGGATGCAGGTCAGGAATACAAACCCGGAAGTGGCTTTAGCCTTCACTAAATAATCTGCAATCTCCAAAACTAAAATGTATTATATATTTATAAAAATTGAACATAACAAATATAATTCCAACCAACAGTTTTTTCTGCTTTGACTAAAGGAGAGCTAGAGGATTTGTGGACATATTATTACTTCTGTTCAACAGTTAATATTTACCTGCATTTCCTGTGGCATGAATGTGAACCTGTGTATAAATGCGTGGCTTGAGATTTAAAGGACACCCTAGATAAAATGTATAGATGTGTAATGGAGTACATACTTAGTTACTACTGGCATCCTTTGGCAGGCTGTGTCCTCTGCTTTCCCCGTTCACCTCCTTTAAGTACGTATTATTTTGTGACTGTTCAGTTCGGTGCAGGGAGAGCCGTATGACCGCTCTCCCTGCTGCCAGTAAATTCCAATGCGGCATTAAATACTATTCCACCTCTGAGTTGTCCGTAATTTGGAGGGAGATGTAATTTGGGGTTCTGACAGCCACTAGAGCCCCAAATTACCGCTATGCGGGGCTCGCAGCATAGCATTGCTGCAATAATGGCGCCCAGCTTCAGTGAGGCTACTCAGGGCCAAAATAACCTGCTTCGCCTCCTTTAGACTCTTTAGTAGGCCTTGAGAGTAATGATGCTTGCATAGTAGCCTCCCCATAGTCGTGCTGATGTGCTGTCCCTGGTGGCTTTCCTTCTGCCTGGTGCTTGCTAATGACTTTGGGGCGGCTACTGCACATGCACGTGGGGCCTACTAATGGGACTTATAACAGACAAAAGGAAGCAGAAAGGGGGGGGGGAGGACACAGTCTGCCAAAGGATGCCTTTAGTGACAAAGGTATGTACTCCATTACACCACGTTTTTGTGGTTTCGGATATCCTTTAAGCGACTGTCTCAAATTCTGGCTACTCCTTCCTCTTTAACGTTAACCTAAAGACACAAATGAAAAAAATTAGACCCTCTTTTTCTCTGCCGCGCTCGTACACAGAGGGGAGCATGGCTGCGAAGAAGAGGGGAGGATTGGGGAAGTCGCTGGAGCATCCAGAGGTACCCCAATCCTTTCTGACCTCTCCACTGCTGGCTGACACCCTCTTCTTTATGGTCATGTTCCTCTCCATGTGAGAGAGCTGCCATAGAGGGAAGCCTTGGGATGGCCCCAAAGCTTCCACGACCTCTTCACTGCCAGCTGGGACCCAATTCTTTGCAGTCATACTCCTCTCCATGTAAGAGCACAGCTGTACTGCACACTGTAGAGGGAAGCCTCTGGATGCTCTCGAAGCTTCCCCGTTCCTCCGGGACCCTCTTCTTTGCAGCCATACTTCTCTCCGTGTAAGAGCACAGCTGTACTGCACACTGTAGAGGGAAGCCTCTGGATGCTCTCGAAGCTTCCCCGATCCTCCGGGACCCTCTTCTTTGCAGCCATACTTCTCTCCGTGTAAGAGCACAGCTGTACTACACACTGTAGAGGGAAGCCTCTGGATGCTCTCGAAGCTTCCCCGATCCTCCACTGCCAGCTGGGACCCTCTTCTTCTTCTTCTCTGACTTGCCCTCCTCTGTGTATGGCGGAAAAAGCCATGCATGAGCAGCTCCATACTACTGTGCAGGCGCGGACCGTACTTTGTGCCTGCACAATGCGACCACTCTCATACATGGGGGGACATTAATGTCGGATACTTTCAAAAGGGTCCGAGTGCAGGAACTGAGGGGTGTAGAAAGATTGGGTAAGCATTTGGATATTTTTTTTTTTTTTTTTTGCTTAAAGGGGACCTTAAGAGGGATATGGATGCTTCCTTTTAACAATACCAGTTGCATGTCAGTCCTGCTGATCTCTTTGGCTGCAGTAGTGGCTGCATCACAGACCTGAAACAAGCATGCAGCTAACCCAGTCTGACTTCAGTCAGAGCCAGGGCTGGCTCTAGCGTGGGGCAAGAGGGGGCATCGCCCCCTTAAATAATTACTCTGACCTCTCAAACAGGTGGGGTGGCAGCGGAGAGAGAAGAGGGAGCAATGCAGGCACAGTGGGGAAGGGGGGACGTCTCTCCCCCCCCCCTTCCCTCACCTTGGGGCTCCCCCTCTCTCTTGCTTTCTCCTCCAGATATCAGCGGCTGGCAGGGGTGCAAGACACTTCCTCTCTTCCCAGCGTGGGACAGATCTGTACGTCTAGACCAGAGTAGCGGCGCACAGATCTCTCGCCCTCCCAGTGCATTTACTGGGGAAACGCTGTGTGTCATTACGTGCATTTACTGGTAAAAGGCTGTTTCTCATTAAATGCATTTACTGGAGAAACGTTGTCTGTCATTATGTACATTTACTTCATATTTTTTTTATGCAACTACGTTAGCTGGTATAACTACATTAGTTAGCCCCGCCCACACGGCGTCATGACCACGCCCATTTTTTGCTGCAATTTCCCCTTCCATGATGCCCCCTACCCATTTTTGACTGCCCCCTCATATGTGCCTGTCTAGAACTGGCTCTGGTCAGAGCACCTGATTTGCATCTTGTTGAGGGACTATGGCTAAAAGTATTAGAGACACAGGATCAGCAGGAGAGTCAGGCAAGGGTATTATTTTAAAAGGAAAAATCCATATCCTTCTCAGTTTAGGTTCCCTTTATTATTATTATTATTATTATTATTATGTATTTATATAGTGCTGATATCTTCCGCAGCGCTGTACATAGTATATATACAGGTCCTTCTAAAAAAAATTAGCATATTGTGATAAAGTTCATTTTCTGTAATGTACTGATAAACATTAGACTTTCATATATTTTAGATTCATTACACACAACTGAAGTAGTTCAAGCCTTTTATTGTTTTAATATTGATGATTTTGGCATACAGCTCATGCAAACCCAAAATTCCTATCTCAAAAAATTAGCATATTTCATCCGACCAATAAAAGAAAAGTGTTTTTAAAACAAAAAAACACAACTGTTGTTCAGTTATGCTATGCACTCAATACTTGGTTGGGAATCCTTTTGCGGAAATGACTGCTTCAATGCGGTGTGGCATGGAGGCAATCAGCCTGTGGCACTGCTCAGGTGTTATGGAGGCCCAGGATGCTTCGATAGCGGCCTTAAGCTCATCCAGAGTGTTGGGTCTTGCGTCTCTCACCTTTCTCTTCACAATATCCCACAGATTCTCTATGGGGTTCAGGTCAGGAGAGTTGGCAGGCCAATTGAGCACAGTAATACCATGGTCAGTAAACCATTTACCAGTGGTTTTGGCACTGTGAGCAGGTGCCAGGTCGTACTGAAAAATGAAATCTTCATCTCCGTATGGGCAGCACGGTGGCGTAGTGGTTAGCTCTCTCGCCTTGCAGCGCTGGGTCCCCGGTTCGAATCCCAGCCAGGGCACTATCTGCAAAGAGTTTGTATGTTCTCTCCGTGTCTGCGTGGGTTTCCTCCGGGCACTCCGGTTTCCTCCCACATTCCAAAAACATACGGATAAGTTAATTGGCTCCCCCTAAAAATTGGCCCTAGACTACAGTACTTACACTACATAATATAGACATATGCAATGGTAGGGATTAGATTGTGAGCTCCTTTGAGGGACAGTTAGTGCCAAGATATATATATATATATACACTGTACAGCGCTGCGTAATATGTCGGCGCTATATAAATACTAAATAATAATAATCTCCGTTAAGCTTTTCAGCAGATGGAAGCATGAAGTGCTCCAAAATCTCCTGGTAGCTAGCTGCATTGACCCTGGCCTTGATAAAACAGTGGACCAACACCAGCAGCTGACATGGCACCCCAGACCATCACTGACTGTGGGTACTTGACACTGGACTTGGGGCATTTTGGCATTTCCCTCTCCTCAGTCTTCCTCCAGACTCTGGCACCTTGATTTTCAAATGACATGTAAAAGTTGTTTTCATCCGAAAAAAGTAGTTTGGACCACTGAGCAACAGTCCAGTGCTGCTTCTCTGTAGCCCAGGTCAGGCGCTTCTGCCACTGTTTCTGGTTTAAAAGTGGCTTGAACAGGGGAAAGCGGCACCTGTAGCCCATTTCCTGCACACGCCTGTACACGGTGGCTCTGGATGTTTCTACTCCAGACTCAGTCCACTGCTTCCGCAGGTCCCCAAAGGTCTGGAATCGGTCCTTATCCACAATCTTCCTCAGGGTCTGGTCACCTCTTCTCGTTGTGCAGCGTTTTCTGCCACACTTTTTCCTTTCCACAGACTTCCCACTGAGGTGCCTTGATACAGCACTCTGGGAACAGCCTATTCGTTCAGAAATTTCTTTCTGTGTCTTACCCTCTTGCTTGAAGGGTGTCAATGATGGCCTTCTGGACAACAGTCAGGTCGGCAGTCTTACCCATGATTGCGGTTTTGAGTAATGAACCAGGCTGGGAGTTTTTAAAAGCCTCAGGAATCTTTTGCAGGTGTTTAGAGTTAATTAGTTGATTCAGATGATTAGGTTAATAGCTCGTTTAGAGAACCTTTTCATGATATGTTAATTTTTTTGAGATAGGGATTTTGGGTTTTCATGAGCTGTATGCCAAAATCATCAATATTAAAACAATAATATGCTTGAACTACTTCAGTTGTGTGTAATGAATCTAAAATATATGAAAGTCTAATGTTTATCAGTACATTACAGAAAATAATGAACTTTATCACAATATGCTAATTTTTTGAGAAGGACCTGTAGTCTTGACACTAACTGTCCCTCGGAGGAGCTCACATTCTAATCCCTACCATAGTCATATGTCTATATTGTGTAATGTATGTATCATAGTCTAGGGCCAATTTTTAGGAGGAAGCCAATCATCTTATATGTATGTTTTTGGGATGTGGGAGGAAACCGGAGTGCCCAGAGGAAACCCATGCAGACATGGGGAGAACATACAAACTCCTTGCAGATGTTGACCTGGCTGGGATTCGAGCCGGGGACCCAGCGCTGTAAGGCAAGAGCACTAACCACTATGCCACCGTGCTGTGCTACTTTTGAGGTAGTGGGTATCTACCTGGATTAAACTTTCTAATTTAAAGCTGCATAAAAAGTGTAATACAATTTGCATCAACTTGAACAAGCCATGGCGTATTGTTGCCAGCAATTGTTTTGTGGCTAGCAACACTATAGTTATTAGAAGTGTATTCAGGTGACACCCTGCTGCTGATCTTGTCACTAAGCATTCTTGTTTATAGCAGTGGTTTGAATTGATTCAGTAAACCTAGACTTTCTCTGTCAGCCCTATATTTCCATCTGTCATGCTGAAACTGTACTACACATTTTACAGCTTTGTTTTCTTAGAACTGCAAATCCTATGAGCTCCAGGGTCTATTAGCAGAATCATTGCTTTGTGTCTTGTAGTGGGATCATTCAGAAATATGGATCACTTCATTGTAGATAATTTATTTGAAATAAAAATAACTGATGATGACGCTGGTATCTGAAATGTGTATTCTGTATGGAGAAGCTATACATTTAGATTGGTATAGACTTTTTTACTTGAGCCAGAATAACTGCTCTCTCTTTGTAGATCACTTGTAGATGTGCAGCAGTGGAATTAGCTTTCAGCAGTATGTCTGACAATTAAGAGAAGACAGTGACATTTTTCAGCAGTATTTTACTAGTGTGAGCTATGGTCCTGTCTCATTATTTCTTGCAAGTGTGAGAAATGTTCTGCGTGTGGTTTCTGACAGTATGCGGGAGGATCAGGCTGTCATAAATACAGCAGAAACAATTCACATGTGAAGGAGGATTCCATGAGGCATCATCTACTGAACTAGTAATATCAGACACATTGGTGCTTGGAATTTTGTGTACCCATTAAACATTCTATATTTTATATGACTGTGATCTAAAACATTATCTGATTTTCAAACAAGTCCTAAAAGTATATGAACCTAGCTAAACAAAGGATACAAAAGCGACTATATTTGTTTATCTATTTATTAGGGGCAAGAAGAAGTTGGTGGTTTCATAAACTGAGGAGTTGGAGTCAGATAATGTTGCACTCCACAGCCCTGCTAACTTTCTCACCCTGACACTGAACCATTTCTCACCCTCAGGGCCAGCGCTTCCATAGAGGCCAAGGGAGCAATTGGGCCCCCTCCCCCCCAGAGCCTGTGGGGCCCCCACGTTGCCCCTCCTCCCCTCCAGCTATGCTGACCCATGACATTGGGGATGCTGTGTGTTTACTCTTTATAGGAAAAGAAGGATGTGAATAATGGGAACCCCAAAAATGCTACACATGGCATACAAATGTCTCTTAAAACAGGCGACGGAGTATGCAGTGTGTAACACAGACTGTCTGCCGCCAAGCCCCAGCACGAGAGATTGAACTGCCCGGTCACTCACTTTTGTAGTGCAAACAGTTTCGCAATTTAGAGTTGTTGTGTTGTGTGTACGAATGTCTCTAAGATGGACAGCTTGTGGACAGTTTGGAAGCAGGCGACAATGATTACTTTACAATTCCGTGGCAGATTGCTTCCGTTGTGAGATCACTCAGTATGTTGTCGTGTGTACAATTCTTGCGGGTGCGAATTGTCACTCAAAACCGCACGCTGCAGTAGTTTCTGCCTCGCAGCTAAAGACATTTGTATGCCGTGAGTATTTAGCCTCACTGGAACTGAATAGGAATGATCAACAATGGAAATTTGCATGTTAGGGATTTCATTATTTCCCTATATTGCCCTTGTGTGGGTGCAGGAGAGCCAGAAGCAAAAATGCTACTTCATTTCCCTTTCCTGCTGCAGAAGAACAAACCTTTTTTTACTCCTCAGTTTCTAATATAATAATGGGGGAATTGTAGGAAAAGCTCATTTCAAAGCATTATATAGCTAGAATGAATTCACTATGCACGTTTTTTTTTTTTTTTTTTTTTTTTTTTTTTTTTAATGGAATGTTCATTGAAACAGAAAACTTAACATCATGATTAATGCATGTGTTTTATTATTAATACAAGCACACTATGTATGTCTAATTCACCAAAATAGCCCAGGCTGCACTTCTCTATTTATGAAACCACCTTCTTGTCATTAAATAAAGATACACTACAGGCAGATATAAAAGTTTGTCTTTAGAGGGACCCAGGGGATACAACCTACTTGCTGATCTCATCCAAGTTCATTCTGGCTTACAGTTTAGTCTAGTGTCTGTTGGACAATTCTCTTGGATTAGTGTGGACTTTAAGTGCCACTAGTAGTGAGTGTAGTTTGAGGTACAGAGTGTAAGGAGTGTAAGTCGTTCCATGGAAGCTTGGTTTCATTGTTAAATAGGTATGTCTGTAGGTCTTGGCATATATTATCCTACTGGTAACACTCATCCTACTGAATATGTGATCTGTGTATTTTGACTGTGAAAAGATTGGTGGTGCTAGAAGAGCTGGTTTGAGTATAGATGTGACTGCTGATCTATTGGGATTCTCTCATACTAAAATAGTCCAAAAACTTCCAGCTAGTGGCAGTATTTTGCTGGGCTGGTTAAAGTGGCTAGAGCACAGGTGTCGAACTCCAGGCCTGGAGGGCCAGATCCATGCCACTGTTTTGGATGGACTGAGGAAGAGAGGAATGTGTTCTACCTGATGGACCACACCTTTCCTGATTCATATCCATCAATTCATTTGAGCTGTGTCAAAAATGTGTGAGGATCTCGGCCCTCAAAGGACTGGTTTGACATCCCTGGGCTAGAGGGACCAGATTGGTTTGATCTGACAAATTGGCCACAGTAACTCTGAAAATCATAGTGTGGTGAGCAGAAAGATAACCCTCTACAACACGTGTCGAACTCCAGGCCTGGAGGCCTGATCCATGCCAGTGTTTAGGATGGACTGAGAAAGAAAGGAATGTGATCTGACCACACCTTTCCTGATTCAAACCCATCAATTCATTTGAGCTGTATCAAAAATGTGAGGATCTCGGCCCTCGTAGGACCAGTTTGACATACCTGCTCTACATGTAGCAGATCATGTTGTGTTTCTGCCTGTCTTAGCCTATCTATGGTGGACACAGATTTAACAAACCGGCACAAGCAAAGATGGGGAAAGGTAGTTTGGTGTTATAAATGTTGATTTCTGTTAATGTAGCTGAGTTATAGTTGCCAACAGCATAAATCCAGGGACCCAACCTACCTTGTGGAAACGTCTAGGTTGGTGGTAAAATGAGAGATTTGTAGCATAAATATGCTTCTGAAAAATCCGTAGAAATTGCTTGACACAAGTCTTGACAACATCAATCTTCAGAATATCTGTATAGCACCTTGTCTCTTTGCCCGTGGACCACACTTTCCCTATTGGACTGCAACCCAGCAGACCAGGTGGTCGGTCTGGGATTCATTAGCATCTAAATTAATCTCTTGAGTTGATGTGCAGCACTAGACCCCTGTTATGGGATAGGAGGATTCCGCAAGACATCATCTACTGAACTAGTTATATCATACACATTGGTGCTTGGAATTTTGTGTAGATGCATAGGAGGTGCATTGTGTTTCTCACGTGCATCTAGTGTCTGGTCCAAATAGTTATAGGTTGGATACCTCCTATATGAGTATTTCTCTATACATATTGGTTTTAATGCATACCCAATGAAGATCAGTTTTAAAGGTACTGTAGGGTTCTTCCCCCTTGTGGAAAATGTGCTGCATATTACATTTCCCTGTAACGGCTCTTCAGAATTGTTTGTGGTATTCCTGAGATAGGAAATGTAGCGCATCAATTATAAACTTATAGATAATTCAAAAAGTAGCAAAACACTAGTAGATGTTTTAATTAGATTAGGTATTACATTTGATAAAAGTATGGAATAATGAATCGCTAGACTAAACTAGGCAGAGGCAGGAATCTAGCATGTGTACAGCAACATTGATGTGTTGCCAAAAGATGTAGAGTGTCAGATCATCTTGGCTGAGCGCATATTTCTCCTCCTTACCACTCTATTCAAAACTGCTTAGTTGTGCAATGCACTGTTTTCCCTCCTGCCTCCATCAGATCAACAGAAAACATGGTGAGACTGTGGCCATGCTGTCTGTACAGCAATCAGCCCTGATCTGTCCCCCCAGTCATTTCTGTTGTATTCTTTAGCCCATTATACAATACATACAGTGATGTGAAAACTATTTGCCCCCTTCCTGATTTCTTATTCTTTTGCATGTTTGTCACACTTAAATGTTTCTGCTCATCAAAAACCGTTAACTATTAGTCAAAGATAACATAATTGAACACAAAATGCAGTTTTAAATGATGGTTTTTATTATTTAGTGAGGAAAAAAAACTCCAAATCTACATGGCCCTGTGTGAAAAAGTGATTGCCCCCTTGTTAAAAAATAACTTAACTGTGGTTTATCACAGCTGAGTTCAATTTCTGTAGTCACCCCCAGGCCTGATTACTGCCACACCTGTTTCAATCAAGAAATCACTTAAAGGAATACTATCGATGTATGCATTTATTTTTAAATGCTGTATGTTGTAGCACACATTAGGACAAGTACTAGGAGCAATTTGTTTCCTCACACAGCTGTTCCTCTCAGCTGTAAAATCCTCCGTCAGTTTTGGCAACAGTGTTGGATACAAAAGTTATCTAAATACTGCTCCCAGAGGGCTAGACCATGTCTCTGCACAGGGGAGTTGCTATCAACTCCTCAGTTTATAGTTTAATTATCACCTTGCTGAAAGACTCTTATTTATATGGTGGTAAGAGGTTAAAGATTCTAGCAATGTGTGTTTATTATCTTTGCTTCTCTTGACTGATAAAGATACTAATAATGCTAATTGTAGACAGTGGTCTGCCCCTCTCAGCACCTTGTAAAGTGGATGCAGCCTGGAGTGAATCACCACAAGCAGGCAGCCAGTCTGAGTGTAAACACAATAGCTAGATATATTCCAGAAATATTACAGCTCATTTAGTTACCTGTTACCACCTCAGATCAGCCTATTTCTCCTCATGTCTGCTGCATGCTGTGAGTGACACAGTGAAATATATTTGTGAGCTGTGTGACAGAGTAACCAAGCAGCTCAGGGTGACCCAAACTACTATGAGCTGTGTGAGAAATGAATTTTTAAGCAGGGATAGCAAGAGAGAGATCTGGGTGAATAAATAAAGTTCCCCTAGCACTAGTGGTAATGTGTACACTAATATAGAGTATTAAAAAAAAAAAAGTCGTTTCTATAGATAGTATTCCTTTAAAGTGAATCTGTATTAAAAAAATGCAGCATAAAAAAACATACCTATGTGTTCAGGGAACTCTCCTATTCCCCTCTGTCATAATTTCGCCCCTCCCCGCCGCATTAAACATAATAAAAAACTGTTTTATATAGTTTGTTTATAAACAAAAAAAATGGCCGCCAAAACCGGAAGTAGGTCAGTCCACTGGACATCTCAGCACGAGAGGAGCGTAGGTTACTGCATGTGCATTATGCCCTCTCGTGCTGCTGGATCCTAATCAGCTGCCCTCTCTGTTTACATTACACATTACGTTCTCTTATCCTTCTGTGAGGTGGAGAAGGGAGGGTTGCTGCGGAGACAGTGTGACAGGCTGGGAGAGCCTGTGTAAAGATCTGCAGGCTCCGATGAACTAGCCTGTTACGCTTCATTGGATCACAGCCGCAGGGGGACAGATACAAAGATTATTCATTGTAAACTCACAAGTATTGCAGCCGGACGTGTGAAGTCAGTATTTACCTTCTGTTCCCCCTGCCGCTGTGATCCAATGAAGCGTGACAGGCTTGTTTATCGGAGCCTTCAGCTCGTTACACAGGCTCTTTCAGCCTCTGCCTGTCACACTCTCTGTCTCCGCAGCTCCCTCACTCATCAGGAGGTGCAATGTAAATACACCACACAGGAGGGCATGGAAGGGGCGTGCATAACATGTCCTCATTACTGAGGAGACAGCCCCTTCCAGATAGAAGGCGACAAATCAGACAGAATGAAGAAACATTGAGTTGTTTCACAGAGGGGGCATTTAAAAAATGTTCCAGTAAGCCAGATCACATTAGAATAGGTATAGGAACTTGTAGGATAGAAGAAAAAGGGATGAAAATTTTGTTACGGAGTCTCTTTAAATAGGAGCTTTCTGACACAGAGAAGTAGACCAAAAGCACCTCTAAAGCTAGACATCATGCCAAGATCCAAATAAATTCAGGAACAAATGAGAACAAAAGTAATTGAGATCTATCAGTCTGGTAAAGGTTATAAAGCCATTTCTAAAGCTTTGGCACTCCAGCGAACCACAGTGAGAGCCATTATCCACAAATGGCAAAAACATGGAACAGTGATGAACCTTCCCAGGAGTGGCCGGCCGACCAAAATTACCCCAAGAGCACAGAGAAAACTCATCCGAGAGGCCACAAAAGACCCCAGGACAACATCTAAAGAACTGCAGGCCTAACTTGCCTCAATTAAGGTCAGTGTTCACGACTCCACCATAAGAAAGAGACTGGGCAAAAACGGCCTGCATGGCAGATATCCAAGGCGCAAACCACTTTTAAGCAAAAAGAACATTAAGGCTCGTCTCAATTTTGCTAAAAGCATCTCAATGATTGCCAAGACTTTTGGGAAAATACCTTGTGGACCGACGAGACAAAAGTTGAACTTTTTGGAAGGTGCGTGTCCCGTTACATCTGGCGTAGAAGTAACACAGCATTTCAGCAAAAGAACATCATACCAACAGTAAAATATGGTGGTGGTAGTGTGATGGTCTGGGGTTGCTTTGCTGCTTCAGGACCTGGAAGGCTTGCTCTGATAGATGGAACCATGAATTCTACTGTCTACCAAAAAATCCTGAAGGAGAATGTCCGGCCATCTGTTCGTCAACTCAAGCTGAAGCGATCTTGGGTGCTGCAGCAGGACAATGACCCAAAACACACCAGCAAATCCACCTCTGAATGGCTGAAGAAAAACAAAATGAAGACTTTGAAGTGGCCTAGTCAAAGGCCTGACCTGAATCCTATTGAGATGTTGTGGCATGACCTTAAAAAGGCGGTTCATGCTAGAAAACCCTCAAATAAAGCTGAATTACAACAATTCTGCAAAGATGAGTGGGCCAAAATTCCTCTAGAGCGCTGTAAAAGACTCGTTGCAAGTTATCGCAAACGCTTGATTGCAGTTATTGCTGCTAAGGGTGGCCCAGCCAGTTATTAGGTTCAGGGGGCAACTTCTTTTTCACACAGGGCCATGTAGGTTTTGAGTTTTTTTTTTTCTCACTAAATAATAAAAACCATCATTTAAAACTGCATTTTGTGTTCAATTATGTTATCTTTGACTAATAGTTAACGGTTTTTGATGAGCAGAAACATTTAAGTGTGACATACATGCAAAAGAATAAGAAATCAGGAAGGGGGCAAATCGTTTTTCACATCACTGTATGTTTTCTATAAAATTGTTTTCCCTATACTCCTGTATTTGTGTCGTGTAATGTAACTGATGGCTTTTTTCCACTCTGATTCTCTCATTAGGTTTGCTGTCAATCTCCATATTGGATCTTGCGAATAAAGGAGACCAGAATGTCCTCCCCAAGTTTTATAGCAATTAGAGACTTCTTATCATCTTACCAGTCTTCTGACGGCACATGTGAGAGAGTGGAGAGAGGGAGCCTGCTGACTCTAACCGGATCTCCACCATCCAATGCTGCTGGGAAGGACAGTGATTTCTACTCTTCCCAGGAAATCTGGCTTAGAGTACATGAATCCCAGAAAGTGGTCTCTGCAGATTCAGAGTCGGTGCGTAAAATCGGATCTCTAGTCTTTAGCATATTGCTAGCAGTGACTGACACAGAAGAACGACTGGCATTTTACCAGGATGGCAAACGGTTTAAAGAAGTGGCAAATCTGAACCCAGGCGATTATGTTCGTGTCCAAGTGCTGTCATCCAGCGGGCGCAAGGAGAGAGGTGTGTTACGCTACAAAGGGTCCGTCAATCACAAGCAAGAAGTCCTCTTTGGAGTGCAACTATTGGTAAGTTCTGTCTACATATCCCAAGATACAAAAATAAAGTTTCAACTGAACTTTTTGTATTATAGGACGTAGCTCAGTATTAATCCATTGACTTTCTTCGTTCTGATGGAGGTGAACAATGAATAATTTAATCTTACTTCAGGCAACAAAACGCCTAGCCTGAATAGAGGCCGTCCATATACATACATGGAGGTGTGGGTTGTTGTCTTCTTCATGCTGAATAACCATATTGTCCACGTCATAGTTCCATAACATGCATTATGCAGATGGTAATTGTTTGGGTTAAACAGCGGAAGGTATAAACTGTAGTTAAATGGTAAATTTGTAAAATAGTATTGAAGAGTCTCTTGAGAGCTCCCCATCAGATTGGTGCCAGTTCTCATCTCTGTAGATAGACCTGCAGAGCGAGTCCATCTCCGTACAGATATCTTCTATATTCTGCGTTTCTCCTGCATCTGCGCATATTTTATTAATAAAAACTACTCAAATGCTAATCCATCTGTTAATTTTCTCCCATTAACCCCATTTTATTTCTGTAGTAAGTTTTTTTCTGCTCATTACATCATTAGCTTAATTTATCATTTATTTCCTATACTTATGTAGTGCTAACTTACTGATTTTACACAGTCCATGTTGTACAGGAGCGTTCATGTATGCCCTTATACCCAAAGGCAGTCTAACTCAGTTGGTTAAAGGGACACTTAAGTCAAACAAAAAAAATGAGATTTACTCACCTAGGGCTTCCAATAGCCCCCATGCAGCTGTCCGGTGCCCTCGCTGTTTCCCTCCGATCCTCCTGGCCCCGCCGGCAGCCACTTCCTGTTTCGGTGACAGGAGCTGACAGGCTGGGGACGCGAGTGATTCTTCGCGTTCCCAGACACATTAGCACCCTCTATGCTGCTGTATGGTATATGATATATGCTATAGCAGCATAGATTACGCTATTGTGGCCAGGAACGCGAAGAATCACTCGCGTCTCCAGCCTGTCAGCTCCTGTCACCAAAACAGGAGGTGGCTGCCGGCGGGGCCAGGAGGATCGGAGGGAGACGGCGAGGGCACCGGACAGCTGCATGGGGGCTATTGGAAGCCCCAGGTGAGTAAAACTATTTTTTTTTTTTTTTTGACTTAAGTGTCCCTTTAAGAACGTAACTGTAAAATTTGTTTTCTTGAGTAACATTTCCATACTCCTTGTATTAAAAGTATTCCCATAACTCCTATGATTATAGGGAGATTGTGGGGGGGTTATTTATTCTGCCCCAAGTAGTCATAGTTTCTCCATTGCCAAAGACATAATAAAAGAAAATACAGTGGAGTCTCAATTAACCAGCAGTCTCGACCAACCAACCAGCACAAATTGCCAGCAGTACCTACAGTGGTGAAGGCCAACTTCTTAGCTGTTTGTAGGCTCTACTGTACTTAAAGGACTACTGTAGTGGGTTGGGAAAAAAAAAAAAGAATTGAACTTACCCGAGGCCTCTAATAGTCCCCCGCAGACGTCTTGTACCCGCGCAGCAACTCACCGATGCTCCGGCCCCGCCTCCGGTTCACTTCTGGAATTTCCGACTTTAAAGTCGGATAACCACTGCACCTGTGCGGCCGTATTCTTCTCATGGCATTCATCAGGACGTGCTCATTTGGTAGCACTTATTGTGCAAAAAAGGAAGCACTGGTAGCACTGACGGTGCAAAAAAGGAAAAAGGAGTACCAATCAAAATATCTAGGCTTCTTTATTGTAATGCCGGTATCCAGTCACCAACTGATACACAATCAGCTGCAGGATGCCTAGGTATGTGAGTGAGGCAGGGAAGGTGAAATACATTAAGGTCTACACACCTATAGTCTATCAAACAGCAGCAATATAAGCTTTGTAGCCGGGTGTAGTGTAGAGAACAAAATACCAATACCAATAAATAATGTATACGCATATCAGCAATTGAATTTGTAAATGTAGTATATTCTCTCAGAAAACAAGCCAGAATGGCTGATGGAGTATAAAGTCACGTATACAAGCCTGATTTAGGCGGCCAATAATAACCACCTAAGCCGATAGGCATGTGTACAGCAGCCCCCAACCCGCGAGTGATCTGCCCGATGGATCAACTCAACCCCATGATGGCCGATTGCGTTGTCTGCGCCGTTCCCCTGCCTGCTGTGTGAGGTCAACCACGCACCGCTCAGCCCCTCGCATAGCAACAGAACGCATCATCAGCTTCATAGCTGACATAAGTCTGTACAGGCTGGCCAGCGATGTCGCTCAAGGGGATTGGGTTCCAATACCCGACAGGTGGCACAAGTCAAGAGGTGTGTACACACCTTAAAATAAAAGTCCCATCAATCAGGAGGAACAAAGGTAAGCCACAATTACCCAACAACATGTTTTTGAGGTAGGGAGTAGCTCTTTGTGCTGCTATCTCTTGTGTTCAGTTTCAACGGTGCCAGCTGTGTTTATATGTCTGTCCCAGCCATACTCTGCGATACCTGTATTGATCAGCTTTAATTTTTGTTTTCTGTCTTCTGAGACAATGTACTAAGTTTTTGCAAATTCAATTGCTGATGTGTTTGTAAATTATGTATTGAGGCAGGGAAGTCCCACCAAACAGCTTACAGCTGTTTTGTTTGTAAAGCTAATGGTTGGTCACAGCATTCACAGTGTATTATGGGCACATGGCATATCTGCCATTTATAAGCACGCTGCAAGCAATTATCTGTATCTTCCCCACCACACCATCCACCATGGCATCCTACAGCTCTGTATTTGTTGGTGACTAGACTACTCTCGCTCCAATGAAGAATCCTAGGTTTTTCAGGTTGGTGCCCTTTTTTTTTTAAACTTTTCTTGAGTTTGTGCACAGATATTTTTCTTCCTGGAGTTCAACTATAAAATTGTCCTTGTAGTCTTCATTTAGGAGACCCTTACTAATTCTGCACCTTCAGAAGACAACACAAGGCCTTCTTTAATGTTGCATTTACAGAATATATCATCACAAGGGCCTCACTAATACAGTATCTGCAAAGACACTATCACGAGGGCCTCACTAACCCTGCACTAGTGCTGCAGCTGCATAAAACATAAATAGAAAACTCTAGTTAATGCTGTATTTGCAGAAGGCACTATTACAAGGCCCTCACTAATGCTGCACCTGAAAGTGCAGATTACAGTTTTACAAAGGCCTCATTATGGCTCAATCTGTAGAAGACATTACCACTGACCTGGCTTCATGTGTTACTGAGATAACGGGATAGGCCTGAGGTCAGTAACAGAGTGCAGTATAGTAAAGGTTTTCATGTTGACAAATAGCTATTATTTGTCTGTTTTGCTCCATCAAAATCCATTCACATACAGCAATATGGATGTTTTTTTGCTAACAGGCCCTAGAGGTAATGGAGAACATCCAGTATTGTGGTGTGTGCTGTTAGAGCCATGTGGCATGGTATCTCTGCTGCTGTGACATGTCTCTAGAGCTTGCGACACAGTGCTAATGAATCGCTAGGGAGGAAGTAATATTTGGCAGCTGCTGAATTCAGAGCTAGAGTTTGCTAATTGAGAGTGACAGGTAGCTAACAATAGGCTTATATTGGAAGTGACAAATGCCAGCAACATCATTCCTCGGAAATATTGACAACCTTTGGTTGCTTATTGATTGATAGTCCAATCATTGTAGAAATGCACAGTGACACCTTTTAAATGTATGCACTAATGTTGCAACTAGTAACCACTGTGAAACAGAATATACAGTATTTAAAATTACCAAGACTCTTCTATGTGTTGCGTTCATCCTGCTGGTTTCACCGGCAAGTTTTGTAGGTATAAGATAGGCCTTGTTTTGCTGTTGGTAAAGGTATCTTTGCTCCATAGATGACTTACCAAGTCTGGGGACTTTGCTCATGAGTGACTTGTATATTGCAACAATAAAGTGACGGTCTCTTCTGCTCAAAAACATTGCTAAATTCAAACTTTATTAAAACCAACAACATACAGGAAAAGAGAATGGTGAAGAAACCGTTTAGCACACTGTCTGTTCACACATGAAACCAAGACTAGTTTTTTGTGCAAATATAATGCAAAAATAACATCAGCATGTTATACATGGATGAACACCACCTAAAGAGGAACTCCAGTGAAAATAATGTAGTAAAAAGAGTGCTTCATTTTTTACCATAATTATGTATAAATGATTTAGTCAGTGTTTGCTCATTGTAAAATCTTTCCTCTCCCCGATTTGCATTCTGACATTTATTACATGGTGACATTTTTACTGTGGGCAGGTTATGTACCTGCTCCTAGCTGTTTTGGCTGTTATAGACAGCTGTAAACAGCTAATTCCTGTTTGTGAACATTGTTACAATGTGGCAGTTTGCCCAGAGTACCGTGGTACTCAGAGCTTCTTGTGGGAGGGGTTTCAGCACAAAATCAGTCATACAGCGCCCCCTGATGGTCTGGTTGTGAAAAGCATTATATTTATCATGTAAAAGGGGGTATCAGCTACTGATTGGGATAAAGTTCAATTCTAGGTTGGAGTTTCTCTTTAATTCCAGGAGAAGACAGTACATTAACTGCCACGTATCAGGCACAATACATAGGCTTATACAATTCCTTACAGTAGTCCAAATTGACACATTTAGAAATGCATTATAAACCTCGATGTGTTTTATGACGCAGGATTCACTACTTCAGGAGGACGCTGTTAACATATTATTGCAAATGACAGATCCCCACTATAATATGTGAAGAAAAATGATTTTACTAATTAAATCTTACAAGATATGGATTAATACACAATGTGCTTAGGGGATGGTGTTGTGACCAGATGGGCGGGCAGCATCCAACAGGTAACCAATCGTGTGGAATAGAAGCACAGGTCCTTTTTAAACTAACCACAATAAATAAACAAATGTGCTGAAACCCTACACATTTTGCCTGAACACTGAAATATAAATCATATTACTTGCATTTCCTCCTTGAAATGTTTTTTTCTTCTCAAATCATTTAATTGATTATAAAGCTAACAATACAACAACTAGTTGAAACACTAAAGTCAACTGTGCTCATTGGTAAGAAAATTACAGAAAAGAACAAGAGGGGTCAATACAGAGGCTACAGACATTTGTGTCTAATGCATCAATACAGTCATTAAACATCCGTAGACATAAACTTAGTTCTTGATATCTGATATGGATTCTTATAAACAGTATGTTAACCGTTTGCTGACACCACATGGCTGGAGTTTAAGAGAGCCATGTCTAAAGAAAGGGAAGGGGAATAGAAATAGCTGGGTCTAGAGACAGCGTTGCACTCTATGGCATATTTTCCTCCATTTAGCCCCAGATAGTTAAGAACCTGCAGTGCCCTCCTTGTGTCAGCTTACAATATCTCACTCCATAGCTTAGAGTTTAGTAAGTCAGTATTTTTAATACAGTAGCAATTTTTCCCAAGAAGATATGTAAGGAGCGGAAAGGAGAGAGAAGGGAAGGAGGAGAAGAAGAAAGGAAAGGAAATGGACACCACTGCCTCTACTTCCATTGATCATCATTGATTATTTTCATTTCAACCACCTGCTAGCTCTTTTCTACCAAGCAAGCCAGACCATAGTTTATGAAATTTGAAAGCACAGTCTCTGTTAAGCTATTGTTTTAGGGGATCCATACATCTTTTGGTCCATTATTTCTGTTACTGTTCTATAATCTGAATTCTGGAATATGATGGCATTAAATAATATTAATAGAAATAATAATAGTTAATTCCAACACCTAATTTCTGATCCCTTATTTCACTTTGCAGGGCTCTGCAGAAGGAAAGGGCTTCACAGATGGCTCATTTAGAGGACACCGGTTCTTTCAGTGTCATGAGAACTGTGGGGTTTTTGTTCCAGGAAGCAAGCTAGAGCGAGATTGGGGAGAATATCCAGTCCAGAAACAGAGCAAAATCGAGGACAAGCCTTCTTTGGAGCAAGACGAGGCCTTTCAGAGAAACAGAACTCACCAAAAGCCAATTACTTTTTTGTCCCGTGGAATCAGGCAGCAGAGCCCACCTAAAGCTGCAGAAAGAGACAGAGATGTACAAAGGGCAGAGGAAAAAGAGAAAGATGTACCCAAAGCTTACGAGAAAGATGAAGAGGTGCCTAGAGCTGGAGAGAGAGCAAGAGGTATCATTTTGTTGACATTCTTGCTTTATTTGTCAGTGAATTCCCTTAAAAACTTTTGACAGGATCTGAGCATACATTGATTAGACTGATTAGTACGGCATTTGAACAGTTACAGACAGCACTGTCTTCTTCAGTTGAAAGCTTACATCTGAAGTCAAGTGATATTACATTTTGTTTGTGTCCTTATCAGCCACTATCAGTAAAAGTTCCTGGCAGTGCTTGAGCTTGTATGGATAGCAGAAGGTAAGGCCGGGTTCACATTAGGACGCCTGCCCCGTACGCTTCGTACGTTAGCGGAGCGGGAACGCAAGGTCCCGACATGTCGGGAACGTCTGCTCCGATGAGCGGAACGCAGGGAGCGGAACGTAGCATTGTAAACTTTCCCATAGGGAAAGCATTGCTGCGGCTGCTGCGTTCCGCTTATCATGTAAAATTAGCCTAAAACAGCAGAAAAATCTCTCTAGAAACATTACAATACAGCAGCGATGCAATAAAATGCAATGGCTGCTTTCAGAGCAGATAAACTTTTTTTTGGGAACTTGTAATCTGTAAATGGACAATATTTGTGCGCAAAAAAATATGATGACTGTATGGGGAATAAAAAGTAGGTAAACACATTTTTATTGAATATCATGTCAGCGTTTAGGGCTCGTTTCCACGGTGCAGAATAGCCTGGATTCCACTGCTGATGAAATCGCATGCGGATGCGATTCCCCATGCGTTTTTTGCCACGAATTCGCATGCGAATTCGCATAGGTGAGGGTATATGCAATTTTAACCATGTCACTGCCTCTGTGAATTTACATTCGTACCTATGCGAATTCGCGGCAAAAGAAACCGCATGCGATTTCCCTATTAAATACATTGCATGCAATTCGTATGCATTCCACTCGCAGGCGAATTCTGCGGCTCTTTTGTGCGTTTTTTCACCGCTGAAAAAAACGCACCTCAACAACGCTACAGTGGAAACAGGCCCATCCACTTGCATTACATGTGCGAATCCGCATGTGTTGGACGCATGCGGATTCGTGATAGTGGAAACGAGCCCTTAATCCCACTTTAAAGACTACTACTTGTCTGACTGTTGATGCTGTTCCTTCTGCTATATTGCTTACAACGTTTCTGAACCCAACCAAGTATGCTGTTGTAACTCTTGCATGTGTGCTTGTTCTGCTTCAAAATGTTTAGCAAAGTTTTCAAAATAGTAAAAACAATAGTTCGCATAGTCACTGCGTATAAAAAAAAAAGAGCATCGTGCACATGAGGCTCACTCTGTATGTGCTCGTTCTGAGTATATGGCACAAACTACTGAAGCCAAACGATCAGCATGACAGGCTGAAGTCTCACACTTTTTTTTTTTTTTTTTTTTTTTTTTTTTTTTTGAAAGTAAGGCTAGCAATGCCTCTTTACAAAACGGATGCCTAATTGATCAAGTTCTGATCCATGCAGGTGAAAGGTAACTGTCCATTTGTACGCACCTTTATATGTAGTTATTCACTTACCAGAAAAACACTTTAAAGGGACTCCGAGCTGTGCGGAAACTATGGAAAGATGCATACCATTTTAAAGCTCTCTTTCTCCTCTTTCCAATGATATATAAATTGCTGCCCTACGCCTTTTAGTTTTCGCTATTTTCACGATTGAAATTGCCGCGGCCACGATTTCGATCTCAATGGAGCTGCTGACTTTGAAGAAAAGTCGCCCTGTGTAATACAAGTAACTATGGAAAGATAGATATCATTTTAAAGCTCTATTTCTCCTCTTTCTGACGACACCTAAATTGTCACCCTATGCCTTTTAGTTTTCTCTATTTTCGCGATCGAAATCGCGGCCGCGGTAATTTCAATCGCGAAAATAGCGAAAACTAAAAGGCGTAGGGTGTTGGTTTATATATCATTGGAAAGAGGAGAAAGAGAGCTTTAAAATGATATGCATCTTTCCATAGTTTCTGCACTGCTCGGAGTCCCTTTAAGGCTCCCTGCCGATTTTCCCTGAATACATTCAACAGAAAAACGGAGGAAAAACCCAGCATGCAGTAACGATTAAAAATCGGAATCGGATGTAAAAAACAGATTAAAAATCAGAATCGCATGCAGTGTGCAGGGAGCCTTAAGATGGATGTTTCTCAGCTTGGTCCATTATATCTTTTCCAATCACATTGCCCATTTAATAGCTAGAAATTGATAACCAAGTGTTAACTACACATCTCTTGGTAGTCTTTACCATATTCACTCTCACTTGGGTGCATGCATGATTCACACCTTAAATTTACTTTCAGTGCTGTATATTTTACGTTGCAGGAATTTCATTATTATTCAGTATTTTTGGATACTGTAGTCTCACTTAAAGAGAACCCGAGGTGTGTTTAAAGAATGTTATCTGCATACAGAGGCTGGATCTGCCTATACAGCCCAGCCTCTGTTACTATCCCAAACCCCACTAAGGTCCCCCTGCACTCTGCAATCCCTCATAAATCACAGCCACGCTGTGAGGCTGTGTTTACATCTGTAGTGTCAGTCTCAGCTGCTCCCCCGCCTCCTGCATAGCTCCGGTCTCTGCCCCTGTCCCTTCCCTCCAATCAGCAGGGAGGGAAGGGATGCAGGCGGGGACTGGAGTTCTGCAGGAGGCGGGGAGAGCAGCAGACTGACACTCTAGAGATAAACACAGCCAGCTCTGACAAGCTGTTTGTCAGCAGTGTGGCTGTGATTTATGAGGGATTGCAGAGTGCAGGGGGACCTTAGGGGGGTTTGGGATAGCAACAGAGGCTGGGCTGTATAGGCAGATCCAGCCTCTGTATGCAGATAATATTCTTCAAACCCACCTCGGGTTCTCTTTAACACTTTCCATAACCTGAAACTGGCTGTCACATTTTCAGTATGCCCCCACCTCACTCATTTCATCTGGACACAATCTCCCTCGCTTGCAAAACCAAGACATTGAAACACTATATATGTTACAAAGTATGAAATTCAGGCATTCTATAGAATGCCTGACCATTTTAGGCAAAGTACGAAATCTCTTTTTCTGTTAGGTACTTTGCCTAGGCATTCTATAGAAAGCCTAAGACAGGTTCGGCAAAGTGCGAAATGTTACGTACTTTGTCTCTCCCCTCTCCTCTCCTGTTATGTCTGCAGCTCTCTCTTTCTGTTCCTTACTTCGTTTTTTCATTAGCGCTCTCTTGTCTGTGCCTCTGCTTTGCTTTGTCAGTTACACCAATGGCTGGTATTTTCTTTAATCTCTGTCTCTATTTCCTCACCCCCCCCAAAAATGTGCTTATTTCTTGCTGCAAGTAGAGCATTGTATCATGACTTTAAACTGCCAAAACCCAACTGCCACTCCCCCCCCCCCCCCCCCATCCCTGCACATGATGTCCAGCTTTTCTTTCCTTTTTCTTGCTCATGGGCTCCCCCCTGGCAGCACCTGAAGGCTCCTTCACAGCAGCGCTTTCCACATACAGTAAATATCAACATGCATGCACCCATCATCACTAGCCTCACTGACAGCATAGGTATTGCAGCTGTTACAAAGTGTGAAAAAAAAAAAAAAAAGGTACTCTATAGAGAACTTGGTATTCTACACTTTGCCTGAACGACTTCAGGCATTCTATAGAATACCTGGCAAAGTATGTAACGAAACAGACATTTCGTACTTTGCCTAATCGCTTCAGGCATTCTATAGAATGTCTAGTTAGAATGCCTGATTTCGTACTTTGCCTGTAACATATACAATAAAATGGTGACCATTCTTCCTCACTTCCTCCTGGCCTCGGATTGCTGGGCACAGCTTGATACCTTAGCAGCTCTGGCCGTGCCTCCTCCTATCAGGCTTGAGGGCCCTCCACTAGTAGACCTGGACTTGCTTTAACCCCTCTGGACTAAGATAATTTTAAACCTCAGTGGCGCAAACAAATGTTGTCATTTGCCATATTAAGGGCCGGTTCAGAAGGCTGGTTTCTTGTTTAGCAAATACTAAACAGGTTTTTGCTTCCAAGCAGAAAAGCAATTGCCATTTGTTCCCATCGTTCCATCATTGTCACATTTTGAACTCCTACAGGGATACAGAACACGCAACATGCTACACACAGCATCTCGGTAAACTATAACAACCACGCCACAGGTGCAATTGACTGTAAACACATTTAGATGAACGCTTCCATTTATCTCGGCGCTAGACTCAGTGGATCCTGGTGCTAAACGACGTGGATGGATGGCATCGGCCATCCGCCTGAACTCTTTTTTTTTTTTTGAAAAAAGACGGTTACTTAACCACTTGCCGACCGCGCACTCATAACGCGCGTCGGCAAAGTGGCAGCTGCAGGACCAGCGACGCAGTATTGCGTCGCCAGCTGCAGGCTGATTAATCAGGAAGCAGCCGCTCGTGCGAGCGGCTGCTTCCTGTCAATTCATGGCGGGGGCTCCGTGAATAGCCTGCGGGCCGCCGATGGTGGCTCGCAGGCTAAATGTAAACACAAGCGGAAATAATCCGCTTTGTTTACATTTGTACGGCGCTGCTGCGCAGCAGCGCCGTAAGGCAGATCGGCGATCCCCGGCCAATCAGCGGCCGGGGATCGCCGCCATGTGACAGGGGACGTCCCGTCACTGGCTGCACAGGACGGATAGCGTCCTGTGCAGCCCGGATCTCCAGGGGGGGGGCAGGTAGGAGAGGGAGGGGGAGGATTTCGCCGCGGAGGGGGGCTTTGAGGTGCCCCCCCCCCCCCCGCAACACCCGCAGGCAGGAGCAATCAGACCCCCCCAGCACATCATCCCCCTAGTGGGGGAAAAAAGGGGGGGCCATCTGGTCGCTCTGCCTGCACGCTGATCTGTGCTGGGGGCTGCAGAGCCCACCCAGCACAGATCAGCTACAACAGCGCTGGTCGTTAAGGGGGGGTAAAGGGTGGGTCCTCAAGTGGTTAATTATATGAGGGTTGTCCAGAAACTAACAGCCGTTTTCAATTATAGTAATCAATTAAGTAAACATTTTATTTTAGACAAGCGGTATTCCGGATTATTTTTCCGCATAATCACCTCCTTTATTTCAGCATCTTTTTTTTTTTTTTTTACAAAGTTTCCAATCCCTTTGTTGCAGTAGTGTCACACTCCTCACCTATGGGTTGGGTATGAGCTGATTATTATTCATGTGAATGCTGCTGAACCGTTGCTGGCTATCTGCAGTTATGTGGCAAGCGATGCAGGTAAAGAAGATGCTAACCTGACAACTGCACATAAATGAATACCTTGTGTGGCAGATAAAAGCAAACGGCTGTTACTTTCTGCATGACCCTCGTATTTTACAGTGTATTTCAAATATGTGCACTGGGAGTTTCACATTAAAACTATCCCTTTCTGCCTATAAAGCTGAAATACACTCACCTAAAGGATTATTAGGAACACCTGTTCAATTTCTCATTAATGCAGTTATCTAATCAACCAATCACATTGCTTCAATGCTTTTAGGGGTGTGGTACTGATTAAGACAATCTCCTGAACTCCAAACTGAATGTCAGAATGGGAAAAAAAGGTGATTTTTTTTTTCTTTCATGCAATTTTGAGCGTGGTATGGTTGTTGGTGCCAGACGGGCCGGTCTGAGTATTTCAGAATCTGCTCAGATACTGGGATTTTTACACACAACCATTTCTAGGGTTTACAAAGAATGGTGTGAAAAGGGAAAAACATCCAGTATGCGACAGTCTTGTGGGCAAAAATGCCTTGATGATGCTAGAGGTCAGAGGAGAATGGGCCGACTGATTCAAGCTGATAGAAGAGCAACGTTGACTGAAATAACCACTCGTTACAACCAAGGTATGCAGCAAAGCATTTGTGAAGCCACAACACACACAACCTTAAGGTGGATGGGCTAAAACAGCAGAAGACCCCACCTGGTAGCACTCATCTCCACTACAAATAGGAAAAAGAGGCTACAATTTGCACAAGCTCGCCAAAATTTGACAGTTGAAGACTGGAAAAATGTTGCCTGGTCTGATGAGTCTCAATAGTCAAAATTTGGCGTAAACAGAATGAAAACGTGGATCATCATGCCTTGTTGTTTGTGGTGGTGTAATAGTGTGGGGGATTTTTTCTTGGCACACTTTTTAGGCCCCTTAGTGCCAATTGGGCATCGTTTAAATGCCATGGGCTACCTGAGCATTGTTTCTGACCATGTCCATCCCTTCATGACCACCATGTACCCATCCTCTGATGGCTACTTCCAGCAGGATAATGCACCATGCCACAAAGCTCGAATCATTTCAAATTGGCTTCTTGAACATGACAATGAGTTCACTGTAATAAAATAGCTCCCACAGTCACCAGATCTCAACCCAATAGAGCATCTTTGGGATGTAATGGAACGGGAGATTCGTGCCCTGGATGTGCATCCCACAAATGTCTATCAACTGCAAGATGCTATCCTATCAATATGGGCCAACATTTCTAAAGAATGCTTTCAGCACCTTGTTGAATCAATGCCACGTAGAATTAAGGCAGTTCTGAAGGCAAAAGGGGGTCAAACACTGTATTAGTATGGTGTTCCTAATAATCCTTTAGGTGAGTGTATATAGATGATCTATGGTGATGAGGCTTGCTAACACAGCTTTCTCACATACAGGGGTGGTTTTGCCAGCCCGTCAATAGGTTCCCTGGCTGTGACAGCACCTACACACTATATTCCAATCAGTAAGTAAGTAGGTAGGTAAACTGCAAAGGGGTGCAGGAGCCCTTATGGAAAAAAGGCATTCGCCATTGGCGCCGATTATAAGAATGGAAATTTGGACGCACGGAGGTGGCCGCTATCAGGCGCCTTTGTGCTCCAAAATGTACCTTCTTTGCCACAAATCACAGCTTTAATAATGCTGCAGAGAAGGTAAATTTCAGCACCTAGAGGCACCCAGTAGTATCGCAGGGGACGGGGGCTTGCAGAAATGCACACTGAGGCATTGCAGAGCAGGCGTGATTCTATTGGTTGCCTCCGGGAGCTGAAATTTATCTTGCTTGCCGCTAATTGAGTGCCTCCAAGAGCTGAAATGTACTGTACCTTCTTTGTGGGAGAGGGTGGTTGAGGTTTAGGAGAGGGGTGTAGGATTAGGTGCCTTCGGGGAAGGAGAGGGGGGATCTTATGGTTAGGCACCACCAAGGGGGGTAGTCCAGCAGTGGAACATTGCTAGTTTTAGCGATATTCTTCTAGCGGCAACCTCCTGCGCCCATTTTTCTAGCCGCCTTTATTTCATGTATGCCACTATATTACCCGAATTGGTACTCCTCTTTAGTACTCAGTGACTCAATACAGGGCCACTTTAACAAACAACAAATATACATTCCACACTGCTGTGTCCATTTCACAGAATTTGTGTATTTTCTTCATCTCTGGCGGTGTTACTTGTTAACAGTCCACTAAGCAGTATGGGTGGTGATGTGACCTAGGAAATTCCAGAACTCTCAATGTCTTCTTATATAGGATGCAGGAGTATAAATAACCAGGGTCCCTTGAGAGCACTGCCAATGCTTTGTGACATGAAACAGTTGACGTATATATATTATTTAGTTGTCCGGCTGGTGCTCTGCTTCGAATAAGAGTAGTGTGGACTGATCAAATATTACTGCACATATAATACTGCATAACTAAAGGCCTTTGTAAAAAATAGTGCATTGGGAGCTGCAGGACTTTTTTTATTTTGAGTAGTTAAGACAAGTAGAAAAAATGTGCTTTAGAAAAAAAACAATGAAAGCATTTCAGATTGACTTAGTTTGGCCAAATCATTACACTAACAGATAAGGCAAATAATATTAATCAGACCATTACAATGGTGCCTTTACAAGTGTGAGTTATGTAACCCGTAAACTGAATTTAACCAGGAAACATTTTTTTAAGGCTGAAACAGATCATCTTCTCCAAAATGTCAGATTTTGTGGAGTGTTTCTAGCATGCAGGGGTTAGAGCACCTACCAGAAGTGGTCCAAGGAAGGGCAGCTGATGAACCAACAACAGGTCCCAGGTGCCTAAGGTTCATTGACGCATATGGGAAGTAAAGACTTGCCTGTCTAGTATGATCTAACAGGAACGCTTCTATAGCACAAAGTATTGAAAAACATAATGCTGGCCATGAGATAAAGGTTTGAGAATTCACAGTGCATTGTAGCTTTCTGCACATGGGTATGCATAGCCACAGACCACGGTACCTATGTTAACGCCTATCCACTGCTAGAAGCACCTACAATGGGCATATGTGAGTATCAGAAGTGGATCACGGCGCAATCACAGAAGGTAACCTAATCTGATTAATTATATGCGTTGGCCTCAAAATTCCTCAGATCTCTATCCAGTCATTCATCTCTGGAATTTGCTATAGATCGCATCAGAGGATCACTGCCTCATTCGCTAACCTTTGTGTTTCCTCCCCTAATGTCTCCAACTCACTACCCTCTAGATTGTAAGCTTGCAAGGGCAGGGACCACCTCCTAGTGTATCTTATTCTGATGTAATTTATCATATGATCATGTACCAGTAATGGTGATGTGTCAAACCACACATCAACTACCGTATGTATGCATTTGAATTGCAGGATATTCCGATTGTACAGTGTTTTCAATGTATCCATGTTCCCCGCTATTTGTCTTGTACCATGTACAGTGTTACGGAAGACGTTGGAGCTGTATACCGTCGATAAAAAAAAAAAAAAAAGTACTAGAAACACAAGTTTGATCCATTAAGGTCCAACGTCACAACTTCTTGGTGCCAGATAGCACAGGACACCTTCAGAGGTTGTGCTAACCCATGCCTCGATGGCTCAGAGCTGTTTTGCCTGCTATTTAAGACCTACACAATATTAGGCATGCGGTTTTAAAGGGAACCTTAACTGAGAGGAATATGGATGTTTCCTTTTAAACAATACCAGTTGATTGTCAGTGCTGCTGATCTCTCTGGCTGCAGTGGTGGCTGAATCGCACACCTGAAACAAGCAAGCGGCTAATCCAGTCTGACTTCAGTCAGAGTACCTGATCTGCATGCTTGTTGAGGATCAGCAGGAGAGTCAGGCAACTGGTATTTTAAAAGGAAAAATGCATATCATTCTCAGTTTAGGTTCCTTTTAAAGCAAACCTAAAGTGTGGCAAAAGCTAGATACATACCTCAGCAATTGGAAGCCATTGAAATATTTAGATGTTCCCAGATCCTATTAGAGCCCACCTTTCCAATGTAGGGTGGCTCTCCACCTTCTGGCCATGCTCCCAGCTATGGACAGTGCATCCGGACTGGGCATGCACATGTAAGGTCCGCATATGCCTAGCGGCATGTTCTCGCGATTCTGGAGCGATCGCGATATAGTGCTTATAACAGCGCTGATTGTGATTGCTCTGAATCGCGAGAGTGTACAGTGATTTTACTGCACTAATCACGGTTAAATCACCCACACAAAACCATTTAGTGACTCACAAGTGTGAATGGGGCCTTAACCACTTTCTCCTCCTGGATGTAGAGCTACGCCCAGGAGACCATGTGCGCTCCCGCGGCCGATCGTGCACGCGTGCTCCCGGCCGCGGATCGTTAGCCCAGGAATCAATTAATTGGGCCATGATGCCCGATCACTGATTCCTTTCCCCCGCAGAAAAAGTGACAGCTTCTCTCGGAAGCCTTGCTTTTTCTGCCTCCTATGTCCCCCTACGTCCCTCTAATCGTACATGTTACGCTTAGTGACATCATGTAAACAAACCTAAGGTTGCCATCTTGTGGCCAAAAAGTAAAACTAATGTAAGAGTGAACAGAGGAGCCAGCAGGATAAAAGGTTCTAAAAGGCTTAAAATCCCTCAGGAGGTGGTGGTGGACTCGCCTTCCCGAAGCAGACAAGATACCGTCAGTTTTATGACAACAGGTTTATTAATATACTCCAAAACAAACAGTGCAACGCGTTTCACAGGTATGTTCCCGTGAAAAAAAGTAAAACTACATCTACATTAAAAAAATAAAATAAACATATATTTACAATAAAAAAATTACTATTTACATCCCACCTTCCGAAAAATACCCAAATAAAATGTTTAATAAAAAAAATTACAATAAAAAAACATAAATATTTACCTAAGGGTCTAAACTCTTTAAATATCTATGTAAAGATGAAATATATATATATATATATATATATATATATATATATATATATATATATATATATATATATATATATATATATATATATATATATATATATATATATATATATATTAAGCTTGTAAATAGTGATGCATGCAAAACGGAAAAAATGCACTTTTATTTCCAAATAAAATATTGTCGCCATACATTGTGATAATAACCAGGACAAATGGGCAAATACAATGTGTGGGTTTTAAATATGGAGGCATGTATTATTTTAAAACTGGCCGAAAACTGAGAAATAATTATTTATTTTCCGTAGTTTTTTTCTTATTCTTACTGTTAAAATGCATTTACAGTAAGGTAGTTCTTAGCTAAATGTACCACCTAAAGAAAGCCTAATTGGTGGCGGAAAAAAACAAGATCTACATCAGTTCATTGTGATAAGTAGTGATAAAGTTCCTAATGATGTTGATCCAGGGATTTTGTCTGATTGCCATCTGGAGTCGGGAAGGAGTTTTTCCCTTTAGGGGCTAATTGGACCATGCCTTGTAAGGGTTTTTTCGCCTTCCTCTGGATCAACAGGGATATGTGAGGGAGCGGGCTGGTGTTGTACTTTGTACTGGTTGAACTCGATGGACGTATGTCTTTTTTCAACCAAAATAACTATGTAACTATGTAAAAGTTATAGGCTAATGAATGGGATGTGAACATTGCTCGGATGCATAAAGTGAAAACGACTGAGGGCTGAAGTGGTTAATCGCGATGTGTGTGGCCTTTTCTCCTCCACTTTTCATAGCCATAACAGGATACAGTTACACTGACAGTTCAAAAGCTTAATTATGCCTGAACTTTGTTGTTTGTTTTTTTGTGTGTTGTTTTTTTGTTTGTTTAATTCATCTCTTTACATTATAAAACATGATAAAAAAAAAAGCTGTTATTTACCCAAAACAAACTAATTTAAGTTTCAATATATGGAATAGAGAACTAAAGGTGTTTCAGCATGACTTCCATGCTGGAACATTGGGGACCACATTAGTGTTGGGCGAACAGTGTTCGCCACTGTTCGGGTTCTGCAGAACATCACCCTGTTCGGGTGATGTTCGAGTTCGGCCGAACACCTGATGGTGTTCGGCCAAACCGTTCGGGTTCGCCCGAACTACTAAATGCCCGGCCGAACAGGGCCCCTGTTCGGCCGAACAGGGCCCTGTTCGGCCGAATACCGCCCCCCTATGGGGTCGCAGGCATAAGGGGGGAGCATGCCCCGATTGCGGGGGGGGGGGTCGGAAATTCCCCCCACCCCCTCCGCTAGCGCTCCCCCCTCTGCCCGCTCCCCCATAAAAAAGTTGGCGTAAAGTTAAATATTACCGGTGGTGGCTGCTGCAGTGGCTGGCTGGCAGTGGTGTGAATGAGGAGGAGGAGTCAGAGTATGACGCGTTGAGGCCGGGCAGCCGGCGGTTCAGCGGTAGTACCCTTTTGGTACTTCCGCCCTTTCTCTGACCTCACGTCCTCTACGTGATGACGCATACGAGGGTACGCGTCACGCGTACCCTCGTATGCGTCATCACGTAGAGGACGTGAGGTCAGAGAAAGGGCGGAAGTACCACAAGGGCACTACCGCTGAACCGCCCGCTGCCCGGCCTCAACGCGTCATACTCGGACTCCTTCTCCTAGTCCTCACTCACACCACTGCCAGCCAGCCACTGCAGCAGCCACCACCGGTAATATTTAACTTTACGCCAACTTTTTTATGGGGAAGCGGGCAGAGGGGGGAGCGCTAGCGGAGGGGGTGGGGGGAATTTCCGACCCCCCCCCCCCCGCGATCGGGGCATGCTCCCCCCTTATGCCTGCGACCCCATAGGGGGGCCATATTGCGGCATGTTCGGGTCCCCCTTGACTTGCATTGAGTTCGGGGTTCGGGCCGAACATGCCGAACATCTGGCCCATGTTCGGCCTGTTCAACCCGAACATCCAGGTGTTCGCCCATCACTAGACCACATGAGTATAACAAAGATTTATAAGGGTGCTAGCAGAGGCAAGAGGGAAGGGCTCAGCAAAATGATGGTTGATGAGCATTAAAGAGAATGACTTAAATCGGATTTGAGATGAAAAACTAACTGCAACAAGTATCTTGTCTATATATCTTATCTAAAGTTTAGATAGTTTACACAGCATATCTAGCTGCAAACAGCTTTAAAAGTTTAATTATTCCTGTGATACAATGAAGGCAGCCATGTTCTGTTTGTCACATTGTCACAGGCTGAGGGCTGGAGATGCTATCAGCTTGCCTGTGTGTAAATTCAGTCCCCTCTCCTCCCCTCTGCCTCTGAAATCAATGACTTGTAACCTCCTCCTCCTGCCCAGACTGAGCTCCCAAAAGCCCTTGCTACAGTGCCAAGGCACTGTGAAAAGCTGGCTGTGGGCGAGGCATGTTTAGTTTATAGGGAATTAGAGTATTAAAACAAAACAAAAAAAGTATTTGGCTCGAGGAATGCCCTATAAACTATATGAAAGGAACACAATTACGCAATGAGTAAAAGTTCATCTTGGAACCCCTTTAATATTTTTGCCTGGAGTTCAGCTTTAAGTCTTATAATGCCTAGCCATGTTTTCCTGTACCTGTTGTTGTATTTGTTGTTCAAGCTCTCTAGCTTTGTCATGACACATCCACTAGGCTTTCTTGCATTGCAGGGTTTCATAGCTAATTTTAGATAGAGGGAAGTGTGAATGACAATGTGAGAATCCGTGTGTGGCACCTTTTATTGAAAGTGCATACATGACATTGCTCAGGCATACACCTATATTAACTGAAACCAAACACCTCTACCAGTGATAAGGTAAACTGATAACCTGCTATATAGCGTGTCATGTTTGGGTTTGTTTCAGCACTGCCACCAGATGAGGAGAGGAACAGGAAGCGTTGCACCGCAGAGGAGAACTCATTACAAGGTAATGTCATTCTCTAGGCAATATAACACTTTATTTTAGCTTCCCATACAGCACGTTGGCTGAGGCTAGAAAAGTCAAAGGTGAGCCTTTTGTCAGAGTTGGGTGCAGCACACGCATATCAATCTCTGATTAGGTGGTTTTCTTTAATTTTTTTCTTCCTTGGAGAAAAAATACATCCAAGGACATTAACACTAGTGTATATGACATGGATACCATCAACAAATTGTAAAACATAAAGTGAAAGGTATTTCAAACAATCAAGCGTGCAAACACACGGCAATAGGACACTCCCAACCCACATAAAGCAAGTGGATGCATATGACCCCTCCAGCATAAACAGAGAGTAGACATCAAACAAATGACAGCACTCATAGGTTGCAACTGAATTGTAGACTAACAGAGGCATGCAGAGCCCCACAGGGCTAAATACATGCCTTGAATGCAAATCAGATGCAAATTATGTACTAGTCCTAATCTATAATTTGAATGCAAATTGATGCACATGGATGCAGCTAGCCATAGGTATACTTACATGAGTTTTGCACAGCAGGAGACCGCCGTGGGGAAGTCTAGTAGGGAATAATTTGTGCACATATTATTTATACTGAAGCTAATGTCCTCCTTTGCTGTACCTGTTTTGAATGCATGTTGTGTATTTTAGTCCACAATTGTGGAGCTCTGCACATCTATTGCAGGTAGTCAATTCGGGTGCAGCCTCTGTTTGGAAGCACTGCCAATGTCTTCTGCTGTATAAACAGAGAGTAGATAGAGTGGCTTCTGTAGTAAAACCATGCAATAAGGTAGGGAGTACACTAATCAGATGTGTGCGCTTTTTGCCACATGTGACTAAATGTGCACCGCCACACTGGTCATTTGAGTTCAATGGCTTGCTCACAAATCACAAGTTGTTTTAGTTTGTTTCTCCTTTTCACATCTTTTATTGTGATTTTAAAATGGACAGCTTTCTGCTTTTTCCTTTGTAGACGCACACTTTCCTAAATGCACTGTATATCATGGTCCAAAAAATTGCAAACAAATGCAGAAAAACCACATTCCTTAAAATGCAATTAAAGATAATGCAGAATTCTAGAAGCCTAGGAATCGCAGGCCAAAATGATTTGTCGAGTGTGCTTCCTTCCTAAAGTTTAGGGAAGATAGAACAACTTTATTAGCCAGAAAATAACATCAATCTGCATAGACAAAAATTTCAAACAGAAGCCGCACAGATGTCCAGTGTCTACCACTATATAAGGTCTGTATAACGAACACTGCAAATGCAGCACAGGAGACTTGGGCGCAGCCGGCGCCACTATAGACCGTAATAGGAATTACGGCTATAGCGGCACACAGTAACTTCGGCGCCGTCAGGAGACGGAGCTGAAGTTACTTTTAAAACACTGTAATTTGCCTTCCAGCAATAGCTGAAAACCGAATTACATAATTCCCCACTATCCACGTGGAGCTAGAGGGGGAATAGTATTTAACGCCGCTGGGAACTTGTGCAGCAAAATACCGGCTGTATCCTGCGCCCAAGTCTCCTGGCGACGAATTCTCTCGGAAGCCTGTATAATACTCCAGTACATTTTAAATGAAACTCAAACAATTAAATGACCCCTCATATACTGTAAACACACAAGTGTGTATTAAGGAAACTACATTTAGCTAACATGTGCTCATACATTTTAATGACTTTTGTGAATACAGCCCAAAGTGTTATGTGAAAATTGTAGGTGAGTAGAGATGATGAACGAGATGACAGTAATTACGTATTGCATGCAAATTTTATGCCACTTGGAATTGGGCCAGTCAAATTTAGCAGGAAGTGCATCTGATTGGCCCAGTTGCATAAAATTGGTATAAAAATGCATGCAAACTATAATTATTAGCATCTGGCTGATCACCTCTATATGTGCAAAAACCCAAAAATATAGGAATACAAATTTGGTGTCAAATTGATAGATTTGGAACAACTGTACAAATCTAAAAAACATATACAAATATATTTTCATAGCAGGCGAGGATCATCCAGAACCTCTGAACATTCTTGTTGAAGTTGGAGACCAACAAGCGTCTAACCATCCTACAGAGGATCATCATCCTCCTTCCAGCCTTTACTGTCCTCCTGGTAATGGCAGCCTTATATCATCTCAAGAACTTGTAAGACTGGAGGTCAATTCCATGGTTGAGGTGAAGGATCCCCCCATATATGGTGTGATCCGCTGGATAGGACACACCTCTGACTCTTCTGAGACCATTGCTGGCCTAGAAATGGTAAGTAGGGTGATCTATACATATTTAAAAAAATAAAACCAGGACTCACTGGATGTGGGAATGAGATAAGTAATAGTAGACTGATGTGTGTAATGTGTGCACAATGTGCCTGTAATGAGTTATACACACTGTACATTCCTGTTGCTGCTCATATATGTTTTTCTTTTAATGTGAAGCAGATTTTGATTGGGTAGAGATGCCCAAAATTAAACTGTGTCCACTTTTTGGGTTATTAACCACTTGCTGTCCGTGGCAAAACTTGCACAAATGCGTCTGGTGTGTTCTGTGCCTAAAGGCACACCAGCGAGTGCATTTTAAGGCAGGGAACGCACTTGCAGGGCTGTTTTCCCCTGCGATTCCTGGGTCTTCGTCAGCTTTTGCGTTGGTGGTTTCTGCATTTCCGTGGTTTGCAAAAGCATTTATTGTATGCTAACGTGCGCAGCATGGGGGGAAAAAAGCAGAAACCCGTCCGATTTAAAAACGTGGGGAAAGACACAAACCTGAATGATCAGTCGCGTTGTGTGTTTCCCACGCAAGGCTATTGACTTCATTAGCCTGTAGAATCGTGCAGAGTTTTGCTGTCCACGACAAAGTGCGCACAAACGCAAGTGCGCTTTAAGGCAGGAAACACACGTGCAGGGCTATTTTCCACTGTGATTCCCAGGGTTTCTGTCGGCTTTTGCTTTCTCCTTTTTAACACAAAAACTTTCTGGGAACATTTCTGCATTTCCGCATTTGGCGGCATGTACTGTATGCGACCGTATGCGTCATACAAAAAAAGCAGGGACGTGCTGAAAACCCGAAACGCAAAACGTGAACGGTCTCCATACGCATGTTCTGCATAGAAGTGTGTGCATTTTCTGTAGAATTGTGCGAATTTTGACATCTGTGGCAAAACACGCACAAACGCATCTATAGTGTATTCCCTGCCTAGTCATAGTCTATGATATCTGCAGATCCTCATACACACTTTGTTTAACAGACAATCATCTGCAGATCAGATCCACCAGGATGGATTTTCAGATCTGCAGATGATTGCCAGATATGCAGATGAAGTCTGTTAAACCAGGTGTGTATGATGATCTGCAGATAACATAGACTATGAATGCATTTTGCAGGAACTGATCTTTTGCAGATACTGATCTTTTGAATGTGTACAGCATCTGTGTGTGCAGCATCTTGCAAAGATTTTATCTGATGGGGAGTTCAGCTCCATAGAATACACTGTTTAGAGTATGGCTCTTATACTACATGGAATGGGGTAAAATTTGTCTGTGATCTTGCCTTTTCCAAAGACTTTTATCTCAAGTGTGTATGCAGCATTAGAATAAAACACTCAATAGGCTTAATACTTCCATGATGAAATAAATGGTTACACCCAGGGATCTCTATTGTCTGAAGGGCAGAATTCAAGCATGCTTTGGAGGTATCTGTTTACTAACTGCCAAATACCAGACAGTTAGTAGGTAGGCACTGCTGAAGAAGCCTTGTTCAATTAATGCTTTAACTGAAGAAATCCAGACACATTTCTCTGTAAAGGAACCTGCTGCTAACATATTCAAGGTCTTTGTGAAGTTAGGCTCCACTGTTGCTTTTCTGACGTACGTTTCCCTTGTTTTCTGTTTTCTAACAAAAAATCTCTTCTGCTATAGTACTAGTACTGTAGCTTTTTCATTTTTGCTTTTTTCCCATGTCCTTATTGTGAAACTTGGTTGCTGTAAAGAACCAGAAAATGACACATGGAACTATTTGTGGGCAGCATGGTGCCTCCGTGCCTACCACTCCTGCCCAAGTTCAATTCACAGCAAAAACACCTTCTACAAGGACCTTATAAACGCCTATCATGCACCAGTGTGTGCTTCAAGTGTGTCCTCAACAAATCCAATACAAATTTCAGTGCAAACATAGCAACAGCTATGACAGCAATAGAAGAGAATTCCCTTGGAAACAACTGAACAGAGGCGTATAGCTCCCCAAACACCTGAGAGATCTCACCAGCAATGTGACTGACAAAGGTGTACTCTCTCTCATAGTTAAAGCCCTCCTCAATCCAAAATTGAACAAGGCAGATTGAATACCTCAAAATGTTTCAAGGGATTTCACATATGAAAATAAAAATTTATAATCAAATACCTAATGCAAAACATCCCGGAAGTCTACTGTACAACAAATGCCCTGTTCAGTTTTGGGCTCCGTTAGGCCTCAAACACATTTGTGTCCCTCCTATGTGCACCTAAAGAAAGTATCCCTTCTATTAAAAAATGTATAACCTATAAGCCACATGAGGTTAAAGCAGGGACCTCCAATTAATCAGCTGGCCATGCAGCTGCACTGCTTGTAACCTAAGGTTCTGTGAGCCACATGAACTCTTTTAATTTACATTCCACATAACCAAGCTGCAACTCCACTGGAGCTGGTCTCCAGGACCTCTAGATCCCCAGAACAGAATTGGCCTGCCTGTTTATTTGAGCTCTCATACTACATAGAAGTGGTAAGATTGACCAAGATTGCATAGAGAGTACGGCCAGCTAAAGTGTCAGCAGACTGACTATACTTTGTAGATTGTTTAGATAGGCTTTCGCATAATTTCAGTAGTAAAACTGAGCTAGATTGTACAGTAGAACTTGTATAGTTGTGTTTAGCTGGGCTATATTGTTATATCGGGAAAAGCTAAGGCTCCCTGCACACTGCAAATCTATTTTGCGATTCCGATTTGCAATTCCGATTTTCCCTGAATACAATCAACAGAAAAACGGAGGAAAAAACGCAGCATGCAGTAACGATTAAAAATCGGAATCAGATGTAAAAACCGATTAGGAATCGCATGCAGTGTGCAGGGAGCCTAATGATATAAGTTTGAATGTCTCTCATGCTTGACAGTCTGACTATATCAGGCTTGGCCATCTTTCTTCATGTTATTAGCAGTTATGTGCAGAGTATGTTATGTCTTGTCTTTATTTTTCCAGGAGGAAGAGCTACCCTCTTCATTAACAGATGGAGTTTACAGAGGAGTTAGATATTTCCAGTGTGGACCCAATAAAGCCTTGTTTGTGAAACTACGAAACTGCCGCCCAGACTCGCGGTTCTATTCCTTACATGGCCCAACCAATCAGATTCTGAGATGTAACTCCATTGGTATGTATATCAAGGGCCTAATTTAGTAAGGTTTTTCTTCCCTGCAATTAATTGATATTTCCCTTATGTTGTGCAAAGTGTATTATTATTATTTAGTATTTATATATTTGCATGTTCTCACCTTGTCTGCATGGGATTCCTCCTAAAATTGGCTCTAGACTACAATGGACATATAACTATGGTAGGGATTATTTTGGGTGCTCCTTAAAGTGACAGTGACAAAACAACATACAGACCTCTTCTGCAGCACTTAAAGAGAATCTGTATTGTTAAAATCGCTCAAAAGTAAACATACCAGTGCGTTAGGGGACATCTCCTATTACCCTCTGTCACAATTTCGCCGCTCCTCGACGCATTAAAAGTGGTTAAAAACAGTTTTTAAAAGTTTGTTTGTAAACAAACAAAATGGCCACCAAAACAGGAAGTAGGTTGATGTACAGTATGTCCACACATAGAAAATACATCCATACACAAGCAGGCTGTATACAGCATTCCTTTTCAATCACAAGAGATCATTTGTGTGTTTCTTTCCCCCATGCACTGAAGTTTCAGGCTGCTCTTTTCTTCCTGCAAACAGCTTTGCCCTTGTTTGTAATTCCTCAGTATGTGAAAGCCCAGCCAGCTCAGAGGACGATTTATCCAGCTTGTAAAAGATAAGAGAGAGAAGATGCTCTAATCCTAAATAACACACAGGCAGTCTGCATAAAGGGGAGTTCATAGCAGAACCACAACACTGAAGAACTTGGCAGCCTTCCAGACACAGGCCGACAAGTCTGACAGGGGAAAGATACATTGATTTATTACAGAGACTGTGTTAGGGCTGGTTCACACGGGCGTCTGCTGAGCTTTTGCTTGGCATTGCGTTCAAACGCCAGCGTTTAAAAGCTAGCTTTTGAAGGCTTTTGAAAAGCGTTCAAGGCTAGCAGTTCTGGTCTCTGCTATTGTTTCCTCGCGTTTACTGCCTCTGAAAGCAGCATGTTGCTTTTGAGACTAGAAGCAACGCTGGGATCTACTGCCAGGCTTTCATGAAAGCCTGCAAAAGCCAGCTCTAAACGCTCCCATTCACTTGCATGGGATGGCAGTAGATCCCAAAAAACGCTGCGTCTGAAACGCTGCGTTAAACGCCACAAAAACGCCCGTCTGAACCAGCCCTTAGTAGAAAGTGCTGCAGTTAGCCAGAACACATTAGAATAGCTTTTGGAACTTGTAGGATGATAAAAAACAGGATGCAATTTTTGTTACGGAGTCTCTTTAACAGAATATATAGTCTTGTCACATACTGTTCCTCAGAGGGGGGGTCTCAGTCTACTCTCTATCATAATTCTGTGTCCATTGTAGTCTAAGGCCAATTTAAGGGTAAACCAATTAACTTAAACTGTATGTTTTGGGGATGTGGGAGGAAACCGGAGTGCCCGAAGGAAACCTAGTTTAAAGGTTTGGATCAGTTAACCAGCTGAGCGGTCTGGACAAGCTCAGCTCGTCCAGTACCGCCGGAGCCTGCCGCTCAGGCCCTGCTGGGCCGATTTGGCTCAAATAAAAAGCAGCACACGCAGCCGGCACTTTGCCAGCCGCGTGTGCTGCCTGATCGCCGCTGCAGTGCGGCGATCCGCCGCATGCAGCGGCGAAAGAGGGTCCCCCCAGCCGCCTGAGCCCAGCGTAGCCGGAACAAAAAGTTCCGGCCAGCGCTAAGGGCTGGATCGGAGGCGGCTGACGTCAGGACGTCGGCTGACGTCCATGACGTCACTCCGCTCGTCGCCATGAGCAGCCTTCCTTGTTTCGCTTACCTCGCCATGGCGACGAGGTAAGCGAAACAAGGAAGGCTGCTCATTGCGGCCTTCCTTGTTTATTCTGGGCGCCGGAGGCGATCGGAAGATCGCCTCCGGAGCGCCCTCTAGTGGGCTTTCATGCAGCCAACTTTCAGTTGGCTGCATGAAATAGTTTTTTTTTTTATTAAAAAAAAACCCTCCCGCAGCCTCCCTGGCGATCTTAATAGATTGCCAGGGTGGTTAATTGTAACAGTATACAATGCTGCCAGGTTCCTTACTTCTGTCATTTTGTCTAGCATTCCAGGATTACACTAGCAAATGTGTTGAGGAAAACACCCCACCTGCGACAGACAAAAAGGGTTTGGAATGTATGATTGGGCGGAAGAAAGGCATACAAGGACACTGTAATTCCTGCTATCTGGATGCAACACTGTTCTGGTGAGGACAAAATCTCCAGCATCCTTCTGGTTCCTTATTACATTTTAGTTTCTGTGTTATATAAATAGTGTTTACTTAAGCAACATAATGTAGCTTATAAGGAGGCTGAATCACTATGTTTTTCTCTTGAATTATCTCGTCTTACTTATTAACTTATAATTTACCTCTACTTAAAGCGTACCTGAACTCAGAACGTCTTCTCTGCTCTAAAAGAAACACAACAGCATAATAACCTTTAAACAAAAAAACATTTATTTGTTACATCCGATAAAAATCCTGCAATAAATCTGCAGTGTGTCTACTTCCTGATTCATGGGAGCAGACATCTTGTTAACAGCCTGTGCTTTCAAATGAGCTTATCTGTCATCTCTGCCATGGCAGTCATGTGACACAGAGATCAAAGTACAACTCGTGATTAGACACAGATGAGGGGGAATTAAACAGGCTAAACACTCTAAATACATACAGGGTGCATTTCTCTGTTTTCCTTCTGTCCAGTGCAAGAGTTCAGTTCCACTTTAAAGAGAACCTGATACGAGAAGCGTCTTAGGTTCCATACTGACCAAGGCCGAGTCCAGCGTCGTCGTGCATGCCTGGCCAGGCGGATTCCTCCGTCGCGCTCCCATTCCTGGAAGCGTTCTGCGCAGTACTACTGCACATTCATAGACTGCTCCCAGCCGCAGGAGCAAGACTGGGGAGCGCACCTGGCTAGGCATGTGCGACTCAGCCAGGATTTCAGGCACTATTGGGGGTGACAGGAGCCACCCATGGAGATGGCGAGGGACGAACGGCCCTAAGGGGGGCTTAAGGAAGGCCCAGATAAGTATGGAACCTGAGACGCTTCTTGTCTCAGGTACACTTTACCTGATTTAACTCATGATTTATCTCTTCTTTTATCTGTTTATATAATGAATTACCTCTCCTTATTTGTTTGTCATGCATTAGCTCTCCTAAAGGTGCGTACACACGCACTACAAAACCCAACGACAGGTCCGTCGGACAGACAGTAGTGCGTGTGTACGCACTGTCGGTGGACTGATGAGCCTGTTCCTGAACGATCTGTTACAGGGGAGCCTCTTCTTGCTTCATACCTGTCTCACTTGTTTACAGAACTGTCACAGAGGATTGCAGACACAGGAGTCCCAGTGCTTCCGAAAACTCATTCAGGGAGGCAGAAAACAGCAAAAAGACATTGCAAAATTCATCAGTGTTTACATATTAGATAATATTTTGACTGTGCAAAGCACTAACTTTACTTGTTAATGGCTAAGACCATGTAATTTGCTATAGAGAAAGCAGAGTGAGGAGCAATTCGGCAAAAAAAAAAAAAAAAGCATACCACAATCATTTGCTGTTCCCCCAAGACATCAACCAACATAATCAGAAACGATAGGCCACCTGTGCGAGACTTTGGAAGCAGCTTGGTCTCCACAAGACTTTTAGGTGATGGTTTTGAGGGCATTTAATCACACACTTATCAGTCATCACTGTCTGTGTGAAGTGCACATATTAAAACCACTGTGGTTAATATACTGTACATCACATACAAATGTATTTGTAATAGCCCCCTCCCCTACCTTTCCAGTAGTAAACATATTCATGGAGAGTTAAGACAACTATCGCAAAATATTGTATAATGTACATACATAATAAACTTACATTTCTCCATGCGTGAAATGCACTATATATTGCCTTTTTTCCTATGTTGTTGTCACTTATATTATGTAGTAAAGAGCTTACAGATTTGACAGGTTTCAGACTATCTCCTCATGGGGGAGTTTTAGTGTTACCTTTTATTCTTTACAAAAGCACTCCCTGGAAAGGATCGGTACAAAGATGCTGGCTGGCCTCCCTTCTCCTTCTCGTTTGCACACAGTTTTGGCAGTTGGGCTGAGAAACTGCAATTCAGTAAGCACTTTTGTAAGTAAAGTATTAACTGAGAATCGTGAGGAGATGGTTTTGTCCAAAACCTGACAGATCTGTTAAATTTTCACTGCCTACAGGAAGTGACAGCCACATATGACATAATTTATAATACATACTGTACTTCTGGGAGAAATGTACATTTAGATGCATACATTTTACATAGTTTTAAATTTTACATAGTTGTCCTTTGAGCCTCAAGTGAGAGGGACATAGAGGCTGACATGTTTATTAAAATTTAAACAATACCAGTTGCCTGGTTGTCCTGTTTATCCCCTGCCTCTAATACCTTTAGCCATGGCCTCAATTCACTAAGCTTAACTCCTGTCTTTAATAACTCTTCTGAGCTGTTTTACAGTTATCACAATTATATCACCATGGTGATAACTGTAAAACAGCTCAGAAGAGTTATTAAAGACAGGAGTTAAGCTTAGTGAATTGAGGCCAATGCCTGCATTTCCAAGAAAAAAATACATATATTTACACAGATCTGTACATCAGTCCTGAAAGAGGGACAAATGGAGAAGAAAGAGGGACAGGGTTCCCAAAGAGCGACTGTCCCTCCAACTAGGCACATTTGGGAGCTTTGTAACCCATAGCAACCAAGCAGCAATTATAGGAAATTAACAAAACAAAATCTTTGTAGTTTTCATTTATTATTGGACGTGAAACTTCAATGTTCCTCTCTCTGCTGCTTAATTGAATATGTTTGGCAGTGGCTTGCATCAAAGCAGTCTCTGCACGCAATAATAATACCCTTTTGTATTACTGCGGATTATGTGCACAGCTATTGAAATCCTCAGACTAGCTATCTTTCTCTTTTTAAAAATATTCTTTCCTAATGCCGCCTCATCTGACAGCTTGCTGCACATTTGGCATGGGTCAGTGACGTGGCCTCCAGTTCATGCCTTTGAGAGCTGTACTAGAATTCTAGCCTTCATCAGAAGTCTTTCTTGATGAGTTGTCAAAGAGCAAAAATTTTTGATGAGCCGCCAAAGAAAAGCATGTGGAGAGGTCACAGTCGCAGCTGTACTATTACAGCTGAGCCTCTACTTCTCTATAAAGGGGGAGGATTATCAATGAGGGAATTGGCATTAATTATACACAAGGAGCTGTGCCCCTCAACACTCCTCTGGCCCTAGGGAACTGCCTAATTTCCCACATCCCACACAAAATCTGATCTTGGCTGGATGTACTTTGTTACCATGATTTGAATGCATTATTCAAGCACATTCAGGTAAAACGTGCTGTACTCTTTCTGCACACGCTGAGGATGGGCTACCCATACTGCATATAAATCTTAATGTAAAGCATAATTCCACGTTTATGCAGAAAACAGTGTCCCTCAAGATAACTACATATGTTGTAAAAGTATCACAAGACTTTATTGCTGACTCTTTCCTTGCTTACGTTTTTTGAGATGGAGATTGTGGGAACGTCCAATGCATTGGTAATTGAGGAAATCTGTTTTCTATAATTACATGATTAGCCCAAGGTGGTGAAACGGAACAGCACAGCTTCAACATGATTTAAAGCACCGTCTGTTTGTTGTTGTTGTTGTTGTTCTTAAGTGCCTACAGATTACTGTCATCCTCAGGGCCGAGTTCTGTACACATGCATCGCTAGCCTGTTGACTAGCCACAGGTTTCGTTGCTATGGAGGGAGGGCAGAGGGACCACACATGGTGCAAGTCGAAGCAGGAGGGCTAAGGAGAACAACTGAGTTAGTCGTGCATAGAGGAGATGATTTAGCAGTCCATATCTCTAGCTGGCTCATCAGGGGGGATCGGACACCACCCTACACATGCTAGATTCTTGGCCCTTATGGGCTGCCTCGGCTGAGAACCATCTGGGGGTAGGGAACCTATGCCTCGGGAGCCAGATGTGGCTCTTTTGATGGCTGCATCTGGCTCACAGACAAATCAGTAGGGGTCGATTCACTAAGCTACACTGCACAAGCAGTGTAGCTTGGTGCGGCAGAGCAAGTACAATTTTCAAAGTGGGCACGCTACTGCTGTTGCATGCACCACTAACTTACTGACACTCCCCTTAAAACTAACAGCTGCTCCACTTGTCCCACTCTGGACCCTGTCATGTCCAGTGACTTTGTAGGACGAAATCCCTGCACTTTGATTTGCCCAAAAGTGCGGAGATGTCATCCTACAAAGTGAATCAACCCCTAAGTCAGCTAGCTAATGGTACAAGCTGTTAGTACGATATTTCTTCTGTCTGGCTCTCGGGGAATATTGGTGATGTTGCTGAAACCGAAGAGAAGCTGAAGACGTGTCTGACACTTCCGCTGCCCGGCGAATCAACTGTATACACATCACCATAGCAACATGGACAATAGCCCTCTGCTGCGCATGCACACTGTCCCAGTTTGAAACATATTGTATGGCTCTCAGGAAAATACATTTTACAATTTGTGGCGTTTATGGCTCTCTCAGCCAAAAAGCTTCCTGGCCCCTGAGCTAGTGTGTGTACAAGTCTTTACCCTATGTGGCTTTGTAAAAAGGAGTCATCTAAAAACAGTACTGCTTTTATTGTAATCCTCTTCTAAAATCTGATTGCTACATTTACAACTCCTGTTTTATGAAGGGGAGATCGGATTTTCTTCTATACCAATCAGTGCTTTGATTGCCTTATTAAAATTACCCTAACGGGTGATCTGCAGCTTCATTCACTACAATGGAGTGACTGACTGCTAGCTGCGACTATTACTTTAACCAGAAATACTAGTAGTTCACTGCCCATTTATTGGCCCTGTGGAAGCCTGACTTTACTTCTTAAAATAGTGATCTGTGGCAAACAATAAAAAGCTTTGGACTTTCAGTCCTAAGAATATGGCAAACACTGCTTGAGGCTGTATAAAGTAAGGCTGATCGTCACGGTATAAATGCCTTTCACAGCACTAAAGTTCTTCAACATACAGTGCTCTTGTACATAAAATATACATGTGCTAAAAGTTGTAATAGAGCAGCAAAAGAGTTGCAGGAAACTTTTCCCATTTTTGACTATCACAGTCCAATAGAAATGACTCATGCTGTCGTCTCACATTTTCACCGTTGGAGCTGTGGTGAACTGTGAGGAGCTGTACAGGATCTGAAAGGCAAATGAAGCAGGAGTTCAACCTATAGGCCAATATCAGAGTTGATTCTGGCCTATAAGGTGAAGCTTCATTCCTGCTTCATATGCATTTTCACAACCCTCTCTGCTCCTTCATTTATCTGTATAAGTATGAGCTGGCCACATGAGTCATTTTCTTCAGGTAAGCTAGGCAGGAAATATTGGTAAAAGCTGTCTATAGTGCTGCTACATTACAAACTCTAAAAAGTACCACCCTCCCTTAGGGAATATATCATATGTTGTAAACCATATTAGCATTAAGTATTTTATTACCTATGTGGCTGGGTTAGAAATGTTGGCTTGCTGTTTGAATATCAGATACTGTTAGGACCCGTTTCACTTAATCAGTTACTCTGTTATAGCTAAAAGAAAACTGATTTTCAAAGTAATCCCCATGTTTTCGTATGGCACCTTTCACACTTAACGCGTTTTAACCTCCTTAGCGTTAACCCCGAGTCAGGCTCGAGCTGGAAATCCGCAGCTCGGAGTGGTAATCCCGAATTGGATCCATTGGAGGTGTGGAATGTGCAGGGCTGCCGCAGATCTATCAAGCAGTATGATTTTTAGGGTCTGAAAGCTTGTGAAAAAATTGCACCACTTCTGGAAAAAAAAAATATTTTTCACAATGCACTGGAAAAAACGCATACCAACGCATACTAACGCACACCAACTGATTAAGTGTAAACGGGCCTTTAGGCTGAACTGAAAAGCAGCCTATGAGGTGTCCAAACGCCTTTCCCTCTCCCATGATCACCTCCTATCATCACTGGCACCCGCCAGACTTTTCCTATGAACACAGATGACCCTGCCCACTTCCTGCCTGTGCTATTCTACCTAATAAAACCTAAGTGTCTCTGCGTCCTGTCCGTGTGTGTGTGTGTCTGTGTGTGCGCGCGCGTTTGCGTTACTGCGCATGTGCCGCACAGACAGCTGTCTGGACAGTACCTGGGCGGGCAGTTGCGCGCACGCGCGCGGCGATGACAGACCTAGAACCCGTTTTTAAACAGGCTAAGGTCACTAGTACAGGAAGAAGCACCCACTCTACGGGCTGCTCTATACTTTATGCACAGAGCTCTGGGTCATGTGATACATTTCTCTGAAAAGCCTCTATTAAATATGAAAATTGTGTAGTCCGCTATTCACCTTTACTCCATAATTAAATATTTCCTAAGGTGAACTAGGGCTTTCACTTTTATACAATCAAGGCGAAAGCATTGCTTATCCTAAGCATAGTCTACAAATCTAGTCTGATTTTCAAAATTAAGTGTACCTGTCATAAATTACTGAAACAACTCCCATAAAAGAGGCAGTCTGTGTTCAAACCCTGAATCGGTCTGTATAATTGTTCCCTCATCTTGCTAAGTAATGTAAGCTGCACAGTCCTGTTTTTCCTGTGTTTAAAATGTGAAGGTATTAAAGGTAGCCTAAAGTAGACGGGAACTGCCATTCTTATTCTCTAATGAACAAAGCCATTTGCCTGTCGTCTGTGCTGATGCTCTCCTAACACTTGAAGTTACTGGCCCAAAATGAGCATTTGACCCTGGCCTGACTCCAGTGGCTGCACGCTTGTTGCAGGTGTCTGACTGAAAAATAACTAAAACCAAATCCTCAGCATAAAAGCCAAGCAACTGGCATTGTTAATAAGAGAATGTAGATGGCAGTCTCCGTATTCCTATTATTTCAAGTTATCTTTAATAAAATAAATGTGAAATGCAGTTTTTCATATTAGATGGATGTTAAAGAGGAACTCCAGTGAAAATAATGCAATAAAAAAGTGCTTCATTTTTACAATAATTATGTATCAATGATTTAGTCAGTGTTTACCCATTGTAAAAGCTTTCCTCTCCCTGATTTACATTCTGACATTTATCACATGGTGACATTGTTACTGCTGGCAGGTGAAGTCAGTGGAAGTAGCTGCTGCTTGCTTTTTTTGGCAGTTGGAAACAGCTGTAAACAGTTATTTCCTATAATGCAACGAGGCTCACAGACAGGAAACTGCCAGGACCATGGTCCTCAGAGTTTCCTGTGGGAGGGGTTTCACCACAATATCAGCCATACTGATGATCCGTTTGTGAAAAGGAATAGATTTCTCATGTAAAATGGGGTATCAGCTACTGATTGGGATGAAGTTCAATTCTTGGTCACGGTTTCTCTTTAAGCACTCCTGTTATATCTGACTAGCTTATTACAAATGCACGTGTAAAATGTTGATTCTGGTGCTACACAACTCTAATATACTAATATGCTTTATTAACTATTGTTGAGTGTTTTTTCAGTCCCAGATATTATGTGCAGCAGTGTGTAGGCTTGTTATGCTAATATGTAATGACAGAGATGTTCTTCTTGCCTAGCATGTTTGCCTGCTCCTCTGTACTGGACACCATCCTGCTGCGTCCTCCCAATAAGAATGACAGTAATTCCTACATTGATACCAGAGACCTGCTGCGCACTGAGATAGTTAATCCTCTGCGGAAGTGAGTACAAATATTAAAACTTGATTGATTACCATAACATTGCCACAGAAAATTTACCCATTTTCGAAAACAGATTTACTAAGGTTTTGCAAGGTTTGTTAACCCTGGAAAACATTGGCAAACCTGAATGTTCTAACAAACCTGGAGTTTATGAAAAATGTCTGTTTTGGAGACAATATTTGAAATGCTTGTTTGGGTCATATCACACTATATGGAGAGTTGCATTCTATCTATAAGTCCTGCCTACACCCAGGCTTGAAGTCCTGAAAACAGTGGCACTGGCCATGTCATGCTGAACAAACGTTTGACTACTTTGGCCCTGCTGGAGGTAATCTTCATTTTTAGTAACATAATTGCCAGTAATGACACATTTTAAAAGGGGTATTTTTATATTTATGGAATTTTACTGTTTCCCTGTAGTGAAAGGGGCATGGAGGCTACCGCCATATTTACTTCCTTTTCAACAGCCCCAATTGCCGATCTGTTCTCCTGATCTTGGGCCTTAAATGCTCTAAGCCACATACCCAAAATAAGCATAATTTGCTAGTCATTGCATTCTATTTTTATTTACATTTTGCACACCAACTATTTGGGGAAATACATATACATCTACAAGTTATAAGTATATATACAGGGAAATGTGAGGGAGCAGGCTGGTGTTGTACTTTTTCTGGTTGAACTTGATGGATGGATGTCTGTTTTCAACCCAAATAACTACAGTGGGATGCAAAAGTTTAGTCGTCATGATTTTCCTGTATAAATCGTTGGTTGTTATGATAAAAAATGTCAGTTAAATATATCATGTAGGAGACACACACAGTGATATTTGAGAAGTGAAATTAAGTTTATTGGATTTACGGAAAGGGTGCAATAATTGTTTAAGTAAAATTAGGCAGGTTCATAAATGTGGGCACTGTTGTCATTTTATTGATTCCAAAACCATTAGAACTAATTATTGGAACTCAAATTGGCTTGGTAAGCTCAGTGACCCCCTGACCTACATACACAGGTGAATCAATTTATAAGAAAGAGTATTTAAAGGAGTCAATTGTAAGTTTCCCTCATCTTTTAATTTTCTCTGAAGAGTAGCAACATGGGGGTCTCACAACATCTCTCAAATGACCTGAAGACAAAGATTGTTCACCATCATGGTTTAGGGGGGAGGATACAGAAAGCTGTCTTAGAGATTTCAGCTGTTTCCACAGTTAGGAATATATTGAGGAAATGGAAAACCACAGGCTCAGTTCAAGTTGAGGCTCAAAGTGGCAAACCAAGAAAAATCTCGGATAAGCAAAAGCGATGAATGGTGAGAACAGTCAGTCAACCCACAGACCAGCACCAAAGACCTACAACACCATATTGCTGCAGATGGAGTCACTGTGCATCGTTCAGCCATTCTGCACACTTTACACAAGGAGATTCTGTATGCGAGAGTGATGCAGAGGAAGCCTTTTCTCCGCACACAGCACAAACCGAGCCGCTTGAGGTATGCTAAAGCACATTTGGACAAGCCAGCTTCATTTTAAAATAAGGTGCTGTGGACTGATGAAACTAAAATTGTGTTATTTGGGCTTAACAAAGGGCATTATGCATGGAGGAAAAACACAGCATTGCAAAAAAAAACACCTGCTACCTACAGTAAAATATGGTGGTGGTTCCATCATGCTGTAGGGCTGTGTGGCCAGTGCAGGGACTAGGAATCTTGTCAAAGTTGAGGGACGCATGGATTTCACTCGGTATCAGCAGATTCTGGAGACCAATGTCCAGGAATCCGTGACAAAGCAACGATCCTAAACACTGCTCAAAATCCACTAAGGCATTCATGCATAGGAACAAGTACAACGTTCTGGAATGGCCATCTAAGTGCGTACGAGAGAGAACAGCGCCGGAGACTTGGGCGCAGGACACAGCCAGTATATGGCTAATCCTGCTGCCGCACAAGTCCGGGCCGTGTTTATTACTATTCCCCCTCCAGGCCGACATGGATAGTGGGGGAATGAAATAATTTGGCTTCCAGCAATCGCTGGAAGCCGAATTATTATGTTTTAAAAGCAACTTCAGATCCGTCTTCAGACGGCGCTGAAGTTACTCCCTGTGCCTGCGATAGCCGTAGTTCCTATTACGGCCTATGGTGGCGCCGGCTGCGCCCAAGTCTCCTGCGCTGCTGCGCCCAAGTGTCCAGCGCTGGATTTACCGTGTTCGCATCTAAGTCCCCAGACCTGAATATAATTGAAAATCTGTGGTGTGAGTTAGAGAGCTGTCTATACTCAGAAGCCATTAAATCTGAATGAACTAGAGATGTTTTGTAAAGAGGAATGGTCCAAAATACCTTCAACCAGAATCCAGACTCTCATTGGAACCTCCAGGAAGCGTTTAGATGCTGTCATTTCTGCAAAAGCAGGATCTACGAAATATTGATTTCATTTCTTTTTTGCGGTGCCCAAATTTATGCACCTGCCTAGTTTTGTTTAATTAAACAAGTATTGCACACTTTCTATGAATCCAATAAAGTTTATTTCACTTCTCAAATATCACTGTGTGTGTTTCCTATAGGATATATTTAACTGATAGTTTTTACTGTCACAACCAACGATATTTATACAGTAAAAATCATGACGATTAACAAGGTTGCCCAAACTTTCGCATCCCACGGTATGTAGCTATCCACTCCAGTGCAAGTTATTGCATTACTATAACGAGATCCTGTAGTGAAATTTAGAGGCTACGATATTTCTTTCCTGTTAAACAATTCCAGTTGCCTGGCTATCCTGCTGATGTTGGGCCACAGACCCAGAATGAGCATTCAGATGATGTGCCTTGACTTAAGACTGACCACACTTACCGCTTGATTTGGTTTCAGATACTATATACTGTGTCCTGTTGTTTTGATAATTGTTGAACAAGAAATTAAACTAATTTTTAAATGTTAGATAAATTGGTTATAAAAAAAAGTACTAATATATTCCCACTTACTATTTATGTACTGTTTATGTTTAGGAATGGATATGTTTGTGCTACTAAGGTAATGGCCTTGAGGAAAATCTTGGAGGCTGCAGGGAAAAGCACAGGCTTTACCAATGAAGAAAAAGGTGACTGGAGTAATTTCAAAATACATGACGTGAACAAGGAAATGGCTAACCAGTTTTTATAAAACAGACAAAAAATTATCTGTATAGCTTTAAAGCTCGCCACCTATCTAAAATCCTTTCTATGTCCCTTATCTGGAACTAGTATGCAGATGCAACACTGTACTTCTCCATTCTTATCCTATAATAGTAGACCCAAGCCTGTTTAAAAACGGGCTCTATGTTTTTTCCTGCCGCCGCCGCCAGTGCGCATGTGTGCGCCATGCCGCAGGCAACCGCCGCCGCACGCATCGCCCACCTTGCTCGCTCCCTGGTCCCGTCCAGTTGTCTGTTACTGCGCTCGTGCGCAGCAGCAAATATCAGGGACAGCTGAACGCAGCGACACAAGGGTTTTATAGTCATCAGCATTGTAGCTGTAAAATGATTGTGTCCAGGAGGTCCTTGAGGGCTGCTCCCATAGTTTTCTCATGATAGATGTGCTCTAATGTTCTACTTTACTGTGCATAGTTCTTTGATAATGTTATATGCAACCACTAAGCATTTGCTTACCTGTTAACATGACTTGTATCGTTCTTATATGGTCTTTATATTACAAAATGCTTGAATAAATGTGTTGGACATAAACCCTTTAGCAGCCAATTTATTTAGTCTTGCTAGTGTTCCAGTCCAATTTATTTTCGCACATTTTTCCATTGACATGTCCTTGCTGCTAATTAGTACTGCTGTAATGTGTATGTATGGCCACTTGTCACTAGGGGGCAGTGTGAGACAATAACAGAGGACTTCTGATTTCAGTTTCTATATCCTCTGCTAGCAGAGAGGCATCAAAGCATTCCAAGAATTTCCTGCTGGTCAAGGTCAAAAGAGAAATATGAAAGAAACTGAACATGGAAGCTGGTGAAATGTACAAAATTACACACACACACACACACACACACACACACACACACACACACACACACACACACACACACACACACACACACACACACACACACACACACACACACACACACACAC